>NC_090926.1:564548206-565151510 GCF_040938575.1 Ambystoma mexicanum
AGATGTGAGGGAATACATTTTCAGAACAGAACAGATGATGTACTGGGAAAATACTTGAAAGGCAAAGAATTCAATTTTCCATGTAAACACAGCTTGTGTTTTCTTTTTCTATAAACCATCACGCCAAACTGCAGTAATATAAAGAAATAATACAGTGTTTTTTTTCCTTGTGTCAATTACAAAGAAATGCTTGGCAGTATATTTCTCTGTGTCCAGAAACTGACCTGATCTGTAAAAGCACTCCAGAAGGTTAATTATCAAGAAACTGTGTGCTGTAGAAACCGCATTGTAAACTCAAAATGAACTGAAATAAATACACGTGTGAATTTGACTGAGTTGGCTAATCGGAGAATCGGAGGCGGCTGAGTGCACAGACCTGAGTTTCAGAGTGAGGTCAGAGCTTCAGTGCGGCTTGATTCTCACTGTGCGTGTGTCACGCCAGGTGAGGTGAGGTCCCTTCCTCTAACCTGACGAGGACCTTGGAGGACTCACGGCACCGCACGACTTTTCCAGCTCTCTGGCTGCAGCACTAGAGCCGAGAGCACTAGAGCCGAGTGCCCAGAGGAGCCCAGAGGAGCGGAGGCCGAGTAGACTGCGCGTAGGACATTGGGGGAAACCCGGTGGCATCCCGGAAATGTGGTTCCGGACCTCGGCGCCCACTGTGTTTGGTGTAATGCTCGGAGGGCTACCCAAAGGTAAACACTGTTGCTTGCTGTTTGCTGCTCTGGTTCTTCGCCAATTGATATCGCTGCCACGACGCCCGTAGCCTACAGCCGCTTTTGCAGAGTGAAGGTGGGTGGTACTTGCTGTGTTTACCGGATAGAAATCCGGATAGGGAAAAAGGAAAGGGGAAAAAGGAAAAACTTTTTTTTTTTGTAAATCCCGTGCGAAGTCAAGGGCGGTCCTTATTGGAAATCTACTGTTTTGCTGTTTGCTGCATTTTCGTGGGCCGTGCTCCAACTTCATAGTAGTTAATTGAAGCACACTGAGCAGCTAATCTAAGATTCAAAGAGGATTTTTTATTGATAACGGAAAACAGGGAGTGGGCCAGGCCTGAATGTGAAAAGAAAGTAACAGGTGTACAGATAATGTAAACAACCTTTTCCCCTTGTTTTTCTTCTTTTCACACATCATAATAATTGTTGTGACTTTGGAAAAGAATGTCAAGGGTAGTTCTATCACCCTCCGTTGAAATTCTTAAAGAAACCTCAACACATGTAAATGTACTTCAAATCCACGGGGATGAGACTGAAACACAACTTGTAACATCTTTGTTGCCAAATTTCAAAAACATGAATGATACGACACTCACCATTTTAAATAAGCAGTTGTCCCAGAAATCTACAGTCTCGGAAGATGAGGGAACAATGATTTCTCCTCTTCCTTCTCCAACGTTGAGGAAAAAGGACAGGGTGTCCCTGTCATTGCCAGATTCTTTACCATCAGTCGAGGCACCCTTGCCCTCCCCCCAAAAAACTACACACTCCATGGATTATGAAGGCGTATCGCCAACACTTAAACCCCCATGAGAGAGGGGGGGAGGGACAGCCTACCTTCCGCCTCTCCCTCTAGAGACTTATTTACTTTTGGGGCAGACTCCTCCTTGTTCACACAGAAATTCTCACGACACAATCCTACTGCTAGAGGCTGGAACCCCCTGGGCCTTACATCTAGCCTAGGTTCTTACCCAGACATTTTCACTACCAGTAAAGGTTTTCCCCATAAAAAAACAGTGTCACAATGCAACGTCGGTGCCGTCTCAAAAATGGACTCCTTACCACAGAACACGTTACAAACGGAAATGGGAAAGGCTACTGAGGTTCACTTCAATGCTAAGGGAAATCTTGCGCACCAAAGATTTGCGCCACAGAAACACGGAAGCTCCATTGGCAGGCCCTCACAAATTGAAGCCAAACAACAGGCCCCCTTCTCAAGTAAGAGACAACGCTGCACTCCATCTATGTCGGACGAAGACCTCCTGCTGGATTTAGCAGCGTCACAGTTTGAACAGCAGACTCAAGGAACCGCGCAAATTGACGCCAAGTCGATTTCTGCGTTTGCTATCATGATGTCTCCCTTTATGAAATTAATTGAGACTCAAAATGATCAACTACGAGACCAGACAACAGTACTTACAATGATGCATTCGAAGTTAATTTTTGTAGAAGGTTTCATTTCAGCTCTACAGTCCAGTTTGGACAAAAACACAGACCAAATAACGCAAATCCTTAAGAGCATACTTGACCCCATTACCCTTCAAAAAGAAAAGTGACAAGCGGATAGGTTAAGTTGTTCCTCAATTACCACAAGTGGCCAAACAGACCACACACGCTCTGAGGGCCCTGTTATACATACTTTAAAAAACCTATCACCTTTACCTGCGCTCACAAGTGAAGTCCCTCTAGTTCTCACAAGAAAAGATGCATCGACGGCTACAGACAAGCCTGACGTGACTACAACAAATTTGGAGATCATAGTCCCCGCTCCTAACACAGCAAATGCTCGCATTCAACCTTCTCTTGGCAACAACAAGTCAGATAAAGGGCCTCATTACAACTCAGGCGTTAAGGGTTAACGCCACCGTTAACCCTTAACGCCTGATTCTGATTTTAACACCTGCTTTTAGCAGGCGTTAAAATCCATGGTGCTAACCTGCCATGGTGCTAATTACGCCGCCGTAATTTACGGCGGCGTAATTAGCGCCTTCCCCACTCCCATTATGCCCTATGGGGCAAAAATGGGAATGGGGAAGGGAAAATGGGAAATGGGGATTTACCGCCCTACTCACCTTGGAATGGGGCGGTAAATCCGCCATCCACCATGGTGTAAACAGAGTTTACACCATGGTGGTAAAGTTGGTGCACTTAGCACCAAGGTTGTAATGAGGCCCAAAGTAAGAGAAATGGTGACTGGACCTCAAATCCCACAAATTGAAATTTACGATATGTTTAAAGTTCAAAAGAAAGGCTTGAGGAAGGTGCTCAAAAAGGGAACAAATACTTATCTGAAGAAGCTACCATCTTTATCAGAAATTCATAATGGACAATCTAAGGCCTTGGAAAACAATGTAGCCCCAGTCCGGGCTACAAAGAGTGTTCGGGGGAAGTGCAAGCAAAACAAATTCTGCTTGCCAAGAAACATTCACATTCCAGGAAAAGCTTCGGCCTCCTTGATGACAATCTTTAAGACCAAGGGCCTTCCATCCCAAAGCGGGACGGACCTAGACACTGTCAGCGAAGAGGATTCTGAATATGCTTCATCGGACAGTGAATCTGATAAGGATTTGATGAACTTGTCTACTTATTCGGAAACCTCAGGTACAACGGGACAGGAGTCAAATAAACATCAGCAGGAGGTCACCAGTGGTCCCCATCAAAGGGTCCAAGGTACCCAAATCCATACATCGAAGGCTTCAAACAGTATCCAAGAGGAAACGTGGGGGTAGACTCCAATGGACGTGGGGAACTAGGACCCCTTGCCCTGAAAGAGAAAAAGGCTAAAACAATGCCAAAATGGAGGTCTAAACTAAACAACACCGTGGAAATTTCTGACTATTCTTTGGACTCTGGTGAAGAAAGCCCTCAAACTGAACGAGAAACATATTTTTTGACAATGGAGCAGAAAAGAACCATGGTAACACAGGGGAACTTAACGGAGGTGGAGGAGGAACATGCAAGCAAGGTCTCCCAGGGCGATCCATCTGGGGACCAAAGACGTTCTGTGTCATGGGCTGAGACCAGCAAGACGGTTGGACCAGCCAAGAAGGCTAAACAAGCCACAATAAAAGACACTGGATCCTCCATGCAAACTAAGGTGTTTAAATTATCCTTGGCAAGAACCCTAGGATTTGCGGATAACCTTGTTATGAACAGAAACAACGTAATGAGGCTTCTGTGATGTGTATCGGCTTTGGACCCAGTCAAATTAAAGGACATCGATTTAATCGAATTTCCAAGCGAGTCCAGTTTTTATAAGGTGATTCTCCATATAACATCACAATTCAATAAAAACCTACTGCTTAAAGAAGGGCCAAAACTGAATGCTCACGGCTTTGTACTGAAGGATTCGGACTATCTGAGCACAAGTACTAGTGAATTTGTCCATCGGCCTGAGGGAGAAGGTGAAAAAGCCATCCACCCTGTAAAGTCCATGGCCCCGAAGCACAAAGGAACCAGTTACAAAGAGGGAACTGATGAACTCAAAATTGGCATCCATAAGGGCAGCAGGCAGGTTACCCTGAAGAAAATGATGGGGCAAAAGGTTAATAGTGAGGAAGACTGGAGCTGGTTGCCGGCAGCATTGGCAGGTTCACTATAACGCCAGAATAGGAACAACATTAACTCCCCTACTACCAAGAAAATAGTTAGTTGGAACACTAGGGGTTTTGCACACCTATTTCGCAGAAGTGATCTTAATTTAATGAAATATGACCTCATCTGTCTCCAGGAGATCTGGTTAAGGGAGACACCTGTCCTGGAAGGTTACAAAGTTCATATAAATCCAGCAACAAAGGGGGAAAAAGGACATCCAATGGCCTGTCTCCTAACGGCCATAAAAAAATTGAGTGGTCTAACTGTAATCAACTCTACAAACATAAATTCTGAAATTCAAGTCAATGTGGCTCAAAACACTTCTCCATACTGGATACCAAATAAACAGACGCTCCTAATTTGTAATATAAACTGGAGAAGTAGCCTAGGGGCCAAGCACAGTACCAAAAACACATTGCTAAGGGAAATTGACGAGATAAGGTCAATCTGGCCTAACTCGGCGCTACTTCTCTGTGGAGATCTTAATATGGAGTGTTTCGATAAAAAGGTTTCACAATAGAAACGTTAACTATAGATGCAACTACAAATATAAGAAGGGGCTTGGACTTGGAGGCAGAGCTAACTGAAAGAAACATCTATATGGTTAATGGCAATCTGCAGGGTGACAAACCAGCTGCTGCAACATGGAAGAGGGGGATACAAACAAGTAGCATCGATTATTTCTTCGCCACAGAAGACCTATTAGCAAAACTGATTTCATTGTAAGTGATACCTACAGACTCAAGTGATCACAACCTTCTTGAGCTTGTATGTACCGACTGGGCAGCTGGAAATCCCTTGAAGGAGTACCATCAAGAAGATCAGAATTTTGAGGTTTCATCGGGAGGTAATTGCCTAAGGATGAATACAAGAAATCTGCCGCTTATAACAACGTCCTTGTTGGCTTTGAATTCAGATCCACATTGTGCTAAGGGGGGCATACTTCAATACCCAGTCTTTTTACAGGCATTTACAGAAAAGCCAGTAGCTTTCAAGAGGCTTGCATACTTACCTAAGCACGCCTATAATAAGCAGATCGCCAAAAGAAAGCAAAAGGTAAATAGACTGGGGCGACAAGTGAAAAAACATAAAACCATTCAAAATCTAACTTTGTTCAAAAAAGCTAAAATTAACTTCAAGAACTGGTTACACCACTACAAACAACTAATCATTCAGCAAGAAGGCGAAAAAATGCTGCAGCTCACCATTAATAAAAATACAGCAGGTGTGTGGAAGTTAATTAATGAATTAAATACCCCGGAGTGTTCAAGAACTACAAATTCAGTTTCTGCGCATGCATGGGAGGCTCACTTTAAACTTTTATATGCAGCAAAAGGAGGGGAGCAAATCGAGTCACTACTACACACAGAAGCTCCATGGGACTTTAAATTTGATCACTGAGAAATAGTTGATTTGATAAAAAATTCAAGTTCGTCGAGGGCGGCAGCCCCGGATGGCCTGACCAACAAGATCCTAAAGAAAGATCCAGACAGATGGGCTGCGTTCATGTTAAAATTATTTACAACTGTGGTAAGGGAGAAGAAAATACCACAATCCTGGACCTGTTCCATAATTGTCCCCATCTTTAAGAAGGGTGATAGGTCAAACACCTGTAATTATAGGCCTATCACCCTTTTAGATGTGGTGGGCAAGATTTTCGCAGCAATCATTTTGAGACACCTTAATGAATGGAGTGCCAAATTCAACCATCAGGATCAGTGGCAGTCCGGCTTCCGTAAAGGGATAGGCACTAATTTAAATATTTTCATTATAAATATACTTAAGTGCCTGGTCCACCAGAAGAAGATAAGGGCAATCTACATCGCCTCGATTGACCTGGAACAGCCTTTCGACTCAGTCGACCACAGAATTCTGTGGGACAAATTGAAGAAATGGGGTTGCCCTCAAGCCCTGAGAGAACCTATGGAAGTACTACATAGGGACACCACCTTAAAAATCAGACTGGACAGACAGGGTTTATTGTCTGATGAAATTCCCTCAGAAAACAGGTTAAAACAGGGTTGTCGCCTGGCACCAGCGGTCTTCTGTCTTTTTATATCTGATATGGCAGAAGCATTTATAAAAACCAGATCTTTTCCACCGAAAATAGCCGGCCACTCTGTGGGACGCTTACTATTTGCAGATGATCTGCTGCTCCTTGATCAGACGGAAATTGGGCTGCAGAGACAACTAATGGATTTGTCTCACTACATCGACAAAAATGCCCTAAAGATAAATGCAAAAAAATCCAAAATACTGATTCTGGGAGACAATGGAAGGGGGAGGAAGCGGAATAAATGGACTTGGATACTAAATGGAGAACAGATACCAGTAGTTGGTTCTATGGTGTATCTGGGGTTGTCTCTGAATAACAGCGTGAATGACGCTCCAGGAATAGCCCATTTGAGAAGCAAAGCCAAAAATCAGGCATTGCAAGCTTTACTCATCAAAAGACGATACTGCAAATTTTCCATGGTACCTATTTTGGATTTCTATAAATTGAAAGTGGTGCCAATACTAACCTATGCTGCTGAAGCCAATTTATTTATGGATCCCAAAATCTGGAACCGATTGGAAAGTCTCTTTTGGAAGAGGGTTATGATGTTGCCTAACTCATTACCTATTGAACAGGTTCGAAGGGGATTGGGCCTGACTTCTTTATACTCCCATATGGAATGGAAATCCTTATCTTTAATGAGGAAATGTCTCCAATCACCAGCAGTGAGCGGCTTCTCGATTATTAAGGAGGCTCTGGAAGGACAGCAGGTAGCAATTTTAAATTCCTGGTATGAGGCCTGCTCTTCCATATTGACAAACATTGCTCTTACTGAAAAGACACTCACCGAAAACCCAACGAGGGTGAAGTATAAATTATTGGACTTGGATTGGATCCAGACTGAGCAGAAAGTGAAATCCTACAAATCATTTGCTGACGATCCTGAGGAACACTATAAAAGAGGACATGTCATGTCCTACCTTGCCAGATTCCCCTCAAAATTGGAGCGACAAAACTTCCTGAGACTCCGTTTTAATCTCTACCCAACACGGGAGGTTGTAGCAAGGAGAACAAAGGCCCATGAAGGAAAAATTTTAAACTGTCGAATATGTAATAGAAGTAAGGAGACTCTGCAGCATCTAGTACTAGTATGTGAGCCCCTAAACTCTATAAGAAATAATCTCATGGGAAGATTTATAGAGGAATCATCAACGAAATCGCAGGAGGATTGGTGGGCTTCCATAAGATGGGGTGGACGTCTTTCTCTGTCCTTAGCCGTACTACAGCTGGTTAGAGAATCTTCACTGCTATGGAGGTCACTCCAAACCTAGCTGTGGAATGAAATCAGCCCTAGACTTACTTTTCTCCTTCTTCTCTTTTTCCCTTTTCTCTTTTTTTTTCTTTTCTTTGGAATGTAGAATGGGCCTTTGAGGATGACGATGATTTTTATCTGTTTCATGTTTTTATGTTTTGTACATGTTTGCATCTAAGGTTTAATTAAAACCAAGTGATGTGTAAATAAAAATTTTAAAAAAAAAAGAATTTGCTCTTCTGAAAATCAGGAAAATGCTGTTTAGAAGTGAACTGACAAATGACAGTGTTGCTCGTACAGAAACAGTATTGTTTATGTGGGGGATTTGCAGTGACATGGCTATCTAAAATGTACATTATATTTATTCCCATAAGGAATTGGTTTCTGTTGAAAGAAAGAAAATAAATAACTTTGAAACCAGCAGAACAGGTGGCCCAGGCACTTACTTCAAAGGTGCCCTGCCTTCCATGGGAAAAGAATTACCTCCGCAAGTGAACCAGCCCCCATGGGCACATGAAAGGGCCAAAGTGTGGGAGTTCGCAGCCTCATCAGACTGGCCGGCATCCTTACCAAAAGGAACAAAGGACCCAAGGGGAACTAGCATTTTCACCAAGAGGTGTGATTTTCTTTAACACCCCTCCCCAGCCCAACTGCCTGGCTTCAAAGGGTATCATGGAAACCCTTTGTTGAAGCTGACCCAGGGGAATAAAATTTGGCTGTGGGGGTTGGAAAGACCGCCCACACTTGTGACTAATCTAGCCCATTGACTATAAAGAACTTTTCATATTAAGACATTTCTCCCAATGCCCTGAATAAGCTGTAATGTTATATTATGCCAGCATTTTATGTGAGTTATGGACAAACCCAAAGGGACTAAGCATATGATCCTAGCACCTGGGGAACTGGAATGGCAGGAAAAATGCATTTCCGGGTGAAGTATAAATGATACCGATATAAACCTTTGGTGAAAATATGCGAAATAATAGTGGGCATATGTGTAGCCATTTGCAGAATTTTACATATTATGTGTCTCCTAAAAATGGCAAAATTGTACCAAAAAGCGTTGATACCATGCACAGAGTTGGCGATTCCTTGTGAAATATGAAATCTGCACATCTGTTTCTTATGATGGTGACTAGGATGGATTTGAAGTTTTCCTCCATAACTTATTTTTGTTAAAAGTAACTTTTGGGAGACAAAGGAAGTCATAAAATCACACCCATAAAATGATGTTAGTTCCCCTGAACCAATCAGCCCGGAGGGAGGAGGGAACTCCAGTAGCCTGGCCTATCCCAGTTGAGGGGTAATCCAGAGTACTTCCACCCAGATTGTAACATTCTATTATGTCACCCTGGCTATATAAGCAGGAGACAGGGAAACACAGGATATTCAAAGATTCAAAAACTCAAAAACCAGATCCAGGGGCAACTGATTCCATCAAGGCAACACCATGCAGATCCAGGCAGAACCACCCCTCCAGCCATACCCAATAATTCAGGGAGAAAGGAGGAAAGGCAGCTAACCCATCCCGCTGTCCACAGTGACCAGACCTTGCCCAGCTGATCCCCTCCAGTCCACAGTGACCAGAACTTGGTCAGCTGACCCCCTCCAGGAGAGCCCAGCTGTCCCAATGAACAGATCTCTTGACCCACTGTCCAGTGACCAGATCCCTTGGCCTCGCTGTCCAGAGACCTCGCTGGCTGTCCAAAGTCCCAAACTCAAGCTTACCTTGTAAGTATCACCTCACACAGTCCCAAAAACTGCATATCTGTTACGCTCACCTGGTAGCCACAGGGACGCCACCCAGCCGTAGGGACTCTGGTATCCTTCTCTGCGGTTCCCAGGTGTGACCAGCGGGGAAGTTCTGCCTGGAATACAGGTGGGCAATGTTCAAGACTGGGCAACTGGGGTAAGCAACCCCCCACCACCCTGTATGCCCGCAGCCCCTCTGGACCTCTCCTCACCTTGTTGTTAATTCAGGTGTGCTCTCCGTCCTGCCTTCTTGGCAGGGGGGCGTTGTCCTTTGTGGGCGAATGCGATATAGTTACTTCACTAATGCCGGCCCGTTTTGAGTCTTTCATGTAGGTCTTATTTCGGTTGTATATTGTTATTATTCTTCCATGCCTTTCTTGGTTTAAATAATGTATTTTTCTCTTCCTTAGGTGCGCGGAAGTCCAATGTGATGCATTGGCTGAATTGGGTCTCGCTGGTAAATGATGGCGTATTAAGAGCGCCTTGATGCGGTAAGTAGGTGCTATGCGCAGCGCTATGATGCCTTGCCTTTGCTAACCTGTTGTCTTTTCTTTCCCATAGATTGCGGTGCTCACCCGGTGTGTGAAATCCCGAGGCTATGATGGTCGAGGGGCGACTTGCGAGGTAAGCTTTTCGGCACAATTCGTTATGTTGTAAAACTGTCTAATGTCTTGTTTCTTCCTTTTTTGTAGATCCGCCGGTCCGGGAGACGCGCTGATCCTAGGATGCTGTTCGCAGGAGCTGTGGGTAACTAACAGTGAAAGTACAGGTAAGCTGCTGCTGTTAATGATGTCCTTTTCTCTCTTTACAGATGCTGTTCTTCCGAGGTTTGCGGGTACAGCTGAACACGATGAGCGTCACGTTGCAGGATTGCAAAGTAACGCGAAGTGTGTTATCCAAGTCGGGTGTGGCTTAAATAGCTTCAAGAAAGTAGTCCAGGTAAAGTAGTTCCTAGGCTACCACACCCAAAACACTATACCGCATAGCTTGGTTCCAAGGAGCCAAGCTATGTGGATGCCTCTATGTTGGCTGGCACTTGAAATAAAGTAGTTCCCTAAACACAAGTCTTTATTAAGGATGAGCCTGGCGCCAAAGCCCAAGAGGGCCTATCCAAAGGATGCCTAAGTTTTTTGGAGACCGAGTCAAGACCCCTCCTGGCTCATGGGCTTGCCAGGGGGGTTTCTGGATGTGGGTCGTGACAATATCTAGCTCTTTTAATTTTGCATTCTACAGAAAAGTCCCATATTGCATACCCTGAATCTTGCATCTCCTATTCAAATCCTATTGAAATCCCAAATTGCTAGTATCATCTGTTCACCGTTTCCATAGAAGAATCTGTGTTATTTTATGTCTGTTATCTTATTCCTTTTATAATTATTTCAGTTATCTGTGTAAGTCCTTAGTAGCATTTTGAAATTAATTAATGAATTCCCCTATAAGGAGGTGCGTAGTGCAAGCTGATTAAAATTCGAAATTAACCCCCTTGCACGCAGTGTCTTTCCTTAATAATACAGTGATTAAAATATAGCCTCAGTAGAATCTGTCATTGTATAACCAAAACCGAATTAGCATGTGTGTTTTGCTTTTCTCCCAATTACGATTTCCCATACAAAACCCAAACTTAATCCCATTAAGAAGATTCCCTTTCCCTCAGAATCCTGTCTGTTATGTGCGTTTGTTTCTCATCCCAAAAAACGATTTCTGATTTTGACAGCTAAGCCACTTTTCTTAGCTGCCTGTTATTTCTTTTTTAAAAAAACGTGTATTTATTAGGTTTACATAGATATTACATGAAAAAGATAACATTGAATCTTATAACATTCCCTTCCCCCTCCCCCCTCCCTCCCCACGGGTCGGATGGAGTCATCTTGTCCAGGGATCCTGTTATGCGTAGAATATGTCTGAGATTTTTATGTTATGGGGGCACCATTGTTCCATAAAGTCTGACTGGAGGTATTGCAGGGTCCCTTCCCATTCTTTTACAAATTTGTCTCCTGTTCCTTGAAGTTTGTGAGTAATTTTCTCCATTGTTATATGGGCCCATACTTTCTGTAGCCAGGTGTAGGTCAGTGGGGTATTTTTATTTTTCCAGTTCTGTGCAATGGTGGTCCAAGCTGCTATGAGTAGTCCCATGAAAGATCTCCATTGCGTTTTGCTGTATTGCCTTGCTGTATCGTCTCTGATTCCACAGAGCCACACCTCCTCCCCCATCAACCCCACATCCGGGAATATTTTGCCCATCTCGTTTTTCACTTCTTCCCAAAAGGGTCTAATGCCTTTACAGTCCTGCCATATGTGTCTCCATGTTCCCACTTCGTCACATCCTCTCCAGCAGTGGTTGGAAGTGTTGGGGTACATTGAGTGGAGCCTCTCTGGAGTGTAGTGCCACTGTGTCATAACTTTGACCCACATCTCCCTAGTTTGTGCCGAACGGGTCATTCTGGGGATCTGTTTCCATAGGTCTTCCCATTGTTTATCCGTTGGTTCCACCCCCAATGTTCTGCCCCATTTTATTCTGTATGACCATTTAATGCTTTCCCCTTGTGAGTTTATGTATTTGTATAAAGTTGATACCCACTTTTTTTCCCCCGTGCTGGATATGATGTATGTTTCGAACCCTGTAAGGTCCCTGGTTGCTGCCTAGGTGATTATCGGAGAGTTTAGCCAATGCTTTAGCTGTTCATATCTATATCTATCGCTTTTAGGGATTCTCGTGCCTGCCAAGCACGACTCCAGGGAGATGATTTCCTTGTCCACAAACATCTCGCCTATTTTAGTAATGCCCGCCTTCTCCCAGGTGTCATATGCCCCTTGTTCCATCCCCGGTGGAAATAGTGGGTTTCTACAGATGGGTGTAAAGGGTCCAATCGCCGTGGTCATTATGCCTTTTTTTGTTTGGCTATCCCATGCTTCCAGCGTGGTTTTCATAATTTCGCTTAGCCTTAGATTTTCGTGCCTGTGCTGCCTCTGTTTCCAGAGAAGTTCTACCAGTGGGGTCCTTGCTACTGCTCTGTCTTGTTTGACCCATATCTGTTGCGGATCCTCCCCCACCCACTCCCTCAGAACTTTAAGCTGTGCTGCCTGATAATATTTTCTAAAATGGGGGAGCGCCATTCCTCCTTCTCTGGTTGGGGCCGTGAGGACCATCCTGGCAATTCTCGGTGTTTTCCCTTTCCATATGAAGGACGATACCAGTTTTGTTAAGGTTTTGAAGAACGTGTCTGGGACCCCCACCGGGAGAGCCTGAAAATAATACAGTGCCTTTGGGAGGATGGTCATCTTGATTGTTTGTATTCTACCCCACCAGGATATCTGTAGTGGGTTCCATCTATTTGATTCCCTTCGGATGTTTGTAATTAGCGACGGGTAGTTTTCCCAGTAGAATTGTTCTATTTTTGGGGGTACACTTATTCCCAGATATTTAATACCTTTCTGTACTATCTTGAGGTCCAGTATTTTTGCCTCCCTTTCTATGTTCGTTCTATCCCCTGCCAGGATGAGGATCTCTGATTTTTTTCTATTTATTTTTAGGCCAGAGATGGTCCCATAGTTTTCTAGTTCTCTAACTGTAGCCGATAAAGCCGATAAAGAGTTTAGGTCCTCTATGGTTATTAGCATATCATCCGCATACGCAATTACTTTGTGTTGCTGACCCGCCATTTCTATCCCTTTAATGTATATTGACTCCCGAATTTTAATTAGGAGGGGTTCTAAGAAGAGAGCGTACAATAGTGGTGATAGGGGGCAACCCTGTTTCGTTCCTCTCGTTATCGTTACCTTACCAGTAAGCTCTCCATTAATGGCTATTCTACTAGATGGGGAATTGTAGTTTGCTCTAATACTCGCGATATATTGTTCCCCAAACCCCATGGATTCCAGAACCCTAAACAGTATTGACCACTCCACTCTATCAAAAGCCTTCTCGGCGTCTACTGACAGTAGTATCGCTGGGGTGTGGGTTATCCCTATTTTTTCGACCAGGTGGGCTAGCCTCCTAGTGTTATCGTGGGTTTGCCTGCCGGGAATAAAGCCTGATTGATCCTCACTTATCAGTTTAGGGAGGAGCGGGGATAACCTTGTTGCCAGGATTTTCGTATATATTTTTGCATCTAGATTGATTAGGGAGATTGGTCTGTATGATGCGGGGTTAATTGGATCTTTACCTGGTTTGTGAAACACCAGCACCTTCGCTTCATTCATTGTGGGGGTCACGTTACCGGTGTCTTTGAATGAGTTTAGGAGTTTTGTTAGGATCGGAGTCAATATGTCTGCATATTTTTTATAAAATGGGGCCGTGAACCCATCCGGGCCTGGAGCTTTGTTACTTGGGAGTCCTTTTATGGCTTTATTGACTTCCTCTTCACTGATTGGGGTCTCTAGTGACTGTTTGTCTTCTTCTCAGATTTTCGGGATCTTTAGGGCCTCTAAGTATGAAGTTTGGGCGTTTATATCGGGGTGCTCTGTGGAGTAGAGCGTTTGATAATATTGCCTCAGTGTTTCCCCCATGTCGTGTGTAGAGGTTTGAATGACCCCTTTCGCATCGCATATGGCCTTAATCGTTGTTTCTTTTTGTTTCGCCCTTAATTGTCGCACCAGGAGTCTGTCTGCTTTGTTCGCTCTTATGTAATATCTCTGTTTCAGATAGAGTAGATTCCTTTCTGCGCCCTTCGTACGTAACATCTCTAGTTGGCCTTGTGTATGTTTCAGTGATTTTCTTAATATCTTTGTGGGTTGAATCGTCAATTTCTCTTGGATCTCCTCGATTGTTTTTTCCAGCTCTTTTTCCCACCGATCCCTTTGTTTATCTCTCGTGATTTTCATCGCTATCATCTTCCCCCTCAAGACTGCTTTAAACGCATCCCAGACTGTGCTCATTGCGACCTCCCCTGTGTCATTTTGTATGAAGTATTCCTCTATCATTTCCCTTATGGCCTCCCCTGCAACTGGGTCATGGATCAACTCCTGCGGTAGCCTCCATTTCCATAGCCCGCTCTTCCACGTCCAACCATAGAGGGGCATGGTCCGAGAGGGTTATCGAGCCCTTATCTAGCCCTTGTATCTTCCCCAGAAGTCCCACTGACACCCAGAGATAGTCGATCCTGGACATAGAGTTGTGAACATGTGAGAAATATGTGTACCCCCTCTGTTCACCTTTCAGTTCCCTCCAAACATAATTCAGAGCCATGTGGTCCATTTGCTGTTTCAGATGTTTTGATGGCGCCCCCTGTCCATGTGTGTTTCCTGTGCTCCTATCTAGCTTTGGGTTCCACGCCAAGTTAAAATCCTCCCCCAATATCACTTCCCCTCTAGCGAAATCTTCCAGTTTCGATAATGCGCTTCTGAGAAAGCCATCCTGTCCCTGATTGGGTGCATATATTGAGGCGAGTGTTATGCGACATCCTTCGATTTCTACATTGGCAAAGGCGTATCTCCCTTCCTTATCAGTTATAGTGTCCAGAGGTTTTATGTCCTTTCCTTCTTTTATCGCTATCAGGACACCTGCTTTTTTCTCTGTTGTCGTTGCCTGTGCCCATATTTTGTATCCTTTTATCCGCATTTTGTGCTTATCCTTAGTTTTGATATGGGTTTCCTGGAGGAGTAGTACATCCGCCTTCCCCCTTTTGAATTGTTTCTCCAGTTTCGCTCTTTTTATTGGGTGGTTCATGCCCCTAATATTGTAGGTCATAAAGCGTATCATCCCCATTCTATTTTGTTTGTATGCCATTGCATCCGGTCCCCTTCTGTTCTCGATTCAACTCTTTGATTCTTCCGATCCCTTCCCCTCCCTTGAACTTCCCTTCCCCCCCAACTTTGAACTTTAAACCAACCAAACTGTCCCCCGAGTAGGGCGAGGGTTCCTATTGACGCTTGGGCATTGCGCCCTTCGCTCCCTGCCCTCCATACCCTCGGGGGGTATGTTATGGGGATTCCTAAACCCCACTGAACCATTTGTCTTTACCTGGTTCCAGACCGTTGGGTCTCGACCAGACCGCCCTCCGTGAATTGTCCGTTCCGCTCCGTTCCCATACCCCCCCCCCCGACTGGGTCTCTGTGGCAGCGTTTCCGTGTCTGTCCACCTGCATATGTTTTTCTTGTGTTCCTCATGGTACCTTTCTCCGGGTGTCTCTCCCTGGATTTGCCTTCTTCTGCTTGCTGGATTCCCAGCCCATAGGTTTTCTCGTTCGTTCTCTCCTGTATGTGGCCTCCCCCTGCTCCATCTGCTCCATCTCTTCATCTTGTAGTCCCATCGTGCTGAGGCCTTCTTCCAGCGTGGTCACTCTTTTCTGTTTTCCTTCCCATGTAAACAGTAACCCAAATGGGAAGGTCCATTTGTAGCGGATTTGTTTTTCTATTAGCACTTTCACCAGTGGGGCCATTGCTCTTCTTTTTTGGAGAGTTATTAGTGCCAAGTCCTGATACAGTTGGATGTCTTGCCCATTCATTTTAATATGTTCCAATTCCCTGGCTCTCCTGAGGATCTGTTCTTTCTGCGGGTAGGAGGATAGCGCCACCAGGACATTGCGTGGTCTTTCCCCTGGGGCCCCCGCTCTTTTCGGTCCCACCCTGTGGATTCTGTCGACTCCGATATCCTCGATGTCTTGTGTTCCCAGAATGTCTCTGAACACCTCCTTCACCGCTTCCTTCAGATCTTTGTCTAGCACTGATTCCGCCATGTTCTTGATTCGGATGTTGGAGCGTCTAGAGCGGTTCTCTAAATCCTCACATTGTAGTTCCAAGTTGTGAGTGAGTGTCACCATGTGTTCTTGCGTTTCGCTTGTTTGGCTTGTGTCTTCTTCAAGACTTTGCACCGTTTTTTCCACTATATCTGTTCTTTCTTCTAGGTTGTTTATGTCCATTCTCATGTCTTGTACCGCTTGTTTTATTTCGTTCTTCATGGATGTAAATTGTTCCTGGACTGTGGACATGAAATTTTCCTGCAGGTCCATGAACCAGGTTTGCATGTCCTCCCTGGTCAGTGGTTGCTGTTGTTGGGGTAGTGGTTCTGCCTCCCCCCTGGAGTCTCCCTGGTTTCTCCCTCTCGGTTCAGGTGTCCCCTCTGTTGACCACATTTGTAGAATATCGGCCCCTTGTTTCGCTGTTTGGGGAGTCTGCTGGATGGGGTTCCCCTTTCCTTTTGCTCTAGACATGATAGGGCGCTCCGTCAGATAGTCTATGTGGCTCCTGCGCCCTCCTGTAGCCCTCCGATGGGGCCTCCTCGCTTTCTTGTCCTCCGAGATGTTCTTAATTGTTGGGGGTTCTGCGGATATGTGTTTCTCCTTCCTGAGTTTCCCCCCTTTCCTCACCCCTGTCTTGTGGGCCTTGGATCCAGCCTGCGTGAGTGGGTGGGGGGGCTTGCGAGGTGACTCCTTGAGTCCCAGGGGAAATCTAGTTGGTGCCGGAGAAAGATTCCTTTTTTTTTTTTTATTATTTTTTTTTTTTATGAGTCCTCCCCCCCCGGGGTATGTGCGCACAGGTGGGCGCCTTATTTCTGGACCTCCCCCTGGGCCGGCTCACCTTTAACGGTATGTCCTCTTATGCGCTCCGTGCAGGGCGGCCCCCGCGGCTCCTCTCCTGCGGTCCGCCCTGCTCGCGCTGTTTTCTCCCGGCGCGGCAGCCGCTCCGCTGCACGCCGCTCTCTCCTCACCTCGGGGCGGCGTGGGGCGGTGTGAAGACGGTTCTGTTCTTCGGGTTCCGCTGTGTCCCCGATCCTGCTCTCTCACTGGCCGGTGCCTCCCAGTCGCCCGACGCCACGCTGGACGGCCCCCTGCGGCGCGGGAGAGACTCCTTCGGCCCCGATGGGGGAGGGGGCGGTCTGCCTCGCTCCTCGTGTTTGCGGCAGCGCACGCTTTCCCACAGCGCCTGCTTCCTCGCTGGGGGGGGAGGGGTGTATGTGGGGCAGCTTGGTAATCAGGGGGGGGCGAAGGACGGTCCGTCACGGCTTCGGTCGTGCTATTTTCGGCGGCCCGGGCGGAGCGCGGTTTAGCTGCGACTCCTCACCCCGGCGGCCATCTTGGAATCCCCAGCTGCCTGTTATTTTAAAGCCTGTGTAAAATAAGAAATTTCAATTCTTTTGTGTGTGTTTTTTTTCTCCATATTTTTCCTCCAAAAATCTATTTTCTTACCTGTGTCACGTTGCCCTGGTGCCCTGGTGCCCTGCTCATTAGTTGGTAAGCTTCCTTGTCTCTTAAGTACAGCCACACAAATTTCTGTCCTAGCTTTCCCACTGCAATTGTAAACTGATAGCTCCACGGTCCAATCAATTGTTATATCAAGAGTGGACTACGATAACCCCCTCTACCTCAGAATCCACGCATACCAACTGACTAAACTACAAAGAGCACAAAACGCCACAGCCAAACTGCCACTAGCGCTTGGCCCAAGAGACCACATCTCCCCAGCCCTCAAAACTCTGCACTGGCTTCCGGTTGCCTGACGGGTGATCTTCAAAACCTTATGCATTTCTCACCGAGCACCGCATAAAACCGGACCTCAATATCTTCAAGACAAACTAAAACCCTATCACCCTGCTTGCACTCTAAGATCAAGCTCAGCCGGACTCCTAGTCATACCAAAAACAAACTTAGTCAGGCTAGGCGGATCGTCCTTCTCAGCCTTGGCCCCCACGCTGTGGAACACACTCACAACCCACATCTGACTCACTGAAGACCTCATGTCTTTCCGCAAATTACTGAAAACTTGGCTCTTCCCCTAAAACCGACCCTCAAACTGGATGACAACATTGCACTGACTTTGCCAAATGCTAGATCATAAATAGCAATGTAGCATCATGATCCGAGCGAGAGATCGAAAACTAATAACCTCTATTGGTTAGCTAAAAAGGACAAACAAATTAGAATGAGTAAAAAAAAATATATAAAAATTAAAAAATGTTAAGAAAGGTGAACGAATGACGTGAGTGGAGCGGATGAAGTCGGTGAAGTGGATGAAGCGCGTAGAGCGGATGAATGTGTAGAGCGGATGAGTGCGCAAAACGGATGAGTGCGCAGAGCGGATGAGTGCGCAGAACAGATGATTGCACAGAGCGGATGAGTGTGTAGAGCGGATGAGCGCGCAGAGCGGATGAGCACGCAGAGCGGATGACGGCATAGAGCGGATGAGTGCATAGGGCGGATGAGTGCATAGAGATGATGAGTGCATAGGTTGTGGTGCGGATATAGGTTGTGGTGCGGATGTAGGGTGTGAGTGGATAATAGAGTGGAACGGATGTAGGATGTTGAGCAGATTTAGGGTGTTGAGCGGATGTAGGGCGTGATGGTGCTGTACAGATGTAGGGTGTTGAGCGGATTTAGGGTATTGAGCAGATGTAAGGTGCGGTGGTGTTGAGCCGATGTGGGGTGTTGAGCGGATCTAGTGTATGGTGCGGGTGCGGAGCGGGTGTAGAGTGTGGAGCGAGTATAGAGTGCGGAGTGGGTGTAGAATGCGGAGTGAGGAGCGGGTGTAGAACGTGGAACGAGGAGCGGGTGTAAAGTACGGAGCAGGTGTAGAGTGCGGAGTGGGTGTAGAGTGCGGAGCGGGTGTCGGGTGCAGAGCAAACAGATGTTGTATGTGGATAGAACAAGTGAAGTGGGTGGAGGGAACGGGTGAAGTGGTTGGAAGGAACTGGTGTAGTAAGGCAAAGAAATGGGTGAAGTGGGTGGTAGGAACGAAGGATGGAGCTGGAAGAACGGGTGATGTTCATGGATGATACGGGTAAAATATGAGGAAGGAACGGGTGAAGTATGTGGACAAAATGGGTCAAATATATTGAATAGAACGATTGAAGTATGTGGATGAAACGGGTGAAGTGGATGGATAAAATGAAAAATATGGTTGGAACGGAGGAAGTATGAAGTTGGAACAGGTGAAGTATGTGAGTGGAGCGGATGAACTGGGTGGAACGGATGAACTGGGTGGAACGGATGGACTGGGTGGAACGGATGAACTGGGTGGAACGGATGGATTGGGTGGAACGGATGAACTGGGTGGAACGGATAAAGTATATAGATGGAACGCGTGAAGTATGTGGATGGAACGCGTGAAGTATGTGGATGGAACGCGTGAAGTACGTGGATGGAACGCGTGAAGTATGTGGATGGAATGGATTAAGCATGTGGTTGGAATGGGTGAAGCATGTGGATGGAATGGGTGAAGTATGTGGATGGAACGGGTGAAAATGTGGAAGGAACGGGTGAAATATGTGGAAGGAACAGGTGAAATATGTGGAAGAAACGGATGAAGTATGTGGATGGAACGGGTGAAGTATGTGGATGGAACGGGTGAACTGATGTAGAACGGGTGAAGTGGGTGGAACTGGTGAAATGGTAGAACGGATGAAGTAGGTGGATGAACGGGTGAAATGGGTGGAACCGGTGAAGTGGATGGAACCGGTGAAGTGGGTGAAACGGGTGAAGTGGGTGAAACGGGTGAAGTGGCTAGAACGTGTGAAATGGGTGGAACCAGTTAAGTGGACGGAACGTGTGAAGATGACGTATGTGGATGGATGATGCATGGAGAAAGGATAACGTGGGGTAAAACGAATGAAAGGAGTAGTGCATAAAATGGTTGAAGTGCTTGGAACGGACTGGAGTGCTTGGAAAGAAGTGGAGTGCATGGAATGGATGCGAGTGCACGGAACAGTCGCGAGTGCATGGAATGGACTGGAATGCATGGAACGGATTGGAGTGCATGGGACGGATTGGAATGCATAGAATGGCGTAACTTACATGGAATGGTTTGGAGGGCATTTGAACGTTGAAAGAGCATTGAAAGGAACAGTTTTGAGTGCTTGACACGGTCGTAATGCATGGAACAGTCGGGGTACATGGAACGGATGGAGTACATGGAACTATTGGAGTGGGCTCGGCCTCAAGCACCTAAGGTAAACCACCATATTCACATCTCCACGCTTACTCTCTTCTTTACACCACCACTCAAATAGAACACAGCGATACTATGACACCATTTGGTATAGCTGTTCTCATACCATCATTTGCCTCATACTCCCCATCATCCTAACTAAACACTGCTGATTACACACCACCCAGCCTAGACGTTTCTCCTCAGGCCTAACGCAGCCAAATTGGTCTGGATAACAACCTGCCAGAACGAACACATACTCTTGATTTCTCAGCCTCCACACCTACAGCTAAGAAGCAGCTATCACGCGATTGCCACACCAGCTGCACACATATCCGGTGCTCACACGCACCTTTTGACTCTCTCTACTCTCTCAACTGACCTGAACTTCGGTTCCCGAGGGCATTCAACCTACCAACGCCTTGAGACCCTACCAATGGTACATAAGGCGCTATATAAATGCAAAGTAACATAACATAACATATACAAGCAACCAGTAAAATCTGAGTATGCCATTTTGCGCCTTTTGAAGGTTTTCAATTCGTTTCTGGCCTTCCATCCTGGGGTGGTGGGTTGAATTTAAAAATTGATGTTTCCCTCTGTATACTGACTCCTTACCACTACTTTCCATCCACAAAGAATTTTGTTAGTAGGTGTTTGGGGGAAGTTTTGCAGGGGGAGTGCATAACCTGTGTGCTATCTATCATTTTGAAGAAAAGTAATTTTGCTTCTGGTTTCTATTAAAGGTTTATGTAGATGATGTTAGGAATTTGAATTAATTGTGTTGTCGGATTTTTGCATTGTATAGCCAAAGTAGTGCTGACTGCTGTCCTAAAATTTGATTTGCTTGATTTTCTTTGAAAATTATAAAAATTAATAAATATTTCATTGTTACACACCGGCCTGGTTCTTAGTCCATTGCGACACAGGGTCTTTGTTAAGGTCGGTGTGAGAATGGTTGGGTGCCTTCTCAAAGTAGAATCCGGGCATAAATAAAGATTCATTGTCAGTGGAAAGAGTCCCCGGCTGGAGTGTGCCGTGTCCTTAATCCGTTACAATGATAAGATCAGAGATATCATCAACGAATTACCCACACCAGTGAGGTGGGCAATAGATGAGATGAAAAGTGGCAGACTGTGTGATAGTGGGGAGTGGCCAATAGGAGCTCCACCCGTTTGAGCATGATGCAGGCCCATTTGGACCTGTGGAGGATTGCCACACCTCATGTGGGATGTGGATGTCATAGATGGGGCACCTACTGGGGGAGAGCGATGGCATTGAGCTTGTGTGCGGAAATGAGATCAGCGATGCCGGTCACATGAAGAAGGGTCGAGTGAGCGTTGACTAGCATCCCCCTGTGCAAAAGCATCAGAGGTAGAGCGGCAACGAGAAGGATGAGTTTCCGAGGATGTGCAGGGCATGGCTTCTGACTGTTGTTGGTCTGTAAATGCCCATGAAATGACAGGTAAGAAACAAGCAGCGTTTGGAAGCAGAATGGAATACAGCTGCTTTTGAGCACAGAAACATAGACCAAAAAAGAACTTAGAAATATGGAAAATGTGTGATTTGGAAACAGATTAAGGGCTCAAAACTATAGAGTCACCAGGCATACCCGGAACACAGAACCCAGTGTAGTACTCCCCATGGCTCTCATAGGTATTTATTAATAAAGTCATCTTTATTGTGCCTAAAATTGTGCATGATAATTGCTGAGCGTTTGTGCGAGGGTTGGGGTTTCCAACAGAGTTGACCACAACAGAACTGACTTCCAAATGGAGACTGAACATTCTACCCATTTCCGTCCTCTGTCAGGCCTTTCCAACACCAAATTAGCAAGCCTCCATACAAGCGGGAATGGCTTTTTGTTGAAAGAATTATGACTCATTATTGTATGTGCAAACACTCGCTCCTGAACCGGAGGGACGACGAGTGCGCACTGCAGTCATAAAAGCATTAGAGTGCTCGCCACAGCCTTCGAGTGTCGGGGGTGGGGGAGTGGGGGGGAGAGGGGCGGTTTCGAAAGGGCCGTGTTTACTGTCTTGAAAGGGAGCGCGCTAAGTAGGCCATCAATCACAGAAGATCAACGGCCACCTGCTTACTGCGCAGTGTTCAGCCTGGACGTTTCGGCGCTGTCCTGAGATCAAGTAACAAATCACAATCATGCGGGGCTGATTTATGGATTGCTCATAAATGTGACAGCAGCAGGTGCTGAATCAGGAAGAGCAGAAACCTCTTCAAAGATAAATACGCAGGGCAGCAGGAAGTGTTGAAATCCCCTCAAGCCCAGAGACAGGCCGGCAGACAACAGACATAAACAAAAGTACCCCTTCAAAAAAAGGAAACCAACTATACACGCACAAATCCGTCTCAACATGTTTTTTATTTATTTGCATTTTTTTAAAGCGCTCACACATCCCTGGGGCATCCAGACGCTGCTACATATTTTTTGTTGTTGTCTTGGTTGCATATTTATAATGCGCTTAAATACCCAGAGGTTTCTAAGAGCGGACCCGGGTTCGGACCTGTGTTGCTTCGTGGTGTCTTGCTTCCAAGGCGAGCACTTTGCCACTGAGCTATCCTCCTCCATAACCAGCACATCAGAGCACAGGATCCCTTCCTATCTTGGAAGCTGTAGATAGCCTTCAGCGAGTGCTATTGCGCCACTGGGCTCCGAGAATCAGAATGTCCACCTCTGTTGTATAGCCAAGTGTATGTGTGATTTACTGAGCAACATATCCCTGCTCATTTGGACTGTGTTTATCTTTTGGGGAGTGCGTCCGATTGACAGCTGTCAACATGTATGTTGTAGTATGTTGTAGTTATAGGGTACGATTGTTTGGCACAAATGTGTACATTTGTGTGTTCCTGTGTTTACATGTTCGGATATTATGTACAGTGCTCGAAGTGTGCGAAAAGAAGTAGTGGAACTATGTTCCCTGCTGACCTGCACGCACTCCCCACAAACCCCATCATCACGTCCCCTCCCACACACAATACACACCACCAAACACATGCACCTGCTGTTTAAGGGAACGTTCAGTGCAGTGCACTGAAAGGGCAAGTTTCAACTTCTTCCTACACTTTTATTTTAAAACGGAACCATTCCGGAACGGTTTCTTTTTAAAATAAAAGTATAGGAGTTGTAAAAGGTAATTAAAAAAAGTAGAGGAGCACCGCTCCCGACCGCTCCCACTCACTTCGACCACTGATTATGTATGTGTGTTGTGTAGATTCATATTGTGTTTGTACGCACCTCTCTTTATGCATGTGTGTCTGTGATGCAGAAAGGTTTCTGTAATTTTTACGGTTGTGTCTAACATTTGTGCTTGATATTTGTACGTGTGTTTATGAATATTGTGTGAATGCGTTTGCTGTGTCGCGGTGTGTGCTAAACGGAGTAATGTGTAGGCTCCCATAACCCCACCCCTGTTTCCAAGAGTCTGAAACTGTTTGGGGGCCGGCGTGGTTTGTATGGTCAGCATGGGGTTGCGTGTGTTTCAGTGATGAATACAGAGGTCAAAGTGAGCGGAAACTATCGGGAACTGAGTTCAACTACTTTTATTTTTTTATGTTAACACTACTTTTTAGAGCCATTTTCACCATTGTGAGCTTTTCTTTAAGTTAAGACATACATCTTTATTTGACCGCCCCATAGAAGAGATCAGTTTGACGGTGCATTCACAATGCCTGCAGGATTTCTCTGCATGGATGTACTGTAACTGGCTTCATTTGGGCCAGGGGGATACAGAGGTGGTCCTGCAAACACTAAGACGGAATCTCTCCTCACATCCCATCGCCACCCGATTCTTGGGAAACATGCGAAATTATTATATAAGGTTAAATCCCATGACTTTACAGTTATCACAGATTCGGCCATTACCAAAGCATGGTATTTCAACGTCAGGTGGTCACGTGGGATATGCACTTGCAGTAGGAGGATTAGTGACTAGTCTCTTCAACTATTGTAATGCTCATCTGGGTGTTTCTCCATGAAACCAATTCGCAAACCCCAGGTGGCTCTAAAATGATTGGTCTCTGGATGTAGGAAAAGTGATCATGCCTGCGCTGCGTGCAGGAACCTGCTCCGCCTTCCAGAAGAGTGGAGAGCACAGCTTAAAATGCTCTGCATTACCTTGAAATGCATTCCATGGAGCCTTTGCTCTGCAGTGGATCACAGATTATCCATGGAAGAGATAATGAGGCGATATACCCCACTGTGGCGGGCCGACCCCGTAGGTAATGGCCGGTCGCCCAACTTAAGGGGCTGAGTTAAGGGCGGTGCTGTTACCAAAAGGTTCGACCCTCCACCGAGGGGCATATCGCCATTAGCACCCGTCAGATCCAGAGCTATGCTAATGTCGGGCTGTTGGGACTCAGGGTGAGCTAGCCTTTTGGTTGTAGCCCCTGACCCTCTATCCGGGGCTACAACCAAAAGACCTGGGGCTATAGCTCCCCCAGGTACTCCCTAGCAATGCCTCTGGCACCCGTGTAGTTATCTACCTCAGTGCTAAAGGTGTTTATATTTTTTTTAAAGTACCTTTGAAGCGCGGCCTAATGCCGTGCAGTCCTATTGAACAGCGGAGGGAAGAGGGGCTCCACCGCAGCAAGCAGTGAGTGATAGATAAGAAAGAGGCAAGGCTAAGCAAGGTGCCAAGCAAGGCAAGCAGAGCGCTTAAAAGGAGCGAAGAAACCTATAGACAGCGTCTTACCCATAAGGCAAGATGCCTGGGTCGCAACACACCGATTGCCGGGTCTGAAATGAATATGAGACGCGGCGGTGGCCATCTTAGAAAATACTAGACTGGCACATCACGTTGCAGACTAACATAATGTGCTGGATCAATGACGGCGAAAAATCCATCTGTTCCACAAGCGCCATGACCGGCGGCGCGTGACAGTAGGCCCCCTTCCAGGTCGGGTTGTTCTGGGTTTACCGTGATGTAAACAGTGGAACTTCAGCAGCAATCGAGGCATGTGGCCATACTAACTGGGTTCCCATGAGTTTTCCGAGCAGGGGATACCCCTTCCACTGCACCAAATAGTCCAACCTCCCTTTCTTGTATCTTGAATCACAAATGTGTGATACCTCGTACTCCTTTGGCTGGATGATATTGGGAAACCAATGTTTTTATTGTGATCGATCATAAGGGTCCATTACACAAGTGAGTAGAAGAGCTCTGTTTTCAATGTTGATGATGGACTTCCTGGAAATTACGTGGGTGCTAAGAGATGAATTGGGAGGGGCAGCAGGGAAGGGAAGGGGATGCTGCGTGCCCAGGCAGCTTGGAATTCGGGCTTGTACCATACAGTACAGCCCGTGTTCCGAACCTCCTGATTGGCCGGAGCCCCCCTGCAGGGAGCCAATATGGCGTTAGTAACACGTTCCATGGGCTATACCGGGGGTAACAGCCCGGCAGCCAAGTTAAAGGCCCGAGCGTAGCCAGTCCGTTTAACGAGGGCACCGGGACATTACCCCCCGGGATAGCCTGGGAACGCATTACTTATGCCATTAGCACCAGGGGTTGCCATTTCGGTAACCCAGGGTGCTGATAGCAGGGTCTTTTCTATGAATTAACGGGACTCACAGCTTCCCATTAATTTCTAGAAGAAACTGTTTCAAGATGGAGCTCCTCTTTCATTTTTGTAGCGGACGGCAAAGGGAGATGGAGAGAAGTTGTGCGGCAGGAGTCGCCGCCGCAACAATTGAGTAAGTAGGGCTGGGGAGGGGGGTTGGGGATATTTTTAAAAAAAAGAAGGGAAGTGAGGGAGGGGGGAAGATTGTGGTGAGGGGCGTGGGAAACAGCCTGCAGGTTCCATGGAACGTGGGATGAGATTAGCAGTTTCAGCCCACGATCCACAGAATCTGATTGGCTGCACCCCCCCCCCACCCCGGGTGCTAAAAGGCTTTCACTATTGGTAGTCAGGCTTTGGAATAAATGATCAAATTCTACTCATGGCAACACATGTTTTTCTAGTTTCCTGCCACTGTTGAAGCAGCATCTATTCAGGTAAGTGTTCTAGCGGAGTTAAGGCAAGTGTGTTGAGGTGATCAATTTCACAAAGGCTCTATATAAATGTTCCCCCTAATCCCCCAACTGATGGAAGAATATATAAAAGCAATGCTAGGGGACATACTTCTTATGCCTGTCCCTGCACTTGGCTGTAATAGGCCACAACCTATTGACACATGTATTGTACCAGGTTACCGGCTACCCCTCCCCCCACCAGGGTCACAGTTCCACTACTTTTTTTGGTACACTTCCACCACTGGGTGAATGCAGGTGTGTGGGGGAAACATGTTTGTCCTGGTGTAGTCTCTTTTTGTAACAGTAGTTTCTTATATTTTTGTAAAGTGCTTCTCTTAGTGAAGAGTCTTATGCTCAGGGGGCCATGTAAAAATTAATGTTGTAGTGTGGGCTGTATAAAAACAGGGCGCATGAGTTAGTGCTTCCTCTCCAAGTCTTTCAGCTTGGGTAGTGCTGTAAACAAATGGTAACATACATCAGTGGTTTTTATCTACCCCAGTAGGATAAGCAGTCGAGTCAACCAACTGTTATTTGAACCAGTGCCTAATAGCCAAGTGAAGGGGCATAAGCTCATTTTGAACCAGTCGTAATTGGTGCTGACAACAGACTGACCCGCACCATGACTAGTGGCCGTGCTCCTCCGACACATACAGGTACATTGCCTCCACATTCTCTTACTTATCCCGTTACTCACTTATGTGCTACCACCTCCATTTCCAGGAACTATGTTCACACTTTTAAGCCCTGCCCCTCCTTCCCTGAGGACGTTACTCTCCAATATCCAATATCCACAACCCACCAGTTAAACCAAAATTGGCAAAGGCAACTGTTTTCACTTTTGTATCGGCATTTGACAGGCACTGCTACAATGGTACTACCTGGACATGAGATGGCAACAGCTGGAAAATGGTGTGATTACTTGGACATATGCTAGAAGTGCCTGGCAAATGCCAATCTAATAGTACACAAGCCATAACTTTTAGAAAGGATCAGATGTAAATCAATTGGCATAATGCACACTTGGTTAAGACAGATTTCTTACACCAGCAGCGGATTTATAGCTGCAATTAAACTATTACCTCTCAGCAGACTACTTAGAAATCGCACTGGCAGGCCAAGATATACAGTTTCTGTTTGATGGAGCTATCGCAAAGCGATCCAGGGAGGAGTTGTTTTGGGCAGGGAGAGGCAGGTAGTGGGTTGGTATGGCCGTAGGGATTAGCATGGTCCTGCTCAGTCAGTGGGTGGGTAACTAACCGGACAACGCCCACAAGCAGTGTGTCTCTCCTCACATGTTATCTCACTTCTAGCTGTCCTCCAATGCAACTGTTTTAGCTTAAACACCAACCTATAGCCAAAGGTAAAAGTATCCTGCCCTCCAGAGATGCCCTGTCATGGGAGAGCAGGGAATCACCAACCTGATCTCCTTAATGTTAGTACATATATGGACCAACGAGAAATAAGGGTTTCCCACCTGGAGCACAGATCCTTTGGTTCGAGGACTTTGTGAGGAGAGGGAAACACCCACTGTGAAGAACTGTGGGTGATGTCAGGCACGGACTGGCCTATAGGGTAATAGGGCAATGCCCGAACCCAAAACGCAAATTGCTAGTGTGGGCCACTTTTTTCGACCAATGTGGGCCAGTTTGATGAGTTACTTCAGCATGCGACTAGTAGTTTAGACCATTGTTAGTGAATAACTATTCTTTAAAATACACAATTTGCATCATACTTCATCAAAAAAACTCCCCCAGTCTGTCACACAAGAAATGAATTGCCATTTGCAACTGTGGGCCACTTTTTAATTGGTGCCCAAAGAAGTTTTATGCCGCAGTGCAACACTGGGTGAGGCACTCAGGAAGGGAAAACACTGACATGTGGGCTGGTACGAGATCACTATGCCTACAGTCCAGAACCGCTCTGCATTTAAGCCCCAGGGAAGGGTGTTCGTTGGGAGTACACCTCAGCTTGAGCTCTGGCGGTGACTAGTGACAGATCATGTGGGTATACTATCAGTGTGCATTTCATCCACTTACCAAGGATGAAAGACCTCACTGCAGCAACGTCATTTCACCAAAATGCCAGGGATAGCGGAAATGACATCACACGACCCTTGACCCCCTGATGACATCACAGGAAGTGATGTCATTTGACCCCACCCGAAGTGATATCGCGGGAAGCGATGGAACACGACCTTTCACCCTTTGACAAAACAGGAAGTGACATCACATAGCATTGAACACTACGAAAAATATGGTTACGATATCACTATAATGTGATGTACATTTCATGCAAGAATGGATCGCCATATGTAGCGTTAAGATCAGTGTGTATAGGCCCATATTCTCAAATTACTGTGAATGCAAGCAGACGTCCATGACCAAATGATAATGATCTGTTATCATATAGCACTTACGCTTAAGCGCTTTATATAGAAAAAATATACACCCGATATCATCCAACCTGTGTCGGTACTCATTTATCGACTTCAGAAGTATGAAAGGCTGAGTTGAGGCGTTTAAGAACAGACTAAATCAGTGACTCACCCCCTGCAGTGTGCCTGAAATAAACCTATAATGAGTCTAGCAATTATTGTATAGAATTCCAGAAAGACACATTATTTGGTATTCCTATTCTTTCTTATTTAGGGTCAGTGCTGAAAGTGTTAGACTTGTGGCACTCCTGTTCTTATTTTTCTTATTTTTTTTTAAAGGGCCTGAACAAGAATGCCAGCCACTCCAGGAGCTTGCATTACAAAAAACAAAAGAAAAAAAAAATGTGTTTTTTTATTTATTTTTTACAGAGGTCGCAAGAGAGAGCACAGAGGTCGCAGTTGCGAGCCCTGGCGACCCCTAAATGACACCCCTGCCTCACTGTAGCAAGGCGTCCTCACAGGTGCAGTGGTGAAACACCTGCAGTGGCCTATTTGATATGCACAGAATGCACACAGTGATACGTCATCGCTCGAACGAGTGAACGTCGTGGGTTGGGAAGCCCGTACGGGGTGATGCGGATGCCAGAGGCATAGCCAGGATTTTCTAATAAGTGGAGCATGAAGCTAAGGTAGCTGTCGCATGTGTGCAGAATGACCATGATTCATGAGCATGAAAGAAAGACTCGAATTCAGTGCAAGCTTGTAGCTCTGAGAAGCCGTCACTATGGGCTTTTCGTCGAAAGCAATGCAGAAGAGGAATAGCAAAGTAATGTATAGGGTAGAAACTACACCCGGCTCTGATTACTCCCTCCCTCCTCTTCTTCATCTATGTCCTATACATCTGCATACCCATCCTCTTCTTCCTCATCTTCCAGCAACACCGAGCTTTCCCAGGATCCAAAGGGGAAGTTCCTGGATAGAGAAGCAGTAGCTGGGGTAATGGAACAAGTGGCCAAAAAACCTGCCCTTTAAGGTACTGGATGCCCTCGCACCCTAGGTGATGTGAAAATATGACTGTTTAAACAGACCATCAGAAGGAGTCTATCAGTCATTTAGGACATCAAGAAGAACAATCTCAGGGAATGGAAGCACCTGACACAATAACCATATTGTGGTTTATGCCAAATCTCTTAACCCATGATGGGAGAAGATTAAGCACTTGAAGGTGTTAGGTGCCAGTGCTAGGCATTTAGGATCCTGTTAATGGCAGCCTCCTTTCCATGTTCTGTTGAATCACAATAATTTGCATTGGATTTTTTCCCCCCATTAATTACCATTTTGCATAACTGACTAGGTTGTTTTCTCAAATCATTCAAGCAAAAGCAAGCCTAGCTTGAGTTCTTTCACTCTTTTTGAGAGAAGAGGAAGCTATGCCAGTGAAGCTTGAACTGGTTTTTAGTCTGCCTATTCCGAAGGGATGTTCTTCAATTGCTGCGGAAGGAGCTGACATTAGAGACCATTTGGAAAAGAAAGTGGACTATGATTTAAAGAAAACCTACACATGGGGCCTCACCTTACTCTGAGGGAGAGCAACTATGAATAACACGCTTCACAGCAAGCGCTAAATAGCTTTCAGACCCTGAACAAAACCATAGACGAAGACTGTGGTCCAATACTTGCTAACATGCAGAAAGAGATGGAATTCTTGTCAGATCTCGCATTTGAGGGGATATGGTCCCCGGCAATGGCCATGGAAGCATGACATCCCAGAAGACCAAGGGCCTCATTTCGAGGTTGGTGCAAAGGGATACCGGGCACCGTTAAGGAAATCGGTGCCGGTAATCCCTTTGCGCCCTATTCTGAGGTCCCTTAGCGGGTCGCGCAATGGGTGCCTGGTTTTACCAGGTGCCCTTAGCGGGAGCCGCTAAGGGGCCAGAGAGCTAGTAACGGTACCGCAAATTGCGGTACCGTTATTAGCTACTTCCCCATTCCCATTGAGCCCTATGGGGGCTGAAATGGGAATGGCGAATGGTTTTTTCAATGGGGACTTACTGGTCCCACCAAGGTCGGAATGGACCAGTAAATCCCCATTGAACCAGGTCGGACTCGGTACGGTATGGTAGGTAGTCATGGCGCAAATAGCGCCATGACTACCTCCATACTCGGAATGAGGCCCCAAGTGTGTGTGAGGCAATTAACCTTTTATTCATTTCAAGGGGCGAAATTGCTTGGTGACAGTCTCGAGGAAAGAGTGCATAAAAAGAATAAGCAGGGGGGGAGAGAGAGAGAGACAGAGAGAGACAGAGAGACAGAGAGAGAGATAGAGAGTGAGAGAGAGAGAGAGAGAGAGAGAAGACACAACTGCATCTGGCTAAGTTCCATTACCTGCCAAAGCAGAGGACATGCTGATGCTCAACACCTGGTCAAATTTCACAGAAGCCTGGGCTTGAGTTACTACAGACATTTAGATACTTTTGGTACTACGACTCGGATATAAAATAAGATTCCAAGCCCCTCTGTGCCCTCCCGGCGTTATCTTCACTCCTCTGTTGAGAACAAATCCAAAAGACGATCGCTCTTACTCTTAGAGGGCATTGAAGGGCCCAGAACGAAGACCGGCTTGCAAAGTGTCGCTAGGGGAAGGCATCTATTCAGTTATATTCAGGGTCCCTAAAACAGGGGTCTGCAACCTGTGGCTCTACAGGTTTTTTGGATGACATCCCCATTAACTATGCTTACTAACGGTGATGGGTGTTCAAATCCAAAATATCTGTAGAGCCAAAGGTTGCAGAAAGCTGAACCACTTTGTGAATAGCTGCAGTTTCAAGCTGGCCGCGCATGCGTCAGAGGATTCTACCCATGAAGACAGTCTTTTTTTATTTTTATTTATTTTATTGAGCATATGTTAGATGCTTATACAACTGAATAGTGTTTCATAGTGCCAGAAGGCTAAATGTGAATGGAACAGGGGAAAAATAACAATAGCAAAAACAGTGAAATACAGTCATGGTCCTACTAGGCCTTGTGGCATTGATCTGTGCAATTGCCGTGAGGAGAGGTGCAGGAGATATGGAGGGTGGGGGTGCAGACAAATGGGAAAGTGCTGGTGGAGGGCCTGGGAGGTAAGTGCTAAGTGGAGCCAAGGGGGAGTAACTAAGTCTAAGAGCTAGTCGGGGTGACTCCCAAGGGTGAGATGCAGAGCTGCAAAATAGGGGCCCGCCAGGGCAGTGCAATGCAGGGGGTGGGGGCTGGTATTGACTAGGGAAGAGGGCTCGGAATCCTGTTTGATTCATGAGGATCAAGCCACCAGTCACAGTGGGTGGCAGTCAGTGGGGTGATTAGCAGGGAAGGCAAAGAGGGAAAGATGTAGAGAACAGCAGAGATTTGAGCAATTTCTGTAACTTGAGGAGGTCCGGCTTAAGTCTGAGAGGGGCAGGAAGGCTGTTCCAAAGGGAGATGACAGTGGAGGAGAGAGACCTGCCCCCCAGAGCTGGAATTAGAGGAGAGTTGGGCTCTAGTAGGGGGGGTATTTAGGGAGGGAACGTTAGAGATAGCATGTTCCCAAGCCCTAGAAGGCCTTGTGGATGATGCAGAGGGTCTTGAATTTGATCCTTGCAGCCACCGGGAGCCAGTGGAGAGATTTTAGGGCTGGAGAGATACAGTCTGTGGGCTTGAGGCCAAAGATAAGTCTTGCAGCCCTATTCTGGATTAGCTGGAAGGGCTATGCTCCCTATGGGGAGCAAAGAGGGAGGTTGAGAAAGAGGCTGTTGCAGTAGTCCAGCCTGGAGAGGACCTAAGCTATGGAGACATTGAGCGTCTGGGGGAAGGTGAAGAAAGGAAGAATACCTCTGAGGAAATGGAGCTGGAAGTGGGACTTCTTAGTAAGATCCATGATGTGAGAGATAAAGGAGAGAGCGGAGTCAAAGATGATCCCAAGGTTTTACATGTTTACTGTCTTGAAAGGGAGCGCACTAAGTAGGCCATCAATCACAGAAGATCAACGGCCACCTGCTTACTGCGCAGTGTTCAGCCTGGAGGTTTCGGCGCTGTCCTGAGATCAAGTAACAAATCACAATCATGCGGGGCTGATTTATGGATTGCTCATAAATGTGACAGCAGTAGGTGCTGAATCAGGAAGAGCAGAAACCTCTTCAAAGATAAATACGCAGGGCAGCAGGAAGTGTTGAAATCCCCTCAAGCCCAGAGAGAGGACTGCAGACAACAGACATAAACAGACAAAAGTCAAAGATGATTCTAAGGTTTTTGGCCTCACAGGATGGTTGGGTAAGAAGGCCCAAAGAGGGTGGTCAGAGGGTAGGAGTGAAAGAGGGTACAGATGTCCCGATAAGAAGGATCTCAATTTTACTGTCATTAACGCTTAACGCAGAGGTCATTAACAGCACACCATGTCTGAATGGCGGACAGACAGACAGGGATCAGAGCAGAGGAAGAGGCAGTAGTAGAGGGAAGTTTGAAGGAAACTGTGTGCCATCGCATTAACAAAGTAAATGATGAGAGATGGAGGAGATCAGGTGGGCAAGAGGGGCAAGATAGATATTGAAGAGCCATGGTGATAGGATAGAGCCCTGCGAGACGCCACAGTTAGAGAGTGAGAGTGAGGTGGTGGAGCAGATAGCTGCTATCCTGCAAATGGAGAATGAAATGGAGGAAGAGCTGAGATAGCTTTTTAGAGCTTTGCACCTGTGTAACCCAGGCCCTGGGGAATGAATAGCCAATGATTGCCACAAAGTAAGGTGAGCACTGGAACCGATTGAAGAGGAATAGAACTCGGAGGAGAACTGTAGAAAAGGAGAGTGAATGTGACACAAAGTGAGGTTGTATGGGTGAGGTCAGGAGGTGTGAAGGTGAACAGAGAGAGCAATGCAGAGGGTGGACGGTGCAGAGGAGGGCTGAAGAGATGGTGATGGAGTTGGAGCAGATTGTGTAATAGTTATAAGCAAGAGTGTTGTGTGTGAGGGGGTGTAAAAGGTGAGTGAAAAGATGTATAGAGGAAGGGGTGAAGTGTAGGGAGAAATACAAATAGACACAGAGATAAAGAGAATGTATGGCAGGTGGGTAGGAGGTAGTTGAAAGAGAGAGTCTGGTAAAATTTGGGCACAGAGGCGTAGGTGGGGGATTGTGTGTAGGACAAAGATGAGGATGGGGTGTGGAAAGGGATAAGGAGAGAGGTGATGAGATGGATGAGGAGAGAGGTGAGAAGAGGAATGTGGTGAGAGGAGAGCAAAAAGACCAGAGGGTGTGAGAGAGGGCAGAGGGGGAAGCGGGGAAAGTGAGAGTAGAGTAAAGTAGAGGATGAGTTGGAAGGAGTAGTGAAGTCAGATAAAAGGAGAGAGAAGGAGCGCGTGCATAAGAAAAGGGACTAGGATGTCCGTTACTGGCACAAGAAAAATGGTCATGTCCTACTGAGAAAACTTTGGAAGTCCTCTGAAAAGAACCCTGCATAGAGTAAGTTAGATAAGTCTTTGCCTTTAGGCCCTCACCTGTAGCTAGAATTTAGATGGTAGGGGCTACTGATCGTTAGTGGCCAGACCTAGGGTTAGGAAAGCCTGGGGGGAGGTGGGATCCCACGGGAGGTCTAAATAAGGATGCCCTTATAACCATTTGTACCATTTGCAAACTAAAAGCCCTGAAACCATCTTTCGGAGTATAGGAGATATAGAAGTCTTCCGTGACAGTATCCACATGGGTGCAGCAGCAGCTCAATGCTGCTGGAACGTGCAGTATTGGGACAGAGCCAGGCCAAACAGTTTGCCCAGAAATGCCCACATGTGAACATGATCCTGTTTAGTCTGTTTGTTTGTTACGGCTCTGTTAGCAGTGTCTCTGTCAGTTTTCAATGTTTGTTAGTGAGGTGATTGCTTGTGTATGTACACATGCATACATGTAAGCACTGGTGTGTGTGCCATAGCAGTGTGTGTATTTGCTCTATGTATAAGTGTTGGTGCTCTGCATGAGTTGGTGCTCTGCATGTGTTGGTGCTCTGCATGAGAGTAATACATTTGTGTGTAAATACCCTCTTTTGATTGAACCTTCATGTGTGAGTGGCTTTGTGGATCTATTGTGTGCTAGATATGTGTGTACAAGTGGTGTGTGAGTTGACAGTCTGTTCATGTTTCAGTCAAGTGTGTGTTATTATCGTGTATGAGTTGGCTGATATATAGTATGAGCGATATGTGTGTGTGTGAGTGTGCCAATCAGTTGTGTGTTAACTGTGTGGACAGTAATTTGTAAACGATGCCCACCCTTGCCATGGCCAATATGCTCTTCATCAATAGGCCCACATTTATTCTCTGTCGATTCTTTTTCCAGCCGCTGCTAAACCACCGACCTACTAGACATTTTTCCTGTGTCCAGCTCGGCCATCGCACAGGGCACCACCATACCGATACACTGTCGAACCCGCATTTCAAACTATTTCAAACTATTGGCAGGCCTGGTACATAAATCAGTGCTCCACACGTGACACCCGAGCATACTTTCAGCTTGATCAGTGTACATACAAATCCCATCAGGTGGCAGACTGACTTAATTATTGTTTCGGGAGGATAGCTCAGGGGCAAGGTACTCGCCTTGGAAGCAAGACGACATGGAGCACCACACTTTCGATCCCCGGGTCCACACTTAGAAACCTCTGGGTTTTAAGCACATTATAAATAACCTATCATATCATATCATAACGTATGAAAAACATCTCTCTCTCGCTCTCTCGATTTGGATCTGAGTGTAAGTGCTCCACCTTCTAACAGTATCTACTTCTTACCACCCATATCCTGGCACAACCACCTTGGGTTCACATGATGGGAGTTTGCAATCTTGGTTTCAGCGTTGACAGTAACCTTGCACTAATGATCCCAGATCACTGATGTCTCTGCCTAAGCCATCTTTAAGGTATCAGCATCTGTAGGGACCCGTTGTGACCGGGTAGCACCTTCGCAGAATGAGCGTAGGCACGCGGCAGCGTTGCCAGTAACACCGGCATGCCGCAAGGAAGTGCACATTACGAGGTTCACGGACATGCACGTACCGAACGGTTACCATGATGCTGTCAATACCGGCATTGCGGGGCAGCCGTTAATAGCAAACTGCTGTGCTGAAACCTGGCGCAGGTGCACACAATCAGCACAGGGGGAGGCAACGGAGTCTGACGAAAGGAGCACACCCACACACCACATCCCTTCCAAACCCAAAATGCTACCATTAGCAGTTGCAATACTGGGGCTGGAGGACATGCCTGCACTGCTACTACTCCAGCAGGCATTGAACCAGGGAATGCAGCGGAGGAGAAGGAGGGTGAGACAAGGCCAGCACATACCACCAGTACAGGCAGTTGTACCCCACAGGCAACCACCAATCCCTTGCCTAAGGGCCAGTCCATTTGACCTTCCCCTGCACAGATACACATCCTGTACCGCCACATCATCCATGACGACCTGGTAAGCCTCATACTCACCCAGACAGGCATCCCCCCTTGCTGAAGATAGTGTCTGTGCTGCACTTCCTTGCCACAGGCACCTACAAGCACACAGTGGGGCAGCTGCATGGCATCTCACAGCCATGTTTCTCCCGTATGCTCCTTCAGGTGCTAGATGCCCTCCTGAAACATGGAAGGGACCAAATATATTTATCACAGACTGTGGAGGAGAAGAATGCTTCCAAAATATGCACTGGCACTAATGCCAAACGTAATTGGTGTAATCGTCTGCACCCACATGGAGCTGGTAGTCTGGCATGCTGTGGAGGTAGTGTACCACAACAGGAAGCTCTACCATTCCCTGAATGTCCAGATGGTGTGCAATGCAAGCAAAATAATTAAGCATTGCTGTGCAAGATGTCCGGGATCCACACATGATGCCGTGGTGCTGCGCAACTCCACACTTCCCGCTACATGGCACAACGCGCTGCACAATGTTCCTGGCTGCTGGGCAAGTCCAATGACAAGGCAATGAGGGGTGTTGCCTGGGGGGCACACACATAGGCAACCTGTCTGCTGGCCGGGATTTGAGGGGTGTTGCCTGGGGGGGGCCAGGCATAGGCAACCTGTCTGCTGGGTGGGGTATGAGGGATGTTGCCTGGGGGGCACAAGCATAGGCAACTTGTCTGCTGGCTGTGGTATAAGGGGTGTTGCCTGGGGGGGCAAGCATAGGCAACATGTCTGCTGGCTGGGGTTTGAGGGGTGTTGCCTGGGGGGGCCACAAGCATAGGCAACCTGTCTGGTGGCTGGGGTATGAGGGGTGTTGTTCGGGGGGGGAAGACAGCGACCTGGGTGGAAAAATTGTGACCCTAATCACCTCGAAAGAATGTTGGACACAGACAATGGATGCGTTAAATATACCCTGTTGTTATAATGTGAAGTGCTTTGGCGTAAAGCGCTATATAAACCAAATAAATACAATACAAATACAGATGTGGCATGCCTACACAGCTATGCGTTAATGTAAGCAACATACACAACGCCCACCCTAGCACATGCACCTTGAACACCATCAGACATGAACCACGTGTACCACAATGCACCACCTTGCAGGCACAATGTATCTAATACATGAGCGAAGCAAAGTCCATCACGGGACATGCAGCCATGCTTGGGGCAAATCCAACTGCCACACATGGAAATCTCTGTCACTGCACCCACACCACAGGGACACCACAGACCAGTATACCGGCCCAGGCACCTCAAGGGATACTTCCAATTGCAATGGTGGAAGAAGGAAACTAATGTAATCACCAATCAGTTACCAGAACTAACATATGAGCGAGTGGTGCAGGAGCCATCCACAGTACCTCTGCTCCATCATGCCAGTACACAACCAGCCCCATCACAGAAACGTTTGCCGTCACTGGCAGACCATACCACCATTGCCATTGTGCCTTGGTCATATGGGGGAAAGGTAGTGATGGACAAGTACATGGTGACATCAAGTAGTCGTTAACATGATTAGCAAACCACTGTGTATCATGAAGCATATCAGTCAAATATGTCATTATGCACTCCACATGTATAGTACATATTTGAAATGCAACACACCCATCAGATGTCACCACATCATGTTCATTCTCAACTCATTTGTGTGAGTGCCGAACCTGATGGAAAGGTCCCTAAGACGTGAACGGCACACATACCCCCCAAGCATGGATCATCCCTAAGTACACTTTCCTGGGTCTTACTATAAAGAAATGTCAAGTGCAGTCATGATGAATCTGTGGCATGTGACCATGAAAACTGTACAGGCATTGCACACAAGGAATGATAACAATGTTCACAAATACACTTTCCATTGCTCCTGAGCAGGTGATGCTGGGTATGCCCTGAAGCTGTGACTCCTGACCCCCATCAGGCAACCAGTCAACAGGCACGAAGAGGACTACAACCGTGTATGTGCACACACTCGTGTCACGATTGAGCAGACTTTTGGCCTGTTGAAGGCCCGTTTCTTCTGCCTCAGCAGGTCGGGTGGGGCACTCATATACAGGCCTGAGAAGCTGGGCAAGATAGTGTTGGCATGTGCTATGCTGCACAACATGTGCATCCGGTGCATTGTAGCCCTTCCCCCGACACGGACCTGATCCCACCATAAAATGAGGAGGATGATGGTGAAAATGCTGCATATCCGCCACGGCACAATGTGAATGAAGGACGTGTTGTATGCCAAACTTTGTTTGCACAATACTTTTGATGGACTGGGTAACACAAGGCACTGGGAATGGGGGACACTGGGCACTGTTAAGAAATAAATTGACACACACTCAAAAAGCAATGTCCAGTCATGTGTTTTTATTATGCACACCAGGTGTATTAATTAAATGAAAACTATGTAGAGTGAACATGAACCAACGTGGACCTCTACCCTTTAATATTCAACAAACTAGCCCCAACACCTCCACACACTCATGCCCCCCAATCCCCAAAACACCCACACACCCACACTCCCCACCCCCCAAAACCCCCACAGACCCACGCTAACCAGCCCCACACCCCAAAACCCCCACACACCAGGCGTGCTGGTGTCTTCTTTGGTGTCGCTGTGTGTTCCGCCTCCTGTCTGATCCCGTGCCTGTGGGGCACAGAGAGGCAGGGCATCAGTCATGGGTCAACGTACATTCTACATACATCGATGCTAGTACATTCAGAGTCCTGTGCATCTCCTGTACATGTTGGAGGGGTGGCCATGGTGCTAACAGGAGTTGGGTGGGTGCAGTGTTTGGGCATCCTTTTGGTGCAGCCATGATGGGCATGGTGTCTGTTGCATGGCCTACAGGTGTATCGTGACTTGCGTGTTGTAGCCAGGCCTCAGGGGCTGTGTGCCATGTGTTGTTTAGATGTGGGTCAGATGTGCTTGCACAATGTGCGTTGTTGCCTTGGTGTTTACACTGCTTGCATGGTCATGGTTGGTGGGTAGAGTGTGCAATCGGTAGTGGTGATGTGTACACCATGCAATGGGATGGCATAGTGGTCAGGCCTGCATCTGTATGGTGATGTATATGTGTGTGTGCATGCAGATGGTGCTTGTGTTTGCAATTGGGGATTCATGTGGTTTGTGTCAGTGGGGTTTGTTGTGTCTTTTCATGACAGGGATTTTGTGGTTTTGTAGGGGCTGACTTTAGGTGGGAGGTGATGGGCCATGTATTTGCTCTCATCTACTTGCCATTTGGACTCCACCATTGTACTTGGGGTATTAGGTGTGTCTGGTGACTTTTGTATTACACTAAGGGTCACTCACCGTCATCGGCCGATGAAGGGACTCCCATCTCGGAATGGCCAACACCCTCGATGGACTCCATGTCTATGACATTGCTGCATGTCTCCTCCCAACAAGCCAGCTTAATAGAGGATGGTGCTCCGCCACCTGTGGCCTGGGCCTTGCTGCGATTTGCTGAAGGATGCTGCAGACACGCAGCCGCAGATCGTCCGAGAGTTTGCTGCAGTCTCGTACAGTGTGTGCGGTTGTCCCCACCACACAGACCTTTTGCACCACCTCCTCCCGGATGTTTTTTTTGCAGATTTGAGCCACTTGGCGCAGGTCTGCGCAGAACACTACATCTGCCTGCTCCACCAGTGTGTCGGCGTGCATGTCGGCTCCTCATCACTGAAGCATGGCTTTCGCAGCCGTACTGTGCCGTTCCGAGTTGACATGGTCATCACCTTGCTGACACACTCCACAGTTCACCGATCAGGTGCTGTAGGCAGAGGATTGCAATGGATTGTGCTTTTTTAAGATGGCCGCCAGAGCATTTCCCGTTCTGGCGCAATGACGCTGCTTCCAGTACCGGCATTTCCGGTGCTGGTATTAACGATTCTGGTATGTACGGTACCATTCCTTACCGCATCTAGGATGCCGGTGCCGATGTCTGCAGCATCGATGATGCCGCTATCGGGGGTTTGAAGGGCCTTACCGGCATGCCGTTGCAGCCGTTTCTGACATGCTGGTATGCGCATGCATGCTGACTCAGAATCAACCATTGATTCTGGCAGCAGTGCTACACGGACACAGTTGCACCGACATGCCGGTAATTTGCATTTCTTACCAGCCAACTCATAATGAGACCCTTTGTTTTATCACGTATTGGTTACTATAAGGCCATGCTTGCTGGGCTACCTGTCACCAGGGATGGCTCCTTCATAATGGGAGCCAAAGGAGCCAAAGCCCACCAGGGAGAGTACCCCATGCTGGCTTTAACTGTCAAAGGGAAACATGGTTTTGTATTATACGTACATCATGAATATCCAAAATGTAGTCTGAAAACTGGACAGAAAATGAGTTGTGCTTAGAAGTAAATTTACCACTGTTTGGTAGCCACACCTCTAGGCTGAGCAGGCTCAGATATTTTCTAAGATGGATGCCAAAAACAAAATGGCTTCAGAAACAGGTGTCAGAAGGGCGGACTCATTCTGGCCTAGAATATTCGTTGGCAGACGGCTGGGCATTGTATATTTAGAATTTCTTGGCAGGAAAAACAGATGATTGATAGTAAATCAGATAAGGAGCATTGGAAGGCTACCAATTAGGTGGAACTGCTGCTTAACTAGCAACAAATAAGATGAGCTCATGAGGGGTTTTCACAGTATGAGCTGCCAAGTAGATTTGCCATGCCTTGAGAATCAGATAAGGGCTGCTTCTTGGCAGGCATTTAAGGATTTATAATGAGGTCCCGCTGGGTTTCAGGCAAACATTATCAGATAAGGTGTCAGTCTAACCATGCTTGCCCAAATGAAGTCATGTGGGCTTGGTGAGTGACAGTTAAGCCAGCCATTCACAGACAAGTATGGGATTATTTCTTGTTGAAGGGACCAATCAGATGTGTATTGTGCAATTGTATGTAATGGTACATCAGTCTCAAAAGTGTATAAAAGCAAGATGATTATAGGAGCTCAGTGCTGTTGCTTCTGGTGTCTTTTGAATCTGTATTAAAGATGACTTGGAACAAAGTGCCCGGGCATCTGTTTTCTGCTCTATCTGTCTCCAGTCTCCAGTGCCTGAGTCTACAGATGTCAAATGCTCAGGGAGGGCAGAGGGTCCTCTTGTTCAACCATTTTATGTAGCTTCATCGAGGGTAATAAATGCTCTGTGAAGGAAGAAGTAAACGCTCTGTGCAATAGTAGCAGATGTTGATATACGTCTCACTTTAGCCCAGATTAACAGCCATGGATTGTCATCCAACAATAAATCACAAACCCCCTCCCATTGACATTGAGAAGCCCAGTTACTAGAGGGAGTCTTATGAGCAGAGAGTATTTGGCTGCCGACCATCCCTTTGCTCCTTGCTAGATGCACATGCTCTTCTCTATGCCTCCAATGACCAACATCTTGTAACTCATGTACTTAGCTAAGTCTGTATTTTTTCATGTATTCATGTATATAATGTATGTATATATATAAATCTGTATGTAACACCTCCATAAGTAGCGCCCTGATGCCTCCGGGATGGAAGATGTGCATTATAAATAAACAAAATACAAATACAAATTGAATGATTAATGTGAGTAATCTGGCTGGATCTACTGCAAGTTCATTTTCCTCAAAAATATCCAATTTATTCAGGCAATCATTAACCAATTTGCTATAGAAGTTATATTTAGATGAGGGAAGACAAAAACTTGTTTCAGAAAATCAAAGGGGACAAAGCTTGCATCTTGAAATATTTTGTGAATAAATCTAATCCCCTTATAAATCCATATTTTTCTGCAGACAATTCAATTATTATGGGACATATGTTTATAATCCATAAATATGGTGAGAAACTTTGAAAAGGGGAAACCACAGTCGGGAATAGAAATACCCTCAATGCACACATTCCGGCCTTCATGGTGACAGATAATTTAGACAATTGAGTGCTAAAAATGTTTATCAAGTCACACAACCCAATTGGGGCAATAAGTTGTTTTTCTAAGGAGTAACAAGTGGGATAACCGTGAACATCAGACGAAACATACCAAATATAAGATTGTGTCAGAAGAAAAGCATTATGATAACCTCTAAAGTTAGGGAAGCGAACACCGCCACATTCATATGATGTTTTAAGTTTGGCAATTGTAATCCTTTTACTTTTAGCTTTACCCCAAAGGAAATTAGTTAAGATGCTAGCTATAGATTTACAAAACATGACAGGAAGGGTAATCGACAGTAATTGCAAGTAGTACAAGACAATAGAGGACAGCATCATCTTAATGGTTTCTAGATGACCCCATCAAGATAGATATAGAGGAGTCCAAACCAAGGTTATCTGAGAAAGTCTCCTCTCAGTTAGGGTTTTCATATTAAGTTTAATAGTGCTATTTATAGAAGAGGTAAAGTGTAAGCCCAGATATTAAGAAGAACTATCACACCACTTGAAACCAAATGCATCAATATCATGCTTTAAACAAAAAGAGTTAAGAGGTAGAATCTCTGAGTTGTCTTTATTAATTTTGTACTGCGATACAAATGATAAGCCATGACGTACAGACAATAAATTAGGTAGACATTTTAGGGGGGTTTTAAGAAAAATTTGAATATCGTCTGCATAAGCAGTACTTTTTGTTTCATATTTGCCACAGCAGAGGCCTGCTATAAGTGAATTTCACCTAATTAATTTCAATAACGGTTCTAGGGACAGTATGTATAAAATAGGGGATAATGGGCACCCTTGTCTAGTCCCTCTTGTAAGAGAAAAACAACTGAGGATTGTCCATTAATGAAAATTGATGATTTGGGGTCAGTGTAAAGAAGTTTGACTAAAGAGATAAAGCCTTCATTATTTTCATGCCATCGTAGGGAATATAAAAGGTAGTTCCAATTAATGCAGTCAAAAGCCTTTTCGGCATCCAATGCTAACACAGTGTACCCATGAGTTTTTTTTATCTTTAGAAATTAGATGTAGGACATCAAATAAGAGTCTTGTGTTGGAGGGGATATTCAGTCCCTTAACATATCCTACTTAATCAGGTTTAATAGGTTTGGGTAAGTGGGATTCAATTCTATTAGCGAACACCTTGGCAAAGATTTTGCATTCTACATTAATGAGGGAGATGGGCCTATAGTTCTTTGGGAGAAGATCGTCTTTTTGGGCTTGGGAAAAATAATTAGTTATGCATCAGCAAATGTACCCGATAATGACCCTTTGCTTAAAAAGTAAGCAAACTGTGCCTCGATTTTGGGGCATAGTGATTTTGAGAAGTGATTAAAAAATGCAATGGCTAGACCATCTGGGCCGGGGGCCTTGCCTTTACTAAGATCTTTAACAGCACAGTTAATTTAATCGATTGTGATATTTAAGCTTCCAAGGTCTATGTTGGTATAGGAGTCTTTATTGATGTTATCAAGGAATGAGTTAATGTCTTGGATGAACACCGTATTTTCATGGGTATAAAGGTTGGAATAAAATGTCTTAAAGACGTCCAATATTGGCGAGGTAGAGGTCACAGTGGTGCCTGAGTCATTCTTAATTTGGGAAACAAGGTTTTTTTTCTTATTTGCCTTTAAGATTGGAAGCTAAGGCCTTACCTGCTTTGTTAGAGGTTTGGAAGATTTTTGATTTATATTTGAGAATGGTACCAGAAGCTCGCTCTGTGGGCTTCTTGTCAATTTGAAAGCGTAACGCAATAACACTACGGTGTACAGATTCAGAAGGGCTTTGATAATACTGTTTTTCAACTTCAGTGAGCTGGAGAAAAAGATTCTCCATCTTCATTTTATACTCCTTCTTTCCCTTGCAGACATATGCATTAATATGTCCTCTTAGGTATCTCAGTTATTAACTGTGGAAGTTTTAGAATCAATATTGTTAGAGAAACATTGTTGTTGAAAGTCATAAAAGGACTTAAGAAATTGTGCATCATGAAGTAAGATGTTATCAAAGTTCCATCGAACTGGATGAGAAAATACATCATTGAAATCAAAGGTTGTAACAACAGGAGCATGATCTGAAAGAAATATGTTTGACAATCACTTCCCTACGAAAATATAATCCAATCATGACAAGGACTCATGTGGGAGGGAGTGGAAGATGAAATCTAAGTGTTGAGTATCAGAAAGCCTCAACGTGCCCACCGGGCCTACCTCACTTATACATTAGATAAGCGCTTTATGAGATTTGGAAATTTGCAAAATAGTTAGTTTAATATTCGCCCAGAACTCCGGGTCAGGATTGGTCAGGCCATAACATTTAAAGACAATATCATGCCCAATCTGCATTTTCACCCATACCCATCTCCCATCATCATCATCAGCTTGACGTAAAATGTTATATTGTAAATTTGTGTTAATCAATATAGCAACCCACATTTTTTTACCAATAGCGGGACTTGCAATAACCTCCCGCACCCAGTATGATTTTAGCTTCATAGATTGATTTATTGAGAGATGGGTTTCTTGAATGCAAGACACCAACGGATTACTTTTCTTAAGGTGAGAAATAATTGTATCTCTCTTAATAGGATTATTGACCCCCTTGATGTTCCAGGATTTACAAACACCATTATTGAGGTTTAGTGAAAATATAAGGCAGTACAAAAATGCAATAACGGGCATGGATAACATTGCAATCATATGTACAATCATATGACACATAATTGGTTAGGGCACCAAAGCAATAAAGCTGATGCATGAGGGAGGAACACAAAAGGAGAGGGAAAGGTGTGAATACATGACAATATAGGTATGCAAGATAAAGCAGGAACCATGGTATTTACCATGTTGAAAAAGGTTAAGAGAAGAAAGAAACAATGCAGCACTGGAAAGAAATAGTCAAGTTTACACATAAGCAATGTAGAAGTAGAAAAGAGGTTAGGTGACACTGAGTAGGATCTGTGCTAGATCCTATTAGGCAGATGGGTTACCCGAGAGCAGACCCGCCCATGAAGAAAAGAACAACCTACAATGCATTAAATGAGAAACAAGCATCAGATGTAATGAAAAAAGAAAAAAAATCATGATCATGTTCCTATAATTGAGGCACTAGCTGGAGTTGATGTGTCCATGCTCTCAGTTTTTAAGGATCTCATAAAAGATTTGAGGATAGCAGGCTCATCAAAACACAAGGTTTTCCCATTAAGGGTCACTTTAAATTAACAAGGGCGATACGGCCATAGTTTTTATTTATTTGTATTTATTTATTTAAATTGATATGGCGCACAGCGGCCCTAGGGCATCCTGACACTTGTTACAGAATACTTGTTTGTTACAGGCTTAAATTATGCAACAGTTAGGCAGTATTTCAAACAATATAGACAGTGGTACAAGTTCCTTGGTTACAGTGGAACAGAGTGGCAATAAAAAAGACATGTTGCAGGAAGTACAGAATTGTCCATTTATAACTAGAAATCAATTGTTTTAACACTAGGCCTTCTTTTTAGCCACATCTTGTGAGACGTGGATGCGGGTGCCTTGCCAAAACAACGTTTTTTTTTCTTTGACTTTAGACATAATGTATTGCAGTTGTGTATATTTAAGCAAGAGGAAAATAAAAGTGCATGGTCTTTATGATGATGGCTGTAAAGCCCTCAAGGGGCCAATACGGTGTGCACGCTGGATGTTAATTATAGTCTCGGGTGGGATGTGAAACATTGCCGCTAGCAGTTTTTGCAGGAGGGAAATTGTATCATTCCCTTCACATCACTACGGAAGGCCTGATAAGCCAAGGTAGTTGTGCCTTACTCTATTTTCCAATTCATTGTGATTCTGCAGCTCCTTTAATGCATTTTTCAGGTGTAGGACCCTGGGCACAGTGTCTTGAACATGAGACACCTGTGTCTCCATCTCAGCCATTCTGATTTCAAAGACACCCCACCTATCATCGAATTGTTGAGGTTTCTGGTTTGTGGTTTCAATAAAAGGCCTAAGATACTTAATCTCCTGCTATGCTATGTTCATTATTTTTGTAGAGCGCACGCTCGCCAAAGCATCTTGATGCTAAGAAGAAAACCGGAGGGATTAAAGAGCTAATCAGATATCCAGAAGGGGACTACAACAAATAGGTTTTTAACAAGCTGCGGAAGGTCAAGAGATGATTAGTAGCCCTCAACTGCATAGGCAAAGAGTTCTACAATTTGGCGGCCGCCACTGAAAAGGAGTGGCCTCCCACCCGCTCAAACTGATTACGGGGAACAACCAAAAGACAAGATCCCCATGACCGTAAATCCAGCAATGATTTAAAACGTACCCGCTGGAGAACAGGAAGCCATTGCAAAGACCTGAGAATCGGGGACACATGGGTACCATAAGGGATGCCAGTGCATATGCGTGCAGCATAATTTTGAAGAAGCTGCAGGCAATGAAAGAGATAAAGGGGATGAGCCAAAAGCAAGGAATTACAATAGTCCAACCGACTTAAAATTAGGGAGGCCGTGACTAGTGATCTCAGATGTACGGGCAAAAAACAAAGGAGCTTTCGAAGCACACAGAGTTGAAAAAAGCTTGCCTTGCAGATAGCTCCCACTTGACTTTGCATAGAAATTGAGGCCGAGAAAATAACTCCCAGATTCTTAACCTACATTGGTGGCATAGGGGCATGTTCCCAGTTCGATAGGCCAAAAGGCTGGGGACCAGGTTGGCGGCACAGCAAGGCCAGCCGCTCAAGGGCCATGTGGGGGGTACACCACCAGGACTTCGGTCTTCTCCCCATTCAATTTCAGCCAATTACTGCCCATCCATCTGTTCACGGCCAACAAGCAACTCCTAATCTGAGACGCAGAGCCCGGGTGGGTAGAATCCAGCCAGACGATGATTTGTGTATCATCAGCGTAGGAGTAACACCTGAAGCCGAACGAGCGGATGAGCGAAATAGGAGGCTGAATGAAGATATTAAACAAGGCTGGGGACAAGGCCGAGCCCTGGGGGACCCCACATAGCACAATCATGGCGGCAGAAAGAAAAGAGGTAAGCGACAGTGTCTGGCTACGGTCAGCCAAAAAAGAGGCAAACCATGCCAGCCCCTGGCCCGATAGGCCAGTGGTGGCTAGCCGATCGAACAAAACCTGGTGGTCCATAGTATCGAAAGCCGCCGATAAGTCCAATAAAATAATGGCTCCTGTTCCTCCTCCGTCGGCTAAAATCCGAAGGTCATCATAAACTGAGACCAAGACACTTTCTGTACCTCGGACTGGCAGAAACCCATATTGAAATGAGGTAAAAAGGAGTAACGCTCTAAGAATGTGGTGAGCAGGGAAGAGATCAAGGATTCCATCCTTTTCATAAAAAAAGGAAGTAGGGAAATGTTACGCTCACCTGACTCCCACAGAGGCGCAGGTCTGGTTTGGAGTGTTGTTGCATCTTCTATGGTGAAGTACAGGACCCGGAAGATGGACTGGACAGGACCTTCGAATCTGGATTGTCTGGCTCGCAGGAATATCTTTCTGTATGTGAAAAGGGAGTATTAACAATCTGCGGGAGAAAGTATAAGCCTCCCGCTCCCTTCTCACCCCTCTACGAAACCCTCCTGCGACCCCCACGTGAAGTCTCACCTTAGGGTTTGAAAGGTTGAGCTCTCCATCCTGCTTCTCATGCAGGGGCGCGTTGTATCCAGTTACTTCACTGGGATTTTGATTGTAGAGGGTTCAAGTTTTGTTTTCCTGGTATAGTACCGTAAGGATTCTGTTAATGAGTATGATTCTGCAATAATAATTGTTCGTTGTCTCTTTTTCAGGTGCGGAAACTATTCAGAGAAGAGCTGTGGAACCGAAGAATGAGACTCTGGTGAGCTTGATGAGAGTTCTCTCAGTGTCCTTGTATCAATGCGCTCACTAACGCTGATATCTTTTTTCCCCATAGGGGCCGGGGTCCGGAAATTCCTGGATGCGCCACCGACCCGAAACGAAGCTCAATCCAGAAGAAATCAGGTAAGTCTTTGATGGGCGTTTGGGTAATGTCTTTTCATGCGCCCACTAACGCTGATGTCTTTTTTCCCCATAGGGGCCGGGGTCCGGAAATGCCTGGATGCGGCACCGACCCGAAACAAAGATCAATCCAGAAGAAATCAGGTAAGTCTTTAATGGGCGTTGGGTAACGTCTTTTCATGCACCCACTAACGCTGATGTCTCTTTTTCTCCCTTAGGGGCCGGGGTCCGGAAATGCCAGGATGCGGCACCGACCTGAAATGAAGTTGGAATAACCCAACAGGTAAGCTTTGTAATGGAAATTAAGGTTTCTTTGTTTTCTTTCCCCTCTCACCTTTATTCTTGTCTTTTTCTCCTTAGGCGCGGTGATGTGTCTGCGAGTCTAGATGTCGCCGTAGAACATGGTGGCACCTTGTACAAGTGAGTGAGATGCGGCGCTGCAGTGATCGATGCGATGTGCTTTTAAATGGATGTCTTCCTTTTCAGGACCGTCGTCGAGATGTCTCCGGAATGCGGATTTAGCAGGTAAGGACTCTTCTTTACCCTTTTCTCTTCTCGTCTCTCTTTGCAGGTGTTCCAGGATGCTGGCAGGAGTGGCAGAAGACAGAATGCAGGAGCAAACACGGTGAGCGTCCAGCTGCTAGATGCAGAACAACGCGAAGCGTGAGTTGCTGCTTGAGCGTGGCTTAAATAGCCTTCAAAGTAGTTCCAGGTATGTATCCTTCCTCTCAGGTATGTATTCCTCCCCTGACCACACCCGTGTGGTTACGTAGTTCCAAAGATAAAGTAGTTCCATTCAGGCCTCAGAAGGCCTGGATGTTGCAGCATGGTCTGCATCAGGTAAGTTAACACTAAGCACCTTTAACACAAAGTCCCCTTTTATGAGCCTGGCGCCTATGGCGCCAGGACTGTGGCCCGATATGAGCCTGGCGCCAAAGGCACCAGGACTGAGTCCAAAGAGCCCCTACTTGAGGCTGTTGTGACTTCCCTTGAAGACATGATGTCTGCCTCTAGGGTAGCTGGGACTTGTCTGGCACCTTGGAGGTAGGCATCATGACAGGAAATGGGGTGAAAATTAGCTAGAATAGAAGGATCCAATGAAGGCTTCTTTGGGAGTGGAATAACAGTGGCTTGTTTCAATTCTGGCGAGATAATTCCAGATTGGCAAGAATCATTTACTGCTTCCTTCAGCCATCCAGAGAGATGAGGAGAAATTTCTTTCAAGATCTTTAATGGGATGGCATCCGAAGGAGAAGCAGACTTTAGTTTATTGATCGCTAGTTCCACTTCTTGAACTGAGAAAGTTGGAAATACCGACCAGCTAAGGTCCGGGGGACAAAAGACAGATCCTGTAACATGACATCCATATTTTAGTCTTGAGGTGGTAGTGGTGGGGTGGAGTCACTCTTTGGCCTTTAATGTATAGCTGAGGAGGTGGGAATTAGGGTATCTTCAGTGCCCTGCTGGGTTTTCTACCCCCTTTCCTTGAGGCCATAATAGGTATAGGCCACCGACGCTAAGGATAAAGAGCACACCTTGTCCCACAACCAACTGAGCCCAAGACTCTCAAATACACAGCAGCGGTAACGGAGACAAAAGTATCAAAACCACAGAGTTGCCTGTAAGTTCTAGTTTGTATATTAGATGGCAGCGTAGTTCGGCAAAGGCCCAACTCTCTTCAGGTCAGCATGATAAATTAGAAGCAGTAACCGCAACTCTCCTCACCAAGGCGGCACCCAGCGGTCGCGTCCCCGTTACAGAGAACTGAGTGCGGGGAATTCACTCAGCGCATCATCATGGAAGAGCACTAATTTGACTGTACCGGGTAGTGGAGCTCGTATCACAGGTAGCATGCTGGAATTTAGGTGGAAATATGTATAAGAGAGCGACATAGAACCATGATACGGCAACAAGGGGCGGAGGGCAAGCAGTCAGGCGGCGGCAAGCAGTCAGGCGGCCATCTCCATCTGCGTTCAAGCCACGCCCCGATGTGTGTGTTTGATTGAGAGAGTGAAAGAATAATAATAATAAAAATAATAATGATTTAGCATTTATATAGCGCTACGAACCCTCAGGTATGTCAGCGCTGCTTATTATTACCCACGGTGTGTGGTACTTATTTATTGACCTTGGAAGGATGAAAGGCTGAGTCTGGCCCTGCCGGGTTTCGAACATGCTTCAGCAGGCTCTGCACAGATGTCAAAGCGAGTGCTCTACTCGCTGTGCTATCGGACCGGCACATATGAAAGTTGGATGAACGTATTTGAATGTGAGAGTGAATGAGGAATGAATGTTGTACAAATGATGAATGATGATGTGTGTGTGAATGAAGAATGAATGTGGATGCGTGTGTGCCAGCTGGGCAGCACGCTTCTTATTGGGGTGAGGGGGAGATGGGTGAGGCGGAAACCAGGAGTTCTTTTTAATTTTGGCACTTTAGTGAAGCCGAAACTATTGTATTAGAATACAGCTAGGGAGGGATGGCATATGAGAAGGGACGCAAACCGTGTAGGTGGGTGTTGTTTGGTTATTTATCCACCCATTGACTGCCCATGGCCATGCTAATCCCTATGGAGAAAACACTTGTGTACCGGCGTGTTATCATTTTATATCATATGGCCATTCCCACCCACTTGCTGCCTCTCACCGCCCAAAACACACCCTCCTGGGATCTCCTTGAGTTAGGTTTATCAAGCCTTACCATCAAACTTTGAGCTCAAAGTGCGTGCCAGTGTTTGTAAAGCAGTCTTTCAAAGGTTAATAACTTACTAGGAGTTGTAAAGGTGCCACTGGTATAATACAATGGGCCTCATTACGAGTTGGCAGGTAAATAAAGCAAATTACCAGCATGCCGGTGCAACCGTGTCCGTGTAGCACTGCTGCCGGAATCAACGGTTGATTCCGAGTCAGAGTGCACATGCATACCGGCATGCCAGTAACGGCTGCACCAGCATGCTGGTAAGGCCCTCCAAACCCCCGATAGTGGCATCATCAATGCCGCAGACACTGGCACCGGCATCCTAGCTGCCGCAAGGAACAGTACCGTAGATACCGGTATCGTAAATACCAGTTCCGGAAGTGACAGTGCCAGAAGCAATGACATCACGCCGGAACAGGAAATTCTCCTGCGGCCATCTTTAAAAACAAAATCCATTGCAATCCTCTTCCTACAGCGCCTGAATCAGCGTACTGTGGACTGTGTCAGCAAGGTGATGGACAAGGCAACCAGAAAAGGCACAGTGCAGCTGCGAAAGCCACGTTTCAGTGATGGGGAGCTCAACATGCTCGCTGCCACACTGGTTGAGCATACAGATGCTGTGTTCTGTGCAGACCTGCGCCGTGCGGCACAAATCCACAAAAAACACATCTGGGAGGAGGTGGCGCATAAGGTCTCTGCAGTGGGGACAACCCCGTGCACTGTAAGAGACTGCAGGAAACGCTGGGATGATCTATTGCTGCGTGTCAGCAACATCCTCTCAGCAAATCGGAGCGAGGCCCAATCCACAGGTGGCGGAGCATCATCCCCTATAAAGCTGGCTCACTGGGAGGAAACATGCAGCGCCGTCATAGACATGGAGGCCATCGAGGCCATTCCGAGAAGGGAGTCCCTTCATCGGCCGAAGACGGTGAGTGACCCTTAGCATAATACAAAGGTCACCACACACAGCTAATACCCCAAGTACAATGGTGGAGTCCAAATGGCAAGTAGATGTGAGCAAATACATGGCCCATCACCTCCCACCTAAAGTAAGCCCCTACAAAACTGCAAAGTCCCTGCCATGGAAACACACAACAAACCCCACTGACACAAACCACATGAGTCCCCAATTGAAAACACAAGCACCATCTGCATGCACACACACACACACACACACATATATACATCACCGTACAGATGCAGGCCTGACCACTGTGCCATCCCATGGCATGGTGCACACATCACCACTACCAATTGCACACTTGACCCACATCCAAATAACACATGGCACACAGCCCCTGAGGCATGGATACAACACGCAAGCCACGATACACCTGTAGGCCACCCAGCAGACACCATGCCCATCATGGCTGCACCAGAAGGATGCCTAAACACAGCACCCCCCCCAACTCCTGTAAGCACCATGGCCGACCCTCCAACATGTACACGAGAATGCACAGGACTCTAAATGTACTAACATCGATGTATGTAGCATGTACGTTCACCCATGACTGATGCCCTACCTCTCTGTCCCCCACAAGCACAGCGAGGTGGAACACACCGCAACACCAAAAAAGACACCAGCATGCCTGAGCCGAGGGACCGACAACGCCTCCAGGCCTTCGACATCAAGGGCTGGCCAGAAGCTAACCACAGCTCCCAAGCCACAACCCCCCCAGCCGACAGGGCACACAGGCTGGAGAACCAGACACGCAGCTATCACCAACTCCTGGGCAGGAGCCCCAGCAAGAACACACTGCTGCCATCAAGGCACCCATGCCAAAAGGCACCCCTGCCACACAAGGTCACACAGGTCACATAAAAAAATACATCTGCCCCAGAGCAAACACCTCAGGTGGATGAGGAGGGCTCCCCATCAGCCAGTGATTTGGAGGGGCCACAGACAATGGCCACCAGTGACCTTGGTGAGGCGGCACAATCCACGCAACATAGCGCAGAGGAGGATCAGGAACTGGAGGAGGCAGACACCACAGGCTATTTCATGTCTGAACACATGCCAAACACCCCAACCATGCTGCCTACCCCAACTTTATCCTCCGAGCATGGCACAAGTGGTCACAGCTTAGCAGGGGACATGCCCGTAGTTGAACGCAGCCCTGAAACCAGACACACACCACCTCCCGTGCAACCACCAGCTGCACAATCCATCCGGGAACTGGAGGGACGGCTGACCCGCATGGAGGAGTGCCAACAGGCCATGCATGACATGGTAAAGCAGTATGGTGCGGATGGGGAAGCCACACACCGGGCCATACAAGAGAACTCCAGGACAGTAAGCTGTGCTGTCTACCGTGTGGCCCGCCGGGTGCTTGAAGGCATGGCAGCCATGACACAGGCTGTCACCCAGTTGGTTGCCACCATGGCCCAACATCATGATACAGATGTCGACCCACAACCCCCACCATCGACCAGCACGACCCTGGCGAGTTCTACCTAGACAAGCCCGGGACGGAGGTCAATGCGCAGTATGCACCCCCCAGACAAACAACCCCCTCCACCTAGAAGGGGGCGTCGGTAGCCTGACACACATGGACAGGTCAGGAGGGAGTCTAGTTGAACTTGAAGTAGGTGCAGGGGGGTGTTGTGTGGGGGTTTTGGGGGGTGGGCTGTGGGTATGTGCAGGTCGTGGGGGTGGGGGCATGGGTGTGTGGGGTGTTCGGGGGTTGGGGAAGTGGGTGTGTGGGATTTTTGGGGGGTGGAGGGTGGTGAGTGGGGGGCATGGGTGTGTGGGGTATTTGGGGGGTGGGGAGAGCAGGTGTGTGGGGGTAGTGGGGGTGGGGTATAGTTTGTTGTATATTAAAGGGTAGAGGTCCACGTTGGTTCCTGTTCACTGTACATAGTTTTCATTTAATTAATACACCTGGTGTGCATAGGAAAAACACATGACTGGACATTGCTTTTTGAGTGTGTGTCAATTTATTTCTTAACAGTGCCCATTGCCCAGTATCCCCCATTCCCAGTGCCTTGTGTTACCCAGTCCATCAACAGTATTGTGCCATCAAAGTTTGGCGTACAACACCTCCTTCATTCACATTGTGCCGTGGTCGATATGCAGCATCTTCACCATCATCCTCCTCATCTTCTGGTGGAATCAGGTCTGTGTCAGGGGGCAGGGTTACGTTGCGCCGGATGCACAGGTTGTGCAGCATGGGACATGCCAACACTATCTTGCCCACCTTCTTAGGCTTGTATATGAGTGCCCCACCCGACCTGCTGAGGCAGCGAAAATGGGCCTTCAAAAGGCCAAAAGTCTGCTCAATCGTGATACGCGTGCGTGCATGTGCACAGTTGTAGTCCTGTTCGTGCCTGTTGACTGGTTGCCTGATCGGGGTCTGGAGCCACGGCTTCAGGGGATACCCAGCATCACCTGCACAGTAGCAATGGAAAGTGTATTTGTGAAAATTGTTGTCATTCCTTGTATGCAATGCCTGTTCAGTGTTCATGGTCACATACAATATATTCATCATGACTCACTTGACATTTCCTTATAGTAAGACCCAGGTAAGTGTACTTAGGGATGATCCACGCTTGGGGGGTATGTGTGCCGTTCACGTTTTAGGAACCTTTCCATCAGGTACAGCACTCCCACAAATGAGTTGAGAATGAACATTATGTGGTGACATCTGATGGGTGTGTTACATTTGAAATATGTACTATACATGTGGAGTGCATCATGACACATTTGCTTGATGTGCTTCATGATATGCAGTGGTTTGCTAATCATGTTTACAACTACTTGATGTCACCATGTACTTGTCCGTCACTGCCTTCCCCCTTATGACCATAGCACAATGGCAATGGTGGTATGGTCCTCCAGTGACGGCAAACATTTCTGTGATGGGGCTGGGTGTGTATTGGCATGGTGGAGCAGAGGTACTGTGTATGGCTCCTGTGCCACTCGCTCATGTGTTAGTGGTGGTAACTGATTGGTGATTACATTAGTTTCCTTGCTTGCACCATTGCAATTGGAAGTGTCCCTTGAGGTGTCTGGGCCGGTATACTGGTCTGCGGTGTACCTGTGGGGGTAGGTGCAGTGACAGAGATTTCCATGTGTGGCAGTTGGATTTTCCCCAGGCATGGCTGCATGCCCTGTGAAGGACTTTGCTCCACTCATGTATTTCATTCATTGTGCCTGCAGGGTGGTGCATCGTGGTACCCATGGTTGATGTCTGATGGTGTTCAAGGGGCATGTGCTGGTGTGGGCGCTGTGTATGTTGCTTACCTTAACGCACAGCTGTGTAGGCATGCCACAACTGCATCCATTGGCTGTGTCCAACATTCTGTCGAGGTGATTGGGGTCACAGTTTTGCCACCCAGGTCGCTGGGTTCCCCCCCAAACAACACACCTGCCTTGTCGTTGGACTTACCCAGCAGCCAGGTGCGTTGTGCATCGCATCGTGCCATGTAGCGAGGAGGCGTGGAGTTGTGCAGCACCATGGCATCATATGTGGATCCTGGGAATCTTGCACAGCAATGTGTTATTATTTTTCTTGCATCGCATGCCATCTGGACATTTAGGGAATGGTAGAGCTTCCTGTTGCGGTGCACTACCTCCTCGGCATGCCGGACTACCAGCGCCGCATAGCTGCAGTCGATGTTACCGATTATGTTTGTCATGCCTGCCAGTGCATAGAATGCTATTTTGGTAGCATTCTCCTCCTCCACAGTCCGTGGTAAATATGTGTGGTCCCTTCCATGTTTCAGGAGGGCATCTAGCACCTGTTTGAGCACACAGGAGACACATGGTTGTGAGATGCCATGCAGCTGCCCCACTGTGTGCTGGTAGGTGCCTGTGGCAAGGAAGTGCAGCACAGACACTACCTTCAGCAAGGAGGGATGCCTGTCCGGATGTTGATGAGGCTTAACAGGTCGTCATGGATGAGGTCCACTATTGTGCATATGGTGTCCCCATACAGGCGGTACAGGATGTGTATCTGTGCAGGGGTTAGGTCAAATGGACTGGCCATTAGGCGAGGGATTGGTGGCTGCCTGCGGGGTATAACTGACTGTACTGGCGGTATGTGCTGGCCCTGTCTCACCCTCCTTCTCCTCCGCTGCATTCCCTTTTTCAATGCCTGCTGGAGTAGTAGCAGTGCAGGCATGTCCTCCAGCCCCAGTATTGCAACTGCTAATGGTAGCATTTTGGGTTTGGAAGGTGTATGGTGTGTGGGTGTGCTCCTTTTGTGCTGTGCCAGACTCCATTGCCTCCACCTGTGCTGATTGTGCGCACCTGTGGCAGGTTTCAACACAGCAGATTGCTATTAAAGGCTGCCCTGCGATTCTGGTGTTAACGGCATCCTGGTAACCGTTCTTACCTGCATCTGGATGCCACTAAGTGCATGTCGATGCACCTCATAATATGCACTTCCTTGCTGCATGCCGGTGTTACTGGCACGGCTGCCGTGTGCCCGCGCTCATTGCGGGAAGGTGCTACCTGGTCAAAACGGGTCCCTGCAGATGCGGGTAGCACCGGCATCGCTGGCTGTAATGCACCAGTCCGGTAGACGATGCCGTAATTCATGTACCAGTATCTTTATAACCTTGTAATGAGGCCTAATGTCTTAATCTGGTCTGCCTTTACCCACTCGATTTGTAAGCACTATGTGTATCCTTTACTAAGGTCCTGTGTAAAAGCAACCATTAGCAAAGTTTTAAGTGGTAGGCATTTTCCAGGCACTGTTAATATATGCCCAAGTACTCTGACCATTTTGCAGCCACTACCATCAATAGTCAGTCATTATCACTACAGCAGTGCCTGGAAAATGCCTTTCCAATGCCTACAAAACTGTTGGCATTGCCAATGCTTTTTTTTTTATTGATGAGGTGAATATTTGTTCAAACTGTAAACACAAAGTTAGTGTGTCCAGTTTGGACAAATATTCACTGTGGCATGATACTTTCTTACTGGGCTTCAAGAGTGGAGGCTCCATGATCAGTGTTCCTACTTGTACTGGCCCACATTGGTGGGTCCAGTCTGCACATGTTTCTTTACTGTTACAGGGCATTTGTACTGGGCACCAAGAGTGAAGGCAGCATAATGTGAGTTACTAGGTGGTTCTGGGCCATGTGGGGCAGTACCACCCAAGACCTTTCATTATGCTGCCTTCACCATTGGTGGGTCCAGTCTAGACATATGTCTTTACTGAGGCAGGGCATTTTACTAGATATCAGGGTGAAATCATCATGATGAGTGGTCCTACGTTGTACTGTCCCACATTGATGGGTCGGGTTTGCACATGTTTTTTTTCTATGGCATGCCAATTTTTACTGAGTATCAATGGTGAAAGCAGCATAATTAATGTTCCTATGTGGTACTGGCCCACATTGTCCCTCTCTGGTCGGCAGTCTAGACAAATCTTCACAGTGGCATGGCAATATTTACTGGGCATCAAGCGTGAAGACAGAATGAGTGTTACTATTTGGTTTTGGCCCACATTGGTGGGTCCAGTCTGAGCAAGTTTCTTTACTTTGGCATGCCAATTTTTTACTGGGCATCAAGGGTGAAGGCAGTATGATGAGTGTTCCTACATGATACTGGCCCACATTGGAATGTCCAGTCTGGACATATTTTCTCACTGTGTCATTGCACTGGATACTGGTAAAGCCAACAGAAGGATGTTCTTAAATGGTAATTCTGGCATATATTGGTGCAGCCTTCATGGACATGCATAGGCACAGACAACATGAACATGTTTTTATACTTCATATGTTGTGTGCAAAGGCATCATGAAAATGGGCTGGAAAATGCTCCTTGTCAATCTGGATGACTTGCATCTACTGGATTGTTTCATGTATTACACTACAAAATACATGCCAAGCTCGTTTTTCAAGCAATTTTTCACAGAAAGTGAGCTGTAAATGCATGATGTTAACCCAATATATATTTTTTTTATTCGGGGAGAGGACAACACAAACCCGCTTTGCCTGGTTCGGGCTCCCTCCCTACACTCGGTTTCTCCCGCATATTCGGGGGAACATTTACGCCCCTCCAATTGAAAAAATCACCAACTGTCAAATCACAGTTCAAGCGTATTTTAAAAGAGATTCAGTAATTCACTTTTGAACTGCTAGCAGCACAATCGAGTAAAGAAAACACCTTCCTTAACACAACCTGCGTAACAAGTCACAGGTGAGCATGCCATCCAATCAGCAGACTAATACATATGAGTTTTCCAGTTAATTGATCTGTTACATGCCTTTGTTTTCTTTCCTAATCGTGGGAAAGTGTGGAGCTTAACCGTGCTTGTGTTTGTTGAGTGTGGCATTCGTTCACTGCTGCACTGCTTCCTTCACTCGTGCTGCAGTTGTGTTTTCTGTTGCAGGGCACCGTTTGATGCTCTCTCTCTCTCTCTGCCATGCTCTCCGTCTCTCTCTCGGCAGCTCATTCACGCCGTGCATTGGGCTTCGGTCTATGCTCAAAGATATTGGCGCGCTCCTCAGAGACGAGTGCCCGATATTTCGTTGCAGCGTTTCATTTCTTCAAGATGTCTTGCTGCTTGTGCGGCAGTCTGTGGTAGTCTAGGCAGCCTTTTAGTAATTCTTCTTTGTGGAGGTTAACCGTACATCCAGCGCCGGAGGAGCGCCCTCTGTGAGGACTATGGAACAATATCAGGAAAAAAAGCAAGACGGTGGTGCCTGTACTCCAGAATAACAAAGTCTCGCAAAATGCTCATTTTACACTTTAGTTACTGCACGGGGCAGTTGGCTCAATGCATGCAACTTCCTGCTAGGAGACTGTGGTGGATTGTTAATCAGATTCCTCTGACCTGGTCTCGGAGGGAGAAAACCAGCGTATATTTGACTCTGAATCCCTTAAGGGCTAGGGACATGCTTTCCTCCCCTAGGCAAGAATCATCCGAGGCCATAAAAGGAATTTATTTCAGACACCATGGGTAACATCCATTGATCCAGCTGAGGTGGCACACCAGGTCCTCATTTGGCAAGATACTTGAAAATGAGTTTGAGAAAGCCCATGGAGTGGGAAGAGAAAAAAATGAGTTATGGGCTGAGTGCCCTGGGTTTATACCTTCGACAAGGTCACTTTACCCTGGATTTGGATCCCTAACTGATTACCTTTGTGTCCAAATCTGATAAAGAACCCCCAAAAATGTAGCTCTCACGTTATGTGAAGATATTTGGTAGAAGAGGCTGTGGCGAATGGGGACACAGTGAAGCCTTCGAGAGTGGATACAACGAGTTACCTGTGTCTTAAAAAAAATGCACATGTGGCTCTTGCGGCTGAGTGCAGAAAGGCAGTCCTTCTGTCCTTAGATTCTAAAGTGGCAGATGTAGCAACCAGAGAGCCAAGCAATGAAGCAGAACTGCTTCTATTCGGTGAGAACTACATTAATGGCATTTCTAAGCATGGTGGACTCTATACCACTTTAGAAAAGGCTCAAACATCTTTAGAGAGGGTTTTTAGAGATTGGGATTTTGGACGAGCTGGGAACGGAGGGGGTTGTTTCCCTGGCGGATTTACCAAGCACCCACTAAGCAGATGCACAATCTCCATCAACCCCAGGAGAATTTCCAGGCCGTACCTTCTTCCCTCAATTTAACAAAAAGTGTTGCATGACCGATCCGATAACAACAAAATAGGGTTTCAGAAACAAAGATGTTAGAGGGTAAGAATTGTTCTCTGTCAGAAGATTTCTTCCCAGGAAAAGGTAAGAGGTAGACTAGCTTGGTTCTCCCTTTTTTTGGTGTACCGTCCCTCACAACCATTGGGTGCTGCAATCCATTGGAGGCTTTCCCATCCTCTTCTACTAAAAGCCTTTTCAGACTTCCCTTTTTACGCTCATTGTTTTCCCCTGAGAAAACGCCCAACTGGTGCATCAAGAAGTACTGGCGCTCAAAAGCAAAGGTGCTATCGGGTAGTTTCAAATATGTGAGCAGCATTTTGCTAGTGAGGAAGAAATTAGAGAGGGGGTGGCTGGTCCACAATCTCGGGAACTTAAACAATTTAATAGAATAAACCCATTTCAAAATGGATGGATTTCATCTCTTGAAGAACATCCTGCTTCCAGGACACTGGAAACCAGTCTAGACCTAAAAGGTAAGCAACCCTATTCTGTATTTAAACTGGGTTTGGAAAAAAAAAGGTTTCCCACAAAGAGTTGATTCAAAACTTGTGATTTATAAGAGATTAAATAAATTCATGATAAATTCCAATCATAAACAAATATAATATAAGTTGAATTGTGTAACAGAAAAATTAGCCAACACGTGTTTGAAGCCTAAGGGCCCTTCCTAAGAGCTCCTAAGTGACAATCATAACAATCAATGTGGATACATAAAAGCTATTGTCAGTGCTGTTTGTGCCAAGTGTGAGGTTTGAGCTGTTAAGGTTAGAAATTATGAATCCCATTTTTAACAAATGATAAATAGATGTAAACATATTAGTAAAATCAAACCCTGAACAAATGTAAATCATACATTCAGAAAAATGATGGCAAATCGAAGTTGGGGAGAGAAGGCAAATAATAGAACCGCATAATGAAAAACATGAGAAACACAACTGGTTAAGGGTTCCTTTAAACAACATCAGTTTAGATATATTTTTCTTATGTTGATGACGTTTTTACCTAATCATTTGTTTGACTAACATTTTTTTAACTTCCTGTTCTTACCTGTTTGTCCTTGTCTGTTTTTCATGTTTTTCATGTTTGACTTTAATCAACCTAAAAGGAAAGACCAACTAGAAACCAACGCCAATGGAACACCCTTGTAATGAAATACAAACAATGTGCACGCTCTTGGTTGAAAGGGGCTCTGTGTGAATGAAGATAGGGTTATACAGGCAATTCTCTTTACAGCAATGTTCAAGTTCAAGTATATGCTTTTAAAAAGGTACGGAGTAGGGCCGTCAATGTCCTTAAGACCCATAAAACCAGTCCAGGGAGACAGAATAATTACAAATACCTTTCAATCTTATTCTTTGGGCCCAACAGTATCAATTCGGAAGTGTGGAGAATTTCTAAAGCATGGATTTGTTGTCAAGTTGGTGAGCTGGTCGACTGTGTCTAACACACAATGCAGTTGAACGAGTTGCAATGGCACTTGGCGTAAAGAAGCTCTGGACAGGCAAGTGATGTTTGGGTCAGCTCAAAGCAGTTTAACATTGCAGAGAGAGACACAGGCAGCTGCTGTTACTCCTATAGTGAATTCCACTGAAGGTGGTATGGGGGTAGCTTGCTCCTTTCATGAAAATCTTTATCTTCGCTGCAATGGCTGCAAGCTGAAGGTAGTCTGCACTCCAATAAAGTTCCAGCCAAATCATTATTCTTCACTAATCCAAAGAAAATTCAACTAAGTGGGTTTCACGACCTTATCCATTTTTCCACAGTGGTTTGGTCCATTAAAAGCATTACATAAGGGTCCAATCCTGGCTGCTTTGACAGCCCCAGAGTGCTTTTTCTGCAGGAAGTGGGGAGGGGCCACAAGAATTGTGAACTAATGAGAAATTCAAAGATGGCGGGACCCTTTTCCTGGCTGTTGGGCTACTCTAACTCCACAATCTCCCTGTCTAATTTAAATAATAAATTAAAATCAAAGAGACTGCCGTCATTATCCTTCTGGTGTGACATCCCCATTGAGCTTCCAGGGCTGCCTTTGTGGCACTGATGCCAAGCTAACCCAGATAGATGAAAGTCTTTACAAGCTGCCAGTTTTCCTTCCCCAACTTTATCTCCACCTTTCTATCAGCTATCAGCCCAAGTGATTACCCAGAAGCCTTGGTGCCACTCTATTAGCTTCAAGTAATGCTTGCACACATGTATCTTAGACTGTATCAATGAACTTTTATTAGACTCATAGTAACAGATTGCTCTTAACTCCGAGAAAGGCTGATTTCACTCTTAATATGAGGAGACTCTTGGCTTGGGCAATGCTCGCTCTCTTCTTCAATAGTAAATACACTTTAAATTCTTATATATGAAATGTATACTACTTTTAAGGGAAGAATAGAGTTCAGTCTTCCTTTAGGAATTACAATTAGGCACACACAACTACTTCTTGATGGAATTTACACAAGATAAAGATTGGTATTGAATTGTATTCCCGTGTGAAAGTAAAGGATAGAGTTCAGTCTTCCTTTGGGAATCACAATTAGGTACAAGCGACCACTTCTTGATGTTGTTTTTATAAGATAAAGGTTTCAACAATTGTTTTTATCAAGGTTAGGTATTTGGGAATGGCCTTCACAATGTTCACTCGCCTTAATAAGTGACACATGACCACTCCTTCAGGTAGTTACAGTCTTTTAAGGGTTTAACAATGGGGTTAAGCAGCGTTTGCTTTTCACGTGAGTAAAAGCACTTTCATAATACATGCAAGTTTGTGCTACTACTGCTGCTCGCACTCCAGTCACAGTTCCAGCTCCTTCCAATTACCTGCATCTGAGGGGGCCTGTATCCCAGGTTCATTTAGGCTTAATTGCCTGACTACTCCTACAACATGCCTCTTCAGCCCTCTTCCTCGTCCCATTACTCATGGGATTATGGGACTTGTAGTCCCCTACAACAAAGTTGTTTCTTTTAAGTATTGAATTAATTTTAAGGGTTTATTTATTTCCCTTACAATCATTCCAAGATGGACTTATAGAATTTGTGGTTACAGAGGAAGACTTTGGAGTTAAGGCACTTTTACCAGATCCTTTTGCATTATATCTTTGGGAGTAAGGAGGGTGTTCATCCTGAAATGCTTTAAAAGATATTTCTGTTAACAATGCTTGCTCAGATTTTGTAGCATTTGTACCTAGAATCCTAGATATTATATGTGGGTCAGAGACATCATAATGACAATTTGCCATCACCTGTTTGGGTATCCCGAAAGGCACTTCCTTTGAGAGGACAAATACTGTGGCTCACCCCACCGGATCTCCTCACCACCCGGGCCATGTCTTCTCCCAGGTGATCCTACCGCAGTACACTACCCCCAAGGTCAGTATCAGGAAGCGTCTGCCTTTACCTGGCAACTGGGGAGGAGCCATTAGGCAGGGTTTTAGGGAGGGATCCGTAGGATTCTTCACATGGTCCTGTGAAGTCTGCCACTGCTTTAGATCCAGCAGCACTCTAAAGTCTGGCACTAAGTTGAATCTAGCTACCCTGGGAAGTTTGGCACTGCTTTAAACCCTGCCACACTCTGAAATTTACCACAGTGCCAAATCTAGCTACAATGTGAAGTTTGCTACTGTTTTGAATCCTACTGCCTTCTGAATTTTGCCATTATTTTAAACCCTGTTTCCCTACAAGGCTTACTACTTTTGAATCTAGCTACCCTGTGAATTTGGCCACCTCTTTAATTCCTGCTGCACTCTGAAGTTTTACATCTCTGTTGTATAGTGCTGCCCTGTGCGGTTTACCACTGTGTTGGACCTAGCTACCCTGTGAAGCCTGCCATTGTGTGGAATTTAGCCACCCTATGATGTTTTACCACTGTTTTGAATTGTGCTCCCTCTTCAATGTTGCCATCATTTACAATTGCTGCCCTTCAAAGTTTACCACTGTGTTGAATCTTGCGTCCCTAAAACTACTAACAACACTTGCTCCTAGCTCCTCTCCCGCATACCTCATATTGTACTGCGAAGGCATCCTGAAGCAAGACACAGACAACAGATTCAAAGTTCAAACAGAAATGATTTATTAACTCAAATGTCAGGATGGTAGAAGGCCTAACTTGGACTATGCTAAGGTGGTATTGCCCTACCTGAACGAAGCTAAGGAAAGTCAGAGTCAATGAGTTCCACTTACATTTCTGTCTGTGTCCAACACCTATCCTTGCCCTCACAATTAAAGCTTAACAATGTGTAAGGGTGTCAGTAATAAAATAAATGGTGATTAACACAAAGTTCTGAGCTTCTTCCAGCTCTTCGCTTCCTTTTCAGCTCCCCTTCCCCAAGTTCAAGAAAGTTCCATAAAAGTCTTAAGATTACCTTTCTCAAGTTCAAAGCAATACAGTTCCGCACAATCCTCAGGGTTCCCTTCCTCAAGTTCAAGGGACCACAGTTCAAAAGCAAAGGGTCTTGAGGTTTCCGTCCTCATCACAGCATCTGCAATTCATCAAGTCTCAGCGTTGTCTTACCCAGGACTTCAATGTGGCAACATGTACCTGTTTCCAATTTTCAAAGTTCCACACAACTCCAGGTCAACTTGATCCTCCTTCTGGATTGCATCAGCAATTCACTTATAGTGCTTCTTCTTGGTGTTTTTCACAATATCTCTGGCCTTCACAATTTAGGGCTCCTTGGCATAGGCGCAGTTGTTAGACCACACAGTTCACCCATCAGAGGTCACGCAACCAGGCACCCTATGCACTTCAGCCCCAACAGGTTCTTCTGCATTAGTCCTGTGTCCCAAATCACAGTTACATAGCTTCTCTTTGTGCAGCTTCAAACTCTCCTGGCCTCTCCTTGTCAGCCTCTTGGCTTTGACACAATGTGTCGCACATCTTATGACAATCTTTGGCCTTTCCGCACTGTCTCCATTCATATAGTTCACTTTGTGTTGATCTTATCGATTTCCCACCTTTCTGTCACACTCGTTCACAGTTGGCCATTTTCCCTTTTGGCTTTCATCAACAGTGTTGCCCACAAAGTTTCCTTCAACTTTGTATTCAATGTGTATGAATTTAGCTTTGCTTCAGGTTTTCATTCAGTTCGGTATTCAATATGATTAATTTAACTTTGCTTCAAGTTTTTATTCCGTTTGGTATTCAATTTTTCTTCATATAGCACTTTGTTACTCACGCGTAGCCCCTAGGGGCGACCCAGCTTCGAGTGCCATTCCCCTGCACCCACCTGGCCATAGTTAAAGGGACATGTCTGACCTTCAAGGAACTTGGCAGGCATCTTTGTTCCAGTACTAGAGTGGTAAGAAGAGTTACTAGTGTTCATTGCTCCCAGTCGTCTGTTCCTCGTCATAGGTAACGTGTGGGGAAATGAGGTGATACCTTGTACAAAAGGTATTACCCAAATTGACCTTTTACAATTGACCTTTTGCACAATTGACCTAATTTATAGTGGTCTTAATTGACCTTATGCACAATTGATCTTTATATTATTTTAGTTATTTTATATATGTATTGGGTTGGTTTTGGATTATAAACAATATAAGGGGATTGGATGGGGTGTTGCAGGGAGTTTTGGACTGGTTGGGGGATTGCGGGGGGGTTTCCACTTGCATATATGTCCTAATTGACCTTCCAAATTAGGTCAATTCTCCGAAGGTCAATTCTCCAGAGGTCAATTGTGAAAAGGTCAATTAGTATACAACCGTACAAAAGCCTACAAAGGCTGGGGGGCGGTTAGATTGGTCTCCAATAGGAAAAGGGGGATACCATGTCTCACCGGTGGGCAATGTTCCCTTTAAGCTGTGTGCATATGCGCTTGCCCAGCTCCTTCTGGATGCCGCGCAGAAGATTTTCAGCAGCGCACACAGACAATTCTCACCTATTCAGAAAGATTTAATATGGCACAAGCCACAGCACTGACAAGAAATGTTCTTTATCTTAAAATAAGCAACTAGTCTGGATATTCTGCTAATTTGCATTACACTACTATGCACCTAAAATCACATACAGCAAAATATAATACAAGAGGTTAAAAACTAATATGAATAACTGGCTCCATGAACAGAAGAATCAAACCAATCTAACTAGTCTGCCTGCACACATTAACCAAAGGTTTTCCCTCCCCCCCATGACTCCTAAACCTGACTCTAGCACACTTTTACCTTATGACTCTAACTTTTTCCCCAGAGTACATTAAGATACTACCGGACAACCTTGACTCTTCCTCTCTTGGCTCTGCAAAAGGTTAGCAGACGTGTACCTACATCAACTTGCTTTGTTTGTTGTAACATGAATAACGTTCACGTGCCAGAATTTCTGTTACTCATTGTGCTTTACCAAAAGCGTCACCTACACTATATAATCGAACTACCAGCTCAAATATCGGATACTGACTGTAAGTAAGCAGGCTACTTGTATGTGTAATCAAATCCCATACTACTTCTTCTTTGTACATAAGTCACGCAAGACCCCTTGGATCGAAACACGTGTCAGCTGACAACTTGAGATTCCTGCATCAAGAATAAAATTCCCTTTTTTTGAAAAATCAGAATACAAAGAAAAATGTCTTTAAAAAAATATATTGTTTGCGCAAGATATCTGGGGACACAACTAAGAGATATTTGTGTTTTGTAATACAAATGAGTGATTTTCCAGTGGCATAAAGCCTCATTCTACTTGGGGTGGTATCCCGGTGGAAATCTGCCAGAATACCACCCAAACGAATTACTGTTACTGCCACTTGGTCCGGAGGAATTTCCACTGGATTACAACTGGTGGTGGCAGTGTAATTTCCCATTCAAATTGAGTCCATATTGAGTTCATTGGACTCAATGTGGCTTTTTGGCAGAATTACTGCAGCAGACGATTTTGGCGGCGAGTTGGAGGATTTACCTCCAGGATTTTCCTGAAGGCAAATCTTCCTCTCCAGGCCTGAAATCGTAATTTGGCGTAGTGGTAAAATTGGCGGTAATGGAGTTACTGCCAACTTTACCACTTACTGCCAAACTTGTAATGAGGCTGACATTTTTCTCTGTGCATAAGTACGCTTGCAAGGTACTGTGGCAGATATTGAAGTCTTGGACTGGTTGATGAGTTTTCTGTATAATCGCATATGACATTTTATTTTAGCCTATGTGTTTGGAAAAGGTATTGTAAGATTTTTAAAGAATTGCAGTGGCTGGGAAGAGGACATTCCTTTCCAAACTCTCTTCTGCAACGGTAGCTCACAAAATGGCTTACCTCATTACTCAGTTCTGCACATGGAAAATAATGTGCGCACAACAGCCAACCGGTTCCGCACACAGAGAAAATTAATTAGAGGGAACATTGCCGGTGGGTACTCCACTCTGAATCCCCAAGGGCCCTCCCCCAGGTGATCCTCCCTCGCTTCTCCACCCCCAGGGTCAGGATCCAAATACGATGGCCTTTCCCTGTCCATCTGGGAAGAGGATCCCGGGGAGTAGGAGTGAGGATACCCTCAGGTTTCTCACAGTACACACGGGCAAGCCTTACTACACACAAACACATAAGCCACACATCCGCCACAAAAACAAATTGACACAAATAACAAACAACCCAGACACTGGACGTTGCCTCTCCAGACACAATAACCTGAGTCCACACAATCAAAGCACACTCAGAGAGCCAACCTGCACAGACACCAATTTCTCCTGGTTCTGCAAGCACCAACAGAAGAGCACAACCTCTATCCTACCCATCTTCCATCACTAACCTTCCCCACCCACTATCTTACAGAGCCACGTGAGCATCTGGAGACCATGCAAATGGTAGCGGTGTGAGGTATAAACCACCATAACATGACAAAATCAATTTACTCGAACTACGATAATCAATACATCTGGGTGATTACCCCTAGCAGATGCAAATCCATCATAGTACCAATCCAAACACATGGTATGCGTCACATAGAAATCGCAATCTTGACTCTACTGTAAACATGCAAATCCAACATCCTAATGGTGTGCGCAAGAGAAAACTCTTTTAGCAAGGCATCAGACCCCTGGTGATGTTACGTGCTGTTTTTAGTGTGGCATTGTAATTAGAGTAGATGTAGTTTTGTCTCACTTCAGTGAGCTTTTAGACTGTGTGCTGCACAGAAAAACAAATGTGCAGCAAACCACTTTTTATCATTGTGTATTCTTTTTATCACACTTACATTATTAGATTAAGTTAAGTCATTTAGATTTAGTTGGAATGTGTAAATTGAGTTTTAGTAAGTATGCGTGTTAGTTGTATTGAGCTTGAGGTCTGACATGTTGAAGCAAACCATTGTTACAGGCTGCAGATCTTGCCATCCCAGGATGCTAGGCTGCATTTTGGAGCGATGGTAATTTCATTGAAAGTTCATTTTGCTGTTGGACAGGAGGCTGCAAGGATCCAAGGTCAAGATGGGAAAGGCTTGTTAAACAGTGTTCAGTTAATTATTGCGCAGGGAAAGTTCTCGGGAGCCTGACATGGGGCTTGAGGCAGCAGGTGACTTCCCAGACGATTGCCAAATGAATACATAATGGTTGTGAAGGACACAGTGAGACACACAAGAAAGCCCACACAGTAGATTTGCCAAATTGAAGAATTAAGATGTGAGCACAGCGCACCCACTGAGAGCAGGGTATTTGGTCCGGAGTTAAAATTGCCATGTTGAAATGGATAAATAGAAAACATTCATTTCCAGGAGCGGGGCTGCACACCCATTTTTTCATACCGCTATTCATTGTGAACAGATAACTATAAGGTCATATTCAGGGTTGGCAGCATGTCTCGGGACGGGGGTTGCATTTGCAAGGGTAGGAAGGTCAAAGGGCCAATCATGGGGAAGGGAGTGTGTTTTTCCAGTGGATGCAACACAGTTTTGACCACACTGATTTCCACTAACAATATCATTGGTCCATCTTGGTGGGATGCTACAGGCCCGAGCTGTCTCAGGTGTCATTGCCCAATTAGGACAGAGCTTTGTTATCAACTATATTATGAAGAGTACCAATCAATAGCAATGCTGTACTTTCTGCTGATTATTAAATTATGTCATGTTTGGGAGTGGTATTTTAATTGTCACGTGAAAAGGAAAAGCCCCAATCAGATCGTTCAATGTATAGTGTTCTTTAGGGGGCTCAATACGAACAGCCAATGAAAAACGTTTGGATTGTAATTAAAGTTGGATTTGTAGAATATGGTAATTCTGTGGTTTTCGGCCTTAAATATTGTAGCCCAGAATGGGCGTGTTGAGTTGGCCATCATTTCAGTTCCAAGGATTTGTCTGATCCTCCGGCTGTAATTTCTGAATAAAGAGCTGTTTTTCCTTGCAAGCTTGCACTCCATTTTTGATTACTTTTGTGTTATTTTCTTGGATTACTTTTATGGACTGCACCTTTACACTACATAGGCTGGGCTTCACCATAAAGTGGAAAGAGTCCCACTTAACATTTTGTTGGTGAGTCGTTTCTGGGGTTTCAGATAGACACAATACAGGCTTCTCTTCAAATTCTCCTGTCCAAGATCAAGCCCATCAAGAAAGAGATCTGATTGGTTCTTGCAGCTCAGAGGATCTCTTTGAGAACACTGGCTTGTGTTGTGCTTTTCTGTCTGCATCGATCCTGCTGATTTTCCCAAGCCTCCTTCATTATCGAACCTTTTAGAGGTTGAAAACCCTTCATCTCAGGAAGGGACTCTATTACATCAGCTGATATTATTCTTTCAGTGGCTGTCTGGTATGAGGAATCTGGAGTAAGACTCAGGCACAGGGGCATTGTGATGGTTGCTATGGACTTTTATTAAATAAAAAGGAGGGTTGGAGAAAGACCTATCTCGCCCTATCACTATGAGGGGTTTCTCTGCCTCAACCAAACTAAAGGATGTCGCTGTTAGAATGTCCAACTATAAAGAGTTCTGCGCCCTGTGTCCACAATCCTAAGGTGACCCTTAAGTGCTAAACTCAAAGTAAAGTGCAAAGGGAGATAGTCTTTCAACTGGCCATTTGTAGCTATTTCCAAATTTCCAACACATACTTCCAAAAGGTGCAAAAACAAAAAACAATCACTGTTCAAAAATCCTCAGGAGGGGATCCTCTTCCCCTGACTCTTCTCAGATTTTTTTCAGTCCCCACTCACAGTTCTCAGGAGGTGTTTCTCTTCCACTGAGTTCTTCAGACACTTTATAGTTTGCTAACACAATAGTTTGAGGGATATGGTCCTCCCTTGGTTCCTTGTTCACAGTTTCCTATTTCCCGGTCCAGGGGGTACGATTACCTTTTCCTCAGGATTTTCCACATTTGAAGTTATTTACTTTCACAGTCTATTATATATTTGGGTGTAGGTCTCAGACGCGCAATCAATTCACCTGGTGTATTCTCCTGCCAGGACTTTCTTACTTTCCTCAGTTTGCTTTTCCACAATATGCAACCTTCCAATCCAGAGAGTATGGTTCCCATCCCCTGGATTTCACACACTCAAGGGGGCTCTATTTCTCTCCTTGACCTTCACAATGTATTTAACTTTCCAGTCCAGGGAGTACGGATCTCTTCCCCTGGATTTCACACACCTAAATGGTTGTCTTTCCTCTTCTTGACTCTTACAGTTTATTCACAATTGGGTGCGTGTCCCAGACTCGCAATCACATTGCCTGGTATACTTTCCTACTAGGACTTTTTAACATTTCAACTTAAATGTTTCTGTAACTTCAGGGGGCTACCCCTTCCCCTGAATGACACTTCTAATAGCTTCCACTTTCAAGGGGGATCTGTCTTCCCTTCTTTTCTCATACTTGGTTGCGGGCCTCTGACTCACTGTGTTTTCATCAACATTCAAGTGTACGGTTTACTTTAGTCTCATACAGTTCACAACCTTTCTCTTCTCCTTATTTATTTGTTGGGACCACCACCCGCTCTCCTTCATACGTGTTATTCCTCTTAGCTGTCCCGGTGTTCTAGCTCCCCTGCTGACATTCGCCCAGTTTATTAATAGTGTGTGGCAAATGCTTCAGAGCGCCCCGGCGTCCCAAATTCCCCTATTGGCCCACCAGTCTTCTACACCATAAGCATGCATGGAATGGCAAAGCCACTTTGGCAATGTCCCTGTAACGCTCACCTGATTCCCACGGAGGCGCTGGTCCCGGCTGAACTGTTATAGTCTCTTCAATTGAGAAGCGTAGAGCTCGGATGACTCTCTGGACTGGGCTTCCTCTTATTGACCGTCTGGCTTGCAGGGTAAGGTTTCTGCAGGCGGAAGAAAAAAGGGTTAATGACCGTTTGGCTGGACTTCCTCCTCACTAATCGCCAACTCTCCGAAAGTCCAATGTCCTGGTGAGCTCTCACCTTAGGCGTATAAATGCTGGGCTCTCCATCCTGCGACTATGCAGGGGTGCGTGGGTTCCAGTTACGTCACTGGAGGTCCTCAAAGTCTTTTGTGGCCTTAGAAGTGGCACAGGTGCTGAGATGCCAAAAGGTGATGCCGCCGTTACTGCACGAGCGGATGCCAGTAGGTATAAAGAGTTTATAGTCTTGAAGAGATGGGCACCTTTAATGAAGTCTTTGCATTGTCTTTTTCAGGTGCCTGGATGCTGAGGGTGTGGTCACTGAGAGCGCGACACATGCGGTTGTACGTAGGTATGGGAATTTCAATGACACCTCTATAATGTCCCTTGTTTTCTGTTTTCAGGTCTTGAGATGTTGCGGGCGTTGTTCGTCCGTTGCCGTAGCACGTGTGAAGTACGTGAGTATAATGATCTGTGGCCTTATTATAGCACCTCTAACAATGTTCTTTTCTTATTTGCAGGTGTCGGGACCTTGCGGGCGTTTTCCCAGTCGCGGATGCACGTGGGAAAACACATAAGTGTTAGGCTTTCTTGCAGTCTTTTATTGGCACTTAAATAATGTCTTTTCTTGTTTTCAGGTGCAGGGCTGCTGCGGTTGAAGAGATCGTAATATGCGCACAAAAGCAGGTAAGAAAAGTAAATGCGGCCGCCTTCACCCGATTCCTACTTAACAATGTTCTTTGTCTTTACAGGTGCCGTTAGGCTGCTGAAGAGAAGGCCGCGAAGAATCCGTGAAAGCACAGATGGATCAGGTAAGCGAGCGCAGCTGCGAACGTGTTGCAACTTGCTAACCTTATGTTTCTTTTGCTTGCAGGTTCTGCCGGTGTCTGGATTCCTGGATGGTAAGTATAGTTCTCGTGTCTTTCTTCCACAGGTTGCTGAGCTGAAGCTGGAGATGTCACTGGAATGCTGGAGCTGACTCGTTGAGCGTCCTGCTGCAGATGCAGAATAACGCGAAGCACGTTTTCCCAATCGGGTGTGGTTTAAATAGTGTTGGAGTGATTGGGTGTCTTCTTCCTCAGCCTCGTCCAGGTAAAAGAGTGCCTGTGTTCCAGAGCTAAGGAGTGGCACCAGCCCCACACAGGTAAGAAAGTAGTCCCAGTTCAGGGAATAGTTCCTCCCAGCAGAAGGCTGGGGACTTCATCCTGCCAGCATTTGCAAAGGTGAGTATGCAGCATGGTCTGCTACAGGTAGGTCCACCCAAGCACCTTTACAAGAATTATGAGCCCGGCGCCCCTGGCGCCGGGACCGAGGTTCCTTATGAGCCTGGCGCCAGAGGCGCCAGGACATGGTCCAAAGGGCCCCAATAGGGGTTTGCTGGAGCCGGGGACGAGGGTTGTGAGCCTGCTTCCGGGGATGCTGGGCTTGACTTGGCTTCTCGGGAGCAGTGCTCATGGCATTCCCTGGATCTAATTGCAGAATGGAATGCAGATCTTTTGGGTTGGGCAGCGTGCTGTGGGTCCCTTTCCATGGGAGGTAGATGGACTCCTTGCAGAGAGAATTTCACATCAGTTGTTTGGAATTGATGGCTGGGCTATTTTCAATGACGAGTCTAGCCAAAGATCGGGTGAATTGTTGCATTCTGGTGATTATGGGCAACATTTCAGCAGTTCATTATGTCAACAGGATGGGAGTTCCCTCTTCTCAGATGCTAGCAGAGATATTGAAGGATTTCTGGCACCTTTGTCTAGACAGACACATTGCGATCCAAGCGAGTATCTTCCAGGGCTACACAGCACCGTGACAGAATGGAATTTCAGACACCTTTGGGACTTCAGCGATTGATACGTCATCCTTTGGTTTTACACAAAATGTGTTATCCTTGAGGTCCCCTGGAGATAGCTCTTTTTGCATGCCACATCAGAGCCCAGATGCCACCGTTTTTCAGTCGGAGATCAGATCATAAGGTTGCTGCTCTGGATGCTGTCCAACAGAATTGGGCAGATGTCTGAGGGTGTGGTGAGGATTGCAAGACTGATTCAACAACCAAGAAAGAAGGAGGTCGTCTGTGGTTGTGGTGACTGAAGTGTGGCTATCACATAATTGGTATTCAGCCAGAGTGGGGATGTCCAATAACTTTCCTTGCCTTTAACCCTTGTGCCATCTTGTCCTATCAGATCCAGATGGGGCTCACAGCTTTAATCTTCAAGGGTCTCTCCATCTAGTGGTTTTGAGATGTCATGGGCTCCTGGACTATCTAGGCCTTTTTGGCAACAGCTTCTTTTATCGGCAGAGTGTCTTGAACTCTCGGAACATTCAAGGGTTATCACATGGCTTGTAGAGTTTTGGTTTGCTGGTGTGCAGGAAACTCCCTAATCCTGCTTCACAATTACAGTAGAGGTACATTTTCTCTCTTGCATACTTGAACAAGATGTTTGCACCAGTAATGTATATAGATCGGCTATTTCTGCGGGTCATGAGTTGTTGGATGGGGTGCCTGTTGATAACTATCCTTTGGTATGTTGTTTGCTTAAAGGAGTTAAAGTGCTCAAGCCCCCTGGCCCAATGTACAGAGCTCGACAAGAGATTGGTTTCTCCGATGAGGGTATGTTTTAACATTACCAGGTGTACTAAATGAGGCCCAAGGTACGTATTCCTGCACCACTTTGGTGGACACCAGCCACAGGCACGGCTTCCTTCCTGCACTCATTTCCTCAATACAGCAGACTGAAACACAAAGCACATCTCTGCTATTAGAATGCAGCTACGTGCAACGACAAAGAATTTTGTCTAGCTAGACACACAAAGAGCCTCTCGTACTTGCGCACTCTCCTGACCACTTCTCAGCACTCAGCCACATCTGTGACCATCATCGGTAGCTTACTGGGGCTAGGCCAGCCCACCCAAATCCCTGTTTTGGCCAAATGCACACACACACATTCTAATCCTTCTGACAAGTTTCCCATACCTTGGACTTCGGTCCCCCGAGGACATTCCCCCCACAAGCACGTTGAGACCATACTAATGGGATAAAGGTGCTACTCTCATGCTTGCCAACCATACAGATTTAGGCAGTAGGCGACTGCTTTTTAAGCAGCCCTACCGCCTACAGATTTGGGTGACACATCCTACTGCTTTTTTACAGTGGCAGGTAATGTGTGTGACTAAGGCAGGCTGCAGGACAAAGCAAGCAACACATTGAGTTTGTCTGTGCAGTAGGCTAGTAGGTGATTCCGTTGATTGGGCTCAGACCAATCCACTCACCTGACAGCTCTGTGGCTCTGTCCTGCACTCTTGCTGGTACAATCCTTAGGTGAACCACCAGTGAAGGCAAGTGGCAGAGCGTACCACCATCACACAGCATCTGCCTCCATGTCATTCAGTGTTCAACTTACACCTGACAGCTCCGTGACTCTGTCCTGCACTCTTGCTGGTACAATCCTTAGGTGAACCACCAGTGAAGGCAAGTGGCAGAGCGTACCACCATCACACAGCATCTGCCTCCATGTCATTCAGTGTTCAACTTACACTGCAGCAATACATATGTATTGCTCAGGCGGCTGCTGCTACAGAGCAGTGGCAATCGTTGCCTACCAGCTCTGTTTGAGTATTTTCTGTGAAGTTAGGTAATTGAATTTGGTGTTACCATTCAGAAATCAACTTACCATTCAGAATTATAAATTTTTAACATTTGAACATCGTTCCATGTTGTGCTGTTGGATGGGTTGTGTATTTTAGAATGCTTCAATGGTGCCAACAATGTATCTTTTGTATTTTCCTGTGATGTCATTGTTATGCGAATTATTTTGGAAACTTATCCTGAAAAAATCTACATCTTTTTGGTCACAGAATGTTGGCAAGTATGTACTCAATCTGTCGATTTACTATGAACTATCCTGCTTTTCCTGGTGCAGAATAACTGTGTGTGAGAGGGCTACACCAGATCTCAGAAATTCCAATGAAGCACAGATATTGATTTCTTTCAAGAAACCCTTTGCTCCTGTGTCCTCTCCTACACTACACTCCTTCTGCCCCATTCCAGAAGTGATGTTTCCAAGTTTGGCGGCCATTGCTGTGGCTTTCCAATGCCTTTTTTCTGGGAATTCCCTCCAGAACATTCTACGATCACCTGACTGGTCCAGTGATCCCGCTTTCACAGCGCTAAATTTTACACTGGTTCTAGCACGCTGCGCGGGCAGTCGCAGATGTGCTTTAAAGGTGCAAAGCCTCTTTGTGGTGGCCTAAAATACTGATTTTCTTAGCAAGCTCTGTAGGAAGAACACAAAGGCGTAGATTTCCCAACCTTAGTTCCATCCCTTCTCTCACGTCGATTCTCTCTTGCTCCTAGTTTACACCTTCTGGGGTTTAATGAGAGAATGTCCAGGGTCAGCTATATCCTACTGGTGAGCTTCTGTTTCTTTGCTTGCACAAAGAAGAGGAAGGACTTACTGGGGCCGCATATTTATAGTCTGCTGATTGGATATGATGTTAACCTGTGGAGATTGTGTTATGGAAGGTTTTTCAACAGTGTATCTTTATTATTCTTTGCTAATATCAGTCCAGTAAAGAAATGAATTGCAAAAGCTATGCCTCTGTGTCTTTAGTAAAATACTTCTACACAGCTAGCTGGGAAAATCGTATTTTCCTCGTCCACGAACCCATCTGTGGCAAATGCCAGTAGTACATCCAAAGAAAATGCTTGCCACATCCGAAAGACTGCGCTCGTACTTCATGCCACCCCTGCATAAGGCAGTGCCCCACTTGGGCCACCCCAGTCAAAACAGTCCGGACATGCCACTGCGGTGAACAGCTTCTCTTATCAGCTCACCACCTCCCTTTTCATCAGAGCCGGATGAACATTTGTCAGGGATCATGGGAGCCCATTTCAGTATGATGTTTGCAGGCCCCTTTCCTACAGTTTCGGGATAACAGTGTGAGGCACCGGTGGTGGGGTGCTTAAATAAAAATGAAAAAAAAAATGCAATGGGGATGTTATTCGCTGCCGGTTATCATGGGGCAGGGAGCTGAAACACTCAATTTCCACTGAAAAGCTAGTAGTGGAATTTTTCCCAGCAAGGTGTTGATGCAGATGAAACAAGAGCAAAGGGCAACGTGGTGATAATGATGTTGGATGCTGGGTGCAAGCAAAGACAGCCGGTAACGGGCGCGCTCCAAAGCACTTAAAGTCTTACATTAAAAAGAGTATGCTACTGTGTTAGTAAGCCTGCAACAATGGGTGCAGCTGCTTGGGAATGGGGAGAGGGGGGTTGGACGGGCTGAGGCTCAGACCCATTGAAAGGCTCTGACACCCGCCCTGTTGTTCATTTTGACTGGACGCCGCGTCAGCAGTGTACTTAGGGTTTTCTCTTATAATGCTGATACCAGATGATCCACCTCCGAAAACCCTTACGGTCATATGTTCATCAATGCTTTCTAACCTGCCTTTGGTCACCCACCTGTCTCTAGTCAAGCGCAGTGAAGCTTCTCCCAGTGGGCGTTTTAGCACTATGTAAAAGGTGCATTTTTAAATAAATCATGCGTATGTGTTAAAGTCGCGTTTCATGTTTTATATATGTGTTTTGGTAAAATGTATTAGTAAGTGGCGGTTTTGGGTTTGTTTGTGACGTGTCTTTTAGCAAGTGATTGTTCATAGTTTGTACTTATTTGTCTTTTAGCAAGGGATTGTTCATAGTGTCTAGTAACGTGTGGGTGGTGTGTATATTTAAGTGCCATGCATGTTAAAAGTGTTGAGGGTGGGTGGTCGCACTTAGTTCCAAGAGCACTTCATGTTTTTCTGGCAAGTAATATATGCGAGGTGTTGGCTTTTGGTGGTATAGTACCACCACGTTTAAACAATTATTTGAGATCAGCACAGAACTTTGTATTTTTTTTCCAATTAGCGGGCACGTGTTTCTCCCATGTCTGTACTTTTACAAGACAATTCCATATCTGTTCTAGTGCAGTGGCTCGGATAAGCAACGTGTACTTTGTTTTCAACATGATGTTAAAAGTATGGTTGTGGGGCAAGGACGGCGTCATGGTCTTTCAACTCTTTCAACTGAAAGGGGCCTCGAGCCTCAGGGGGCCCAGCAATTGCCCCAATTTTACCAGTCAGCAGCCTTGTTACTCTGCAATATATTCCTTTCTCTATTTTCGTTCTGAGGCTTAAAATGTGTGCTTTGCAGCATTCGTATTACAAGCTGCATTTCCTCAAGCCCTTCATGCCTTCACTTCCCATGGGATATACAGAAGTGTTATCACCTCATTTCTTTCTAACACTGGTTCTTCAACATCAGCCACTTGCTGACAAAGAAGGATTTCTAGCTCCTCAGTGAGCATTTAGTGTTTAACGGAGCTGCTGGCTGGCTTGCCGTGTCGTGATAATCGGCGACTATTAACCTTACGTTCGCCGCCACTGTCATGCATTCACCCCAGGGGTGTCTCAGACTTTTTATGGTCTGAGCAGAGGGCCCCCAACCATCATGTTGAAATGGGCCTCCACAAATCTTGAGCGGGGCCTGGTTGTGGGTTGGCATAGTTTGCACGTTGGAGATTGGCGGGTGTGTGCATAGGTTATGACTGACGTGCCTCAGTGGCCTGTTTGAGCATATGTCAGTTTCCCGATTAGTAGTGGGCACGGCCTTCATAAACCTATAGGTAGCCGTGAGGGATCTGTGAGAATGTTTCTGTGGGGCGGCGCGTCGTGGTAAAAGGGGGCTTTGCATGGTGTAGTGTGCCAGGACCACTAAGGTGGTAGGTTTGCGGTGCGCATAACGGCAGTGGTGATGGGGAAATAGGGCGGGTGCCGTGTGCTGTGCCTTCTTTGGAACCCTGTGTGATGTCAGCGTATCATCTGCGGGAAGTGGACCCATGCAGGCGAACACGGCAAGAACCTGTCAGCCTTAAAGGCACACGCACATACATCCTGCAGCATTAAATGGAGGAAAGTGGCATTCGCGGGGCCTTTTTGCCCCCCCCCCACTCCCCCACGGCAAAATAAAAACACTCTCACTCGAGAGCAGCCTATGCTGCCACTCAGCATACAGAGCTACTTATTTTGAGCCGTTGACTCATTTGTAGGGTGCACGCGCCTGCACAGGTATGTGCGTCCCATCGCAGTGCAGCTGTGCAGCTGTGCACGTCACGGCTCCACTTGCCACAGCGACCACGCCCCCGGAATTGGATGGGCGCGCCTCTCTAGTGCCTCCGAAGAGAGATATGTTTTCAAATGTCTGCTGGCGTCCCCCGTCTGTCTCGCGGATACGCTGGCATTGCACGCGGTTACGTTTCCCAGCTGGTCTGTGTGCTCGTTATTTTTTTATTTTACACGGACCCAGGTTGGCCACGTTAACCCGTATACTGTTCTACTGTCCACGTGCGCATCCAGTCTGGCCATCCCGCCAGGCTCCGGCCTTAAATAGTTTTGTGTTAGGGGGGCAACGGGGAATTTCGAATAAAGAGCTACCCCAACAAAGACCCCCGCGTTACACGGCTTCCTAGGCTCTATTTTGTGTGCCGCTTGCGCGCATTGTACACCAATTAAACAATATGTGTTTTTAACAAGACATTCGTTATAACGAGGGTTATTGTACATCCAACAATAACTATAAAAGACAAAACCCTTCTCCAAAGAAAACTGCAAACCATGCACATTGAAACAAAGTTACGCGTTTCCTATACGGAAACCGCATTCTCTCGCTTAACATTTTTTATATAAGTGGCACGCAGTCAATGCTATCATTTTTTTTACGGGTGACCATTGAACCTGTGAGCGTCAGGGCAATACACTGGCAAGAAAGATGCATGTATCTATGTTTTCTATTACTTGTATTGTAACACTTCACGGAAATGTATATTTTAGTACGGACATGTATATTGTAGTACAAATCATTAGGTACAGGAAATGAATGAGGCAGGTGTGGAAATGGAGGCGCGCATCCTCGTGTCGCGTGCTCACTTTGCGACGATGCGCACACGTCATAACTCTTGTAGTTTATGTCGCGAGAACGCGTTTTTTTTTCCTGGCATTTCATCAATGACTTTGGTATCTTTGCGTCATTTTAAAGGAGGGAGTCTGGCGTTACACTAGCGATTCTAAAACAAAAAATATTTGAATTGCATACCAATGCAACGCGCCAGAACCCTTTTTAAGCCGGGCCCTTTCATTTTGCAGCAAGCAGGTGTTTTTGACGCTCATAAAAAGAAGTGAGATGATTTCTATGGCAGGGAACGACGGTAGTTCGTTGTTTTATATATATTTGTCAAGTAGAAGGGAACTCCCGCCCGGAAGCACAGGAGGCCTCGTTTTGTCTTTGAAACGTTTCTGTTTTTTTCGCCCCTTTTCGCCCTCTTCGAATTAAAAACATGTACATTTAATTTGCTCAAATGTAACTGCTGCAGACTAAGATGGTATTGTTTTATGCTCTCACCGGTTTGATATCCAAGGTGCAGGTTGCAGGCCTTTCGCCGTGGCCGGGGCAAAGCGTGGTTTACTTTCGAATTGCCAAAATAAAGACTTCCGCTCTCCATGGCGCTGCCAAGCCGGGAATCGTGGAGAGGGGGCGCCTGTGTGAGAGTGAGGGAGGGTGACGCAGCGGGAATAGCGCCGGACGCCGGTGTTTGCGCCTTCGGCGGCCCGCGCCCCAGTCACCCTGGAAGCTCCCAGCCCTGGCTGGCAGAGCGGCGCTGAGTGCCAGGCCTCGCTGGTAGCGGGGGGCTGTGCCAGGCACCGAGGCCCAGGCGGCGCTGCAGGGTGTTATGCCTTTCCCGCGGCCTGCGTGCCAGGCCCCAGCTTCCATCACCTGCTTTCATTGGATGCGCCCTAAAAATAGCCCCGGACTACCTCTGCCGACGGACGGTCCGGAATTAAGTCCGACGCAGCGACCGGATAATAACGCCCCCCTGCCCCCCGCTCCCCTAGTGCTACCGGTATCACTTCCAGCGGCAACTACTGTATTAGAACAGGTGAGGGGGCCCTGTTTCAAGCTACCCTGGGTCTGGTGCTGTTAATTATCAGCAATAATTAAAGTGAATCTACAACATATTAAAAGTTAAAGTTGATATTAAACGCCTGTTAATATTTAATGAGCCAGAGGACGGCTGCGTGGCTTTCTGCCGAACAGTTTACGATTTTCCCGTCAACATGATGTTTTCCGGAGAGGAGCAAACGTATTGTTTGCTTGATTATCAAAGACTTTGTGATGTATTATTCCGGTTGGCAAAATAATATAGATATCTTTTTTTAAAATATAGTAATAAAAACATACTAGAGCCTTTTTAAATGCACTATTACTTACCAGCCCTTTTCATATTGTACTATCAGCGACACTTTGGAATTGCTTTAAAAGCACATCATTCATTATTCAAAGCTCATCCCTGCATATTACGCCGGCGCGGGTCTGCCAGCCTCCCTGTGAAATTGTTCACAAAATTGATAACAGCAGACACGCAGGCAATAAAAAGGTAGCCCCGGGCCCCCGCAGCCGCCATTATGCAGATCGCGCCGCCGCCATTGCCTCCAACAAAGCCTTCGCCGGCCCAGGACGGAGAGTCATTTGATGTTCTCTTGCCCCCCGCGCCTTCCCACTCGGAGAGGCTCGGGCTGGCGGTTTGAGAGGGGGACCTGCGCCTCGGGCAGGGCTGGGGGCCGCCCCTCCCCGCTCTCAGGCAAGGGGGGCTCCCTTATTGAAAGCTGGCACACCAGCTTGCTGGTATCCTGTAAATCCAATTAGCTCCACTCTATAGAAACTCAAACTAATGATCAGTCAGCTTAGACACGCGAGCGCGAGTGCAAGAAATCCAATTAGGGCTCTCCGCAGCCTCCCGGGCACCCGGGACTGCAGGCGCGGCCCAGCCGGGCCTCCATTTCACACAAGGCCCGGGCTCGGATGGGCCGCCTGGGTCAAGCTCGCCCTGCTCACGGGGGCGGGGGGTCGCTACTTCATCCTCGGCCGTATTAGGTCCCCTACTCCCAGCGTCTTTGCACTGCGGCCGTTTCCTCTTCTGCAACAAGCCACCGGTTCTGTTGCATCGCATGTTTTCTTTAAAACGGGAGCGTGCAGCTCAAGTGAAAAGAGGCGATGTAGGGGGCCAGCGTGACGACATTGGCTGTTGATGATATAAAGCCCGGCTTCTTAACTTTTACTGAAGCGCTGTGATCTTGGGCACAAACGCGGTCACCTTGTTATTACTTTCCTGTATGGGGCAGGGCAAGGTGACACAACCTACAGTACCTATATAGCAAGCGGGAAAGGAGCAGGCTGCTTTTAACACCTATGGATAGCTAGTTCTTCATTTCACAACTCGCCGTAGTTATGCTGCAAAAGACCACATTACATCACACAGTGTTTAGAAACCCATTCTATCCCAAATAACAAAATCAATAATTTGATGTACTGCACGGAGAAGAGTGGCCATGTACAATACGCGTGCTTTGACGGTGTTACTTAGGCGGGGAGAAGCTTAGGTGTAAAAAGGGAGAGCTCCCAGACGACCATGCACCGCTGTCCGGCACACCAGTCCAAGCATTAAACTAGACATGGGGCAATGCCACGTTTCTGCCAGCGCCAGGTCACAAGTGGGTGGGTGTACACCGTACACTGTTTTCAAGGGTCAGACGCCGCCCCGCCTCTGTGCTTTAAAAGAATGAAACACACGATAATGTGATTCCGCCAATTGAAGCAAGCCCCGCCCCCGCCGCCGCCACCGCCGCCGGGATTCCAAAGCTGAGCCTGGCAGCGGCGAGTCCTGAAGCGTAGCCAGAAGAGCAAGGGAATCTCGGCTCACGTGGCTGCAAATGGCCTTCTCCTGACGTTCTGATACACGACATGTTGTGTTACAGCCTGTTCCACCTTTTATATACATCCAGAAAGGTTTTGGGAACATCGGTTCACTTGGCACATGTGTATTGGCCCCGTGCGCTTAGTTTACTTGGGAAAGACACAGTGAATTCCATTTGCCAATTTTACTTTAGGGTATCTTCACTTCCTGTGGCCTCACTACCTCCTGTGTCTGTCAGAGCCCCCATCCACACTTGTTTTTTTTAGGGTTAGAACCCTGGGCAGGACCGCTCACTTAACACCTTACGGGCCAAGGACGAGTATGCGCGTCCTCTCTGTACAGAGTTGCACAGAGCTCAGCGTTTGGGGGTGCTCGGGAAGAGGCACCTTGTTTATTTATTTATTTATATTTGGAAAGCGCACTAGCATGTTTTCGGCAGCTTCGAAGTCCAGCCAAATCGCCCCCCCCCAAGTCTCTCACCCCGTGACTAGTCGCTGCCCCCCCCCCTGCTCCCCGGGCTCAGGCTTTCCAGCGGCAGGCATAATGGTCACCTGGAATATTAAATACTTCCACAGAATAGGACCCTCTGAGAGCCGGCAGCTAATCCACGGCGACAGGCTTCCGAGAACAGTGGCCTTTTTATCCCAGCAATTATATTACTTGGAAATTCATCTGAAATGCAGATCACCCAGCGAAGTGTGTTTTAATTATGTGTGCATAAGTAAATCACCTGCCCGGATCCGGGCCCGTCGTTTCGGAGGGGGGGGGGGGGGGGGGGGGAAGGTGCGCGTTTGTGATCAATCTGCAGTAATGCAATCACAGCTAATTGCCATGCCTTCTGAGATCAGTCGGCTATTGCAGCTGAGTAATATCTCTTGTCACTTTCTGCACTAGCGCGCGCATAACGCGCCGTCATACGCGACTCCCAGACCCGATGGCAGCCCAAACAGTTTTCTCGCATTGCTGGAAGTCACGCGATGGCTTGCGCTACTTCCGTTCTATAATATCGTGCGTTACAATTGACACACCTCACACTACTGTGTTTGTGTTCTCATGCTCTTGTTATGTTGCCATGTTTCGTGTAATGGCTTCACATGCGTAAACATTCTGTCAATGCACCCTTTCAGTGCCGGATTAAACCTTGTGGAGGTCCATAGGCAGTTGAAATGTCACACCCCTCAACCCCTCGAAAATGATCTCCTAATACCCTGCACCTTTATTTTGATCCATTGTCGTGGGGCCCGTAGACCGGTGCCTACTTGGCCTAATGGATACTCTGGCACTGCACCCTTCCCATGAGCTACATTGGGATCGTGCATGTTAGGTGGACTGGCATGTGGGGAAGCCGCTTGGGTGGTTCTGACATGTAACTGACTCTGCTCTAGCCCTGCAATGCCCAGCATTTCATCACTCCCCACCAGGGGTGTTGGTAGGTCTGCAAAAGATCCGGGGCCACGCTAATGTGGAAACTGTCCGTGGCCTCCCCAACAACACCCCTGCTGCCCACTCACAGCATTGCTTTACAAAAAGACCTCTGTGTGATGGATTCAAACTCTGATTTCGCCTCTTGACTACCACATAACATATACTATGTGACAGCTTACCTTTAAAGTACTTGTCACCCACTTCACATTTTTTTATGTTCTATGTACAGCGTAAGGAAATGAGCTGTAGAAATCCTAGATAGTACCGCATAAAAGGGAATTGGAACATCTTAAATGGATGGCTGTATGCGGACGATGTGGGCCTTATGGACAGCACTGATGTTGGTCTTCAAAGATCGCTAGAAGCCGTCGAGGCTTTTTTCAAAACAACATCGAAGGATTAAATATATAAAAAAATACCAATGATAACCTTTTGCAGTGAGAGGAAAAGGCGAAATTACAAATGGAAACTAGCGACACATTCCATTGAATCTGTGCCCACAATTTTCTATCTAGGCCTGGTGTTAACCAACAAATTATAGTTAAAAGAAATGAACAAAAGAGAAAATCAAATTGTATCCATCATGTCCTCTTTAAAAGGCTTTGATCAAACTCATGGCAGATGCTCCAAAATGCCACCTATTAAGGGCTGTAAACAAAAATTTGGTTCGAAGATACTATATCGAATGGAGTCAAGCTTAAATGAAGAGCTCAATGGTTTGTTAAAATTGAATGAAGTTCTTGCATCCTACACTCGGGCTCCCAAATAGGACACCTATGCAATATATTAGATGTGACCTTGGTGTCCTGTCTACGGCAATGCTAGCTTGCATTAGATGAGGCATTTTTTAAACAAAAAAACATGGCTACAATTGACTTGCTGGGCACTTTTTAAAAAAGTGAATAAGGAGCTTGAAGAGACTGATTTTGTTAACTCAATTCATTCTTAATGATAATTGATTGGGAACCAAATTGGAAATAACAGCAGTCCCAATTAATGCAACATTTTAAGCGTAGAGGTATTTTATGGGTTTGGAATTCAATTTTTCAGAGCTCTCAAAAAAGAAATTAAACCCGAAAGAATGCTTACTACTACAATGTTAAAAAAAAGCAGCATATTTTAAGTTTTCCTTATAAGCAGTAAACAAGAATCTTCATGAAGTTAAGACTCCACTACCAGCTGCTAGAGACTTTGGCAGTTCCGTCCCTGGGAATAATCTTAATGAGGAAGAACGATTTTGAAGATTTTGTGGTAAATATCATGAATTATAAATGTGTAAAACTTTTTTTATTTTCTGCAATTGGTTAGAGAAACTATAAGTATATTGGAGAGAAATGTGAAATCGTGGTATTTTGGGACAAGGATGCTCAATGGCTGCCAGTTATTCTTGACATTAGCTGCTATTAGACTCTGCAAACATATTTTTAGATTATTGTATAGCTGATACAATTGACTTTTTATAAGTGTGTTAAATGCATTGTTTATTTTAAGAATGTTTATTGAAATGTACTCTATTATATTTTGTACCAGATTATTTAATACTCTATACGTTTTATATTTAAATGACTCCGCATGATCAATACAAAGTAGAGTGCTCCAGCTAAGTAAGAACCCATGTCACTTTCCCCACTAATATGCAGAAAATGCACCATCATAAACTATTTCCAGATCCGATGGCAACGAACACGTTCATATGAATCCCTTTCCCTCCACGCTGTTCTCTCGCACTACTGCAAATCACAAGACATCCTGCTCTCATATACATTAGTACGTTAGAGATCCCACACATCACACTTTGTGTTCCAACGCTCTCGTTATGTTGCAGTGTTTTATGTGATTTCTTGACACATGATAACATTCCGTCACTGCATTCCTCCCATTATGTTCACAGTGGAAATAATGCATATCAGTTGGATTGGCTTGGGGGGAAGCCTCCAGAGTGGTTCTGACATGTAACAGACTATGCTCTAGTCATACAATGCCCAGCATTTCACCAGACCCCCTCACAGCCTTGCTTTCCATAAGAACCTCCGTCCCATTGTTTCAAACTCCGACTTTGCCTGTTGAATACCACATGGCTTGTACCATGTGACAGCCTCCCTTTAAAGTACATGCCACCGTCCTCAAATCTTTTAAACCTTTATGCATGGCATATGGAAAGAGATCAAATACACTTTGCACTGCAACCAACGTGTTCAATTACTGAAACCTTTTTTTGTTCAAAAAATGCATTGAAATCTGGTGGTAGTGCTCTCAAAGTTTAATTTATCACAGTGTGATTGCAATTAAACACATTCGCGGAAATCTGTTGCACACCAGCTGTGCTTTTTGAAGGTGATTTATATTGAAATATTTTCTGTATAATTCAATTATTTGTTTGTTGCCTTTGATCTTTGTAAAACCAGCAGGCTGCCGCCAAACTTGCAATATTTTCCGATGCCCCCAAATGGGTAATTACTGGGGCATTCCGGCCCCGCCGGACCCGGTAATTGCCCTTTTGTGGGTGCTGGAAAAAAGATGCTCCCCATTCCTATAGGGCCGAATGGGAATGGGGTGGATGAATGGGGTGGATGGATGCACAGGCACCGTTTATAACGTTGCCTGTGCATCCAACATGCTGTGCTCGCGGGTGCCTTTCTGCCTACGGACAGAAAGGCACCCGCGAGCACAACTCGTAGTTTGCTGGTCCGGGAACTACAGTAGCAGCAAGCTTACTTGTACCGTAGTGCCCGGACCGGCAAACTTATAATGGGGCCCAATGTCCCAAAAGACATACAAGATGAAAGCAAACAACATAGTCACATTGTACAGATGATATCATAATATAGTTGCATTTGAAAAGGACCACTGTTGTGAAGCACATGTCAGAACATGTTTAGTTGCAATTACACAGTCATCAATTCAACTTGAAGAACACTACCAGACGTAATCCATATTTTTTCTGTGAAATAGACTCCGCAATTAAACATACTCGAAAGTGTACTTGACCTATTTCCACAAACTTTGACTAACTTAGACTTGTGATGGACTGAGGGGTCAAGGAAGCAGGCTTCAAGCAACCACACTAACATAGGACTACAGTGCAAATTCAAAGCACACAACTACCTTGATCTATTGAAACATGATGTCACAGACAGATCCATCTCTACCTGACACAAGAAAAACAGCAGTCAATTTGATGTTGTACACAGATCTAGGAAAGCTCTCCGTAAGGGTATTTTGTGTGAGCCAAGGCTGCAGGGTAAGCTCTTTGCCTAGTACGCTTGATGGTGGCAAATTGATTTAGTTGATGTTAATGGATGACATCATATGTGACATTGATGACCACAAGAGGTTATGTGATTTCTTCCACCATAACTACCAAATTAAAGTGTTTTTTTAAAATCAGTTTTGCATTGCAACTACTGTGTCCATTTAATTGACATTTGTTTTGGGGAATTTGCATTTTCCTTATAACATAGGGCATTAGACAGGAATGGTAACATGATACAATATGCCTATATATGCAAGATTCTGGTGGCTTTATAAAGGCCTAAAAAAACCTAACTGTCTTTCCAACCCCCAGCCACATGTCATGCTCTGGTCAGCTTTGCCCAGGGTTGCTACGGATTCACCTTTGATCCTAGCCAGCTGAAGCTGAGGAGAGGTGTCAGAGGAATTCACACTTCAGTGGCAGGGCTGTCCATTGTCCCATGTTAGGGGAAATGCCATACCGCCTGAAGAGGTCGCACATTCTCACACCATGGTCCTTTCATTGGGAAAAGGTCTTCATTTGAAGTGTTCTCCTTTTGCCAAACTGGTTTTGCTGATCTCAAACAGCTTTCAAACATTTTTTTTCTCTCTTTCTTTTAAACCAAACCCCATCCCCACCTAAAATACTATTTTTGTGCGAGTATTTGGGATTATTTCACATTTTAACTTTCAAAGTGTTATTTCACTGCTGTTGCAAAAACTAATTTACATGTGTTTATTTTACATGGGGATTTCACCAGATGCAGTTTCTTTAACACACATTTTCAGAACAGCCTGGACAGATCAGATCAGTTTCATGGCAGGGAAAGGTGCTAGAAATAGTTTTCTTTTGTAATTGATGCATAGCCAGGGAGAAAAGCTTTATTTCTGAAGTCCTCTGCACGGGTTAATTTGTTGCAAAAGTAAAAGCGGGTCATATGGCCTGAAACAAATTTCTCTGCTGTTCATAGATTTTGCTTGAAACACAATGCCTTTCAGGGAGGAATGCCTTCCTTTGCTGGTGTGCAACCTGAAGATAGATGGGCATGGATGTGCCTTAGTGGAACCAAACTGTGTAATGTTGAAAAGATAAAATAGCATCAGTGCACTGTCATTTTAACACAGAACATTTTCTCTTTCAGTTAGAAGCCTTGAGCTTGCAGCATAGGAGCGCTGCACCAGGCTGCTTTTGAATTAGATTTTTTTGGTGCGCATGAACAAAATAACTGCAGCAATCCTCGGGGTGTTCTATGTTTCATCTTGCCCCATATGTGCTCAACAGAGTCAGCGCAGCCACTCTTCTTGTACTGCTGAAAATGCAGTTTGGTGGAGCAGGGGAGTTCTGCTGGGCTGGTAAATGTACCCCACAAGTGGTGGGGCAACCCCTGATCACAGCGTGATGCCCTCGGCACCAAGGACCTCAAGCTAATTTACCACCCTATATGCGCAAGGCGCTGCTAACTTCATGTCCCCAGGTCCACAGCAACCGGGAACCATGAGGCAGCCAGATTCAATTAGTCCCAGCATGAGTGAACCGGCAGGCCAGTGCCCATTGGAGATTGATGAGCATACATCCCTGTTTAGGTTCAAGAATATTGTGGCCAATGTATCTGACCAGGAAGACTCCTATGAAGAGAAAATCAGGAGTTTAACTGGCAGAAACATCAGCTACAAAGGAGCCACCTGGTCCACTTTGCAGATAAAAAGGAGCCTGAGTTTAGGCCCCAAAAGAGCTTCTTGAAAACCTCCACCCAATCAGGGGGGTGGAAGGAATTCTCCACCAACCGCGTAAGAAGGGAGGAGTCAGATGAGTACTCCCCTGTGCGAAAGAGGGAGTCCAGTGGAAGTGACCCAGAGAGCCCACAACACAACTGGGGGGAAGAGACAAGGTCCTGTCATTCTGGGAGAGACTCCCAAACCCCCAGGAGGCTTGCAAGGCAGCCTACAACCTGTAGTGCGGAGAGGATCAGCCCTGAGGGAATTTGTCCAAGAATTAAAGAGGGCATTTGCACAAACCACTAGGCGGGTGCGCACGAACAGCAGGGAGTTAATAAAGACCTATTTCCATGCACTTCCTAAATACATTATGACATAGCTGCTTAATGACTTCCACGATGAAAGGACCCTGCACTGGGTAATAGAGCAAGCTACCCAGATCTATGAGGGCCAAACGCCAGTAGAAAACAAGACTCCTCCCAAAATCTCGAACCAACCGACACCCCTGTTGCTGTCAAGGTGGCAGAGGTGAAGGTTACCTCCATTTGGACCTAGAGATGGGGGGGGGGCTAAAAATACACCTCCCACTAACCAACCAAACCAGAGGCAAAGAATACCCCACAAATGCGTCACCTGACTCTGCCACCTACATCACCCTGAGGTACAAGGGAATGGACCCATCTTGGGGTATGTATGGACTCCCCCGGCTCAGGGGGGTGGATCCAACCATGTAAGTATGGCCCCATGAAATCTTCCTCCCAACCTCTCTTCCAGCTTCCCTCTAAACTTCCCTGAGGAGGGCAGTAATCTTCCACCCTCTAGTTTAAGGTTCTTCCCCAGGTACCCACAAAAGACCAACATCCAGAACAACCCTTCTTTTTCACCCCGCTTTCAGGAGTCTAGACCCGCAAATCAGGGAGAAGGGAGACCAAGGATGGAGGGCTACCAGGGAAACCTTCCATATCAAAGTTACTCTGGGAGAAGGGACAGTTACCCTTCCAGAGAGCAACAAAGATTTGACCCAAGACCCCCGTATCAGCCAGAGAGGGTGTCACAACTGGAGCGCCAGGTCCAGACCTTGACCAAAGAACCTGAGTTGCATGTTGAGGGCTCAGCAGAACCCTCAGATGAACATGGCTGCTCAGAACAGCTCAAATCAAGGGTCTGGCACCCCAGAACAATGACGGGGAGAGAACCCAGACAACCAGCAGGTTCTGGAGGAGGAGGTTCCGGAGGAAGGGGAATGCAAAACCCTAGAGGAAGCTTCCTTCCTCAACCGGGAAAAGTCCCCAGAAACCTCTGAACCTGAACCCAAATCTCCTAACCCTGAAAAACTGCAACCTAGAGAACAGAGGGTAAGTAGGAGAAACCAAGGGACAAAGAAGACCCATTTTGTGGAGGAGGTCTGCGTCCTCCAGTTTGAAGGGGAAGAATCCTTGGAGGATTCTGGAAAGGAAGTCTTCTCTTTCAAGGATGGGGGATTCCTCCCAAAGAAAAACAGTTCCCAAAAGACCATAACTCAGACTGGGTAGGTATGGGGACTGACCTAGAACTACCTATCCCTGTACCCCAGAAATGTCATCCTGATAACTCAGAAGGGAATCAGGGATCCTCCCCCAAACCAGTTCAAGTGACTGTCTCCAGGAAAAGTGTGACAGCACAGAATCAGGGGAAAAATAGGATTCCAAAACTCCCCAAATATCAGAATGCCAAATTTCATTTACAGATTCCCAAACTCCAACACAGAAAACTGCCCAAGATCCCACGGCGTCAGAGTGCAAAATAAAGAAATTAACTGCACAGCTGGCCCGAAAAAATGCCCATTTCCTTTGCCCCGAAGAGGAGAAAGAAGGCAGGTTTTATACCCCGTCCTGGTGCAAGGGCAGGGTGCATTTCGGCACTGGTAGATACCGGATCCCAGGTCACCCTCCTGTCTAAAAAGGCATTTGAGCAAATCAATTCAAAAGGTAGGAGAGTCACAAAATTCCCTCCCACACCTCTTCTGGACAACTCCAGAATTTCCACGGGAATGACATTCCCGTCGAGGGGACTGCGGATCTGGAGATCAAAATTGGGCAACACAAGATGAAACAGCCGGTCATAGTCGTTACTCCAGCGGGAACCTCCTGTCTCTTAGGCAATGACCTCCTTTGGTGGTTGTCACCACTAATGTGTGAACACGGTCCTCTGGAACCAGACTAACTGGCCAATAAAATTTAAACAGAGCATCAACTATGTAAGCCGAAATGGCACATGCCATATGGTTGAGCATCGGTCTGACAAAATTGAGTTCCATTTCAGGAACAATCAAGTCGCCAACATCACTCTAATTGCTGTTGGACAATACACTGGTGATGGGAACCCTTCTCCATTCCTGAAAATCAACCTTCCTTCCAGTTCCAAGTGGCATTCCACACTGGAAGGAAATACTCTGAAATTGTACACTGAACCACAATTTGAAAACCCAAATCCCATGATAAAAAGTGATAAAAAAAAACCAGCTCAAGGCTGGGCCAATATTCAGAAAAAGGGTATACAACTGATCCTCCCAATTCAGCTAAATGATGGGGGGGCTGTTCTCACCAGAGCAGGCCTGAATACTGAGGAAAGCTTCATCAGCGAAGCGGTATTCAGGAAACTCCCAAAAGATCAGACCACTCCCTCAGTTGAGTTGTTTTGGCAGTGGGTATGGGGTCTGGAAATTCCCTATTGCAAACATCTCCTGCTTAGCAGGTGCATGCTAAAAATGTCTATTTGTGGTAAAAGCTTAAACTTTAATTGTTGGGTCATGCAAGATGTCCCCTCTGCTTTCTACTTAGGCAGTGACGTTCTCAATCGACTCGCAATTAATTTGGACCTCATTAATTGCCAAGCCCAGTCTCAACTGGAGGATAACCCCAGGGGCTTTGACAATCCTGAAAAAGCATTGCGGTTAGCTCCATTACTACCGTAGGCAGTTGAAGTTCAAAAATGGGGAAGAGGTCACCATCCTAAGACTGGCCCGATGATTCACCACCCCCCCCCCTACAAATTAAGAGAGCAGGAATTGTGGCTGGTTAAAGAGCGTCGCGAGGATAGAGCCCAAGGATCCTCCAAAGAATACAAGTAAGAAACTGGAACCCGGATGGAGAAAATCAGTAAAAAACAAAAAAGTTGATGTCGTATAAAAATTGCACATTGTTTTTGTGGTAAATTCTTTGTAAATCTTCCAGGAAAAATGTCGATAAAAAGTACTGAACCTTATTTTTTTAAATCTTCTATTAGAGAACTAACCTCCTTAAATTCCAGCCTGGAGAAAACCCTGGGGACCTGGAAGGGAAGGAAGAAATGAGGTGCCGTGCTACACTCTCCAACCTAAAGATGGAACTCGAGTACCAGCTCCCAAAGAAAGGAAGGAAAAAAAAAAAAGTCATAGAAGAACAGAGCAGGATTTATGGGGTGCATTTAAGGCTTTAAACAGAAATCTCTTTTCATTTGAAAAACCGCATTGAAACTCTGCACCAAAAACGGCTGTGTTTTGCTTTCCCTGTCCCATGAGCGGCAAGCAGTTGAACCTTGCAATTCAAAAACGGCTTGCATTGGTTTTGTTTCACATGAATGACATGAAGCCATGCACTGCATCAAAAATGGCCTTATCGTACTTCTCATTCATATGAGGGCCAAGAATTGCAATCCTACAACCAGACACTGCTTTTGCTTTCCATTTCACTTGAACATCTGCCCTTTAAAACATTGCATATGAAAAACGGCTTGGCTTTTTCTTTTATTCAGTGTCAAATAAAAGAACACTGTGGAAGGGGGCCTACCCCTCATTGTCAATGGACCAACAGCAAATGCCAACTCACTCAAAAAGGACAAATAAACAGTTTGCACACGTGTAAAAAAATAAAGATATGACTTTAAAAAGCCACTGTGAAAGGATAGCTTTGCTGGCACAAAAATGTCAGTGAAAAATGGTGTGGGGAAGGGGTTGACTAAACAATGTACATTATGTTCCACCCACAAGAATTCAATCACCTTGGAAGAGGCTCACAATACCGGAAAAAACAGATTTTGGGCTCAGGCAAGAAACTTCTTAATTGAAAGCCCTGCTCTCCACTGAATGTCGCACCTACTAGTGAATGAAACACAGGAATGATATGAGGTGGGCCGGGTTTTGGAAGCGCTTGGGCAGAGGGGGAAATCTGCTAAGTGACATAAAATTGGAGTGAGTGTACTAACTGCTGCACCCTTGTGGGTGTAGTAGGTACCTCGACCCTACTACCACATTACGTTAAGGGAAAAGTAACTCCACATAGGAGATGCGCTGTTAGTGTAGGAGTTTAAAGTAAGGACAAAGTTAGAACCATGTATAGACAAAGGACCAAATTACAAGAGTAGTATTCAAGCAAAAAGTGAAAAGCAAGGAACATTTTTAATGTATTGTATCAGGTCTACCGACACGTGTTTTGACCCACACCTGGTCTTTCTCAAGGCAAAACTGCATATTTGATATCCAAAAAACATATAACAAACATGTCCGGGGGCAAGAAAATCATGAATAGTTAAACCAGGGTTAAAAACATGTTGAAAATCATTGGTGACATGTATAACAAAAATTGTGTCAGCGAGCCCAAATCACATGCATTAAGTACAGATGAATTTAGAAAAGAAAAAAAAAAGAGAGAAGATTCTATTATTTTATAAAACGATCAGAAAGGGTAAAGGACCAGGCAGAAAAGGAGAAACATAATAAATCAACATTTTACATCCAAATCAAACCCACATTGGGAAGTTGTTCCTAATGCTAATGCTCACACATGGCGCATTCATTTTCAGCTGTATTCTTCGGTGTCCCCATCTTTCTGGATCACGTGTTGCGCACGGATCACGTGATATCATTATAGAAGTAACAACAGGAAGTAGCCTTTCTGACGGTGATTGACCGGTTTTTGCGAACAGCGCGTACACGGACAGCCGTTTTAGCTAACTATGGGGATTTGACTTCGGGAAACAGGTACGCCATGGATTTTCTTTGTGCACAGGAACTACAAGTCGCACATCTGTGTACCAGACACCTTTTCTATGCTTCATACTTTCTATCAGGTACTGTTTTACATGCACGGATTCCCATTGTATCTTTACAGGCTGTTAGGCAGAATCCCGTGCAGTGCCCTTAGGGACCACTTCACACAATTAAGACCACAGGTGGCAATACAAGCTTTACCTTTGGTACAAGCCTGTACTACTATGTTAAAGTGGTAGCAGTAGCGGAGCAGCGAGGCTTATCTCAAGAGTATATGAGCAGTAGTAGAGATTACAAAAAGGGAGCACAATTACTGTGACTCAAGCAAACACTGACTCAAGGTTTCAGGTAGAAAAATATAAGTACATTTATTTTTAAACCATTTGTTATAAACACAACACTTCTATTAAATGCAAAACCACACGTAAAATATACTACAACTAACCAATTCACTTTGTACAGTATGAATCAAGGTAAGTACCCTGTGTTTGAATGGACCAGTGTTACGAAACTAGACACGTTACCGTGAATACGATTGCAATCACTTTTTGACAGTTCGGTCTACTAAATAAACACATATCCGTGACAAGAAATGCTACCGGGGCAAAAACACACTTAGCACCTGAGATACCCAGAGGGAGTTGAAGGCAAACATCATAGGCAATATTATAGTTAGGCAGACAGAATCGAAGAACACTCATAGACAGGAGTTCAAAAGTCAACGGGCCGGAGCCAGGGTCAAGTGACACCGGGTGCCTGTTGTCGAGGATCACACAGTCGGACAGTTCACGATTCAACGTAGCCAAGAGTACTTTGATATTGTCAATGTTTGGAAACAAAAGTTATAAGAAGGAGGGAAGACAAGGGCAAGCCTTGGAGATGAAGAAAAGGGATTCACCCTAATTCTTCAAGCAGGACACAGTACCTTATTCAATGGAGAAGCTGGTGCCCTGGCAGTTGTTCCTGTTGGTTTCCCGCAGACCCACGGTTCCTGGAGCTTCGATATGAAGGAGGAATTCTGGAGGGGTCTGCACCACACAGGGATGAGGCCGGCAGCAGCAACGATGAATAAAAGGTGCACTCCCTAAAAACAGGAGAGGCTCTTCAGATGGCTATCCGGACCACTACAGTAGTGTGCAGCGATTTCGACCAAGAAGAGGATCATCTGGCTGTAGAAGATGAGCTGGTTATCCCCACCAAGCTCAAGGGAAGAAGACTCGGGACTGGATCTTCTCTGGTCGTCGAAGGGTAGATAGCTCAGGACTGCAGCAGGGCTTCACTGGGATGGAGTAGTTGCAACAGCCGACTTCTTCTCCGCTTCTCTTCGGTTCCTTGTAGTTCCAGTGGCGACTCTCTGACTTCTAGCCCAAAAGACCTGCCTTTTATGTGAAAAACCCCCATTCACACAGCCTGGCTGTCAATCACGCAGCAGGGGGGTTGTCCAGCCCGGACAACCACCTCCGCCAATCATGGCAAAGTGCGACTTGGGTTTCCTAGGATACCCTGTGCAGGGGGTGACTACACCCCTCCCTCACATTCAGCCCACCTAGACACCCAGGTGCCTGGAGCAGGGCTTCTGAGCAGAAGCCTGCCAAAAGGCGGTGAACAAAGGAGGCAAACCTGGTTTTCCGCGCAAAGTAAGACACAAGAAGGACTTTAACAAAAAGAAATGGCGAATAAACCCAACCGGAGCCAAAAGAAAAAGTATTTGGTCAAGCGGGTTTAAGTTCGAGGTTAATATAACAGCTTAAAACAGTACCACGGTTATCTAATATAATCGCGGTAGAAAAGTTAGGGTAGATACCACTGCCACCAGCCAAGTCTAAATGTTAAAAGAGCGAAACAATGCTCTAGGAGGTACAGATACAAAGGGATATGAAGTAACCCTTTCCAGTACTCCATGGAAGATGGGGTGTACTGGATCTGTGGTAATTTGACTAAGTAAAGTCAAAGGCAACTTTATGCTTTTATGGGGACTGTAGTCAGCCCCAGAAATGGACTCGGTGGGAAGTCTAAAAGACAACCCTGTGTTACTGCACTGAAGGTGCTGTGTAACACACAAAGAAAGGGGCTACTGAAGTGGTGTACTCCAGAGCCCACAATCACAAAAACAGGAGAAAGACACATGGCAAAACATGGGTAAGAGTGGGGGGAAAAGATCACACTCTTACCAAGTGAAAAAAAATACACTCCAGAAGTCCAGCAAAGCTGCTGGGGGACTCATTAGGTGAGGGAAATTAGCCATAAATGAGAATTCTCCCTAACACAGGCTTCCCAATGTGAGTTTGATTTGGATGAACAATACAATCGCCCCGGAAGAGGTTATCAGTCCTGCAGCAATATCTGTCTACCCAATTGGATAACACACCAGGTAACAATGGCATACAGTTTAGGGTTTCATATAGATAGATTCCGCCACTACGATCTCTTCGTTTCGCTCATTACCCTTTTCCATTATTTTTAGGAATGACCACGCATTAGCTTTTACAGACACTTATCCGCACCAAACCATTTGAAGGTCTCCTTTATTCGCCAGCTCCATATCATTTACGGTAATTTATACCAGGACCTCTGTCAACAGACTATTTTCTTCACGCCATTCCCTGTACACGACAGTCCGGATTCTTTCTGGTTTACCTATTTTTCAACACTTGTTTCTGCACCATTTCTGCATGTTCTCCCTCTTTTTTTGGCCAGGAAGCAGTTGATGGACACCCCGCCTACCATTTATTATTAGTACATTCACCACTTGGGTCCGGCTTGCCATCAAGTATTATTATTATTTTTTTAATCACTGCTCACGAGTGTGACACGGTATCTGGGATAAAGGGGTATTCTTTACCAAGTCTATGGCTATCAACCCATGAACAGTTTTTCATGATCACTGTATGGTTATCGTTATAGTAGTGTTCCAGTATTTGAGTTGTTTCTTGTCAATTATTGTCCCAGATTGCTAATCAGCAACTTTTTTCTTTTGGTTTTTTGGTTCCCCAACAACTTGTTCCGGGCACAATGATACCATTCATCTACATCGGCAATGAATGAGACATCCATGTAACATTTTGATTTATTGTGTTTCTCCTTTTATGCCTGGGCCTTTACCCCTGTTTCTCCCTTTCTGATCGTTTTATAAAATAATTGATTCCTCTCTCTTTTCTTTTTGACTTACTGCAAAAAAACCCAGACTCGTTAGAGTGGAAAAGGTCGCTTTAATGTGACAGGTCAAAGCTTACAAATAAAACGCTTACCTGGCTCCCTGGCCTTACAAACTAACAAACTATTTAAACAACCAAACGACAATTACAATTTTCATTTTCCCAACCATTAAATAATTAAATAAATAAATAAATAATCTTCCTCCCTAAACATCCCTTGGTCCCAACAGTCTCCTTACCACTTCTCCAGGCGTCCCATTTGTCTCCTGGGGCCATGCCTCTTCAGGTTCAATACCTGCTCCCCCGGGGTAGCATGCTTGTGCAAAGAGCACCACCCCATCCTTTCCCGCACCATTCCCCCATTGTGCTTCCCTCCCCTCACATTAAAAGGGGCCATGCCCCCGCCACCAGAAAAACCCTCCCACGAGGTGTTCTTTCTGCCCCACCCCCCCAACCCTTCCTACTTCCAACTCTTTAACATATCTCTCACCAACCATATCACTTCCGACAGATAGTAAGTATTACCAATAATAGATAAGTGGACACCATCCTCTCTAAATAGCATAAATCCTTCATGAACAATATCCTTGTGGTCTAAAACCTGCACCGCTACTGTGGCACAAAATGTTACCATCTCTCTGTTTATCCCCTTCTTTGCTCGCTCTATCGCTCCTTCACTTCTCGCTCCCCTCCAAACTCTCCTGGGCAACAACTTGGTCCAAAATACAGATGCTTGTGGCCACATTTCTCGTACCCATAACAAATCCCAGGTCATTTTGCCCAGCATGAATAATCAGCCCATCTGGAGTCCCGTGACGCTCCCTCAACCCAGCCAACATTGGGAGTAATTGATCCCAGCGAAGCCCCCCTAAACCTGACCATCTTACCAAAACATCTCCATAACTGCAACCCAATTCCCTGCCAAAAACTATTTTTCCCAGCCCACTTAACAATGGAGTGACCCACTATCCATAACTGCAACATCTGCCCCGGCCTCCGAGCAGCATCTGAAAAAGAAATGATAAATTACTGACAAAAAACAACATTATGTTTAATACAACACTCTTGAAACTTCTGAAAACTATTCTTTCAAACATCCCGTTTACCCAAATCCCTGACATACCCTTTATATCTTCCTGACTTCCAACGCCCCAAACTTTTCACCTTTTCTTCAGAATAGCCCAACCTGTTACCTTCAGATGCTGCCCCCATCCTAAAAGAATGAGTTCCAAAATCCTCTGCCTTCTCACCCACCGCTAACAAAGCTTTCCATAACACCCCCAGAACTTGTTGCGCTAATAGTGGCTCTCCCTTCTCGTGCTGAAAAACCAAAACTAACCTACCCCCACAATGCTCCTTCCAAGCCAAACCTGTCCGAACCGGGCAGAAATCCTTACTCCCTCGCCCCAGCAAAACCCAAAAGCCCTTTCCTTTCTGATCTGTTTTAGACATCTTGATCTTGATGTCCAAACCCCCATCAGTGAACTGAACATCTTCCCATTGCAGCCTGCCAACTCCCCTCTTCCCCCCCACCAACTCAGAAACCCCAAAAGCCCCAAAGAATAGCCAAGTAAAAAAGGCTGCAAAAAACTCACCTTCCCAATCCGACCAGCAAATTCCCCCTATGGCCTGACACAGCCTGACTAGCAATTCAGCCGATATCGGTCTCCTCTTATCTTTTTCCCTCTTGCTTTCCCTAGCCCAACCTTCAATCATCCTGCTTGACATTTCTCCCCCACTCGGTTGAAAACCCCAAAACCACTTCCCATAAAAAGCAATTCCTGCCATTTTTCCCAATATAGTTACTTTGCACCAACACCTATCTATGCACCTCAATAGGAAATTAGTGACATCGTCCCTTCTCCGCTCTTCCGCATTCCCCCAACCTTTCCAACTACGAGCTCCTCCTACTACAAAATCCTCCCAAGCTCTCCTGTAAGCCTGTAAGCCTCTCTAGATGCCGGAGCCCCTCCACCAATGAAAGCGCTCTCAGCCTCCTTTTTTCCACAGCTCTTTCAGAATCCTCTGCCCCCCCTGTTCCGTGCCTGGAGCCAATCCACGGAATCTCTGCTACTGAAAACGAGATAATGCATCAGCGATGCCATTATCCTTGCCTGGCATATGTGTTGCCTTGAAAATCACATTCAATTCCATGCAACGCAAAACAAACTCTCATCAGCCTCACCACCCTCTGATCCCTTGCTGACTGACGATTCACTACATGGACCACGCATTCATTGTCTATGTTGAAATTCACCTTCTTGTTTTGCAACTCCTTCCCCCCACAACTCCAATGCCACCAACAAGGGAAAAAATTCCAGGAATGCAATGCTCCTTCCCTCCTTCAACCAAAGCGATGGCCACTTCTCCGCGCACCACTTTCCTCCCCAAAACACTCCAAAAACCTCCTGCGCCTGCTGCGTCTGAAAAAATCCTCCCTCACTGCACCTGTCACTCTTATCTGATGATGTGGGCACTTTGCTCCTGCCATCGACCTTGCCATGTTTCTGCAAAAAGTCCGCCCTGGGGCCACCACTTTGCATGCAAAATTCAAATGCCCCACCAAACTCTGCATTTCCACTAGCCTCAACTTCTTGGCCCCTACCGCTTTCTCCAGCAATCCTGCCAGTTTGCTCACCTTGTCGTACGGCAAGCGTGAGGTCATAGTCATACCACTGCCGGCCCTTCTGTTTTGTCTCCCGCTAAAGGCACGCCCAGCTCTCCCACCAAAACCTGGAACAACTTCAGCATCTCTCCACACTCTCCCTCCCCTTCCGCCCCACTAATAAACAGGAAGTCATCTAGGTAATGCAGAACACTTTTACAACCAGAGGTGTATGAAAGGACCCATTGCAGAAAGGAACTGAAACGCTCAAACAAGGCGCAAGAAATCACACACCCCATTGGTAAAGCTTTGTCGATGTATATCCTGTCTTCAAATTGCAAACCCAACAGCAAAAAATCCTCTGGGTGCACTGGCAACAATCTGAAAGCCGCCTTAATGTCACACTTGGCCATGAAGGCCCCACACCCAGCTTTCCTCACCAAGTCCACAGCCTGATCCACACTTGCATATACAACCCTGCATTCTTCACGGGCAGTGAAATCATTGACAGACATGCCTTCGGGCCATGACAAATGGTGTATCAATCTGAATCCCCCAGGGGCTTTCTTAGGCACCACACCCAGTGGGGATACAACTAAATCGCCCTGCAAATCAAAAATTGCCCTATTATCCTTCCTGCCGCTATTTCCTTGTCCAATTTTTGCCTCGCCACTTCAACATTTTCTTTGGCTGACCTCAAATTTTCCGCCCACCTACGCACCCTTGGCCCCTGATAGCCCAACCTGAAACCATGTCCAAAACTTTCACTCAAAATTCTCGCTCCTTCCCTGTCCGGATAAAATTCCTACCACTCCAGCACATCCAACCTAATTGGAGTAAAAGCCTTTCCCCACAACCCTTCTGCCAGATCCTCTCCCCCTGCCCCTGTCTCCTTGTTGGAAACACTGAGTGAGAGAGTGTTTTCCTGCACATTTGCTACATTCATGCCTAAACCTACAGAAGTTCCTTGTACAGCCATCCTTGTTAAACGCCCAACACGCTGCTGAGGACTGCCCCCTACCTCCACCCCCCTCCCCCTCCTGGGTGGGGTGACCAAGAAAGGGCCGGAAAGGCACGGGCAGCACGCCGGGGCAGGCCTCGTTGGAGCCACCCATTGCAACCATAAATCCATGTCTATCTCACCCCAAACCGCCTACTGTCTTCAGCCATCCTTTCTATAAATTCCTCATCATAACGCACCCATGAAAAGCCCCCGAAACTTGTAAACGCCTTCCTGATCACATCCATATATTTTAGCAGAGCCACACCCGTCCGGAAATTTCTCACAATATACACTAGCGTAAATTATGAACGCTGATGTCCAGTTTTCAATTGTTACCGGGACTTGTGGGCGCGAAGCCAACTCTCTCTCCTCTTCCTTAGAACCCTCCTTTGCTCTCACTTCCCTATGAAGCAATTTAAAAATGTCCACAAATTCCCCTGCCTGAATCTTGTCCTTAGTTGCTGCCATTAAGTGCACCCCCAAAGGTTTCGTTGTCGTGACTTGCCACGAAGTGAAGAGTATTGAGCCTCTGTCCACAAATCACCCACAGGGAGAGAAAGATAAACACTCCCTGTGCAAGCTTTGAGGCCACAGGTGGTTGATGGTTCGCTGAATCAGATGGCGCCGAGGACCCCAGAGGCTGTTGGAAGGAAGTCGGGGTTAATACAGGCAAAGACAGTGCTTTAGTTAAATGCAAATAAATGATACTCTCTTACCTATGTTCAGTGGAAGGGAGTCTGAGGTTTTGGTGCAAGGGAGCGCCAACGATTCAAACAGTCAAGTACCTGGAGGCAGGTACGGGCTGACCACCCGTAACCCTTAAGGAGCACGTAATGGTTTCCAAGAAAGAATGGAAGGAAGGTCGTAAGCAATACAAGGGTCAAAATCCGTGTTGTAGTAAGTGAGCAGATAGGGAAAATCCAAAGCAGTCCGTTATGCGTAAGCCAAAGGTCCAAAGTACCAGTATCCGTGCAAAGTTCCAGCAACTGTATCCAAGGAGCAAGAGTTAGCCAAATCCGTGATGTGTAAGCCTGAAGTCGAAATCCGATGTGGCCAAAAAACAAGAGTCAAGAACGCCGAACAGTGTTGTGAAACAGCTGTGAAGCGACGAGTGATTCAAAGCTCCCGGCTTTTATGTGAGCCGCCTCCCGATCACCTGAGCGGGACTTCGTGCACGTGATCGGGAAGTCGATGTGAAACCAGGAAGCAATCGCGATCGGCTGTTCCAGCCCGATCGCAATCTCCATGGCAGTTGCCATTGGAGACGAGGAAACAAACAACACCGTCCTCTGCGTGTGACCTGAAACCATCGGTGATGGCGACTCCCCTGCACCCTAGGTGATGGGACAACTTGAGGGTTTGACTGTGACCCGGGGAGCCTGACAGTCCTTTGTGTCGGAGTGTTATGCAAGGTGTTGTATGAGTGTGTAACTGACCTATTGTGCATGACAGAGCCCCCCCTTAATGGCCCACGACCACGTGGGCAGGTGGGATGGTCGAAATGAAAACGGGAGACAAGTCTCGGGGCATGGACGTCAACCGCGGGGACCCAACACTGTTCTTCCGGACCAAAACCCGCCCAGTCCACCAGATACTGGAGACAACCACGAACCATAAGAGAACCCAGTATACTGACACTTCATATTCCACAGAGCTACCCACAGAAACGGGGCTAGGCGTAGACCTGAGACGGGTAGGGGCAGGACAAGGCTTTAGCAAGGATGTATGGAATACAGGGTGAAGGCGCCAGGAGGCGGGAACTGAGAGGCGATAAGCCACAGGGTTCATCACAGCAGATATCCTATAAGGGCCCACAAAACGGGGTAGCAATTTACGACAACCAGGCAGCCGGAGGTGACGAGAGGAAAGCCAAACCCTGTCCCCCACTACATAGGAGGGTGCCACAGCCCTCCGCCGGTCAGCCGCAGACTTCGCAGAGACTTGGGACTCACAAGGTGAGCGAGAGTCTGGGCATGAACGGCCGATAGGTCACGTGCACAGGTAACAGCGGCAGGGTTAGCAGAATGTGTAAGGTCTGGAACAGGCAAGGTGCGGGGGTGTTGGCCATACAAGACAAAAAGGCAGAAAAGGCAGTAGAAGTATGCAGAGCATTATTGTATGAGAATTCAGCGAGATGCAGTACACTCAACCAGGATTGTTGGTGCTGTAGAATGAGGCAACGTAAATACTGCTCCATGGCCTGGTTCACCCTCTCCGTCTGGCCATCTGTCTCCGGGTGGTATGCGGAGGAAAAATGGGAATCAATGCCCAAGAGGCCTGAGAGCGCCCGCCAGAACCGAGAAGTGAACTGGGGTCCCCTGTCCGAGATTATAATAGTGGGTAACCCGAAAAGACAGAAGATCGATCTAAAGAAAAGGTCGGCCAGAGCCGGTGCTGATGGGATGCCAGAACAGGGAACGAAAAGGGCCATTTTGGAGAAGGAATCGACCACCACCCAAATGGTGTCGAAGCCCTTGGTTCGAGGTAGGTCTGTCACAAAATCCATTGACACTGTGTGCCAGGGCCTAGGAGGTATAGGTAATGGGAGTAAGAGCCCCACCGGACGTCCTCGGCGATGTTTGCATTGGGCACATACAGCGCACGTGTTGACATATCCTTCAACATCGCTTTTCATGGAGGGCCACCAACACCATCGTCTGAGGAGGTCCAGCGTACGCTTCTGTCTGGGATGACCATTAATGGCACTGTCGTGGGACCATTCCAGTGCAAGATTGCGAGTGTCGGCTGTTGGTAACCATAATTTGTTCTGTATGAATGGCAGCCCATCATGAAACACTGGATCCCACTTGGAGGCCTGTTCGGGATGTAACGAAACCCATGTGCGAATGGACTCTAGAAGTGGCAAAGGAGGAGTACAGAGGCAAATGACGTGCTGATCTAGTAGTTTTTCAGGGAAAACAGGCAAGGATACCCCACCAGGAGAACGAGACAATGCGTCCGCCTTCCCGTGGGACAGACCTGACCGATGTTTGATCTGGAAGTCAAAGGCTGCAAAGAATAAATGCCACCGCACCTGCCAACTATTGATGCACTTGAGTGAGGCCAAGTCTTGGATGTTACGGTGGTCTGTGAATACTGTGACTGCATGTTTTGCCCCCAACAGATGATGCCGCCAGACCTGAAAGGCATCCTTAATGGCCAACAATTCTTTCTCCGTGACCGTATAGTGCGTTTCCGTAGGAGTAAACTTTCGGGAATGAAACGCCACAGGGTGTAGCTGACCTGAACAAGGACAATGTTGGGATAATACCGCACCAAGAGCAAAGGAGGATGCATCCGCCTCTACAATGAAGGGGAGTTCTGGGTCGGGATGCTTCAGTACAGGAGCAGTAGTAAACACAGCTTTTAGCGCATCAAAAGCTGTTTGGTGTTCTTCCAACCAGATAAAAGGTAACTTGGGGCTGGTCAAGGCAGTAAGAGGTGTTACAAGAGATGAGAAATCCTGGATAAAGCACCTGTAAAAATTTGAAAACCCAAGGAATGATTGTAATGCCTTAATATTACAGGGCTTTGGCCAGTCCAAAACTGCACGAACCTTGGATTGGTTCATTGCTAAACCCCCAGGGGTAATGTGGAATCCCAAGAATTCCACACTCTCAGTATGGAACTGACATTTTTCTGGCTTAGCGTAGAGTGAAAAACAGCGAAGTCGAGACAATACCTCGCGGACGTGTAGTACATGTTCCTTCAGGTCCTGTGAGAATATCAGGATATCATCGAGATATACCGCTACACAGATGTCCAACAAGTCATGAAAAATCTCATTCATGAAACGTTGAAACGTAGCGGGGGCGTTACAAAGCCCGAAGGGCATGACCACGTATTCAAACAGTCCGTAGCGAGTACAAAAAGCCGTTTTCCACTCGTCTCCGGGGCGAATTCTGATTAAATTATAGGCTCTGCGGGGATCGAGTTTCGTGAAGATATTGGCGTGACTCAACCTGTCCAACAATGGTGTAATCAGGGGAATCCAATACTGTTTTTTTATGGTGATAGCATTCAAGCGGCGGTAGTCCACACAAGGACGTAAGTCACCCTCCTTTTTGGGGACAAAAAAAATAGGGCTAGCCGCCGGAGAGGTGGAAGGGCGTATATGGCCAACCTTCAGAGCCGCTTGAATGTATTCTTTCAATGCCTGTTCCTCTGAGGGGGACAGGGAGTAAATACGTCCCAAAGGGATGCTGGAGTCAGGGATGAGGTCAATAGGGCAATCGTAAGAACGATGTGGTGGTAGTACCTCCGAAGAACCCTTGTCAAAGACCTCCTGAAAGTCCTTATATTCCATAGGGATACCTGTTGCAACCGCCCCCACCATGTGAGGCTCCAAGGACGTGGAAGCGTCCTCGTATAGTGTAAGTTGTGCGATGGCCGCCAAGGCACGTGAGGGAGATTCAGTGTCGTCAGGTGCAGTGAGGCAAAAATTCTGACAGATTTCCGATTCAAAGTGAACCTGCCCAGACTTCCAGTCGATCAGAGGGTTGTGTTGATGTAACCATGGGAGACCCAGTATAATCCCGAATTGGGGCATCGTTATTAAATCAAAGGATAAGACTTCCTGATGTGTTTTCTGTATAGTCAGGGTGATCGGGGCAGTTTGTTGTCGAATTGGGCCAGAAATCAGTGCTGTGCCATCCACCGCCTGTACTGGTTCCGGATGCTGTTTGGTAATCAGGGGCAGATTCAATGACCCGGCCAGGTTTATATCGACATAATTGCCAGTGGCACCAGAATAGATATAGATCGAAACGGCATGAACAATGTCGGGTGTGGGTTTTAACGTAGCCTTTACCACCACCGGCCTGATCCTGCCAAAGGTGGGGAACTGTCCGAGGGAATTGAAGGATTGCTCGATCCGGCCCCCGGATCTAGGGTCGAGCATTCCGAAAAACCGGATTTTCTAACTTGGGGCGTCTGGGACAGGACTTTACAAAATGCCCACTCAGGCCACAGTAGAAGCAGGCGTGGTCGGTTCTTCTGCGGTCCCTCTCTAGTTGTGTGATCGGGCTACGAATACCGCCTATTTGCATAGGTTCACCACCTGTATCAGAGGAGGGGGAGGCCAAACTAGTAGTAGGGAACCCTGTTTCGAACTTGCGTTCGGAACGCCTTGCATCGATCTGTAAGGCAAGGTCCACTAAGTCAGTATGAGATGTGGGCAAAGAAGGAACGGCGGCCATAGCATCTTTCATGGTATTACTGAGCCCTCTGTAAAACACAACTGCCTTTTTAGGTTCGGGCCAAGATGTTTCAGCAGCCAGTTGGTTAAATCGGGCAATGTATTCTATGAGTGACCCCTTTCCTTGAGTCAGGTCTAACAGCTCAAGATCCCGGGATTGGGCTTTATGACGTGTGTCGAATACATGAGACATTTCTGTGATCAATAACTCGAAATCATATAAGACAGGGTTGTTGTTCTCCAGTAGGGGATTGGCCCATGCTGCAGCAGTGCCGGCCAGATGGGACAAGGTGAAAGCCGCCTTTGTGGTGGAGTCGGGAAAGGCCTGAGGTCTACAAAGAAAATGGGGTTTGCATTGATTTACAAAAGTGCGAAACTTTCTGGGGTCTCCGTGGAATCTTTCTGGGGCGGCCAGGGGAAAGGGCGCAGGCATGAGTACAGGAACTTGTGGCGCTACAGGGGGAACAATAGGTCGGACAACTGGGGGTTGAGCGGCGGCTTCCCAGAACTCTACATCAGCGGGTAACGGGTGTTGTACACTTTGGATCAAATCTAATCTCTGATATATAGCCGCATTGGCTGCTGTCATGTCTGCCCTCAGTACTGTGAGTGCCTGTACCAATGCAGCCACGGGGTCTTCGGCTACAGGCTCTATACTCGACACAGCGCAACGGCTTCACAGTCTGTCGTGACTTGCCACGAAGTGAAGAGTATTGAGCCTCTGTCCACAAATCACCCACAGGGAGAGAAAGATAAACACTCCCTGTGCGAGCTTTGAGGCCACAGGTGGTTGATTGTTCGCTGAATCAGATGGCGCCGAGGACCCCAGAGGCTGTTGGAAGGAAGTCGGGCTTAATACAGGCAAAGACAGTGCTTTAGTTAAATGCAAATAAATGATACCCTCTTACCTATGTTCAGTGGAAGGGAGCCTGAGGTTTTGGTGCAAGGGAGCGCCAACGATTCAAACAGTCAAGTACCTGGAGGCAGGTACGTGCTGACCACCCGTAACCCTTAAGGTGCACGTAATGGTTTCCAAGAAAGAATGGAAGGAAGGTCGTAAGCAATCCAAGGGTCAAAATCCGTGTTGTAGTAAGTGAGCAGATAGGGAAAATCCAAAGCAGTACGTTATGCGTAAGCCAAAGGTCCAAAGTACCAGTATCCGTGCAAAGTTCCAGCAACCGTATCCAAGGAGCAAGAGTTAACCAAATCCGTGATGTGTAAGCCTGAAGTCGAAATCCGATGTGGCCAAAAAACAAGAGTCAAGAACGCCGAACAGTGTTGTGAAACAGCTGTGAAGCGGCGAGTGATTCAAAGCTCCCGGCTTTTATGTGAGCCGCCTCCCGATCACGTGAGCGGGACTTTGTGCACGTGATCGGGAAGTCGGTGTGAAACCAGGAAGCAATCGCGATCGGCTGTTCCAGCCCGATCGCAATCTCCATGGCAGTTGCCATTGGAGACGAGGAAACAAACAACGCCGTCCTCTGCATGTGACCTGAAACCATCGGTGATGGCGACTCCCCTGCACCCTAGGTGATGGGACAACTTGAGGGTTTGACTGTGACCCGGGGAGCCTGACAGTCCTTTGTGTCGGAGTGTTATGCAAGGTGTTGTATGAGTGTGTAACTGACCTATTGTGCATGACATTCGTGATGCCCATGTAAGGTAGCTTTTTCTCCTTGCTCTTCACTTGGACCTCATTTACTTTTGAAACCTGTAACTCGAGCTCCAATGGCTCAACCGCTTTATCCGTTTGTATCTCTACCAAGCAAATTCCCTTGTCATCCCCCATGGCTTCAATAGCCTGTACACCAATCTCTTTCCTTGCCACTTGCAAACCAGTCCCTTCATTTCCTACCCTCGTTCTCGTATCCCCTCTCTGCCATGCAGATGACCAATACCTTTCCCGCTCACCTCTTTCCATTCCCCCATCTCCTGTCTGCAGTCTGGCTTCCACTCCAAAGCTCCTCATTTCTTTTCTTACTGGGCTCCTACTGCGGGGACAAAACATGTCAGCCGTCTTGCCCAACCAATTGCTCCCCCGACCTCTTGCTCCCCAAACCCTTTGCTCCCGTCTTTCCCGAACCCACCTAGAAACCCTCCTCTCATTACCTCCTCTCCTTATTGCTCTATGACCTTCATCCTCCCACTGCCCTACATATTCCTCAATCCCAACTTCATCATCCCTGAAATACCATTGCTGATGCGAGCTCATGCTCGGGTCTCGGGGATCCTTTTCTTGTGAGCCCAGGGCGTCCACCCCATCACTCCTTTGATGTCTTCTCGGCGGGGCCGCGGAAACCCTTTCCTGGTCCTCTTCTCTCGGGCGAGGCGTGCTCCCCTCGACCCTGTGATCCTTCTCGCTAGGGGCTGTGCTGCGCCCTCTAGACTGACCTTGCGCTGACCGAGGAGGGGCCGTACGTAAACCCTCTCCATATTCATCCTCTCGAACAACAGGGGCTGCGCAGTGCCCTCCGTACCCATCCCCCTTTTTGGTGGGGCTGTTCGGTGCCCCTCCCTAACCTCACTTAATGATGGGGACCTCTCTCTCTCCTTCTCCCAACTACACTTTTCTTCAGGCATTTGCCACCCTTGCCCCTCTGTCCGGCTGCCCCGCCTTGCGCCCCATCACCCCCACTGACGTTGGTCTCTTGTCCTGTCCCTTCTTGAACATTCCTCAAATCCTCCACCTCCTTCTGATCCATATGCCCTCCAACCCTAACAGGTTCCTCACTTAAATGCAATTCCCCCCTAGAAGCTCTCATATCAATCTCCCTCCTCAACTTTATGCCCCTGGATTCCCATACCCCCCCTCTACCAGCCGCAGGGGTGCAAGCCACCATTGCTGCTAGAGCCCCATCTGCTGCTGCTCTGCACTGTGGTCTACCACCACCCAAATCCACTTCTCCTGTAACCTCCCCCACCGCCCCTTCTAGTTGGGCTTTAGATGCCCTGCTAACAATCTCCAGGGCTTCCCTAAGTGCCCTGGCATTCACTAAACCCTTCTTGGTGGCATCCATACCCACCTTATAGCGCTAAACTCTGCCTGTGCACTCACTAATGCCCCTATCGCTTTAATCACTACCCTAACCTCCCGAGCAAGCACCTAACCGTGGAAAATTGGCCCCTGTAAAGAAAAAGAAAATAAGATGAAACAAAAATATGAAATATAATATTCATTAATAAAACTTTCCCCCAAAATAGACTGCCCATAGTTCTATGTAAAATTAGTAGCCCTAGTTTTATTTTAACATATATAAATATTTATTTATTTATTTATTATTATTATTATTATTATTATTATTATTATTTTTACAACTGCCCAAACCTATAAAATATATAGCAGGCACAAACTGGAGAAAATCCCCAGAAACAAAAAACAGGCGCATAATATCCAAATACTGCTATTACACGAGGCAGAAATTACACTGCCTACTGGAATGCCTTTAAAACGTCCTCCGTCTCCCAATCCAGCCGAGTGGCACCACGAGCAAAATGCTAGACCCGACATCAGAACAGAGCCCGAACAACACAGGATTGAAACCCGGCAGAGAAAACCCAGCCCCTCCTCCCTACGAGGTAAACACACGATCACCTCACCGTGGACCCAACAATAAACGCCCATGCAGTGCCATAAAATGATGCACCATTAATATTTTTAAAACGCACAGACTTAATACAACACAAAACTGGACTAAATAAATGCTCCCATATACACAAAACCGAGACCCGGCAAATAAACACATGCTCTACAAATACAGAATAAACAAAATGACTCGATGAAAATATGTGCACGAACGAAAGGAAAACCGCGGGAAGTAGACAGAAAAGGAATTAATTATTAAAATATTGAAGCAAATTGCTAACCAAAACGCTCACCCCGCCTCACGAAACGAAAACTAAAAGGGGAGATACAACGGAAAATGGGGGTACCTTATATACGGTACCCCTGACTATGTTAACTTTTTTATTTTTTATTTTTTTTTAATAAACCCACATTACTTAAATAAAACAACCTACCTACCTACACACACTCTGACCCACAACCAAAGCACAACTACCATGGAAGGCTCAGGGGAGGCCCAGGAAGCAGGCGACAGGACTTCTCAAACCAAAGTCACCTCTGTCAACAGTCTATTTTCTTCACGCCATGCCCTGTACACGACAGTCCGGGTTCTTTCTGGTTTACCTATTTTTAAACACTTGTTTCTGCACCATTTCTGCATGTTCTCCCTCTTTTTTTGGACAGGAAGCAGTTGTTGGACACCCCGCCTACCATTTATTATTAGTACATTCACCACTTGGGTCGAGCTTGCCATCAAGTATTATTATTATTTTTTTAATCACTGCTCACGAGTGTGACACGGTATCTGGGAGAAAGAGGTATTCTTTACCAAGTCGATGGCTATCAACCCATGAACAGTTTTTCATGATCACTGTAAGGTTATCGTTATAGTAGTGTTCCAGTATTTGAGTTGTTTCTTGTCAATTATTGTCCCAGATTGCTAATCAGCAACTTTCTTCTTTTGGTTTTTTGGTTCCCCAACAACTTGTTTCGGGCACAATGATACCATTCATCTACATCGGCAATGAATGAGACATACATGTAACATTTTGATTTATTGTGTTTCTCCTTTTCTGCATGGTCCTTTACCCCTGTTTCTCCCTTTCTGATCGTTTTATAAAATAATTGATTCCTCTCTCTTTTCTTTTTCTTTTTTAAATGTATCTGTACTTAATGCATTTGATTTGGGCTCGCTGTCACAATTTTTGTTATACATGTCACCTATGTTTTTCAATATGTTTTTTAACCCCGGTTTAACTATTTAGGATTTTTTTGCCCCCTGCACATGTTTGTTATATGTTTTTTGGATATCAAATATGCAGTTCTGCCTTGAGAAAGACCCGGTGTGGGTCGAAACACATGTTGGCAGACCTGATACAATACATTAAAAATGTTCCTTGCTTTTCACTTTTTGTTTGAATACTACTCTTGTAATTTGGTCCTGTGTCTATGGTTCTAACTTTGTCCTTACTTTAAACTCCTACACTAACAGCGCATCTCCTATGTGGATTTACTTTTCCCTACAAGTGAATGAGGTTGCAATGACATGTGATGTACTGGGGGCGTTATAATTCCCTGCTCTGCTAGACTTGAAGGCAGGGGCTCAGGGACTTCAAGGAAAGCAACTGTGGCTAAAAACCTAACTGGGAGGTGTGAGTTCCTCCTGCACCCTCTACCAAGGACAAACTGGCAACTTCAAAGGGGGTAATCAAAATCTCTTGTCACCGGCTGTGGGGGATAAAGTGCTGCTCCCACAGAGGGGGACAGATCTTCCAAATTGACATTAAAGGACTGAGGCCCTCATTACGATACTGGTGCTAAACCATGGCACTATTAGCACCATGGTTGGTGCCGGCATGGTAACGAGTCCGCCAATGTTCAATGGGGAATTACCATCCCATTCCAAGGTTGGTGGGCGGTAATTCCCCATTTAACATTGGCCCTTCCCCATTCCCATTTTTGCCCCATAGGGCTCAATGGGACTGGGGAATGCGCTAAGTACGGTACCGCAAATTGCGGTACCATACTTAGCACCAAGGTCCCTTTGCGGGTCCCTACTTTAACGGCTGGTCTAGACCAGCAGTTCAGGTGGGGTCCCGCAAAGGGACCTCGTAGTAAGACGCTAATGGGTTAACGGCGCCGAAGCCTTTTACGGCGCCATTAACCTATTAGCACCAGGGTCGTAATGAGGCCCTGAGTCCATTTTTAGGCATTTATGTAACAATCAGAATGAGAAATAATTTCGTTTTATGCTATGCTTTTAGGTAGTTTCCAGGCAGTTTTTAAGAGCCATGGTGCATTTACCTAGGACTTTGGGGACTGAAATAGCCAGTGAAGACTAGTTTCTGGCTGCTCGGAAGATGTGACAAGTATGAGATTTGATGGAAAGATGGAAGGTGAAATGAAGAATATGTTTGATCATTTGCAAAATCATAACTGTTATACATTTGATGAAAATGACAAAATGTGCGAAAGGGCCATGCTACCTCATACAGAGTTGGTGATCGTCTTACCTAATTCCCTATGACCCCTTCAAACCACATATCTAATGCATCTGTCAGAGGCTAGTAGAAATATGAAGTTATGAGGCATAACTTGGTTTTTGTCAAAAAGTGGCCCAGAGAACAAAGAATGGTAATAAAATGCCAATAGACAGATGGTGCTCTCTTACCTTGGACCAATCATGCCAGGGGGTGGTGAGAGGAATGGTAAACTGTCCTATCCGAGGGGTAGGTTTAATTATAGAGTACTCCCCCTAGATTGTAAAGTGAGTGATGTCATTTGGGCTATAAAAGGGGGGCCGCACTAAGTCAAGACACACAAGAATCCTGGGAGACAGGAGAAGGAGGACAGAGAGGAGGCAGCTGAACCATACCAAGGAGAGTGCAGTAACCAGATCCCCTGCCTAGCAGTCCAGAGCGTCCTGAGATCCAGCTGACTTTCCAGAATCATATACCAAGGCTTGCCTTGTAAGTAGCAAATAACCCCACCCCTAAATTGCATACGCCCTTTCTTTTTGTAGCATTGAAAACTATATGAAACCCATTGAAAACCCCATCAGAAACCCTATTGAAAACCTCACATTGCTATTGTAAATCAGTCAGCTTCCCATAGAAGAATCTGTGTTTAGCCTGTGTATGTTAGTATATTCCCTTTGGTAAACCTCTCAGTGTCTGAGTAAATCAATTAATTCCCCATTGAAATTCACGGCATAAGTTGGTTTAAATTCGAAATTAACCCACTTGTCCAAAGTGTATTTCATGTATAATTATAGTCATTAAAGTATAGCCTCAAAAGAAGTAGTCTCCTTGTAACTGAAAACCAAATTTGTCTGTGTATTGTGTGCATTACCCCACAAATCCTATTTGCATCTGTCCTATTAAAACCCCAAATCGTAGTCCCATTGAGAGCAATCCCTTTTGCCTACAAATATATCTATTATGTGTCTCTGTTCCTGTCAATGAAAACCGATTTTCCTATTCTGAACTACACCCCTTCTCCGAGTTGCCTGTCATTATAAATCCAGTGTAAAACGAATTTCCATTTGCTGTTTGCATTTTTCCTTTTGCATTTGCTTTCTCCCCAAAAATAATTTTCCCTACTTTATTTCCACGTTGCCCTGGTGTGCTGATTAGTAGTCTCTAAGCTTACTTATCTCCTCAAGTGTAGCAACACAAATTTCCTTTTATTCTGTCCCATTGCAGTAGTGAGCAGCCGTGTGAGTGAAAATCAAAATCCGATTCTGCCATTTTGCTCCCAAAAATGGGTTTTCACTTTCTTAGCAGGCCTCCGACCCCGGGGTGGTTGGCTTTACTCAAAATCCGATTTTCTCTCTCTACCTCTCTTCCTTGCCATTGCCTTCAATTCAAAGGAATCAAGATAGCTAATGTTTGGGGGTGAGTGCTGCAGGGGGAGTGCTAAACCATTGGGGTTATCTCTTTCTAAAAAATGCTCTTTTTTGTGTTGCCTTTAAAGATTGTGAGAATTGTAACAGTTTATCTTCACTGAATTGTTTTGTAGAGATTAGTGCAATTGTGTACTAAAACAGTAGTAGCTATAAAATGGTTTGATTTTCCTTTTCAATTAAATAATAAATTAATAAATATCTTATTGATACAGACCGGCCTGATTCCTGGTCCATTGTGACACGGGGTGTTTGTGGAGGTTGGGTGCGAGACGGGTTGGAGGCCTACTGAAATAAAAGAACCTGTGGTTTATTAAAAATAAAAAAGCACTTTATTTTACGCCACATTCACTGTAGGGGACGGAGTGCTTGGCTGGAGTGTATCGTGTAATAAAACCATGAAAGTAGATGATAAAGATGCCACAACTTTATCTATGATATAATATCTAGTAGAGGACTGGATATCAACAAACTGGCTATGCATCAATGGGGAAAAAATGGAGTAATGATCTTTGGCTCAACCGCCATACATGCCAAACTGGACATTAAGTACACCAAATTCCAAATAGGTACAAACTGCATACCGGTCTTTGATAAGGTGAAGACACTGGGTATCCAATTTGATGACCAAAAGCTGCAACTATTCCCTCCATGTTTTGAAAAATATCTGTCCTTACATCTCAAAGGATAATGCAGCAACCATCGCCTGAGCCACGCTATTGTCCAAATTGGACTACTGCAACTCCCTGTTGATCGTTGCCTCAAGCAACAATGTGAGGAAGTGTCAGGTGATACAAAACAATGCTATTCGTATCGAGAACAAACACGCAAAATGTGAACACATCACGCGTCACAGGAGGAACCTACATTGGTTATCCGTCCAAGTAAGAATCCATTTCAAAGTGGGATCAATTGTTCACAAATGTGTACATGGATCCGCTGCAACCTACCTAAAAACTAAAACGTGGACGCTAAGATTTACACCAGAATTCTTGCCGCCAGGCTAGAGACACTCATGCCTCGCCTAACACACGCCGACCAAGTCGGTTTCATACTAGGTAGACAGGGAGCTGACATCATGCGGAAATCCCTACACCTGATTAATGAGTCCCGGAAAATGGCCAACAACCCTGCCCTCCTGTCGGTGGACGTGGAGAAGGCCTTTGACAGGGTTGAATGGGGCATTCTGATGGCAGTCCTCCGGAAGGTAGGAATAGGCCCAAAATTTGGGAGGGGGATCCAAGCAGTGTATACATCCCCCAAAGCATCGGTCTTTGTTGATGGGGAATACTCCCACCAGTCTGAGCTGAGAAGGGGAACACGACAGGGATGTCCCTTCTCAGTGATACTCTTTGCGCTCTCACTGGAACCCCTAGGCCAGAAGTTGATGAAGGATCATCAGGTAGAAAGACTCCAATTGGGAGAGAATGAGTATAAGGTGGCTCTATATGCTGATGACCTACTCCTACACATCTCAAGCCCCACATCTTCCATACCCAGAGCAATCCAATTAATCAGGGAATATTGAGAGCTCTCCTGCTTCAAAATTAACAAAGCTAAGTCTATTCTATTCCCCCTGCATGAAACCACACAAGCTGACATGGACAGGTTCTTCCCGCTGAGTCTTACAGTGGAGAATGTCAAGCTGAAATACCTGGGAATATACGACACGATGGACATAAACAAACTCCACAAAGCCAATTTTCCCCACTCCTCTTGAGATTCCACGCAGACCTTGCCAGATGGGAAAAACTCACGATATCCTGGTTGGGAATCCTCAATGCTGTTTAAATGGTGTGTCTCCCCCGAATACTTTCAGATGCTCCCTATTAGAATGCTGAATCTCTTCTTCGATGAGGTTAAAAGAGCTATTGTTAGGTTCCTCTGGCAGGGCAAGAAAGCAAGGGTCACCTACGACATGCTGACATTACCCAAAGACAAGGGTGGAGTGGGCCTGCCAGACCTGAGAAAATACTATGAAGCTGCCCAACTACGGATCCTGATCCCCATCTAAGGAATCATAAAGAACCCCAATCCAATGGATTGCCATAGACAATCATTACTTGGCTCCAGCAACTGTCTCTGAATGGCTTTGGGTACCGAGAAACAAATTGTTACGGAGACTAAGGGACCACCCGATATTGGGAACTATGTAGGAAATATGGAGGGAAAGGAGTGACATGCAAAGGATTACCTCGTGGCTGTCCCCCCTGAGCCACCTATGGGTCCCAGGCATCAGAGAAGACATCCCCAACTTGGAGAGATTACAACCCTGGTTTGAGGCTGGGCTGGAGAGGGTAAACCAGCTGCAGAGGAACATCTCCTTCATCACAATTTTGGAATTAGAAGATGCTCTGAGGCTGGGCCCTCTGTCTGTCTTTCAATTCTTGCAGCTCAAAAGTACCCTGACGAGGGATAAGTGGTAAGATAAAACCAGTAGAGATCTCACCCCATTCGAAAAGTTGTTAAACTCCAGAACGGAAACCAAGGGTTTGATATATGCCATGTATAGGGAACTAATCAAGGCCGTGAAGGGATCCATGTTGAATTTGAAGAACAGATGGAAGAGGGATTTTGGTGATGAAATTGACCTGGACATGTGGGGGAGAATGTGCAGGCTGCTTCCCAGGTCTCGCTATCCAGCCAATATAAGCTCCATGCGATCAAATTATTACACATGTGGCAATATGGCCCACACAGGCTCTTCCAGATGTTCCAGTTAATAAGCCCGTTGTGTTGGCGTCAATGTGGTGAAACTGCGAATTACTGGAACATGTGGTGGGGCTGCCCCCGGATCAGAGTTTATTGGGACGAGGTCCTGGGGTGAACAAAAGATCTCAATGGAATTCAGAGCACCGCAGACCCTTTCCTCATTCTATTTGGGTTTGAAAGAAGCTAAGAGGAATGGAGGAGAATCAAGGGACTAGCAGCCCATCTCCTGTTAGCGGCACATGCCGCATTGGTAATGAAATGGAAATCTCAGAGCTTGCCGAGCAAGGGTGAATGGATCAATGTTGCTTTGAATATATGTGTGATGGAAAAATCACGGCAACCTTACATGCGAAATCCATGCAATGTGACCTGCCTTGGGGTGACCTTGTGCATATATACATGCCTGAAACCATATGTTGATGGACAGAGAGAGAAGTAGAGAACTTCACCCACTCAACCAATGAAAGAAAACTGAATGTTCTATTGAAGGAGATGGGCATCACGACCCAGAGAAGGACATGAGTAGGGAACCAAGCCCACAGTTGTTCCTAAAGAATTGTCACTATGCACTAATCATAACCTTCAAAAAAATATGTAAATTTTTGATTGAAAGTGGAATCACTCTTCAGTGGGGGGTGGTGGTGGGGGAAGAACTTCCTTGAACGCTTTATGCATAACCTGTTGGGGAAAAAGGGCTGGTTGTATGTAGATCACTTTGATGAGTCCCTAATATTGTTCTGTAATGTCTTTTTGCCTGTTTTGAAAATCTTAATAAATTCAAATAATAAAAAATGTACGTTTGTGGGCTCTGCTTTTAAGCACATGTGTGCGTGTGCCATTTTTATATCTCCAGAATGGAGCATGGCTGTCTCAGCTTGTATCTTTTTTTCACCGTCTCGGTACTGGGGGTAAAAGCTGCTACTGGCAGATTCATCTGTATCCTCACATTCCCCCGTCTGCGTGAGTCATCAACCATTCCTTCATTTTTTCTCATTGTATAATAGCCATCCTTGGGCAGCCACACTTTGGTGACAGCCCTCAAGCGACCTCTTTATCCTGCATATTCTGCTGGGCGGCATGTCATAAACCATCACTTGCCATTCTCGCCACACTTCATCTAGCACTCAGTGTAGTTGTCGGTATCTTCTGGACATGTAAACACTGCCCTAGGTGGTCCAACTGGATGACCCAATGGGTAAATGTGACCGTAAAACTTGTCATTAGTTTGAGTGTACTGATGTACCTTGTCACCCTCATTAACCGTTATGGTAATTTTGAGTACCCTTTTGCCAACCTTTTTACATTGGCTTGAACCGGGGTCATCCAGCCCTTTAAGCAATACCCTTGAGATAGATGGGGATGCAGAAGTTATTCAAACATCAATAATCAAAAAGACTCAGGTAGTTGGCAAAAGGATAACTGTTTTAATATCAATTATCTAAAACAGGTACATCAACAGGGAACAACAGACATCAATGGACGTCTCAGCATAAGAACTCTCAATGCATCTTGGAAAACACATTCTTTTATAACAATAAATCATCATAGGTGAGGTTAACCTATGTATTACTAACACCATCCTATGTGGCAAACTACAAAAACCTAATGGCAAGTTTGATAGGGTATAAGGGAATATCTAAGTATACGATCCATACTCGTCTAAGGCAGTGAAGAAAAGTGATAGGTTTCTTAACATCAGGTGGGTCAACTAAGCCCTCCCCTAAAACAGGTTACTATGAACATCACTAAATACACAACGTCCCATTGGCAACACAAACTATAGGACTCTTAATGATGTGGTCCTCTACCATTGATTGGTACTCTAACCTCCATCAGTACTTTTCCACCTACGTCTAGCAGCACTCAGACTGGGCTTCCAGGTGCTTGTGAGCTAATCTTTAAACATAACTTCCCACCCATTAGCATAATCATCCATCATCACCTCAGTGGTCTGCTGTCAATTAGGGCTTTGAACTTGTCCTTGGGAGTTTTCTTTGCTCTGGAGAATTCAGGAGAGTGAAGGCACGCTCATGCATAGGTGTGACCAACATGTTCATCCAACTTCATCCCTCCATGTGACTGAAGACCACAAAATCGAGTGTCTTGTGTATTAAAAATACTATTTTCTAATAGACCTCTGATGTTTTCCTTGTTTTTTTCATGCCCCCTGAACAGGAGCTTTGTTCTTTCACAATTTGTATCCAATGTCTGCTCGCTCCAGCCTGATAAGACCTTGGCTTCTTGGCTCATAAAGTCTTGCCTTTCTGAGATTCACTTTGTAATTCACTTGTTTTCTAACTGCGTCACACTAGAAACAAGGCCTTCCTTCTTAAGCCCAGCTCTGCAATAACACGTAGTGGAAACATCCATTCTTTATTTGCTTCTATATAAATATATGTATATGATGGTGCATGCCACAATCTATTCACTACTTAGCTAGCCTCAAGAATACTTATCTGTACACCCGTAAACAGCTTGACATCTTCATAATTTCTGTAGCATAAGTTTCTTCATCTTGATCCCAAGATGCCACCAATCTTTGATACTTTCTTGATGCCTTGTAGAATATCCGCATTCTCTGCATCTCTTCTATGTACATCAGCTTGACTCTGTGTGACTGCATCATTCATCTTTACCATTTATTTGCTCTGCTTCTTCCGGGATTTCATTCAAATGACCATCATACTGTCTCGTATGCAGGTATGGTTTTCTCAATGGGAACCTTGCTTCCAGGTTTCTCTTTAGTATCAGTATTTTCACTGGTACCGCACGTGTCTCACTCTCTGGTTCCAAACATGTAGCTTGATGGGTGAGGTGATTAAGGTGGGGGTGCTTAGCTCCTTCTCTACACTCCCCCCTCTGGGCGATTCATCTACCACTCTCCCATCATCCTTCACATCTAGACATCCTTGCCTAGAGAAATGCTTGTTTGGGATCCATATCTGTATGACTCCCATCAGGCATCCATCTGTTTTCACGTGCACATCCTTGTTCCAAGCCATGAGCATGCACTGTCCACTTGGACTGCAATAGATCCATCTTCCCACATACTTCTTATGGTTCTTTGGATACAGGAAGTTTGTTCCCTCAGGTGCATGGATACTGGCCTTCACAAAGTCTTTTTTTTCTTCATCTGTTAAGTCTCTGGCCTTCCATCCTGATTCAACATCGATCATGATTTTCATCCCTATGGCTTTCATTGCTGTCTTCTTGCATTGTGTGATTATTATCTTGATCACACAGAACCCAAGCAACACCAACACGATCAGGGCTCCAAGAAACTTGAACATGTCTGTCATCCATTGTGGAAAACAAGAAAAGAGTGCTCCAAGTCAGCTGTCATCAGCAATGTCTTCTACTTCATCTATCATCTGGATGTGTAGCTTCGTTAGCATCTATATGGCCTCTGTCAAGGTGCCATTCTCGTCATCGTGAGAAGGTATGAATGTGCAACATGATTCTCTGATTTTTGCACAAACACCTCCATCCATAGCTGTGATCATGTCCAAGATGTATCCATTCTGAAGACTCATCAGTCTTATGGCTCTCATCTCTTCTCTGATAGCATTGAATCCCTTTATGCTTGTGTTGATCATTTGCAGCAACTCCCATCTGGTAATCTGCAGCCATTTGGTATTTGCTCCAACCTGGATTCTCGGCACAAAGATCAACATAAATACTGATGAAGTCTGCCTGAAGTCTTGCTCATACAGGATGGAGTCAAAGGCTTCTATTGACTTGGCAGAAAAGTATTTCTCCCTCTTTATTCGATTAATCAGCTCCACAGATCTCTTGTTCCTCAGGTCAGCATCTGCTTTCAGGAAACTGTCAAGGTACAAATCATTTTTAGGAATCACCAGCGCTGGAACATAAACATTCACCAGTGTGCATGTTCCTCCCCAATCCTTGGGTAGCCTCATATATGCTCTAGATCCGCATGCCCAATAGTGATCCATTATCACTGCTGTCCCAATGCTCATTACTATTGCCGCAAAGATACTATCACAGTTCTGATTCTCTCCATTTTTTCTTGTACCATTGTTTCTGAAGCACAGCATTGCACTCTCCAAAGGCACTATCTGCAAGGGTCCTCCTCTATCTTTGATCCAGGTCAGTAGTTTAGCAGGTTTCAGCCATAATATCTTGCACAGCACTTGTGCATTTCAAATAGTTTATTCAGAGTTACCATCAAGGCTCTGCAGATAACCACTCCTTCTTCCCAGCCTTCTGGTGATAACACTGTTCCCCAAATCTGCATCTGGCCTCCGTTCTTCCAAATTTGAATGTCGTCTGCAGATTTTCTTGGACTCTCAAGTTTCTTATTTACTTCCCATCTGATTCCAGCTCCTTTCACTCTAGGTTTTTCATACCTGGTCACGTGATTCTTAGTATGATCTCTTAGCCTTGTCTTTGTATCCTGGACATAATCATCTCCATCTGGATCTATCCATTCAGTTGCCCATTTGAGATAGGCATCTCGGTCCATGAACTGGCCTCTTGTACGACAGAAAGCTAAGTGTGAAAGACAATATGCTGTCTGGACATCTACTTCAATAGCTATGAAGATCTTAGACTTCCCCATGCTATAAGCCAGGAGTGTACATGCATAGCATTCCTCCTTTGAGGTTCTTCTTCCCACTTCTTTCATATGCTGATACCGTATGTTATTCCCCAAGTGTGTAGTGCTATCCAGGTAATCATTTAGCTTATGATCATCCTCCCTAGCACTTTTCTTAGATCTTGTTCTTCTCTTATGAGCCTCTACAATCATCTCATGAAGTATGTCAGCATAGTTCCTTCTTACTGGACCAATCATGAGAACATTTATCAATGGACTGGGTGCTTTTACATGTGCTATCAGTGTAGGTTCACTCCTAGACAATCTCTTCCTTTGTCTCTCATTTCGAGCCTGTTTCTGTGCTCAAGAACAATCTCCACAACACTTTTTTCTAACGAAATATGTCTTGTAACATTCGTCATCGAACCAGGCAATTTTACATCATCTACTGGAATAGGGATGATTACATAGGGTCTAGGCTGCCTTGTAGTTGCCACATCTGTACCCTTCTCTTGTACAAGAGGATACACAGGAGTCTTTGTTCCACTTGCGTCTATATAATAAGCAGTGCATACTGTAAAGGAGAGCAGTTTCACTATGAACAAAATGCAAGATTAAATTATACATAGTTAGGACCACTTGTAGCAATAACCTTTTGCACAACGTGGATGCCTCTCGTGATCTGCTATGACAAAGTTGCTATTGATGGTGCCCATTTTATTTTTTAAGGAAGGAAAAACAATCTTTAATGGGGCAACATCATACACTACTTCTGGAAACTGCTGTCTAGGCTCCAAAAGTTCCTCTCGATCAGCTACATCTGGCTATGCGATGATGAACACAAATTCCCAGTGGATACCAGGAATTGGCCTCTGACCAGATGACATGAAGATTCTCTGTCAGCATAAACAAAGTTCCTCAACCAGTAGACTACTGGATCTTCTCCCTCTAAAGTCTCATTCATTTCTCAATGTTCTTGTGGAGTACCCGTTCACTTGTATTATGATGTCTCTCAGTATCTCATTAAGCGCTGTATTATTTCTCGGATCTATTAGGAAGGTTCTGACATCAGTTTGTCTCCCAAAAAGATGCGGGCATTCCTCAATCAGGTACTAAAACACCAAAATGACCAGTCTATGCACATTCTCTGGTTATAGCGTTTTCTCCACTGAACTCTGGAAGTTGAAGAATTTGCTCAATGATGGCTGCAATCAATCTATTGGACCATTCTTAGGCTCTTGCAAGAACAGTTGGACACTAGTAGTTCTCCCCCACAAGCGCAGGGTAAGCACGCGAAATGAACAGGAAAACTGCAAGAACGATCCATGAAACATTGTCAGTGGGCACCATAATAGGCTCCTCCAAACAGAAATTCAGTGAGAAAGGAATCGGGGAACTGCTCCCTCTTCTAGGCGTCGAAAAGGAACTCCAGATCTGGCATATCTTTGTTTTTCAATCAAGGCTTAAGCATGCCTCAGTCCAATGTTAATAAACTCCTTTGGCTCAAGAACAAATAGCTTCCCTTAACTCCTTTTTAGTGATTGAAAAGAGTGTCCTGAACAAACCACAGTCCAATGAACTCTTTTTATTCAACAGCTTGTGTGTCCTTAATCATAGACCTAGTCTGCATGTGCTGTGGGTCTTCCCCGATGCTTACTTCTGATGTGAGTTAGGATAAAGGGGGTTCTTCAGCATAGATCTTCACATCTCTGAGAAATATCCAAGCGCGTCTGCCTTGTACCTTGACTGCAGATGCTGTAACATCCTCCACTATGAAGGGGCCGTTAAAACGAGGCTCGTGCCACCTTCTAGTGAAGTTGCGGATTAGGACCGCATATCTGGGAAAAAGTTTGGGAAAACATAGCTCTTTAACTCTGTTTTCTGCAACATCTACTTCTGTGATCCGAGTTGCCCCACACCCCTTCTGCTTGAGTTGATCTGAAATGACAGAGATACTTGAGGTCATGCATGTAAAATAATCGTTCCTTTTCTAACAATTCTGCTGTCGGCTGAGCATTACATTTAGTTCTAGACGGAGGTGTGAGAGGTGACCTCATTCGCCTCTGTGTAACTATCTCGTGGGAGGTAAGATGGTGGTCTGAACCTGGCTGATTTCTCAACACATACAATGCCAGTGGTAGACAATGCAAACATCCTTTCTTCAGGGTCAATTTCAATTAGGCTATTCTCTCTTTAAGCAAGCCGTTGAGTCTCTCACAGACACCATTCTCTTGGGGTGATAACAGATGAAAACTTGTGCTTTATACTAAGCAACAAGCCTATTTGCCCCAAGACTTCGGTTACAAAATGAGGGCCATTATCTGATCTCAATACTTCACATATTCCCCATTTTGGAAAATTTCTCATACTAAAAATATGGCTGCACAAGTGGCATCTGGATGTGTACACACTACCACTATCATATATCTATATCCATTACATACTTACAGCATTTTGACATAGTCAATATGTAAATGCTGAAAGGGACCATTAGGTCTCAGAATAACTCCTCTAACTGTGCACAATGTGTGCCAAGCAGTAAAGTTTTGACATACAAAACAAGTTACTATCTAAAATGCAACATGTTCTACTACATTCAGAACAAACAAATCTTCTGAAATTGTTGCGGCGAGGCTCCCTCTAGTAACGTGCGCAGGGTAGTGTAGATGTTCCAACGCCACCCTTAATAAGGCTACAGGCATCACCAGTTTCCCATTGGTGTCTTGTCGCCACAATGCTTCAGAGGTTTTTAAAGAACACCCTCTCCATATCCAAAAGTCTTTTTTGTCTTGGGGCACTTCCCCTTGAATCTGTGCTAGCTGAGTCCTAGGCAAATTATTATAACACTCATCACCACCATGCTTTCATTCACATCAGCAGTATCAAATGACATGATTACTTCTGAACATGCAATTCGCTTCACTTCCTCATCTGCTTTTTGATTTCCACGTAAGATAAAGTCTGCCTTTTCAATGTGCGCTGCATACTTAATGACTGTGATGGCTACTGGGAGTTGTAGTGCTCTAATAAGCCTGTCCAATAAGGCTGCATGTTGCACTGGAGTGCCGTCCGCTTTGAGGTAGCCCCTCCTTTTCCAATGTGCTAGCCCTGCATGCACTGTCGACGTCACATAGGCGGAGTCACTGTACATTGTTACTTCCTGGTCTGCATGATTCTCGAGCATGATAATCAGCGCCACTTATTCTGAAGCCTGTGCCAAAAAGTGAGACAGTAGTCATGCACTTATCAGTACTTCAAATTCTCCATTGGCCGTGTGCTTCACCACAGTGGCACCTGTATATCTCTATCCATCATTTTGATCAGTTCTCAAAGAACCGTCAATAAAGAGAATCTCCCCAGCTGCCAAAGCATTTTCCTTCATCATTGGGAGTTCATCATAGAATTCCTCATTGCTCGATCATTCATGTGGGTGATCGTCCTCTGCCAGTGGTTCTGCGAAACATGGCAGGATTCGCTATTCTGCAGCGGACTATTTTACTCGTCGGATTCGATATCACTACCTCGTAGGCAGAAGCCCTTTGAAAAGTCAACGTGCCTTTAGTTTTCTCCAAAATGGCAACTAATGCATGCTCAACAAATAACATCATGGAACATCCCATCACTATGCTAGCAACCTTCTCAATGGTGACCGTAGCGGCTGCCAAAGATTGTTCACAAGGAAAATGACCCCTCATTACTGGGTCAAGAATACCACTGTAATATTCAAGAGGTTTGTACCCCAATGTACTTCTCTGCGTGAGTTCAGCTGTCATAACAGTACCATTCTTGTGCAAAAATAAGAAGAATTCCTCAGCATAATTGGGAATCCCTAAAACTGGCGCGGTGCAAATTGCAAACCCTTCTTCCATCTCCTCAGTCCAAACGATCTTTTCCTGATTCACATGTGCTTTCTTCAGAGATTGCAACAAGGGCCTTATGTTTGAACTGTAATCAAAGACCCATGCTCTCACATAGTCCCAAAAATCTTTGCATGTGCTTTATCGTGTGTGGCTTTACTGTTTTCAAAATAGCCTCAGTCCTCTCAGGAGTAACTTTCTTTCCTTCACACAACATTAACTGGCCTATGTGCAGCACTTCCTCTTGACAATCGTGCAATTTCTCTTTGTCTACTTTATACCCTTTGTCTGCAAGGATAATCATTAGCTGGATTGAATCATGTCTGCACTATTTCTATGAGGTGCTACAGACTAATATGTCATCCACGTGATGCAAAAAACCACTTTCTAAATCAATATTGCTTAAGTCCGTCTGTAGGACCCTATTGAAAATCGATGGAGACTCACAGTACCCCTGGGGTAAACGAGTGCTTTTCAGGCAAGTTTGTCTGAACGTAAATGACGCCAGATCTTGCGAGTCTTTATGTAATGGGATTGAGAAAAACGCATATTTCAAGTCAATCACGGTGAAATATCATGCCTTAACCAGTGTATTACATATGATTGTCACTGGATTAGGAACTAGAGGGAACTCAGCCTCTACAATCTGGTTAATTGGTCTCATATCTTGAATTAGACACCATGACCCTCTTTTTCCTTTTTTAATCAGATAAATTGCGGTATTACACAATGTCTCTGATGTCACTAAGATACCCTGTTCCATCATAGCAGATATCATTTTAAAAATACCTTCATCAGCCTCTCGAGACATGGGATACTGTCGGGCTCGAGGTAAAATAGCCCCTGGTTTCACTTTAATCTTCACTTCCGGAGCTCCCTTCAACAGGCCTACGTCATATGGGGCCTGTTGTCCATAATGAGACTGGCACTTTCGCCATGTCATCATCAAAATACTCGGGGCTCTTTCGTACTAACGTTATTTTCCGAGGAACTTCACGTTTAATTGCTGTCACCCAATATGTAATACTCATTTCAAATATTACTTCATCATCTGATGTATGGTCTCCAAACATATCCTCATCAGTGACATCAGTCAATCTGTAACCCTCCCCAATGGCAATCACTGTGCACCATTGTCTGACGCCATGATCCTTTCCATCAAGCAAAGCCATTTCTGCTTGCACTATGGCTGCTTGTAATTCGAAAGGAAAGACTCGTCCTTCCTCTTCATCCATAGGTATCTTTGGCTTGAATAAGAATTCATCAGGTATTCTCATAGTCCTGCTCACTAAACCTGGCAGCCATGTTAACAGAATGCATACCCCTCAGGGGAAATCCTCTGGTTCTAATGGCCCTCCTTGTATGATCACTTGTCTTGGAAATGCCATAATAAATTCACTCATGTTTAAATAATGTATTTCTGATGTTGAACAAACTATGCCTTCATCAGTGAACAAAATCATCATGTTCAACCTGGTCATTAAATCTCTTCCTAATATATTGACAGGTGTGTGCCTTGAATACAATAATGCCACAGACATGTCACACTCTCCTATAGAGACTGGCAATTCATCAGTAAAAGGAACTCTGCTTGAGCGTGTTGCACCCGTGTTTACAAAAAATGAAAAGGATTTGCCTCCTACATTAACATCAACCCTTGGTTCCTCTTGTGGATTAGGCGTTATAGATAGTATTGAACACATCAAGTCTCCCAGTGAGCTGTCCTATTGTGGGTACATTCTCATCCCCGTCCCTGTGAAAGGATCCTCCATCAACAGTGACACCCTCTATTCTAGGAGTCATTAATTGTCCGTTTTGTGCTCTGCTCTATCTGCATAGGTGACTGCTGTGACTGCCCTTGTGGCGGATTCATCGTTGCCTGCTGTGATTGAAAGTCTTGCTGCATTCTCAGCACTTGTGTCTGCTGCACTGTTTGATTCGGAGCAAACCCATCTCCATTCTGCTGGTGGGTTTGGAGTCCCCCCTCTTGAGAATTGCTCATTTTGCACACATCCTTGACTTGTACATGTGCGAGAAAATTGCCCTGTCATACCACAGGTCCAACATATAGGCAGAGGTCTTCTAATTTGCCCCTCCTGCATGCCTTGATTATTTATCTGTGTGTTCTGAAACCCACTTTGATTGTTCTGGAAGTTTCCCTGATTATTCTGGAAGCCCCTACCTCGAAAGCCTCCCCTTGCCCCGCGGTGCAAATCCACTATTATTTTGGTCAAACTGCCTTTGGTTATTCACCTGCAGCATGCCTGCTGCTTGCTGTGAACCCGACTCATCTCCACTAATCAACATTGCCCCTTCAATGGCATACTTGGATAGATTTTTCTGCACTAACTTTGCCTCTTCACCTTTCCTAGCATCGACTTTCTTTTAATTCTTCTCTTGCAAAAGCCAGCAATAATGCACAGTGGTCAGCTGTATTTCTGACCAAGGCTTCTCTTCCATGCCCACCAATTTCCTGAGCTGCTTCTGTACTGCGTCTGGCAGCCCTTGGCATAATATATGATAAAATACAGGTATAGATTTTCCCCAAGCTTCCAATGTCTCCAAGGCCCGCTGCTCTTGGAAATTTTGAATGTAAACAAGCAGATCATCCCATTTCTGCATCTCTTTCACCATTATAGCTCCCATATCTGACGTGTCTGGATACAGTACTCTAAGCGCTTTCAAGACTGCCACCCTACAGTTATTGAATTAGGTTTAGATTTAGGGTTAGATTAAGGGTTAGATAAAAGGTTACATTAAGGGTTACATTAAGGGTTAGATTTAGGGTTAGGGTTGGGTTAAGGGGGTGTCCTTGGGGGTTTGGGTGGTTGGGGGAGGGGAACCCCTCCAATAAACAATAAGCACTAAAACATTACATGAAGCTGGCCAGTGCCGAAATACTTAAAAGATTTCAGGACCGGACAGCTCCTTGTAATGTTATACGATGCAAAATAAATGCATCGAAATGCTATCTTTAACATTTAAAAGTACATATCCATCGAAACTTGTCAATTCCTATTTTTGATGTACAAGTTTCTATGGATATGTACTTTTAGGTCAAAAGATAACATTTCAATGCATTTACTTTTGTTGGATTTTTTTCGATGGATTGTAATTTCGAAGCATCATTTTCGATGCAAAGACCACAAACCGAGGCTCCCTAATTGTCGTACAGCTGCGTACTCTTGAGTCAGTCATTTTAGCCTTCCCTTTCAGTACTTTCTCAGTCCTCATATAATGATAGACTTTATTGATAGCATCCCCAATGCTTCTTGAGTCAAACTGATCCTCCAGATTTGGTCTAGACGAACCTGCTATTGGCTCATGTGCTTGGAAGAACTCTTCTATGTCTTCCCAGGACACTACTGGATTAGGATCCATTACCTCCTTTTCCAAACGATCAATATCACCTGCTCTCTGCCTTCACGTTTGTTCTAACTCATCATCAAATTCTCTTTGCTTTCTTGCTTCCTCTTACCCTTCCTTCTTCTTTTCTCTACATATCCCTTCTTTCATTTGCCCTTTGTATTTCCTCATCTCTGTCTTTGCATTCTTTTATCCCTTAATTTCTGTTCTTCTTCCTCCATTCTTTTCCTTTCTACTCTTTCTCGTTCTTCGATTACCCTCTGTTGTCATATTTTCCATGCTCCTCTGCTCTTTCCTGCTTTCTCAGTTGCTCCTCTTGACACAACTGTTCCCGTCTCTGCTATCCTTTCTTTTCGTCCTATCGTCTTTCAATCTTTCCTCTTTTTCTTTATCCTTTTTATCATGCTCATCTCGATCTTCCCTTTGCCTTACGTCCTCGATGCTCATACCATCAAGTTTGAGCAAAATCTGACCACCCATCCATTTGTTCTGTATAAGCGCTAACTCATCAGTTTTCTCTTTTTGTCCTTTCCATCTCTTTATTTCTCGTCCTATATCTAAGAATGGACTTGGTCGATTACTTCGCTCTTTATCCCGTCTCTCCTTTTCCCCTGGGACTTTAGAGGTTACATCTCTCTTAGTATTTTTCTCTGGGCTCTCGTCGCTGCTTTGTGCAGGCGCCTCATATGCTGGGTTACTATACCCCGTTACTGCCTTGGGTACAGCTTATTGGGTATAGCCCGTCATCTTTTTTGCTATCGCTGTCTGCTTCAGGTGTGGTGGGTGGAGCAGTAGGCTACTCACCCCCCTCTTTGCATACATTAAGTATCCAGTCTACAGGAGGAGGCTCCTCTCTTTCCTCCTGGTACATCTTCCAGAACTCAAAGCTCGCTAGTCATTTTTCTAAATTTTTTCCAGTATATGCAGCATGCAAATATGTTGTCATATGCTGCAGAACTGCCTTCAGTAGTGATCCCCCTTGTGGCCATGGCATGAACATTTTGTCTGCCTTACCCTTAACCCACTCTGCACTGTACTGTCTAAGCTTGGGTGCGTTTTTGGGTAGCTGCTTCCAGAGGTGTACAAGCGAAGTAATATCCTCCATTTTGACACGTCACTCTTGACTGTCAATACTCACATTTACACTTTGCAAAATTCAAAAGTATATTTCAGAAAAATAGCACAATATGAGCATTCACCAATCGTTGCAGGCTCCAAACCCTCTATATCACGTTTTTTACTTTAATCTATGTTTTCACTAATCACCATAAGTTCATTACCAACAAATAAATAATTAATTCACAATTCTCATGTTTTCTTTTTCACGTCTATACATTCCTGTATTGTTTTTTCACCATATACAATTCACGTAAAACAAACACACATACTCGACCGGCCACATATATCTCAGTCTTCACTCTTAGACTGTCCTACCCTCTAAAAATATCTTGATGGGATGTGAACCGACCTCAAACTGTCTTTAAACAAGTTTGTCTCGTATGTCACTCCATAAATAGGGCTCTAGGTGTGATTCCTTCCGTTCCATTCTTTAAAAGGCAGGTAAGCTAGGGCGTCCTCTTTATCGTGGCCTCTCCTCACGATACCTCTTAATTGCTTGGTCTCTCCTCAAGTCAATTTTACTCAATATTCAACATTCATCGTTCTCAAGTTACTTTATCCCAGCCTCCCTCCGTTACTTGTTTCTCTTATCACTTTCTTCACCCACTGCCCATTCACACTTTTGCCACCTCACTCAGTTTTACTCACCATTCGATTTTTCAACTTCTGACTCTCTGGATCATATGCCTCCTCAGTAGCCTCTTCATCTTTCCGTCCGTTCAGCTTCCTGTAGACGCCGGGAGGGGTTTCTGCCTGAAAACAAGAGACCCGTCTAACCTAGCTTGCAAGACTTTGCATTAACTTTAAAAAATGCTATCTACAGGGAGCTTCACGTCCTTTTAGCCAAATGGAAGAGGTTGCGCGATATTTCCGTAACCCCAAAGCTTACTTATCGCGATGGATATCTAACCATCCTATCTCTGCTGCCACGTGACCTGGGGCGTTCCAGCCCTTTAAGGTGAGGTAGCAATACCCTTGAGATAGATGGGGATGCAGAAGTTACTCAAACATCAATAATCAAAACGACTCAGGTAGTTGGCAAAAGGATAACTGTTTTAATATCAATTATCTAAAACGGAGTACAATGGACATCAACGGATGTCTTAGCGTAAGAACTCTCAATGTATCTTAAAAAAAGCATTCTTTTATAACAAAGAATCATCATAGGTGATGTCAACCTACGTATTACTAACATAATCCTATGTGGCAAACTACAAAAACCTAATGGCAAGCGTGATAGGGTCTAAGGGAATATCTTATTATATGATCCATACTCGTCTAAGGCAGTGAAGAAATGTGATAGATTTCTTAACATCGGGTGGGGCAACTAAGCACTCCCCTAAAACAGGTCACTATGAATGTCACTAAATACACAACGTCCCATTGGCTACACAAACTATAGGACTCTTAATGATGCAGCCCTCTACCATTGGTTGGCACAGTAACCTCTGTCAGTACTTTTCCACCTATGTCTAGCAGCACCCAGACTGGGCTTCCAGGTGCTGGTGAGCTAGTCTTTAACCATAGCCTACCACCAATTAGCATAATCATCCATCATCACCTCAGTGGTATGCTGTCAATTAGGGCTTTAAACTTGTCCTTGGGAGTGTTCTTTGATCTGGAGAATTCAGGGGAGTGAAGGCATGCTCTGCCCTCATGCGTAGGTGTGAACATCATGCTCGTCCAACTTCATCCCTCCACGTGACTGAAGACCACAAAATTGAGCCTCTCGTGTATTACAAATACTATTTTGTAATAGACCTCTGACGTCTTCCTTGTTTTGTTCATGCCTCCTGTACAGGAGCTTCGTTCTTTCACATATTTGTATCCAATGTCTGCTTGCTCCAGCCTGATAAGACCTTGGCTTCTTGGTTCATCCAGTTTCGCCTTTCTGAGATTCACTTTGTAATTGACTTGCTTTCTAACTGCGACACACTAGAAACAAGGCTTCCTTCTTTAGCCCAGCTCTGCTATAACACATAGTGGAAACATCCATTCTTTATTTGCTTCTATATATATATGTATGCCCTGGTGCATGCCGGGATCTATTCACTACTTAGCTAGCCCCAAGAATACTTTGTCTGCTTGCGTTTCTTTGTATCTGTACACGCGTAAAACAGCTTGACATCTTCATCCTTTTTGTAGCATAAGTTTCTTCATCTTGATTCCAAGATGCCACGTATCTTTAATACTTTCTTGATGCCTTATAAAATATCCACATTCTCTAGTTTATGCATCTCTTCTATGTACATCAGCTCGACTCTGTGTGATGCCACCATTCATCTTGACCATTCATTTGCTCTGCTTCTTCCGGGATTTCATTCAAATGACCATTTTACCGTCTTGTATGTAGGTATGGTTTTCTCAATGGGAACCTTGCTTCCAGGATTCTCCTTGGTATCAGTATTTTCACTGGTACTGCACGTGTCCCACTCTCCGGTATAGGCAAGATGGGTGAGGCTATTTAGGTGGGGGTACTTAGCTCCTTCTCTACAGGCTTATTGCTATTCACAGGATGCAAAATGCTATCAGGACCAGTAACAAGTTTACCAACAGTATTTTGAAATTTTCTGTTGACCAGGTAGGCAGCCAGGAGAATAAATAACTGAACCAGCTCTCTTCCTCAATACCATTTGCTTCCTCTTCCATTTCATTGTGCAGCTCTTGCAAGGAGTATATGGCCTCTTTCAAGATCCCATTCTCCTCATCATGTGAGGGTGCATACTGTGAGAAACCTGATGGTGTCTCCCTGTCTAGTCCCCGGGATCTGTCATCCAGTTGGGCAGGACACAGCCATTGCTTCTGGGTCCAGTTCCTGTGGGTGGACCAGTGCGGGAGGATCACCTGGATGGGTGTTCCTTGTGGAGTGGGAGTGGCACACCCAAGGGTGCGCTGCGGTATCCCCCTTATTTTAACACCTTTTCCCCATCCTACCACGTAAGATATTCCTAAACACTGCCCCTCCCCTTTTCTGACATAAACACTTTCGCACAACACGAAATAAAACAGACTAACACCATAGCTGTTTACCTGACAGGTCCCAATACAAGGGTCAGGCAAAGTCAGGTAATTGACCAGAATTCCCCATACCTGATGGCCCTTTTCCTTCCCAACATTGATAAAAGGTGGAGCATGAAAGCACAGGACGAGCAAGGCAGACCGCACCACGACATGTGAGCTAACTCTGCACAGCAGTTCAAGAGGAGGAGAAAGACAGCGTGAGTCAAGAGGATACCAAGGGCTGAATTGGCCCTTCCCTTATTGACAGAGACCCGTGAAGCCTCAAGAGAAGGAATCGTAAGACCACGAACAATAGCAAGTGTGTGTTGCAGCAGATGTAAATGGTACCCGTGCGCCTCCTCCGCTGACAGCCAAGCCGAGGACAGACACATGGCCCTAATGGTCCAAGCATTGACTCTACAGACAAGAACGCAAAGCAGTTCCTCACAGCCGGTGAGTTTAGGGGAGAGCCAATAAAGAAACCAAGCTGTGTTTAAAGAAAGTAGCAAGCGGCTAATTGAACTTTGAATAAACAAAGAACTGATTGCTTATTGAAAAGGGGAAAGCCAGCATAACTGAATCAAACACCAAGTGGGTGTTCACTTGAGAAATGCTAGGCGATTACCCTGCTATTGAACTACACTTATCAGAAGGCCTTAGGAAAAGGCGGGAAGGGGTCAAAGTGGTCATACAGGGGTTTTATCAAATCCTCGGTGCATTTGAAAGTCTATGACCGGCAGATGTTTGGTAAACAAATCCTGCATGGTATGAAAAGTACACAAACAGTACGTTGTTAAGGTTGGCAAGAGTGAACCCAGCGGAGGGATGCTAACAAGCGGGTATGAAATCTGAAGTCCCATAAACATTGTGTTGACAGGAGTGAATCTGTCGGAGGGATGTCCACAGTGATATGTGTTGAAAGGAAATTGTGATTTGTAAGTACAAGGAAGGCCATTGTGAACCCGAAGGAGGGAGGCTGATGATACAAAAGGCGCCCAAGCCCAAAGGAGGGAGACCCAGGGGTGGAAAGTTGCCACCCAAAGTTTGTTCAGAAAGAAACTTTGTGTTTGGGGTCTGCTCCCGGAAGAGAGAGACCCAGGGATAAAGTTGTCACTGAAAGCCATACATAAAACAGAACTTCGTGTTTGGGGTTTGCACCAGAAAGAGGGGTCCCACGGGTGAAGCCGTCACCCAAAGCCATATGGTAGAACAGAACTTTTGTGTTTGTTTGTTGAAAATATTAGGCCCTTGAAGACAAGAGACTTTTTTTTATTGAAAAGAGACTTAACCATCGAAGAACCTGATAGCTGGAATGGAATTGTCTACTCGTGCTGGGAAAGCTTGAGTGTGTGCTGTGCTCAGGAGACCCACCTTGTCCCATTCTGAAAACATGGGGAAGGGAGACCCCTGGAAATCACATTGTGACATATTATTTGTGAACACTTCCATATCCCACACTTTTTCTGTAATCAGTTGTAGGTATTTGGCAATTGTTTTTTTTAGTGTATGCCTTTTTACTTTGACAAGACGCCACGAGGACAGCCTTATTTTTCATTTGATGGTTGACTCTTGCTCCCATCTTAGATTTAGGTTTAGGTTAGCCATTTTTCCAACCTGCACATTGTTTAAATGAACACCCTTGAAGCGTGATCACTTCTGTCTGTCTTTACTGTTGCCACCATGAGTTCCTTACAATACGTACAGCAACCTTGGCCTATCTTTCTGCACACCTCTCCCTCCATAGCTTTGAGAAGGTCCAGAACATATCTGTTCTGTAGGGTCATCAGTCTGACTGCTCTTAACTCCTCCTTGACATTGAAGCCTTTCAGTGTGTCATTAATAGTTTGTAACATCTCCCATCTAGTTATTTGGATCTATTATGCATTAGCTGCCACTTGCAGGCCAGGCTTTAGAAAAGATGTGAAGAACGTTATTGTTTTATCAAATATTTTTGCTCATGTGGTATTTCATCAAATGCAGTTTTGTCATTCTCAGAGAAGTAGTTAGTTACCTTGTGCACTTTAGGCCTAGGGATCTTTTCTTCCTGTTGAGTGCCATTGAAGGAAAAGTGCCAACTTGAAAGTCACTTTGTGGTATTACCAATGATGGTGCATTCAATAATACTATTGAACACATGCCACCCCAGTTAGGTGGAAGCTGCATATAAGATCTTATACCACAGGCCCAATAGTAGTCCATGAGAGCAGCTGTGCCAACTTTCATGCCTGGTAAATCCATAATGTGTTTGCAGCCTTCATTTTAACCAACTTTCACTGAACCATTATTTCTAAAGCATAACTTTGGTGCTTGGATTTTAGTTATGGGTAATAGTCCTGCTTCATCTTCCATCCATGTTAATAACTTGGTAGTTTGATTCCATTCTTCACGGCACACTTCATCTGCATTTTGTATCACCTATATTGATGCAGATGCCACTGCCTCTGCAATGCATCCCATTATTCCATCAACCCGTCCTCCTGAGGAGAATACTTTCCCTTTTATTTGCATTTGAGGTTTGTTGAGGAATAAGGTATCTCATTTTATTGAGCATGTCTACAGTTTAATATTTGGTGATCCATTTGGATATCTCCATTATTTGGGCCTGATAACGTGTACTTCAGAACTCTACTTTTAGTCTTATATTCTCCATCATGTGTGTCTCTTTTATATAGTTGTCAATATACGGGAATTCTGATACTGTCAAATACTTTATCCTGGCTGATTATCCTTGGAACTGTCTTCTTGTCTGGCACACTGAAAGATGTACCAAGCAGTGTGCTCTGGGTTCAGGTACTTGTGGTGTAAATACTCTAGAGGCAGTCATGGCAAATGGGATAAGTGAGCAAACAAAGCAGCTCTCACTCAATCTCTCTCTCCCCACCTTCTACATTGACCTATAACAAGAATTTCTATCAATATTTATAGAGTTGTCGAAGTACCTTTTCTTGTAATATTTATTGTCTGTGATACTACTCCTAGTCTTTACTTTCTCCACAATTGGGTGAAATGCAGTTTCCTGCTTTAACTGGAAATGTGCTTGTCCTTCTACTTCTTCACAAACTTTATACCATAGGAAAATGTTCTCAGTACCAACATAAATCCACTGTGTGGTGAAACAATATAGGAAATCGAGACAGCAAGAAGAGAAAAAGAAAACAATAATCATGACAGCTATAGAGGCCGATTCATGGAATCAATGTGCGCTGAAAATTCCCGCGCAAGCGTGCGAAACCGTGTGAATCGCAGTGCAAGTGCGAAAATCGCAGTGCAAGTGCGAAAATCGCGGCGAAATCCGTGCACATCGATTCATGGAAGTCTGTGTGCGAGTAAAATCTGGGATGTGCGCTGAAAATCTGCGTGGCGCACGCCGGCGCACAGGTCATCTAACGGCATGCGCTACGGCCACAGCGAAAGCGCACATAGCGCAGCGCACATAACAAAAGTAGGCGTAACACTGGGCGTGACACGCAGAATGGGGAACAACGCATGAAAATGTGGGCGTCACGGGGGATGTACAGGAGGCAAGTGCGCGGAACGGCCACACGCTCGACTACAACACGTATGGAATCGAATAGGGCAAACCAGCGAACGGGCAAAGACACGCACAGGCCTAAACACGTCCGCCACACGAAGGCAGGCGGTAGCGTCCTTGCGCATGAAAAAAATGTGCGCCAAAATGTGTGCTAACAAAAAGCACATATATACAGCTATGATGAATGTCCCATACTGTGGCCCTCTAGGACAAATGACGTGCAAAGGGGTACGCGACAAACACGGACACCCGCTGTGTCAAAAATAGCGTGTGTGTGTATTTCGGGGGTGCGTGGGAAGTTTTACACACGATAGGCCTTGGGCGAACGGGGTACGTGTAAATCTGGGGTTTGCGGGAAGTTTCACACGCGATAGGCCCTGTGTGAGTAGGGTGCGTGTGTTTCTGGGGTTCAAGTGAAGTTTCACACACGATAGGCCTTGGGCGAGGGGGGTACGTGTACATCTGGGGTTCGCGGGAAGTCTCACACGCGATTGGATCCAGGTACGTGTATTTCTGAGGTTCGCGTGAAGTTTCACACGCGATAGGCCTTGGGCGAGTGGGGTATGTGTATAACTGGGGTTCGTGTGGAGTTTCATACGCGATTGGATCCGGGTATGTGTATTTCTGGGGTGCGCGGGAAGTTTCACACGCAAAAGGGCCTGTGCGAGTGGGGTACGTGTATTTCTGGGGTGCGCGGGAAGTTTCACACGCGAAAGGGCCTGTGCAAGTGGGGTACGTGTATTTCTGGGGTGCGCGGGAAGTTTCACACGCGAAAGGGCCTGTGCGAGTGGGGTACATGTATAACTGGGGTTCGCGTGGAGTTTCATACGCGATTGGCCCTGTGCGAGTGGGGTACGTGTATTCCTGAGGTTCGCGGGAAGTCTCACACGTGATTTCTGCAGGGTACGTGTATTTCGGGGGTGCCGGGGAGTCCTACACGTGAATTGGCAGTGTGGGTCCTCCCAGGTGTTCCCTCTACACCCTCCACGGCCCCTGCAGGCAGCCCACACCACAGGGGACTACCCTGCTCCCCTGGCCATGTCCCGCAGGCAGCCCATCCACCATGGGCATGCCCCCCAGCCAAGCCACATGTCACCTTGCACTACTGATAACCAACGCATGACCCCCTGCACCCCCACCCCCCAGCAGTCAGGGGCACCTGCCAGCAGGCCCCCACACATGTCCCCCAGCCCCCCCAACCCCCAGCAGTGCATGGTACCTGCCAGCAGGCCCCCACTCATGTCCCCCTGCACCCCCATCCCCCAGCAGTCAGGGGCACCTGCCAGCAGGCCCCAACACATGTTCCCCAGCACCCCCATCCCCCAGCAGTCAGGGGCACCTGCCAGGAGGCCCTCACTCATGTCCCACACATGTCCCCCTGCACCCCCACCCCTCAGTAGTCAGGGGCACCTGCCAGCAGGCCCCCACACATGTCCCACTGCACCCCCATCCCGCAGCAGTCAGGGGCACCTGCCAGCAGGCCCCCACACATGTACCCCTGCACCCCCACTCCCCAGCAGTGCAGGGCACCTGCCAGCAGGCCCCCACCCATGCCCCCCTGCACCCCCACCCCCCAGCAGTCAGGGGCACCTGCCAGCAGGCCCCAACACATGTCCCCCAGCACCTCTACCCCCAGCAGTCAGGGGCACCTGCCAGCAGGCCCCCACACATGTCCCCCTGCACCCCCACACCCCAGCAGTCAGGGGCACCTGCCAGCAGGCCACCACATATGTCCCCCTGCACCCCCACCCCCCAGCAGTCAGGGGCACCTGCCAGCAGGCCCCCGCTCATGTCCCAAACATGTCCTCCTGCACCCCCACCCTCCAGCAGTGCATGGCACCTGCCAGCAGGCCCCCACTCATGTCCCCCAGCACCCCCACCCACCAGCAGTCAGGGGCACCTGCCAGCAGGCCCTCACACATGTCCCCCTGCACCCCCACCCTCCAGCAGTCAGGGGCACCTGCCAGCAGGCCCCCACCCATGTCCCCCAGCACCCCCACCCCCAGCAGTCAGGGGCACCTGCCAGCAGGCCCCCACTCATGTCTTACACATGCCCCCCTGCACCCCCACCCCCCAGCAGTCAGGGGCACCTGCCAGCAGGCCCCCACACATGTCCCCCTGCAACCCCACCCCCAGCAGTCAGGGGCACCTGCCAGCAGGCCCCCACACATGTCCCTCTGCACCCCACCCCCCAGCAGTCAGGGGCACCTGCCAGCAAGCCCCCGCTCATGTCCTACACATGTCCCCCTGGACCGCCACCCTCCAGCAGTGCATGGCAACTGCCAGCAGGCCCCCACTCATGTCCCACTCATGTCCCCCAGTAACCCCACCCCCATGCTGTCAGGGGCACCTGCCAGCAGGCTCCCACACATGTCCTCCTGCACCCCCACCCTCCAGCAGTCAGGGGCACCTGCCAGCAGGGGCCCCCACCCATGTCCCCCAGCACCCCCACCCCCCAGCAGTCAGGGGCACCTGCCAGCAGGCCCCCGCTCATGTCCCAAACATGTCCTCCTGCACCCCCACCCTCCAGCAGTGCATGGCACCTGCCAGCAGGCCCCCACTCATGTCCCCCAGCACCCCCACCCACCAGCAGTCAGGGGCACCTGCCAGCAGGCCCTCACACATGTCCCCCTGCACCCCCACCCTCCAGCAGTCAGGGGCACCTGCCAGCAGGCCCCCACCCATGTCCCACACATGTCCCCCTGCACCCTCACCCCGCAGCAGTGCATGGCACCTGCCAGCAGGCCCCCATTCATGTCCCACTCATGTCCCCCTGAACCACCACCCCCCAGAAGTCAGGGGCACCTGCCAGCAGGCCCCCACTCATGTCCCACACATGTCCCCGTGCACCCCCATCCCCAGCACTCAGGGGCACCTGCCAGCAGGACCCCACACATGTCCCCCTGTACCCCCACCCCCCAGCAGTCAGGGGCACCTGCCAGCAGGCCCCCACACATGTCCCCTGCACCCCCACCCCCAGCAGTCAGGGGCACCTGCCAGCAGGACCCCACTCATGTCCCACACATGTCCCCCAGCAACCCCACCCCCAGCAGTCAGGGGCACCTGCCAGCAGGCCCCCACACATGTCCCCCTGCACCCCCACCCCCCAGCAGTCAGGGGCACCTGCCAGCAGGCCCCCACACATGTCCCCCTGCACCCCCAACCCCCAGAAGTGCAGGGCACCTGCCAGCAGGCCCCCACACATGTCCCCCTGCACCCCCACCCCCCAGCAGTCAGGGGCACCTGCCAGCAGGCCCCAACACATGTCCCCCAACACCCCCACCCCCCAGCAGTCAGGGGCACCTGCCAGCAGGCCCCCACACATGTCCCCATGCACCCCCACCCCCCAGCAGTCAGGGGCACCTTCCAGCAGGCCCCCACACATGTCCCCCCCGACAGGTCATCACACTCCAGACCCTTGCCCCTCATGGCCACCCAAATCCCACTCCAGTTCAAACACCCCACATTGAATTCCCAAAGTCATGATAGAAAATACATAACCAGCATGGCCATGAATCAATGTCCCTCAGACCCACGCAATGGTGACACATGACTGTGAAAAGATCAACATTTTGACATGCACAAAACAAAAGAGATAAGACCACATCAGTAAAGTATATAATAAATGTGTATTCAATAATTAACCAAATGAATAAAAAAAAACACACAATAATGGAAATAATGAAGAAAAAGTTGCATGTCCAAAATATTGAAAAATAATGTGTGAAAGCAGAATCCAAATCAATCCAAAAGCAAATGGGTCCAAAGAGTCTGTCCGTCCAACCAAATCCAAAGTGTAAAAATAAGAGACATCCATTGATCCATGGTAAAAAAGAAACTTAAATGAAGTGAAATCCAGTGTAGAACTATATACAAAGTACAAATCCAGGGTCCATAAGCCCAACCATTGAAAGTAAACCTACAAAAACCCTACCTAAAGAACAACTATATACAAAAAGGTGGGGCATTGTCCAAGCGCCCCAAATGAAATGAAAACCAAAAGGAAACCTAACACTAATTAACTATATACAATGGCAGCGGGCTAGTCCGACGGCTCACTTCCTGATTTCCTGGGCCAGGGCATCATCATCTTCTCCAGACTCTTCTATTGTTCCTCCCTTCTCTTTGGACTCCCCTCTTCTCACCTCGCCCCACTCAAAAAATCCATCTGCCACTCAGCCATCGGCTCCCTCTGCCTTCTCTCACCTCTTGATTCTATCTCCTCTTCTCTCACCTCTTTAGGCAGGCTCTCTTTTCGCTCCCAGCTCAAATCCAAGTTCCTCTGTCTTGTTTTCAAATCCCTCTATGGTCTTGCCACCCCTACCTCTCCTACCTTCTCACTTTCTATACCCCTTCTTGTTCTCTCCGCTCTGCTAATCTCTTCCTACTCTCTCCTCCACCTCCTCCCTGTGCCCCCTCCCGCTTCCGATCTTTCCAACTCCTTGCTCCCTTCCATTAGAACCTCCTCCCCCTTCACATCCGCTCTTCCCCTTCCTTGCCTTCCTTTCGCTCTTCTCTCAAATGTTATCTTTTCCACTCACCTCCCTAATACCCTTCGCTTCCTCTTGCTCTTCCCCCTCCCCCTCTTTCCGCACCTCCTACCACTACTCTCCCTATCCCGCCCTACCTCCTTCCCCCCCACTCCCTCCTCTCTTCTGGTCCTGCTCTTCTCTCTCCTCTTCCTCTCACACTCATACATTCCCTCTTGCTCCTGATCTTACCCCCACTAACATCTCCCTCTCCCTCTCTCTCCTCTGCCCCGATGACATCCAGACCTCCAGGTCCCTGCGAATTGCCTCGAGGCACTCGGCCCGCCTCAGAGCCCTTTGCATGGAGTTCTCCGCCCTGACCATCGTGAGCCGTGACTCTTCCGCCCGCTGCCGCTCCGCATCTATAGCATGGCCTAACCGCTGCGACATGGAAGACACTTCCCGTCCTGGGTCCTCTTGCCCTCCAACCGATGCCTGCCCCTCCAATGTCGAAGGCCCCGAGCAATCATGGCTCCCACCTTCTTGCTGCTGCTGCTGTGCTTGTGCCCGTGCCCTGTCTCCTGCTGACTGCACATCCTCTTCCGGCTGGGGTGCAGTTGTTGAGGTGGCCACCCCTGCTGGACGTCCGATTCCCGACTGTGGCAGGGATGTGTCCTCCACCAGCCTGGCCGCACGGTCAGAGGCAGCTCCACAGGGTACCCAGGTGATACATGGGTGGGAAGATGGCACTGAGGATGACTGGCGCATAGGGGGTTCAGGTGAGGAGGGGGTCGAAGCAAGGTTCAGCAAACGGAGGAATCCGGCCTGGGTGACCTGTCCCAGTAGGCTGATGTGTTCAACGAGCCATTCGAGATGACGTGCAGTCTTCCCATGAAAAGACTGCAGGTCACCTCGCATGTCCCGTTGACGCAACGCCACCCCACCCAGGACAGGCTCAACCCGGTCCCGGATAGCCACGTCCGCAGGGAGAGGAAGGCCAGTTGTTGCAAGTGGATCCCCTCCCTGAAAACAGGTCTGGACGTAGGCATCCCTGCTGGTGCGGGATGATGCGGTCACAGGATCGGGGACAGGATTACACACAGGCACCTCTGCGGCAGCCTGTGCTGCCTCCTGTCCCTGCCCCTGCTCTGCACCACTGGCACCAGTGGAATCCCCACCTCCAGACCCCGTCTCTGTCCCTTGCGCAGCCTCCTCCTCCACCAAACCCCCCACCAACCTGGATGACTCCTTGCCATCTTCCTTCGTCGGACCCTGTGGGGTCTCAGCTGCCCCTTCTGCTGCCGAGGAGTCCAACTCTGACCTCCGCCTCTTGGACCTACCCTCGGCAGCTGCGGCCTGGGACGCGGCACCGGACTCCTCACTCCCTGACGAGATCACAACCTGGGAGGGGAGCCGGGCCTTGCATCTCCGGCTGGTGCTGTGATCCCCTCCACAGCACCCTCTCCGCCCTCTTCATCAGTTGACGCTGCAGACAGGGAGAGATAGGAGACACGGTGCAGATACATGCAGCTGGAACCGACATCCATGTGTGACACCACAACCACGGCAACTTACATACACAGTCATTCAAGCATGTGTGCTCACACATCTGCATTTGGCATGCATGCTTACACACACATGCACCATCCATGTGTCTCACACATGGGAGGACTCGCATGTGTTAGCCTCACGGCCCTCTACATACACATCCATACATGGCCCGACAAAACCACATGTGCAACCTGCACACTACTGGCACACCACCACACGCACAGCTTACAATCAGTATGCATGTGTCACTTACCGATCGACTCCAGACGGGTCTGCCTCTCAAGGACCTGGACGTGGAGCGCTGGGGATATGCGTTCCAGGACCCTCATTTGATGTTCCGACAGGTGGCCCCTTAGCATCCGCTGCCTTCAAGAGGTGCCGGGCCTTGTTGAGTGTCCTGGACCTGAAGTCCTCCCAGCGCTTCTTGACATGTTGGAATTTGCGGACTGTCACCCCCTCCGCGTTGATGGCAGTCATGATGTCCGTCCAGATCCTGGTCCGCCCTTCCTTGTCAGCACGCAAACTTCCGAAGAGGGCATCATACTGCCCCAGGACTTGCTCCACCATGACACCAACTTCGGTGGCAGTGAAGCTGGTGGCCCTCTGCCTCTCTGGCTGGGGGTTGCCAGTGGTGCCAGATGGTGGTGTGCCCGACATGGCAACCCCAGAGGCAGGTGTGGGTGGGCACCTGGGTCCTGGGGCTGGGCTGTGGAGCGATGGTATCCCAGTCGGGAGTCTTCAGTTCCAGCAGGGGTGGTCACTGCAACTGCACCCCTGGCTGATGTGCAGGCAGCAATTAGCAGGGCACGTGGGCAGCAGGCAGGCAGGCAGCAGCAGATGGCAGGAGGAGCGTGCTCGGGGCTTTTGGGGGCAAGAAAATGGCCTTCAGGGCAGGAGCGTGATCTTCCGTGTGTTTTCGCGTGGCCAGCTTGATACGGAGTGATTTGGCACGTGAAAAAATTGCACGTCAGCGTGTAAGTCGAGGAAAGGCCCTTAGCGCGAGAGCGCGTCAGCGCACGCAAGCTAATCCATTGGAACAAAGGCCCTTAGCGCGTAAGCCCGTCTGTGATGTATCGCACAGGTAGGGCTTGAAGATCCCACGTGGATTACCATTGCTCTGTACCTGCTTTTCGTGGGGTGCGGTGCGTGTGTTTTCCAGGCGTTGCGGTTCACACGCTATTACTTCACAGCGGGTGGGTGTTGGCTCCGCGTTCTTCTACACGCAAGGCAGACGGTGAGTGGTAACCCACTCGCCCAGGCCCAATCGTGTGTAAAACTCCCTGCGCACCCCTGAAATGTAGTCGAGCGGTAAGTGTACATGCATACTGATTGTAAGCTGGATGGTGCATGTGTGTGTAAGCTTGCATGCCAAATGCAGGTGTGTGAGCACACATGCTTGAATGACTGTGTATGCAAGTTGGCATGGTTGTGGTGTCACACATGGATGTCGGTTCCAGCTGCATGTATCTGCACTGTGTACATGTGCATTTGTGTGTATTTCACAAGGGTGCAACAGTGATGCAACATGGATGCTTGGGACACTGATATGTAGAAGACTGATTGCCAGATGTGACATGGATGCCGATCTCATCACTGCGACAGTTGGTGGAGGTGTACACATGCAAGTAAGTGTGGTGGCTTGTGTGCATGTCTAGTGCACTCCCTGTGTTTCATGTGATGTCTGACTCACCTTTAGCTGCTCATGCTGTTGTATGTGTATGGATGGTGCTGGCTGTTGCCATATGGCTGTGGAATTGCTCAGGTGTGTGAGTTGACATGCCATGTGTGTTGGGGATTGTGATGCCATGTCTGAAGTTTGACATTGCCACTCTTGTGCAACTGGCATGTGTGTATCAGTCCATTGTACAGTGTCCTGATGCCTGTCTCCTATCTCTCCCTTTTTGCAGCGTCAACTGATGAAGAGGGCGGAGAGGGTGCTGTGGAGCACAGCGGTGGGGATCACACCACCAGCCGGAGACGCAAGGCCCGGCTCCCCTCCCAGATTGTGATCTCGTCAGGGAGTGAGGAGTCCAGTGCCGCGTCCCAGGCCGCAGCTGCCAAGGGTAGGTCCAAGAGGCGGAGGTCAGAGTTGGACTCCTCTGCAGCAGAAGGGGCAGCTGAGACCCCACAGGGTCCGACGAAGGAAGATGGCACGGAGTCATCCAGGTTGGTGGGGTGTTTGGTGGAGGAGGAGGCAGCGCAAGGGACAGAGATGGGGTCTGGAGGTGGGGATTCCACTGGTGCCAGTGGTGCAGTGCAGGGGCAGGGACAGGAGGCAGCACAGGCCACCGCGGAGGTGCCTGTGTGTAATCATGCCCCCGATCCCGTGACTGCATCATCCCACACCAGCAGGGATGCCTCCGTCCAGACCTGTTTTCAGGGAGGGGATCCGCTTACAACAACTGGCCTTCCTCTCCCTGCGGACGTGGCTATCCGGGACCGCGTTGAGCCTGTCTTGGGTGGGGTGGCATTGCGTCAACGGGCCATGCGAGGTGACCTGCAGTCTTTTCATGGGGAGACTGCACGTCATCTCGAATGGCTCGTTGACCACGTCAGCCTACTGGGACAGGTCACCCAGGCCGGATTCCTCCGTTTGCTGACCTTGCTTCGACCCCCTCCTCACCTGAACCCCCTATGCGCCAGTCGTCCTCCGTGCCATCTTCCCACCCATGTATCACCTGGGTACCCTGTGGGGCTGCCTCTGACCGTGCGGCCAGGCTGGTGGAGGACACATCCCTGCCATAGTCGGGAGTCGGACGTCCAGCAGGGGTGGCCACCTCAACAACTGCACCCCATCTGGAGGAGGATGTGCAGGCAGCAGGAGCTAGGGCACGGGCACAGGCACAGCAGCAGCAGCAACAAGGTGGGAGCCATGATGGCTCGGGGCCTTCGACATCGGAGGGGCAGGCATCGGCCTGAGGGCAGGAGGACCCAGGACGGGAAGTGTCTTCCATGTGGCACCGGTTAGTCCATGCTATAGATGCGGAGTGGCAGCGGGCAGAAGAGGCACGGCTCACGATGGTCAGGGCGGAGAACTCCATGCAAAGGGCTCTGAGGCAGGCCGAGTGCCTCGAGGCAATTCGCAGGGACCTGGAGGTCCGGATGTCATCGTCCCTGAGAACCCTCGGGGCCATGGAAGAGGACCGCCTCCGGGACATCGAGCAGGAGTTCGATGATGCCCTGGCCCGGGAAATCAGGAAGTGAGCCGTCGGACTAGCCCGCTGCCATTGTATATAGTTAATTAGTGTTAGGTTTCCTTTTGGTTTTCATTTCATTTGGGGCGCTTGGACAATGCCCCACCTTTTTGTATATAGTTGTTCATTAGGTAGGGTTTTTGTAGGTTTCCTTTCAATGGTTGGGCTCATGGACCCTGGATTTGTACTTTGTATATAGTTCTACACTGGATTTCACTTCATTTAAGTTTCTTTTTTACCATGGATCAATGGATGTGTCATATTTTTAAACTTTGGATTTGGTTGGACGGACAGACTCTTTGGACCCATTTGCTTTTGGATTGATTTGGATTCTGCTTTCACACATTATTTTTCAATATTTTGGACATGCAACTTTTTCTTCATTATTTCCATTATTGTGTGTTTTTTTTTATTCATTTGGTTAATTATTGAATACACATTTATTATATACTTTACTGATGTGGTCTTATCTCTTTTGTTTTGTGCATGTCAAAATGTTGATCTTTTCACAGTCATGTGTCACCATTGTGTGGGTCTGAGGGACATTGATTCATGGCCATGCTGGTTATGTATTTTCTATCATGACTTTGGGAATTCAATGTGGGGTGTTTGGACTGGGTGGGATTTGGGTGGCCATGAGGGGCATGGGTCTGGAGTGTAATGACCTGTCGGGGGGGACATGTGTGAGGGCCTGCCGACAGGTGCCCCTGACTGCTGGGGGGTGGAGGTGCAGGGGGACACGTGTGGGGGCCTGCTGGCAGGTGCCCCTGACTGCTGGGGGGTGGTGGTGCAGGGGGAAATGTGTGGGACACGAGTGGGGGCCTGCTGGCAGATGCCCCTGACTGCTGGGGGGTGGGGGCGCTGGGGGACATGTGTGGGACATGAGTGGGGGCCTGCTGGCAGGTGCCCTTGACTGCTGGGGGTGGGGGTGCTAGGGGATATGAGTGGGGGCCTGCTGGCAGGTGCCCCTGACTGCTGGAGGGGTGGGGGTGCTGGGGGACATGTGTGGGACATGAGTGGGGGCCTGCTGGCAGGTGCCCCTGACTGCTGGAGGGTGGGGGTGCAGGGGGACATGTGTGGGGGCCTGCTGGCAGGGGCCCCTGATTGCTGGGGGGTGGGGGTGCAGGGGGACATGTTTAGGGGCCTGCTGGCAGGTGCCCCTGACTCCTGGGGGGTGGGGGTGCAGGGGGACATGTGTGGGGGCCTGCTGACAGGTGCCCCTGACTGCTGGGGGGTGGGGGTGCATGAGTGAGGGCCTGCTGGCAGGTGCCCCTGACTACTGGGGGGTGGGGGTGCAGGGGGACATGTGTGGAACATGCGTGGGGGCCTGCTGGCAGGTGCCCCTGACTGCTGGGGGGTGGGGGTGCAGGGGGACATGTGCGGGACATAAGTGGGGGCCTGCTGGCAGGTGCCCCTAACTGCTGGGGGGTGGGGGTGCTGGACGACATGTGTGGGGGCCTGCTGGCAGGTGCCCTGCACTGCTGGGGGTGGGGGTTCTGGGGGACATGTGTGGGAAATGAGTGGGGGCCTGCTGGCAGGTGCCTGTCAATGATGGGGGGATGGGGGTGCTGGGGGACATGTGTGGGGGCCTGCTGGCAGGTGCCCTGCACTGTTGGGGGGTGGGGATGCTGGGGGACATGTGTGGGGGCCTGCTGGCAGGTGCCCCTCACTGCTGGGGGGTGGGGGTGCTGGGAGACATGAGTTGGTGATCATATTGCAACGTGACATGTGGCTTGGCTGGGGGGCATGCCCATGGGGCATGGGCTGCCTGCGGGACATGACCAGGGGTGCAGGGTTGTCCCCTGTTGTGTGGGCTTCCTGCATGGGCCATGGAGGGGGTAAAGAGGACACCTGGGAGGACCCACACTGCCAATTCACGTGTAGGACTCCCCGCGTACCCCCGAAATACATGTTCCCCGCTCTGAATGCAAAATCGCGTATGAAACTTCATGCACAGCCCAGTAATACACGTACCCTACTCCAATCGCGTGTGAAACTTCCCGCGCACCCCTGAAATACACGTACCCTACTCCAATCGCATGTGAAACTTCCCGTGCACCCCTGAAATACACATACCCAGCCCAATCGTGTGTGAAACTTCTCGCGCACCCCTGAAATACACGTACCAAGGCCAATCGCGTGTGAAACTTCCCGCGCACCCCTGAAATACACGTACCCAGGCCATTCATGTGTGAAACTTCCCGCGCACCCCTGAAATACACGTACCCAGCACAATCGCGTGTGAAACTTCCCGCGCACCCCTGAAATACATGTACCCAGCCCAATCGTGTGTGAAACTTCCCGCGCACCCTTGAAATACATGTACCCAGCCCAATCGCATGTGAAACTTCCTGCGCACCCCTGAAATACACGTACTCAGGCCAATCGCGTGTGAAACTTCCCGCGCACCCCTGAAATACACGTACCCAGCCCAATCGCATGTGAAACTTCCCGCGCACCCCCGTAATACACGTACCCCACTCGCACAGGCCCTTTCGCGTGTGAAAGTTCCCCCGTAATACACGTACCCTGCTGAAATCGCATGTGAAACTTCCCGCGAACCCCAGTAATACACGTAGCCCACTCGCACAGGCCCTTTCGCGTGTGAAACTACACGCGCACCCCAGTAATACACGTTCCCCGCTTGGCATTTGCCGTTTGGCAGCCCTGTAAACTGGTCCAGGGTTAGCGCAGCCCTTTGCGCTGAATTGGGAATTTTGATGGCTTTTCCTTGCGCGAGGGCATTCTTGGGGCGTAACTGGCGCTGCTGCAGGGTCGCTGTGCCACTCTGCCCCACGGCTGGTTTTGGAGGCTAAAATACATGAATACGCTGTGCGCGGAAATCGATTTTAGCGCACGCGGCTGGCGCAGACATTCGCACGTGCACACTGTGCGCCAGCCGCGTGCGCCACTTTTGTGCGAAATGCTATGAATTACCCTGATAATGTGTATTGTTTGAAGATGCGGTCTCCTGCGTATATATTGCGGCATAAATAAAAGGTCTCTAAAATGGGGATAGAAAAACATTGTATTTGTATAGTTATGGTTAAATTGCTCAAGTCATTGGAAGAGCACTTTTGGGCAGCTTATAACTTCGCTCCCTCTGGACGAATCCTCACCAAACTTTGCAGAAAAAGTATATGGCCCGCTTTGGATTCATTTGGTCAGTTTTGTGAGGTTTCGTCAAGGGGGGGCAAAGATATAGCCGAAACCGCTGGACATATTTTCACAAAATTTGCGGCAGGAGCGGCGACTTGGTCCCGGAAGCATGCTTTTGTAAATTTGGTGGAAATCCATCCAGTGGTCTTTTTAAAGCAGGCAAAATGTAGGTCCCAAAAAAGTATTGATATCTGGGTTCGCTCCGCTGACCCATTTCCCTGTTCGCTATGCAAACAGAACTCTGATTGGTCCGGAGGGCCGTGTGATGTCCGCGGACACCCAACACACCGCTGATTGGCTGGAGGAAAGTGGGATGGGCATCATATTTATCCGAAACGCCAGCCCTATTGTATCCGTGGATATCCGTGGAGAGTGCGGTGGGGATCAGGGCTGGGAAACCTGTTTTGGGGCATTTGGTGTTGGGAAGAGGGGCTCAGGAGAGTGGGGGAGTGAAAGTTGGTTGATATGATGTATTTTTGTTTAGGTAGAAGAAGACTGTGCGGAGCGCGTCAGTCCACTGACACCACGATAGTCCACGGACAGGGCCTCGGGCGGGCGGTTTATCTGGTCACTGCAGGCAGAATGTAGATTATATGAGGATGTTTGTATATGCTGTATTATGCTGTGGTGGTTGTGGCCAGCCCCTGTTTATTCCAAGGTATTTTAGTGTGCCTTTCTCTATCGTAAGACCTAATGGGGAAAACCTTTCTGTGTTCTCATGTGTGAGTTCATGCAGAGGGAATAGAATGGATTTGCTCTATTTATATTAAACCCTGAGAGCTCACCATATTCTTCAATCAAATGGATCGCTATGGGTATGTATGATGTAGGATTCGTAATATGTTAGAGTAGATCGTCTGCGCATAGGGCCACCTTATATTCTTTCCCACCCAGCTGGAGTCCCTCCTCCTGGTGGTCGCTCCTCAATCTCTGGACTAGAGGCTCCAAGGTGAGGGCGAAGAGTATCGCTGAGAGGGGGTATCCCTGATGTGTTCCTCTACTCAGTTCAAACCAAAGGGAGTATTCTCCATTTACAAATACTGAGGCTTTGGGGGACGTATATACCGCCTGGATCCCTTTCCTGAATTTCGGACCAATTTCCACCTTTCTTAGTACTGCCATCAGAAAGCCCCATTCGACAAAGGCCTTTTCTGCGTCCACTGAAAGGAGGGCAGGGTCGTCAGTCATTTTTTGTGACTCATTAATCAGATGTAATATTTTCTGCATGTTGTCGGCTCCCTGTCTGCCCAATATGAATCCAACTTGGTCAGGATTGATCGGACGAGGCATGAACGTCTCCAACCTTACCGAGAGGACTCTAGTATAAATCTTTGCATCTATGTTTAATAAGGATATGGCATGGTAAGAACCATCCTGTTTGGGGTCCCAGCCCTCTTTGGGAATCACCCAGATGAGTGTTCAGACAAAGGAGTCGGACCGGTGTCGAGAATCTCGTTAAAGACCTCCACCATGAAAGGGAGAAGTGGGAGAGGAAGGATTTATAAAACCCAGCAGTGTATCCGTCTTCACCAGGGGCTTTCCCTAATGTTAGCCTCCTAACTCCACCCTTGATTTCTTCTGCCATTATAGGAGCCTCTAGATTGAAAGATTCATCATATGGAAGTTTCGGCATCTCAACCGAGGCTAAGTAACTATCCGTACCCGATTGTGTAGAGCCGACATCAGATTTATACAGAGTCTTATAAAAAGGTTGTGAAAGCTTCTTGGATAGCTCCTTCAAATACCCTCTTAGAGTTCCCCCCTTCTTCTATTGCCACACCCCTCTGCTTGGCTCATTGTTCACGTAATCTGGTGGCTAGCAGCGCGCCCGCCTTATCCCCTTTCTCATAAAACTTCTGCTTCAGAAGTTGGAGTTTGCAGACTACTCTCCCCTCTTCAAGGAGTCAGAGCTCTTCCCTCTTTCGTTTGGCCTCTAAGGTCTTGTCCCCCCTTCCATCTACGGCCCCCCTTAGCTCCTCATCTAGCTGGGTTATCTCTATTCTAAGTTTGCATTCCACCAGGGATCTCTCTCTCTTTTTATTGGCACCCTCTCTAATTGGGATACCCCGCCATGTTGCCTTCTCCGCCTCCCATACTGTCATTTTGGAGACTTCACCCATATTATTCATCTTAAAGTATTCCTTGATCTCATTTTCCATCTCCATCTTAAAGACGGGATCTTTCCAGAGGGATTCATTACACCTCCATCGTCCTCCTTTGCTAGGGAGCCTATCCCATTTCATTTCGACCATGACCAGGTTGTGGTCCGACCAGGTGACCGGTACTTTCTCTGATCTCACTGCTGCGTCTCTTAATTCTTCGGATAGAAATATGTAGTCAATCCTAGTGAACATGTTATGGGTGGCAGAATAGAAGGTGTATCCCATTTCCTCGGGGTGGAGCCCCCTCCATACATCTCGCAATCTGTAGAGGTCTATCATGTCCATGACCTCCGCCCTACTTACATCGGTTGGGTCCCATGCACTGGGGGTACCGGCCTTCCTATCCAATCTGGGGTTCGCTCATAAATTGAAATCCCCTCCAAGGAGAACATGACCCATGGCTTCTAACATAATTTTGGGAATTGTCTTAGTGAGGAATCGGGACTGTCCCGATTTGGGGGAATACGCCGTGGCAAAGGTGATGTTCACCTTCTTTATGAAGCCCACGTCTTAGTGACCTCAAAGCCTAGTCCCTTTCAAATAAGAATTCCAACTCCAGCCTTCCTCAAAGGCCCAGACCCCCAGTACTCTGTCCCCATTCTCACATTCAGTATCTGTCGCTCTTCTCCACGGGCGTACTTAGTTTCTCAGGAAGAGGACGCCATATCCCGCTCTACGGAATTCCGTGTTTACCATGGTCCTTTTGGTCAGTGAGATCAGATCCTTGACGTTCAGTGACCCTACATTGAGGAGACCACTCCTCTGCAAGTTTGAATTAACCGCCATTTGTGTTGGGGTGTATCAAATGGCCACCCCATGGAGGTCAGCAACCAGACTCAAAATATAACTCCAGCATGTTCACTAATCTGTAATATAATGAGGATCCTGTTTACACCTTCATACCTCCCCACCCCCCCTACCTATGTCTCTCTCCCTCCCCTGTCCCCCTGTCAGCGTCTGATCTGACCCAGTTAATTTCACTGAGTCAATGCCGGACCACTAGCAGAGACCGTTACCTCACGGTCCTGTGCATAGAACAACCAACAACCCCACTCGCCCCCACCCCCCAAAATCAAAACATTACACTCAGAGAAAGAACTTATATTTCCTGCATAGATCCAACATTGGGAGTCCCCCATCTTCCTAGCGAGGGATGTTAAAATTAACACAATTGTACCTGTGTCAGAGCCTGGTGGCTCTGAGGCAGACGAGGTCTCAACCACCGACCCTCCGAAAAACACGGTCTGCCCAATTTCTCGGATTTATGCAAACTCATGCTCCCGAGACCCTGTGAAGGGTGCTCCCAAGGTCGTCATGCTCGGAGCAATCTGGGAGGGTTTCTGCGGTGGGGCCGCCCTGTCATGGTGAAGTAATACATTGTTCCCATGAGACGTGGTGGATTGTTCAGTATGCTCAGTCTTCAGCATCAGGAGAGGCATTTCCTCTTTGGTACTTCCTCGAGCCGCGAATACGCTTCCTCCTTGGGCCTTGGATGCGCCATTGTCTGTCCTATTTACCTTCCTCTCTCTGATCTCATCCTTCTTCACGGGTGTCTAATAACTCAGATATGTAGTTCTTAATGTCTTTTTTGGACCTCAACCTCTCCTTTTTGCCATCAAGCTCGAACGAGAGAGAGAAGGGGTAGCCCCATCTGTAGCGTACACCACGTTTCTTCAACCATTTTGTGAGGGGTATGCACAGTCGCCTCAGGGGGAGAGTCAGGGTAGACAAGTCCTGAAAAATTGTCACTCGTGCTTCGCTGATTGTGACCGTTCCACCAAGTTTCGCCTTTTCCAGGACTCTGGCCTTATCTTGATAATTATGGAAGTGAGCCAAAACGGATCTTGGACCACCCGCTGGCCCTCCTGCTCTGTGTATTCTTTCCGTTTTTGGTTCATCAATTGCTTCATCTTCAAATAGGAGCTTCGTTACATCATGGAGCATCTTTTTGAGGTCTCCTTCAGATTCTCCTTTTTTTTCTGGGATGCCGAAAAAGCGTAGATTGTTTCGTCTCTCGCGATTTTCTAAGTCATCCATTTTGAGACAAACTTCTTCCTCTCGTTGCTCTATTGCAACAATTCTGTGGTCCATTTGTGTGTCCAGCGTATTTAGAGAAGTCTGATTATTCTCGACTCCTTCGAGCCTCTCCTCCATCTTGTCCATTCTTTTGGGTGATTTTGTCAATCTTGCCTCCAATGTTCGCTCCTATGTTTTTGATTTCCTCGAGTAGAGCGGCCACGTCTCGCTTGGTAGAGGCAGCCTCAGCCCCCAAAGTCACCATGTCCAAATTGGAAAGAGTTTTAGGTGCGGTGGAAAGCGGGGAGTATCTGTATGGTGCCAATTTCTGTTGTATTTCCATGCACTTAGTATAAGGGTTCCTAATATCAGTTGGTAAAAGGACACAGTTACAGCTGAAGCTGCATTGTCAAATTCAAGATCCTCTGTCCTTTTCCCTGGAACATAAGTGTGGATACATGTATTGGTGTTGATTTTCTCCCTGGAGGAGGGCACATGACCCAATTTACTATGGAGACCCAACCCTCTTAGGGTCACATGTGCCAAGTTGTCAGCGGTGTCCCAAACTATTTACCAAAGTAGTGTCAGAGGGGCCCTGTGCCTGGTTTCAGAGAATCAGGCGATGCCGAGCTCAAGCAGGATGCCTTTACAGATGGGAAGTTGTGTGTGTCACATGTTCCTGGTTGGCTTGTACCCCCGTCAAGACTGCAGCACCCGGAGTCCAGCAAAAGGCATCCACGTATGTGAGGAGGTAGTGAGGGTATCGGCCAGGACTTCACTTTGATCCATCCTTTTGTGGTATCAGAGTGGTATCATTAGTATATGTCGTCGCTTGAGTCCTCCTTTGTTCCAGAGCTCGAAAGGAAGGCACACACCCGAGTACTGGGGGCCCAACCCTTCGATGTGCCCGTGCAGCTTGTGGGGCGGAGCTGCCTAGATGAGTCACTTTGCATCTGGCAAAATGATGCCCCACCCACTTCTCTCTATTATCCGTGGTAATTACCCTTTGTGCATGGGATCGTCCATTCCAGGGTCTCAGTGCCCGAGTTATAGGTCGATATATCAGAGGACCTATTTTACGGTGGTTGGGTCTGCTCACTGGATTTTTGTACTTCTACAATCAGTGCACGCAGTGCACCCTTTTATTTTGGTGAGAGGGTATCGCCGTTGTGGGATGGGTCTTGCGGATTAGCAATCCATGGCCCTTCTGATGGTCACAATCTGGTGGTGGATGGGTCACCGACAGACCATTCTGTCATGTACTTGGGCCTTAGCGCATTCCCAGTGGATGGGGGTTTGACGATGTCGTACGCCACCATTTGCGGGTCCCAAGGACAAAATGGTGCTGTTCCCAGTGTGTCCTGCCTGGGTATACGTGGACTCTGTGGGTTTGTGCTGGGGGGGGGGTGATGAGACCAATTATCACCAGTGTTCGATTGCCTCTTACTGTAATGCGCGGTCCGTAGTTCCGCCACCGGGTCTGGGCCTGCCTGCTAAATACTTCACGGGGTTAGGGGTCATGCCCTTCTCTTCAATTGCCTCTCAAGCCGACCGCAGTCAGCTCTGTGACCCAGGAGCTGGAGGTCACTGGGTCCTCCGGCTATGTCTGCAGCTGTCAGGGGCTCCCCCTTGGTTTACATACGTCGGGCGAGGGAGAGCGGTCCCGTGGGCTCCAATGCCGTGGATCCTTCTTCCGAGCTCACAGCAGCCGGGAGTCCCGGCCGGGGTGCTAAACACACACACGGACCAGGAAGCTGTGCAGGGGAAGGCCTATCTCCGCTCACTGGCGCTGATGTGTCGTAGTGGATGCTCCTTCCTGGGACCACTGTGAAAAGTGGTGTTGCAAGCTGAGTCCTCCAGATACCAGCTGGAGGAGGGGGCACTCTACGGAGAGGTGGACCGGTGCTCCAAGTGCACACGGGGGTGCAGCTCCATCTGCGGCCTCCACATGTCGTCCCATGCCAGAGTTTCGCCTGTGTCATGCGGGGTCCCGGCCATTGCTACTTTCGGTTTGAGCATCTCAGGGCCATGCGTGCAGAGCTCCGAAGTTACCAGCTGAAATCGGGATGATTTCTTGGACGATTTTCACCTTTCTTTCGCCCAGTGTATGGGGGCTGTCTTCAGACACCAAGTACACTTCATATTTCAGGGGTCGGGGGGCGCTTCAGTGGGGGCTCAAGCCACTGAAAGGACCCTCAGTCACAGAGATCACATGAAGCCTGACTCCATCTGTGCGCCCCCTGGTGGCCAGTCCTGTTTTCACTTTTCAACACTATCCGTTCATGCAGTTTGATTGCTGTTGATGTGTTGTAATTTCTGCACTATTAAAAACTAATATTGCAGTATTGAAGTATTGCGGGGGCAGTTAGATACCTGTTGACATATTATAACTGTTGCTAGTTTCACAGTTCTTGAGGGTATTTTTTGAAGCAGTTTCATTCTTGAAGGTGGGTCTTAGAAGTTTGACAACTGGAAGCAACATTTTAGTACTGTGGGTGTACTGAGATACCAGTTGGTGTATTCCGACTGTTGATACTTTACGAGTCTTGAAGGGCATCTTCAGAAGAACTTTCATTTTTGCTGGTGGATTTTAACTTTTGCAGTAATGGAAAGTAATATTGCAATGTTATGGTTGCAGTTAGATACCAGTTGGCGTATTCTAACTGTTCACAGTTTCACAGTTTTGCAGGGTATGTTTTGAAGACACTGCAGTATCATTGGTGCAGTTAGATGCCAGTTGCCGTATTCATTGCAGTGGTATGGGCACAGTTAGACAGCAGTTGGCTTATTCTAACAGTTGGTAGTTTTACAGGTTAGTGAGGACATTTTGTAGACCCTCATACTCAGTACTTTTTAAGTACTATTGTCGAAACAATATTGGTACGTGTTTTCCACAGTTGTTGTTTCTGTGTCTATAATCATTGGGTCAGTGGGGAAAACACTGTATAGCAGCCCAGCTGATGTACTCACGGGCCAGATGGTGTATGGTAAATTCTCACAGTTTCACAGGGAAGAAGGGTATTTTTTGTTTGCAGTTACATACCTGTTGGTGGCTATCGGGCAGTAGGTTATGCTCATTTTATAGGTCAGTGATTAAATTTAGGTTTCAGGATTGTTAAGTAGGCATTTGCTAGATTTGCTGGTAATCTCTGTTTCAGAGTCATGGAAGTATCTTTGCATTCAAACCACCCACATTACTTTTTAATGTATGCAGTATAGTGATCTGCACTGGTTGTGGCACCCGTTTGGTTGATTATGCCTACTATTGTGAAGGGTTTCTTGCCAAGCGATACTTGCACGTGTGTGACACAAGTAAGCTTGCAGTTGCTTTTGGTACCATCTGCGTGCACCCTAAAAGCATTACTATTACATACTGGCTATGTGAGTTTATGTGTAAGGTGGAAAGATTGTCTGAATTGCAAACAGCACATAATATGCCATAATTAGCATTTTGCAGAAATGGAATGGATTCACAATTAGATATTGCAACATACACAATGCGCTCATTTGGGACTTGATCCTGTGCCACATGGTTGCAGAGAGTGCATTTATATTTCCACATATATGAAATCTAGAAGATGCCATTCATAGGTATGTTTTTCCTTTCAATCACTTGCATTAAGTACATTAGAAATTCCTGTGGATCTTCCTGTGTGTTTATGGTGAATCTCACCATTCCTGCACGGTAATCCAATTCCTGTCTTATTCCTGAGATACTGTAAGTGTTGTCAGGATTGTTTGTTGCATTTCTATGAAGGAGGAGCATTTGCAAATACAACTGGTCTGCGCTGTTCAAGTAAATGTTTTCAACAATTGGTGGTAATTGAAACATAACATTGATTGCTACATTTGCATAGCAATTTACACCAGTTGTGTTGGAAAATATGAATGGACCAGACAGTTCTGCGTCTGTGTCATTTGCTGGAGCTGCACTTGTTTTTTTAGAAGACATACTTCTCTTTCTTTGTGCTGTCAGATGTGCATTTGCGTTTGCACTACATCTTTTTGTGGTTGTGCTACTTGATGGAGTAGCAGCTGCTTTCAATTTCTTTGGTGGTACTGTTGGGAGATCTCTTATAAGATCTCCTATAAGTTCTGTTTGCATTACTTTTCTTTTAACAAGTTTTTCTTTTTGAGGAACAGCTTAAATATTGAGAGTGTAGAGTGCACCTAGTCTGCTGTACTCTACGATGCAAGGCATGTCAGCCTTGACTTTGTTTGCATAAACATTGACTAGAAATAGTCCTTCAAGTGTACGTAGCTGTGACAGTGCTACTTATCTCATACCTTCTTTAAAGACTGTGCTGCCAATCTCAATCAATGCCTGATCTAGGGTTAGACTTTGTGATTTATGAATAGTGACTGCATATGCAAGAAACAGAGAAAACTGTTGTCTGCGTATTTACATATCTTTAAAAAGAAGGAATTGGGCTGTTGAGCATCCTATCCTTTTAACTTCTGAAAGTTTGTCAAAGTGGATGTTGACAAACTGAATGTTGTTGTCATGTGGATATGTCTGGAAACCAACAACTGTACCAAGTCCTCCATTAACTAAACCTTGCTCTACATTAAGGTTACGTTTTATCATTACTCTACAGTTTAAACACAATGTTAACATTTTCTCCAAACCAGCTGTGTTGAAGATACAGTTTTCTAAGCTATTTAGTCATGCTGTGGCTTGTTGACACATAGTCAGTGTCATACCATGCACTTCCACTTTGTCAGTGGAGTTCATTTGCACTATTGGTTGCATTTCTTTTTTGAATATTGTTTAATTGAACTGTGTACAACTTGCTAGGGTTGGCATTAAGGAGGTGCATTTCACATTTGTGTGTGCTAATTGTTCCATGACATCAGCAGCAGATGTGTTATGTCTGTATAGCTCATGGATGAGTCTACTATTTAAGATAGACTGTGCATCCTTAGAAAGCACACCAATCCAAATGCTTTTCATAATGTTAGCATAGGTGGGGTCTGCATACTGAGGCATGTTTTGAGTTAGTTCTCTGTATTGGAAATGTTGCCAGAGATTTACATTTCCTATGCTGCCAAGTGTGTTACGGCACAGTTTTTGTCCTAAGGTTTTAAAAATAGGTTCACTTTTCACTGGTGTTAATGGAAGAAGATCTCTGAAAACAATAATGTGTTTTACTCCAAAGAGTTCTTTGCAGTTCATTTTAAGGACCTCTTGCAATCTGAGGTGAATCAAAGCCAACATTAGGTTTGAGACCATGCTCACCTCATCTATTAGGAGCATTTTCATTTGTTTCAGAATTATGCGTAGCTCCATAGCAGCTTCTGTTCAAAGTTTGTAGTACTCTAAATTGTTTTGATGTTCTACTGGAAGGAGCAGAATTGGTGTAAAGTAACACCACCTATGTTATGATATGATATGATATATGAAATCTAGGTTATTTATAACGTGCTTAATACCCAGAGGTTTCTAAGCACAGACCCGGGAATCGAACATATGTTACTCCGTGTTGTCTTGCTTCCAAGGCGAGCACGTTGCTCCTGAGCTATCCTCCCGAGATGTTGCAGGCAGCTATACCTGTGGGGGCTGTTACAACAGCTGAAAGCTTGTTGTTTGTCAATTTTTGGAGGAACTTGATGATTTTTATTAAGAATGTTTTGCCTGAACCAGCTTCACCACTTACATACAGGAGTACAGGTTTATAATTTTGAAAGCTACAAGTTTTAGTTTCATGCTGCACACCATATTCAATTTATTTACTTACAGGAAAATGCTACATTGTTCATTATTGAATTGTGATTTCAGTAGAGCAAAGTCTTCTTCAGATTCCTCATACTGACACATGGTGTTTTCCACTTCAGGCATGGCTAATTCTGCTTAATTTACTATGAATGGCTCTCCAAGTGGTTCTTGAATTCCTGTAGGAGAAGGTTGACTGCCCTCAGGAGTGTCTTCATTTAGTTGTGCTTGCAGATATTCCTCTTGTTCGTGTTCAGTGTCCAACATGTTTTTGTACTTCCTGAAATTGATATCTTTTATACTGCTTTCATTTGCATTGAAAGCATCTTCATAGGAGTCATGGGTGTCAAATAAATCTTCTTCTTTTCTCCCTGGTTTAAAAAGTTGGAGTAAGGACATGTAGTAAAGTTCTCTATGTTGAGGAGTTTTAAATGATAGCTTCATATGATTAATCAGGCCGGGTCCACATTTTCTATGAGAGAGCATTTTTATGACAGAGCTGTATAATTTTTGTGACAGTGTTTTGTCAGATGATATGTCATCCCATAGGTCTTTCAGCTCTGTTTTCTCAGCTTTAGTTAGGTAGGCTGTGACATATCGTGCAACAGCAGTGGAATTCTCTGCAATGCACTGTACATCAATGTTTGTATTCCACAGGAGGGCAATGATTGCATTGTAATCATTGATGTACTTTGACACTTTGCTTCTTTTAATGCAGTATGTGTTCTTAGGCAATTGCCTTTCACACTGTGTCTGCCAGAAGACATGAAGCTGTTTACTTTTGCTTAAATTGCTCTAGGGAAACCAAAGCAGCATTTGGTGTAGTATATGCCTTTGTTTTTAACTGCGTCGACAATACTTGTCACATTTATGTCTTTGAAACCACAAAATGTGTGCATGCAGCTCACTATGTGTGCTTTCTGAAGGGATGGCGCAAGTTACAGATTTGTGAATGAACTGCAAAACAGTGGCATCACTGTCCTGACCAAATTTAGGAGCATCTTTTATCCACAAAAGCATGTGAATGTGCGGTGCTCTTCTAGATTGATATTCTTTTCTCCAAAAGAAGTGTTGCACTTCTCTGAAGGGAGGAATTGTTTTATTACAGATGCAGCATGGCAATCAAGCGGTGGTGGAGTACCTTGACACATTTACAGGGTTAAGAGCGCACAGTTCTCCTAGAGTTTTTATGTCTATTCCTGCTTTGTTTTCACTTGCTATGCATAGGAAGTCGTGCAAGTCTTCCCATGCATACTTTGCACAACCTAAAGTTACAAACCATGTGGGTGGGCCATGGTTGCGTAGCATACACCGAACATCTGCATAACATCAGAACCAGTATTCTTTTGTACCATGCATGTTTGCCAAGAGATTTGTGATACTTGACTGCAAAACATCATCTTTGTCTTGCACCTTTTGAAGTAGTTATGTAGCAGACACGTTTAAAAAATTGGAACCCGTTTTCAATGTGTGTGCAACTCCATAACATAGAGTTGCTAGTTCACTTTCAAACAGGTGGTGGAATATATAATCAATGTTTTGTCTGAATATGGGGTCTTCAGAATGCATTTGTAAAGAGCAGATTTTGATGCTGTTATTTGTGTGCATCTTTCATCATACCTTTCCTCTTTTCCAGTAGGAAAGAGTAGAGGAAAGGCTTGTGCTTCTACACTTTTTTCCCATATGCTGATTCATGTTGGTGGTTTCATTCGGGTTTTCTTCAATGTTTATTTCTTTGTAGTATTCATTGTTCTCTTTAATATATTGTAGGGCTTCTCTAACTTTGTTTAAGTCTACTAGTTGCTGCCAATTCTTTTTGTCTTTTGTAGGTGCACCATTCACTAGGATAATCAAAGATTAATCTATTGGCCATTGCACTCAGAGAGTGTCTACATTTTCTTTAGGATCTAATGGCAAATAAACTACTTTTCCACAAATGTCTTTTAGTAATTCAGAAGGAGGAAACTTGAGTGTTTTAGGTTGAAGGCGTATTATAGCTTGAAATGGGTGTCCTGTTTGGATTATAATGCTCTCATACAAATTAAGCTGTTGGAGTGCTTTTCGAAGTGGAAATAGTTCCAGATTATTTATTTATTTATTTTATTTACAAAAAAATCCTGGTTCTTACATCACTTCATTTTTAAACATCATTGAAACATAAAAAAAGAAACATCTATCTACTCCTTCGTAAGGTCAATATTCTGCAGAAATTGAGTCACTGCTATAGTGTCGGTAATTCTTTCTCCCTCCATTAAACGGGACCACCAAGTCTCTTCGTCATAATAAAATGTATTTTTGAACAGATGCAGCATATGGATCATTCTCTCCTTCTCCAGACCTTTATAATTAAGTAACAGATGTTGAAGGGTTTCTCTCTGTTCCTTTAGCTCACAAAAGCGACATAGATTTGTATTTGATAGCCCTCTAATGGCTCTTATTTCATTTGTTGCGATGATGTTCAGGCGAGCTCTCATGAAAGTTTGTCGAGACAATCTACTCAGAAATTTCCTCAAGTACGATCTTGTGCCATTCAATTTCCTGCTTGTTAGTATAATATGAGTCGCTGATTTGTACCCTGCTGCCGTATCTTGAGTTTTTATCCAATCCCATGTTTCCAGTTTTAATATCACTTGTGTTGGATTATTTATAAATTCAGTTTCAGATGAGCCTATGTAAATTAGAGCGGACACAATTTCCTGAACCCATGGAATCCACATTTTTGAATTCGGATCAATGAGTTCCTCGTGGATGATGCTGAAAATTGCCGGTCTTTTTGGCAACATCACCTTTCTGAAGAGCATTAGTCGATTCCTTTCTAAAATGGCTTTTAATGAGGAAATTCACAATTCCCTTCTGATTAAGGCCATAGGTGTAGACGCTGGTAGGTTCAACAGGTGTCTCCAAAAAAAGCTTTCAAGTTTTTGCCATAGCTCATCAGGGAGATTTAAGAAGGCTTCTGCTCCGTATACAATGGTTGGAACGGCCTTCATTGATAAAACTGAATTATCGGTTGTAATGAACATTTACAAAATGTCCTTTCCAGTTTCTGTGCTTGGACTGTCAATCTTTTCGTCTTCTCCCACAGATTTGATTGAATATTCTTTTCTGTGGGGTTGTTACCTAGAATAACTCCCAAATATTTGAATTCGATGACTGATTGAATCTTCTCTCCCTCCAGTAGCCATGTGAAGTTGGAGTTAGGTTTCAGCATTTTTTGGAATTACATTGTCTGTGTTTTAGTCGTGTTGCTAGCCAAGTAATTTTTTCTTATATACATACTCAAGTTGTCTAGCTGCCTTTGCAGGCCTATAGGTGTTTGATCTAATAAAATTAGATTGTCGCCGCATAAAAGATGAGGAATCTTGGTCCCACCCAGTTTCGGGGGGAAGGATCTTACCAGCGATTCTGTGTCCCTAAAGTCCCATAAATAAGCATTAAACTGGGTAGGGGCCAATGGCATCCCTGCTTAACACCTTTCGCCGTATGGATTGGTTTGGAGATCAGTCCCAATTCATTTAATCGAACAGATATTGACGTTTCCGAATAAAGTGCCTGAATTTGTTCCAAGATGTTATCAGGGCAACCATTAGTTTTTAACTTCTTCTAAAGGCGCTCCCTGTTGACCTGGTCAAAAGCCTGAGCCAGGTCAACGAAAGCCACATAGATCGGAGAGCCACCCGCCTTGGATTTCACTTTTAAGATGTTAATTAGCAAGATGTTCGCCAGGGTTGCAACATTTTTTACAAAACAAGATTGGAATGGGTCCGATACCTTAGATTCCTCGGCCCAGGTTTGAAAAAGATTGAAAAAAGTTGAACCGTAGAGCTTGCCAATAACGTCCAACAACGCTATTGGCCTATAATTCTTAGGGTTTTCTCTCGGGCCGGTTTTATATATTGGGACTATAGTCGCTTTCTTCCAAGGTAACAGGATTGTTTTCATTCTTGTGATTTTATCAAAGACGACTTTAATAAACTGAGCCCATTCCTCGGGAGCGTGTTTCAAGTGGGCATTTGTTAGGTTGTCCGGCCCAGGCGCTCTGGAGTTATTCAGCTTCCAAATCCTTGCCTCTATAGATGGTAAATCAATGGGGAGTATCCATTCCACTGCCGTCCGGGTTTGAGTTTGAGAACTCTCCATATTTGGGTTTTTAAAAAGATCTGTGAAGTGGTTTATCCACTTTTGTTCACTTACGCAATTGTGAAGACAATTTGTTGTACCATTTATTGATGTTTTTAATATTGATCAAAGTTCTCTTGCATTGCGTCCCTTTATCAGTCATAGGAATATTTCTGCATCAGCTTGATACATTATCGCTTTATGAGTTCTTAGCCAGTTTTTGTAATATTTTTTTGCTATAGCTGCTGATTCTATATCTTTAGTGTAGTTAGTTTTTTTGACAGTCGAACCGCTTTCCTAATTTTTTTCCTCTCTTCGACTAAGTCTTTGTCATAGGTGTGAATCTTATTGTTAGCGTTTATTTTTAAGTTCTTGACCATGTGCTGGTATATATTTAGATGCTGTTCGAAGTCAGAGGCAGCAGGAATCTTGTCTGGGTCCACCTTAGTATATATTTCAGTGAGCTTTTCTACATCATCTGCATTAACTTTATTTTTGATTCTTCCACCACTTTCTTCAATTGGCAAACACATCAGTCTTCTTCTCTCCTGAAGTGATGTCCACGTAAATTCTAACAAATTATGGTCACTGTTTTCGGTAGGTATAATTTGAAATTTAGTGACGTGTGTAAAGAATTCCTGTGTGACAAAAATATGATCTAGTATGGCTGTTGCATCACCCTTTTCCCAGGTTGGAACAAACACTTCTTTCTTTTGCCTCAAAAGGTGAAGGTTGTGAAGATCATCCACTCTCATTGTTTTTGCCCATTTTATACCTCTTTTGATTGCCAGCGTTTTAGAGTTACAGGTGGAGTTACCTCGCATAACGTCCGGGTATATTAGATTTAAATCCCCACATATTATCAAGTGGGCCCGATCGTGGTCTGACGAGATTTTCAGGAGAATGGAATTTGCTTTATTTAAAAACTCTCCAATATGAGTTAATTATTATTATTTCCTCGTCACGTGGGCTATTTAGGTGATGATAGCTCCCTTCCCACTTAAGTTGGAGGACCAGGAAAAATAAAGATGCTTCCAACACCTTCATTACTCGTAATTCATAATACGACCTAACCATAGTCAACAAGTCTGAGGAAGGGTGGTCAAAGAGCCCCTTGGTTGCTGGTGCAAGAAAACTTTCATATCCGTCCATATATGGTTGCTCTCTTAGCCATGTCTCTTGGAGGCATAGCACATCATAGTCACCCAGGTGGACATCCGAGGGTCTCTTGTGTTCCAACATCCAAGCTTTAAATGGGACAAATTTTTCGGGGCAATGTTATTTTGATCCTTTATGACTGGTCCCTCCGGGGGTTGCTAACTTTGTTTTCTTGACTCCACGGCTCTTGCGATCCATGTCCATTGTTTCACTTCCGATGTTCGCCCCTGTTCATTCCCTCTGTTTTGTTTCAGAGCGGGTCCAGGTTTCACTGGTTCAGGTGCAAATGTTATCCAGAGTTTCTGAAGCAGACCTTTAGGAATTCTACCCACATTCAGAGTGTCTAAATACTGTGTGGTATTTTCTGTTTCCGATAGTCTTTGGGTTCCTTTTGATGACTTGTCATGTAAGGATCGCTCTCCATCCTGATTTGTTCTGGAATTTACTACATCTTTTATCTCTGTTTGCGTTAAATCCAACATAGAGACATCTTTACACTCTGTTTTCCTAGATTGCAAGCGTGTCATCAGTTAGGATTTCGTAACTGATTTTGTTGCCATGGGATTCATATCCCTTGTTTGTGCATTTTTGCCGCATTCTGTAAGATTGTATCCTAATATTATAAAGCTTTCAGTTGCTTGTAATATTAGTGACCATACTACCAAGGACGGTACATGTAAGTAGACGCTGTCCAGTTTATCTTTGACTCCAAACTCCAAACTCCATAATTTTTATATCCTCTGTTCTAATCACTCTTAAAGCTGGGATGCAGTGGAACAATATCAGAATATTTCTCCTGTTTAGGATTGCTGCATCTGATTTTTCAATCGCTTTAAGATGGAGGTTTATTTCAGTTTTTATTATTTCCTTATATGTGAGCCCTTCCCCCCTTTTAGTTTTCTCTCTTGATTTTGATCCTCTACTACTTTTCCAGCCTCTCTTATTTTCGTAATCCTTATAGTTTTTTGAGTCATAATTAAACCTCGATTTCTTTCTATCCCTCAAGATTGGGAGACTATATTTTACTATGTCCCATTGCTCTGGATGTTGAATGGAGATTGAAGTCTTTAATGATGTAATGAATTCATGATGAGTTTTTGACCCCACCGACGCCGGGAGCTTCTCACAGATCCTAGAATTTAGTCTCACTTGACAGTTCAATTCCACCTTTTCTCTCCTCGCAGCCAACGACATAAAAGAGGGGGAGTCGGGACCCGTTTTATCTTTATTATTCTCTCTGTTTGACTTTTGCAGTTGTCGACTTTCCTCTCCAAGGAAGTACAGGTCAGGTTCCAGTCCTTCATTTGAGTATTCTGATAAGTCCATAAGGTCAGTCAGAGAGTTCACGACTTGATTACTTACTGTGTGGTTCAGTGCCAAAGGAGTATTGATGTCAGCGAAGTCTGGTTCGTCGCAAGATTTCAATGTTATTTTTTTTATATTGCCCGCTTGTGCTAAGATTGAGAGAGCTCTCTCGTCATCGCTTTCATCGTTCTGATCGATATTCAGTGGATCTTGAACCAGCTTCTCTACTAAGGTTACACTCGTCGTCCCTAAACCTTTGGCATTTATTGCTGCCAAGAATATCGGGTATGTGTATGTTGCATTTGAGTAGGCACTGCTTCTTCTATTAAGTGGTTATTTTTTACTCCCTTTCCATCCAACATTATACACCTGTTTGAAGATGTTATTTTTGGAATTAACTTCAAAATTCTTGTGTCTTTTTCTTTAGTATTAGATGTTGCGTGGCCTACAAGGACTGATTGTAGTTGCACAGTGCTTTTAGTTGGATTCTTCTCTTTAGGTTTATACACTACGGACACATCTCCTATCTGTTTATCTTGAGATGTTTTCAATTGTCCAAATCAGCCTCATTCGTCCAATACGTTTGGGTACTTGATGATAGTGAACTCAGATTCTCTGTTCCCGTGCTTTTGGTTTTCGTTTGAGACTTAGCAGCATTTTTCATGTGTAGATTGTTATCCTCTATGAGTTGCTTCTGATTCTCACACGCCATGATATAACCTTCCAAATAGGTCATTTTCGTATGTATCATAGCGATCAATGTGGAGTGGTCCTTAAGTGTATTGTTGATTCCCTCATAGAGTTTTGTAAATGGCGCCAAGGCAATTGTAAATGTAGACATCAATGCCATCAGATCTGTTTTTTTAGAAGGGGTATCCTTCTCTGTGAGTTCAGACAGTCTCAAAGATGGTCTCCTTCTCGTAGACAGGTGTATAGGTGAGTTTACTGGCTCTAAGTTTCTATTCACTCTTGGTGTGTAGTCCCCAAGAATATTGCACGGATGATCGCCAGTAACCTTCTGCGTTTGAAGATTTGAGAGAGCCGACTCAGGCATAGGGCTGACAGTTATTATCTCCATAGGTGACTCTTTTGATACTGATGTTTTCTTGGGATCACCCACATCTAGATCTTTACCCTTGGGTTTCTCTTTACCATCTTGTTCTATAGGATGGTTGTCGAGGTCCACGGATGGAAGTGTCAGACAGGAACCTCCCTCATGCACTGTTTGGAGCTCCACTGCATGTGTCTGTGGGTTAATTTTAGGGGGCAGCACTGGAGCGCCCACCCCCTTGTTCTCGATGTTATTGGGGGATTTATTATGTTTATTAATCCCCGAACAAGACTCCTGTTCATTAATCCGTCCCAGTGTTTGTGGAGGACATTCCTGCCCATTCATGTGTTGTGTTGTTGGTAAAGGTTTTTTGCTGTATCTATACCCGCCCATGTAAAAGCTTGTAAATCCACTGGGGGGAGGTATAGTTTAAATCCGCTCCTTGTAATATTTCCATATCCGATAATTCACCCATTGCATGTTGTTCTACAGGTTTTATTTTTTAAATAAAAAAAAAACTGCAAAAGGGCGGATTCTTCTGAAGCAATGTTCTGTTTCTTTAGTTTAATTTCTTTATATGATCTTTTTGCGAAATCGTCCTTATCCTCACATCTTTGTAATGAGTCTTTTTTATTTAAAATCACTGGGAGTTGTCCACGCAGCGTTCCATTCTTTTTCGTTAGTTTTGGAATCTTCTTTTCATTTAACAAATGTTTCTTTGATGCAGCTGTCTTTTGCGTTTTCTTTTTAATTACTGTTGTTTTATCTCTTAGAGTTTTTTGATGGTTATCTATATCCGTTGAGTTTAAACGTTTTTCTGAATTCGTTTTTACATCCAGGGTTTCACTATGTACAGACACCGTGCTTAAAATATCTGATAGGTCGTCAGCGGCTTCAACATAATTAGAGGTGTGGCCGTCTTGATGATCATTTTTATGTGTACAGAGCAGAATATTTCCAGTCTCTTTTGTGTTTGGTATAGGGTGAATGTCAATAACTACTTGAATTTTATGGTGTCCCTGAAGTTCGTTATGAAGGACTGGCTTCTCATCCATGATCAGCTTAAGTCCTGAAGGAGCTTCAATGGGTGCGGACTTAGATATATTAACGGGGGGCTTCTCCACAAGTAGCACGCGGCCCATTACATTGGAGCCTCCTGTAAAGTGATCGATGCGCAGCTCCATGTCCGTCTCACCAGAGAATTGGGCATCCACGTTCGCGTCGAAGCGGGGTTTCTCTATCAGAGACTATGGGCCTCATTAGGACCCAGGCGGATTTCGCGGTGCTAAATGCACCGCGAAGCACGGCGGAAAGCCGTCGATAGCGCCATGGGGGTTGGCGGATTTACCGCCCCATTCCGACCTCGGCGGAGCGGTAAATCCCCAATCCCCATTCTGCCCTTCCCCATTCCCATTCTTGCCCCATAGGGTATAATGGGAGTGGGGAAGGAGTTAATTACGCCACCGTAAAATACGGTGGCGTAATTAACAACGAGGTCCCGTAGCGCCATGGTTTTCTCCGCCTGGTAAAACCAGGCGGAGAAAACCTCCATGGCGCTAAGGGAACTCGTAGTACGGCGGACGGGTCCGCCGCGATTAGCGCTGGCGGAAACCCACTCCGCCTGGGTCCTAATGAGGCCCTATATGTTTACAGTATCCGCAAGAGCAACCTTCCGCGACACCCACAGTTGCACCGGGGTTCCATTAACCTCCAAGCTTCTTCCTATCCCTTCCGCACCTCCTGCGCTCACGTGCACATCCACTCCCCCACTGGACACACACCGCTGAATTTGCTGAAGGGACCGTATAGGAGACGGTAAGGGGGCGCAAACTGTTACATGCCCTGAGGAGTCGGGTTTTCCGTTAATGAGTGTGTGAGGATGGTTTGCAATAGAATGTTCGTATGTGAGCCATTTCCCTCACAATTATCGAAAACCGTCTTATCTCCCAAGGGAGCGGAGTGCTCTGGTTTCAAGGGGCTTCTATGCTCCAAGCCATTGTTGGCATCTCCACTTGGGCCACGGAGGCGTTGGCTTCTCAGGCATCTCCCCTCATCCTCTGTAACTGGCCATATTTCCGGTGCTAGCGGCCCTTGCCAGTGACTGCCGTTGACTGCCAGACTCAGCTGCCAAGAGTCCGCGCCCGCTCCGTGGTGGCTGACAGGTTTTGTAGGTTAGCCCGTCCTCACCAACAAACCGTGTAGAAAGACTTGTGCAAGCACAGTGAAAGAGAGTTTGCTGCCGTTGACTGCCAGAGTCAGCTGCAAAGACTCCGCGGCCGCTCCGTGGCCGCTCCGTGGCAGCAGGCAGGTTTTGTAGGTTAGCCCCTCCTCACCAGCAAACCGTGTAGAAAGACTTCTGCAAGCACAATGAAAGAGGGTTTGCTGCTGTTGACTGCCAGACTCAGCTGCCAAGACTCTGCCAAGTTATTAGTGATAGGCCGTGTAGGCATTTGGTTAGTATCAAGCTTTCCAGTGCAGTATGTGCAAAGTATTGAGGGGTTAGTAATTTCGTATTTGCTTTCTGCTATAAGGTAGAGAGCTAACTGGAACCATTGGGGTTCCTTATTGTCTTCTATTTTGTATGCTGTATCTAAAGTTTCTATGCTCATTGTATAAAATGTTCTGCGTCAGCACACAAATACTTGGTTTGGTACTTCAGCAGAGGTGCTTTTAAACTTTGCTATTTCTTTTTTGAACGTGTGTATTAGAAGGTTGGCATCTTTGAGGCTGTCGCTATTCTTTTCTAAAGTTACTGGATTTTGTAAGTGCTCTTCACTGCCAGAATATTTGCTTGGGATGTGGTCTATTTTTTTCCAGGAGTTCTTTGGCTGTGCCATATGATTTAAATGCGCCAGTTCTAAAGCAGGACTTTTTGCATAGTACAGTCTCTGAATGAGATTCCGTATGGTGGAATGGTGTGTTGCTAACCTTTTGATGTGGCGGAAGGTGCTTCTGCAAGCATTATTATAATCACAACCCCTTGTAGGGACTTTTCATGAAAGTTAAATGCACATGTGATGTCATCAGTGATGTCATCAAAGACATTTATGATGTAATCTTTGATGTCATGGGTGTTAGTCTTAGCAGTGCATGGTGGTGGCATGACTTATGGCTGCTTAGCTTACCATAATTTCTGGGATTTTTTGATCTTACTTGTAACCATAATATCCTTTGAACACACTTTTCCCACTGGTTTTGAAAGGTTTTTGTTAAAAGAAGGGGCCGCACCAGGTAGGTTACAACAATCTTTATTGTAACATAAGTGTTGTGAGCACATATACTAAAGACCCCCAGCCTCTCCCACAACCAAGGCTCAACTGACTCTCTTTAAGAAACAACAAAAACATAAACTCCACATTCCAGAAAAGAAACCTCATAGGTTCATTCTAAGAATGAACCTATGAACACAGCAATTCTAACAAGCCTGGTATATGGACATTTATACAACACAGCCCCCTCCCTTAAAAAAAAAAAAATCTTTACTTGTAGAAATACACATATAGAAAAACAAAATATATACAGAATGATGATGAAAATAATACCGAAACATCATGTAACACTAACTCTTTATCTTTGCAACTCTAGACATATTCCAAATTTGCCCACTCTCCAAACCCACAGCATTTCGGAAAACTCTCACAACCTTAACTGGATCTGAATAAAGAGGTTCTCCTTTCTTAGAAACCACAGCCTTCCTTATCCGAACCCATTCTCCAATCTCAACTTCAGTTCTTCTTCTTCTTGGATGCTTTTCATTGACCTTTTCCACCCATTTGTCCTTACGCACATCCATCCTCTTTCTCACTGCATCTACAACAACGTCTCCTTTGCCCTACCTAACCAGGCTGGAGACACCACCGTATTCGCCCTTCGACCTCTCATAAGTTCAAACGAACTCAGACCTGTCTCCAGACCTGGGGCCATTCGCAACGCGTATAGTCTTTCTCTCACAGCCACTCTCCTGTCTAGACCACATACATTCGCTCCTCTGATAGCTTCCATGATGCATCGATTGGCCCTTTCAACCATACCATTACCTTGGGGATAGTATAGGGGAGTTCTTTTGTGCGCAATCCCACATTTCTCAAGATATTCCAAGAACAACTTCCCTAGAAACTGCGGACCATTATCAGTGAGAATGCTCCTGAGAAGACCTTCTCTCTCAAACACACCCTCCAAGAATTCTATGATCCGCTGACATGTCACTTCTCTCAAAATCTTAAATTCAGTCCACCTTGAAAAAGTGTCAACTAAGACCAAGATAAATCTACCTCGACCCCTACCCATGTCGGCCAGACCCAAATCGTCCATTGCCAGATCCTGCCACACTCCATCGGGTGCTTTGGTCTTACCCATCGGCTGGGACACCGCCACTAAATTCTTTCCTGATTTAACACAATCAGTACATGCAACTACTTTTTCAATTTCACGATCGATCCCTGGCCACCAGTAATCCGCCTTTATCACCTCTTTGGTCTTATACACACCTATATGTCCTTGATGAGCAGATTTTATTAACCTTTCCCTCAAACATCCAGGAACGACCAATTTGTCCCACCGATACAACAATCCATTCCTCAATGATAGTTCCATCCTCACCTCCCATAATGACCTTTCCTCACTGCACAACAATCTCTTCTCAGGCCATTCTCCTTTTACAAAATTTATAATGCGTTTCCACATTTCATCGGATTCCAAAACACAAATCCATTCTTGCTTTTGTATAATACCTCCCACTGTGACAAAGAGCATATCATTTTCACCACACGTTTTGAGACATTCCTCCCTTTCGCAGTCTTCCAATCTTACCCTAGAAGCATGATCAGCTTGTACATTCTCCTTTCCAGCAACAACCTCTATATTAAATTTGTGGCACTGCAATCTTGTCACCCAACAGGCTACTCTCCTTGATACTTTGTCAAGTCCTTTACTCTCAAAAATTGATTTGAGTGGCTTATGGTCAGTTCTTAATGTAAAATCCTGACCCCACACGAAATTCTTTAACTTCTCTATGCCCTAATGGCACGCCAATGCTTCTTTTTCGAACACAGAATAATTGAGTTCCGCCCCCTTCAACATGCGAGAAGCGTGCATCACTACCTGCTCTGAACCATCTATATCCGGTTGCAACATCACAACCCCTACACCTGTGTCGCTGGCATCAACGGAAAGAATGGTTTTCTTTCTCGTATCAAACATCGCTAAGGGTTTGGCCATATCAATTTTTATTTTTATTTCCTCAAATTCACTTTCACAATCCCTGTTCCATTCAAAATCAACATCTTTCTTCAACAACGCTCTCAAATTCATTACACAGTCAGCATAGTACTCAACAAACCGATGATAAAATTCAATGGTACCCAGGAATGACCTCAATTCAGCCTTATTCTTAGGCGGTTGGGTTTTCAAAATGGAATTTACTAAATTCCTTTTTGGTTTTAGACCCTGTTCTGATATTTCATGACCCAGATACTCAACAACTCGGGTCATAAAAACACACTTTTCTCCACACAACGTTATACCTCTCCTTTTCAATACTCCCAGCACAACCTCAAGTCTCTTCCTCACCTCTTCCTCATCCTTTCCACATATGAGAACATCGTCTTGGAAACACCACACTCCACTGTATCCCTCAACAACTTGTCCATAACCTTCTGAAATACGGAGGATGCTTATATTAATCCAAAAGTCATCCGCCGAAATTGATAAATCCCTTTGTATGTAATACATGCAGTTAATTTGTAATTTGCGAGATTCAATTTCTAAATTGATCTGATGATACGCACTAGCCATATCCAGTTTTGCAAAGAATTTTGCATCCCCAATCCTACTCAGTAGTTCTCCCATGTTCGGGAGTGGATGGTGATCAGCCACAACACACCGATTAAGCTCCCTCAAATCAATGCACACTCTTAAATCACCATTGCCTTTCTTTACAACCACCAATGGAGAAATCCATTCTACTGCCTTGGCAGGTTCAATGATGCCTTCTCTTTCTAGCTTCACTAACTCCTCCCGCACAGATTTTCGCATAGACAGTGGTAAAGGTCTGAGTTTGGCTGCAACTGGTCTACTTCCCTCTTTTACAACAATTTTATGCACCATCCCTTTAAGACATCCTACACCTTTGCTGAAGACCTCTGGATATTTCAAAATCACCTCATGACCTTTATTGTTGTTTCTATCCGACCCCGGTACATTGCTCACATTGAGAACTTGTTCCTCACTATTAGGATCTAACTTAATGCACAATCCCCTCTGCTCCCTCCATCCCAGCAAAGTTTCCCCTCTTTTGATGACATATATTTTTCCATAGGTCACTCTTCCTTTAAACTTAAATTCAGCATTGCACCATCCTAAAATATCAATTTTGTCACCATTGTATCCACCAGGAATCTTGTCAGAGGGAAACAGGTGTTTCATCGAACCTCCTATCACATTCTCAAATACCACCCTGGACATCAAAGTAATCTTCGAGCAGGAGTCTGCCAGCATTTTTACTTGATGACCATTCACTTCTATCCATGCCGAGGGATGTTCGCTCTCATCCGACCCCGTGCACCGTACCATGTGCACGGTAACAATTTCATTCTCCGACACATCGCTTTCTTCAGACGATGCACCATCATCTTCTTCAATAAGAAGAGTTCCTTTCCCACCACCAATCCTATAATTTTTACAACAGTTTTCGAAATGGCCCCATTTCTTACAAATGCTACAATTTGCGCGCCTGCCAGGACATATGGGAGATGTAGATAAGTGGCGTGCACTCCCACAACGAAAGCACAATCTATCTTCCCTTTTTACATTTACTTGCGTGGCGTCTTTCTGAATACACCTACTGCCTTGATCACCACCTCCACCCTTGTTTTGAATACTCTCATACCGTCTATTCGCTCTAGCTTTGTATTTCTTTTTCTCTTTTTGGCACAACATTTCTCTTATCTCCCACTTTTAATACCTCAGTAATTTGAGCAGGTTTACTCTCTTTACCAGACAATTTTGCCACACACTGTAACGTATGCTCGATCTTTTTTGCAATGCTTATAACCTCTTCCAAATTTGGATCATCTTTTAACCAAATTTCTTCACAAATTTTGTCATTTGAACAATGGAGCATAAACTGATCCCTAATATGTTCATCTAGACCTCCACCAAACTTGCAATTTAGGGGCCGATTCATGGAACAAACGTGCGCCGAAAATCTTCGGCCAAGCAGACGCAAGCGGAAAAAAACAGGCGCACGCACACGCGTGCAATTCATGGAAATCCCTGCGCGTGTACACCTCGGGATGTGCGCCAAACCTGTGCATGGCGCACAAGTCACTGCAACATCCCGAAAGGCGTGCGCGACGCGCACAGTGAAAGTGCACAACCTCAGCGCATACACCAGAAAGTGGGCGGGACACGGGGCGTAACGCGCGGAAAGGGCAACAACGCGCGAAAATAAGGGCGTAACTGGGGATGTACTGCAGGGAAGCAGACGGAACGCCCACACGCACTCGAACCACACGTATTCATGGAATCGAATAGGGCAAAGCCACGCACAGCCAAAGACACACACAAGCTGAAACACGTCCGCCACACGAAGGCAAGTGGTAGAGTCCCAGCGCATCACAAAAGTGGCAACATACAGCAATTGGGCCTGTGCGAGCAGGGTACGTGTATTTCGGGGGCGCGCGGGAAGTTACACACGCGATTGAGCAGGGTACGTGTATTTCGGGGGCGCGCGGGAAGTTACACACACGATTGAGCGGGGTACGTGTATTTCGGGGGTGCGCGGGAAGTTACACACGCGATTGAGCGGGGTACGTGTATTTCGGGGGTGCGTGGGAAGTCACACACGCGATTGAGCGGGGTATGTGTATTTCGGGGGCGCGCGGGAAGTTACACACGCGATTGAGCGGGGTACGTGTATTTCGGGGGCAGGAGGGAAGATACATGCGATTGAGCGGGGTACGTGTATTTCGGGGGTACGCGGGAAGTTACACACGTGATTTAGCGGGGTACGTGTATCTCGGGGGCGCGCGGGAAGTCACACACGCGATTGAGCGGGGTACGTGTATTACAGGGGTGCGTGGAAAGTCACACACGCGATTGAGCGGGGTACGTGTATTCCAGGGGTGCGCGGGAAGTTCCACACGCGATCTCATCAGGGTACGTGAATTACAGGGGTGCGCCGGGAGCAGCACACGTGAATTGCACGTGTGGGTCCTCCCAGGTGTTCCCTCTACACCCTCCACGGCCCCTGCAGGTGGCTCACACCACAGGGGCCTACCCAGCACATGTCCTGCAGGCACCCCATCCACCATGGCCATGCCCACCAGCCAACCCACATGTCAACTTGCACTACTGCCCACCAAGGCATGTCCCCCTGCACCCCCCAGCAGTGCAGGGGCACCCACCACCAGGCCCCCACCCATGTCTCCCAGCACCCCCACCCCCAGCCACCAGGGGCAGCCTCCACCAGGCCCCCATCCATGTCTCCCAGCACCCCCACCCCCCAGCCACCAGGGGCAGCCTCCACCAGGCCCCCACCCATGTCTCCCACCACCCCCACCCCCCAGCAGTGCAGGGGCAGCCTCCACCAGGCCCCCACCCATGTCTCCTACCACCCCCACCCCCCAGCACTGTGGGGCACCTGCCAGCAGGCCCCCACCCATGTCCAACTCATGTTCCCCACCAACCCCACCCCCCAGCACTGTGGGGCACCTGCCAGCAGGCCCCCACCCATGTCCAACTCATGTTCCCCACCACCCCCACCCCCCAGCACTGTGGGGCACCTGCCAGCAGGCTCCCACCCATGTCCAACTCATGTTCCCCACCACCCCCACCCCCCAGCAGTGCAGGGGCACCCACCACCAAGCCCCCACCCATGTCTCCCACCACCCCCACCCCCCAGCACTGTGGGGCACCTGCCAGCAGGCCCCCACCCATGTCCAACTCATGTTCCCCACCACCCCCACCCCCCAGCACTGTGGGGCACCTGCCAGCAGGCCCCCACCCATGTCCAACTCATGTTCCCCACCACGCCCACCCCCCAGCACTGTGGGGCACCTGCCAGCAGGCCCCACCCATGTCTCCCACCACCCCCACCCCCAGCACTGTGGGGCACCTACCAGCAGGCCCCCACCCAAGTCCAACTCATGTTCCCCACCACCCCCACCCCCCAGCACCGTGGGGCACCTGCCAGCAGGCCCCCACCCATGTCCAACTCATGTTCCCCACCACCCCCACCCCCCAGCACTGTGGGGCACCTGCCAGCAGGCCCCCACCCATGTGCAACTCATGTTCCCCAGCCAACATGTCATCACAATCCAGATCCCTAGTCCCTATGGTCAGCCTCCAAATGCAAAACACCCACCTGAGTATTGCATCCACCCACTCATAATTTGCAATTACATCACAGAACACCAATTGCAAGTTCCGAAACAAACACATTTCCCTCACATACACCCAATAGGTGTCAGTGAATCTCAAAACACATATCATGAAATGCATGAAACCAATGAGATACCACACAATGAAGTTCACCAAAAAAAATATGTATTAAAGGAAACATAAATAGAATAAAAAATGAAGAAACAGAAACGTGAATGTACAAAAATGAAAAGAAGCATGTCCGTTAAAAAAAGCAAAACCAAAAATAAAATTCCAAACTAATGTTGTCCAAAGTCAATGTCCACAAAACAAAATCCAATGGGAAATAAAAAAGAAAGCCATTGCTCCATGGTTAAAAAGTGAAAAAAAAATACAATCCAACTGTGAACTATGTACATGGGAACAAGCCAGGGTCCATTACCCCAACAAAATAAAGGAAACCTATCTAACTACACTAACTAATAAAATAAACTATATACAAAAATGTGGCCAATGTCCGAAAGGTCCAAATAAAATAAAAACAAAAATGAAACCTAACACTACCTACATAACTATGTACAAGGGCAGCGGGCTAGTTACACGGCTCACTTGTGGATGTCCCGGGCCAGGGCATCATCGAACTCCTCCTCAATGTCCCGGAGGCGGTCCTCCTCCATGGCCCCGAGGGTCCGCAGGGCCATCGACGTCTCCACCTCCAAACCCCTGCGGATTGCCTCGAGGCACTCGGCCCGCCTCAGGGCCCTCCGCATGGAGTCCTCCGCCCTGACCATTGGGAGCCGTGCCTCTTCCGCCCGCTGCCGCTCCGCATCTATGGCGTGGCCCAACCGCTGCCACACGGAAGACACTCTCTGTCCTGGGTCCTCCTGCCCTCCGGCCGATGCCTGCCCCTCCGATGTTGAAGGCCCCGAGCCTTCATGGCTCCCACCACGTTGCTGCTGCTGCTGTGCCTCTGCCCGTGCACTGCCTCCTGCTGCCTGCACATCCTCTGCCGGCTGGGGTGCAGTCGTAGATGTGGCCACCCCTGCTGGACGTCCGACTCCCGACTGTGGCAGGGATGCCTCCTCCACCAGCCTGGCCGCACCGTCGGAGGCAGCTCCACAGGTGGGAAGATGGCACAGAGGACGACTGGCGCGTAGGGGGTCCAGTTGAGGAGGGGGTCGGAGCAAGCCCCATCAGACGGAGGAATCCGGCCTGGGTGACCTGTCCCAGCAGGCTGACGTGGTCAACGAGCCATTCGAGATGACGTGCAGTCTCTTCATGAAAAGACTGCAGGTCACCTCGCATGGCTCGTTGACGCAATGCCACACCAGCCAGGACAGGCTCAACCTGGACCTGGATAGCCACGTCCGCAGGCAGAGGAAGGCCAGTTGACGTGAGCTCATCCCCTGCCTGAAAACGGGTCTGGACGTAGGCATCCCTGCTGGTGCAAGATGATGCAGGGACAGGATCAGGGACAGGATTGCACACAGGCACCTCCGCGGCGGCCTGTGCTGCCTCCTGTCCCTGGTCCTGCACTGCACCACTAGCACCAGTGGGATCCCCACCTCCAGACCCCGTCTCTGGTGCTTGCAAGGCCTCCTCCTCCACCAAACCCCCCACCAACCTGGATGACTCCGTGCCATCTTCCCCTGTTGGCCCCTGTGGGGTCCCAGCTGCCCCTTCTGCTGCCGAGGAGTCCAACTCCAACCTCCGCCTCTTGGACCTACCCCCGGCAGCTGCGGCCTGGGACGCGGCACCGGACTCCTCACTCCCCGACGAGATGACAACATGGGTGGGGGCCTGGTGGAGGCTGCCCCTGGTGACTGGGGGGGGTGGGGGTGGTGGGAGACATGGGTGGGGGCCTGGTGGAGGCTGCCCCTGGTGGCTGGGGGGTGGGGGTGGTGTGAGACATGGGTGGTGGCCTGGTGGAGGCTGCCCCTGCACTGCTGGGGGGTGGGGGTGGTGGGGAACATGCGTTGGACATGGGTGGGGCCTGCTGGCAGGTGCCCCACAGTGCTGGGGGGTGGGGGTGGTGGGAGACATGGGTGGGGGCCTGGTGGAGGCTGCCCCTGGTGACTGGGGGGGTGGGGGTGGTGGGAGACATGGGTGGGGGCCTGGTGGAGGCTGCCCCTGGTGGCTGGGGGGTGGGGGTGCTGGGAGACATGGGTGGGGGCCTGGTGGTGGCTGCCCCTGCACTGCTGGGGGGTGGGGGTGGTGGGGAACATGCGTTGGACATGGGTGGGGGCCTGCTGGCAGGTGCCCCACGGTGCTGGGGGGTGGGGGTGGTGGGGAACATGAGTTGGACATGGGTGGGAGCCTGCTGGCAGGTGCCCCACAGTGCTGGGGGGTGGGGGTGCTGGGAGACATGGGTGGGGGCCTGGTGGAGGCTGCCCCTGGTGGCTGGGGGGTGGGGGTGCTGGGAGACATGGGTGGGGGCATCGTGGTGGGTGCCCCTGCACTGCTGGGGGGTGGGGGTGGTGGGAGACATGGGTGGGGGCCTGGTGGAGGCTGCCCCTGGTGACTGGGGGTGCAGGGGGACATGCGTTGGTGGGCAGTAGTGCAAGTTGACATGTGGGTTGGCTGGGGGTCATGGCCATGGTGGATGGTGTGCCTGCAGGACATGTGCAGGGTAGGCCCTTGTAGTGTGAGCCACCTGCAGGGGCCCTGGAGGGTGTAGAGGGAACACCTGGGAGGACCCACACGTGCAATTCACGTGTGGTGCTACCCGCGCACCCCTGTAATACACGTACCCTGATGGAATCCCGTGTGGAACTTCCCGCGCACCCCTGGAATACACGTACCCTGCTGAAATCGCGTGTGGCACTTCCTGCGCACCCCTGAGATACGCGTACCCTGCTCGCACGGGCCCAATCGCGTGTGGAAATTCCCGCGCACCCCTGAGATACGCGTACCCTGCGGAAATCGCGTGTGGCACTTCCTGCGCACCCCTGAGATACGCGTACCCCCAATCGCGTGTGGACATTCCTGCGCACCCCTGAGATACGCGTACCCTACGGAAATCGCGTGTGGAACTTCCCGCGCACCCCTGAAATACGCATACCCTGCTCGCACGGGGCCAATCGCATGAGGTACTTCCCGCGCACCCCAGTGATACACGTAGCCCGCTTGCCGTGCTGGTACAGGGTTAGCGCAGCCCTTTGCGCTGGATTGGGTATATTGATGGCTTTTCCCTGCCCGAGAGGCGTTCTTGGGGCGTAACTGGCGCTGCTGCAGGGTCGCTGCGCCATGGCTGGTTTTGGTGGCTGGAATCCATGAATACGCTGTGCGCGGAAATGGATTTTAGCGCACACGGCTGGCGCAGGGATTCGCACGCGCACATTGTGCGCCAGCCGCGTGCGCCACTTGTGCACTGAATTCTATGAATTACCCCCTTAGTGACAAATGCCTTAAAGCGGTAATGTAATCTTCAACAGATTCTTCTTCATGCTGGAACCTCATGCCAAAATGATACCGTTCCCGCACCGTGCTTGTTTTGGATTCAAAGTGCTTGTCCAACTTAGCCAACGCTTCATCAAAGTCATTAGAACCCCCTTCTACATCCAATTCAGATATTTCTGGGAGAGTGTCATATATCCTCTGACCTTCATATGCCAGAAAATGCATTAGCATTGCCACCTTGCGTTCCACTGACATACCATTGCCACATGTGGCCTTGACATAGTGTAGGAAACCCTTTTTCCAGGGTGTCCACTTGATCCTGGGCGGACCCGGGGAGGGCATAAACACCTGTGGACCAGGAACCCCAGAAAGTGCCATATTACAATTCCAAAGCGAAAACTGGATGGAGAACGTAAGTGCGAAGCACAAGATGCCGTCACAGTTACAGATAAACAATTTCTGCTTCCTTCAATTCCCAGAACACGGTAAAAATTAGTCATTAGATTGCGGCACGATTTCCAATACTGTTCCTCCATCCCATCCTCGTCGCCAATGTTAAAAGAAGGGGCCGCACCAGGTAGGTTACAACAATCTTTATTGTAACATAAGTGTTGTGAGCACATATACTAAAGACCCCCAGCCTCTCCCACAACCAAGGCTCAACTGACTCTCTTTAAGAAACAACAACAACATAAACTCCACATTCCAGAATAGATACCTCATAGGTTCATTCTAAGAATGAACCTATGAACACAGCAATTCTAACAAGCCTGGTAAATGGACATTTATACAACATTTTTATTAGTGGAACTGAGCCATATATATATATATATATATATATATATATATATATATATATATATATATATATATTCAGTAAAAAAACTTTGCTAAAGGGACGTTATGGTTCCAAGTAAAACCGAAAAACCACTGAAATTTGCCAGTTATGGTAAGTTAAGCAACCATAACTCGCGCCACCACTGTGCACTGCTAAGACTAACACCCAGGATATCAAAGATGTTTTTATGACTGAATTTCATAGGTTTTTAGTAGCGCAACTTAACCATAACGTCCATTTAACAACGTTTTTTACTGAATTTATAGGTATTTGGTAGAGCAACTTAACTATAACGTCCCTTTAACAAAGTTATTTTTACTGAATTTCATAGGTTTTTAGTAGCACAACTTAACCATAATATCCTTGACTTTATATACATGTAACATAGAACATACTGAACCCCCAGCTAGTGATTTTGATGTCCGCAGACTCTTCGTATGTCCGCTGACAGACGCGGACAACAGCAACACTACCCAAAAACTCAGGGGGTATCTTAAATTGTTATAGCATGCCATATGAACACTGCACAAGTTCACAAACCAGCACACAAACACATTATATGTAGTAATAAATAAGAAGTGTAACCTATATATGTAACACATCAACCATTCATTTAAATACCATATGTACTGAAATAAAATATACCAAAATAAGAAAGATAGGCTTCCAACATAATTACCTCACAGAAACTGCACAACTAGGAGCAACAGCAGAGCTACAAACCAGTAAGAACACAAGTTACCAGAAGCTAGTAAGTGTACTTCATTTTTCTTATATATTTCTAAAATTTCTGTATTAGATACAAATAAAGTAATATAATTTTCTTTTCTCACAGAAATGTCCAGTACTTTGGAGTGGCTTGAGGAGAATTTCCCACGTGAGGAAATGTCTGAAGATAGTGAGCCTAATGGTAGACACTTCTCTATATAAGCCAATTAATAAGCATTACTTTATGTACATTTATCATATATTTCTTTTTTTTGTACAGACCATACAAACATTGAAAATAGTACACCAAAAGATATATTGGATAAGACTCATGCTCATGGCAAATTTCAACAATTTGAAAAACTTTGTGGAGGATCACAGAAAAGAAAACATTAGATACCATTGTCCCACATGTACCTGTCCCCCCTCTCCATATCCCAGTCAATTATCCCCAAACCATCTCCACGAAGAAAAACTTTTTGATGAGACTTCCATCCCTTCATCTCCTCCTATTAATCCTCTTGAAACCCCCAATTCTCCTGTGTTTGTCTCAGTTTCTGCTGCCCCTTCTCTTTCATAAATTTGACATCTATATATAATAAAGCAAAAATATTATATGTGTCCTAATTCAGTTCTTTTTTGTGTTTTTTAAAAAAAAGGCAGTTGAGGTGTCCGCGGACAGCGCGGGTGTCTGGGATGTCCGTAATCAAATGAAAATGGGGTGTCCTACGGACACTATCCCTGTCCGTAATGCTCGTAAGCAAGTTGAAACTGTTCTAAGAACACACTTGGTGTCCGGGATGTCCGCAATTAACCAAAATGGAGGTGTCCTAAGAACACTAAACCTGTTCGTACTGTTCGTAGGCAAGTTGAAACTGTTCTAAGAACACACTTGGTGTCCGGGATGTCCGCAATTAACCAAAATGGAGGTGTCCTAAGAACACTATACCTGTACCTATTGTTCGCAGGCAAGTTGAAGCTGTTCTAAGAACACACTCGGTGTCCGGGATGTCCGTAAAACCCAAAATGGAGCTGTCCTAATAACACTATACCTGTCCGTACTGTTCGCAGGCAAGTTGAAACTGTTCTAAGAACACACTCAGTGGCCGGGATGTCTGCAATTAACCAAAATGGAGGTGTCCTAAGGACACTATACCTCTCCGTATTGTTCGTATGCAAGTTGAAATTGTTCTAAGAACACACTCAGTGTCCGGGATGTCCAATTAACCAAAATGTAGGTGTTCTAAGGACACTATACCTGTCCGTACTGCCTAAAGAACATCTACGCACATGTCCACCACACCCGTAAATTCTCCGAACATCGCACCTGTCCGTTACTGTTCGTGTCACTTGTGTCGCATTTTTAATAAATGTCAGGACCCGAACACTGTCCGTAGAACACCCGCGCGCATGCGCACAACCGTTCCCGTGCATTTGATGTCCTGCAAACACCTCTTCCCTTCACGGACATGTTTGCGATGCCTTCATGTGACCGCACCCATGCTCAGCGTGTGTCCTGAATTGCGGACACTGTCCGGGTCCCCGAACATTTTAAAAATACCTTTTCAGGCAATCCACAGTCTCTTTTACTAAAAATGCACCACAGTACATGTCCCAGACAATAACCCCGTCTTTCTACATACATTTTAGAACTTTTTGAGCCCTTTTGGGGTGTTCGCTTTGTCCGCGGACAGCAAGGATGTCCATGAACCGCACACCAGCACCCCTATAAAAGGCCACACCCCAGACCTCATCCTTATTGTGTTTCTGGCTACCTTACAGAACACAGTGTATTTTGCTGCCAATTTTCCAGATTCTTTTCTGAAACCTGATGGTGGCATCCATGGCTCCTCTACTGCCACCTGGTGCTACATCTGCCTCAGCAGCACCCCCATCCCCTCCACCTCCACCACCTGCCCAAGGGCCTGAAGAGGGAAACAGGCATGAGGATGTAGAGGAGGATGAAGAGGATGACGAGGATGAGTTAGTGGAAGTCCCTACTACCAGCACTCGCTCTGAGTCTTGCGCGTGGTGGTTATTTACCATTCATGGAAACGTATCCAAGGTGCGTGCGAACAAAGTTACCTGCAACCAGTGCAAAATGGTGCTGAGTCGCAGGGGGCTTGGTTCGTACAGCTTTGGTACGACTACTATGAAGCGACACCTAAAGTCGTTCCACTGTGGGGCTGTTCGCAAGGTTGTACCTTGCGAGGAGCGTAGTAGGTTAAGTTCCTCTACTTCATCCTCTGTTTCCGCTCCTCTCACCACAAGAGACACTCTTGTGGGAGAGCGCATCCCTCCAGCTGCCTCACAGGCCAGTCACAATGCTGATGACCCTTACCTTTCGAGGGTCAAAGTTTTGTGTATATACTGCGACGCAGTACTCTGCAGGGGGAGAGACTTCGAAGTGCTTTTGAGACTCTGGTCTCAGAGCACAAGAAGACCTGCTCACTACCTAAGTAAGGCCCACCCTACATCTTCCTCTCTCCACCAGCCCTTTCTTATCCCTGTGGTTGGTGTCTCTCCCTTACCCTCCGTTCTCCTCCTCTCCTAGTGTGTCGTGTGTAAAAAAACAAAAAAATATAACACAACTAAATCCTCAAAAAAAGGCTCTTTTCAGAGCCGCTTTTCACAGTCAAAAAATAGAAGTGGCAAATGAATTGAGCAGGCTCTTGTGTATTTTATTTTTTTTTAGAAGTCCGCGGACAGGTCGCGAACATCAAACATTTTGGGGTGTTGCCCTATCAAAATTATTGCACTTTTTTCCTGGAGGAAGTGGTGGCTCTGAAAAGAGCCTTTTGGTGGTGTTTTTTTGTATTTGAAAAACTTGATCAACACCTACTACAAAAAGGATGGCTGTAATTCCACAAAAGGACGCAATGCATTTTGTACATTTCTCAGAAAAATCTTATTACCAGCATAAGTAAAATGGACTCCATCTCTACAAAAAATGTATGTGCTACGAAACATAATATTTTCATTGTGAAAAGAGAACATGCCAACATCTCTTAGAAAGGCACAAACAGCCTTATTGACATTGCGCCTCGCTTTCTCCATTTGTGGACCAAATGAAGAAGAACGCAGCCACATTTGTCTCTGCGCAATACGAGAAAATATTACTTGGGAATTTGGAAACATGTCCATGACCTTCCCAAATCCTTCTTTCATCGCAAATTGCAAAGAAATTCCTGACACATGTCCCAAACTGTTCCCTCCACAATGAATTATAATTATGTCTGGATGATGTTCTGTCTGCAAACTAGCACAGAGAGGTAGCAAGTCTAGCCACCTCATTCCGCGTACTCCATGCCAGTGCACTTCCACATGAGAGAATCCAAGATCTGCAGCTACTCCACAGCATTGTGCATGCACCTCCAACGAATGGATCCATGAGTCTCTCAAAATCCACACAATCTGTTTTCTGAAACACACAGCCATAGCTAACTGTTCTTCTCTCAAAAAGACCTTCTGACAAACTGTTTCCTTACACAACACACCCACCAAACTTTACTGACCAATCAATTCCTCTGCTCATTCTCATTTGCATGCCTCTCCACCCCAAAATCCCCATATGTAATACGCGGTGTCTGGGACTACCGTTATGTCCGCGGACCTATCGTAACCTGGACAGCCCTTCTACCATTTCCACTTCACTCTCTGTGCCATTCCCTCACTGGATACAGCTAAACAGTCACACAACCATCCACCAATTACATCCAAGACCTCTACATCTAACTGCGTCATCAGAGTTCAGTACTTCAAATGTACTGTAGATTACTCTGAGTACAAGTCTCATATCATTGGAAAGCACCTACTACAAAAACTATGGTACAAGTCTCCAAGATTTCTACTTGCAGCTGCATGCATATCCACATGCATGAATACAAACTACAGGTATGCATATTTTCTGCACAGTACATGTACAAAACTTGCAAAATAATATAAACAAAGTAAGTACCACTTAACCTGTATAGCCTATAAAATGAACTTATTGTAATTTTTTCCATCTACTATAATAACTGTCACACCTTCACAAATGCATACATTCCATGCTTTTCTATACAGTATCTACCATTTACCTTTTAAAAATTGCAAAATAAGTATATCATTATTTCTTCTATCTCCTAACATTCAATAACACAGCCTTAAAAAACAATCGAGTTTCATACACTTCCTGTTGAATTAACATATTTCAAATAAAATATAAAGACTGCACATAGTCAAAGGAAACTGCATACTATATTCATACACAATTACTAACTTCTTTCCTTTACAATTACAGTGAAGACCACTCTCCTGAAAAGCAGCAGAATCCGAAGTACAAACAACAACTCAGAAGAAACCTAATCATTCCACACAAAAAGTAAGTACAATACTACCATAATATTCTTACTGTTACTCAAACACACTGTGCGGGTTGATTCATGGTATTTGTGCACCAAAAAAAAGATTAGTGCACCATTCTGCCCACAAATCCCCATTTGTTAAACAGGAATTTGCAGGCAGAATGCCGCACAAATCCCCGTTTTCAGCACTCAAATGACATAACTCAGCCTCTAGAATGTTAGTATTGCAGAATAAAGAACTGTTTTAATTCTATACCATTAGATTAGTGTTTGTGCTTCTCCTCACCACTAGCTTACTTTCTACTGTCATCTGAACCCCAGTGTAGTAACACACAAATACAAGATTAGCCTTCCCAACTAGTTGTAGCTGCCCAATACACAATCACACACCATCACATACATCTCTACCATCATACTCAGACACTCATGCACCCAGCACACATACATCGCAGAACAACCCAACCCATACCTTCTTTATTTTTTTCAACAGACCCCAAAGAATGCCTACCAAAAAAGCAAGTCCGTAGAAAACAACGTAGAAGTAGAGCAAATGAAAAAATAAGTATCCAAAATAAGCATCCATCACTAGCAGAATTTGTACAAAAAGTTCAAACAAAACAGCTAATACAGTAATTTAGCAAAACAAAACATGCTTCAAACTTTGCCTCCTCTATCAAAATGTAAAACGAAACAGAAAACGATTATCAAGAATTCAGCTACCATTACTGCTAAAACTGTTCCTATAAATCTTGATATAATGGCAAGTAAGCATACCAAAAAAATATTTTTCCAAAAATGTTCAGCCACAGAGTCCTTCAGAATCTTATAAAAACAGGAGAGAAACCATACACAACCCTTAAAACCTACCGTAGAAAATTAATCTTAGAAGCTTTGATAGTGCAATCCTTCTCAAAAGAAAGTTATTTATTTTAGTGTTAAACAGAATGAAACCACTTACAAAACTAATTACTAAATTACAAAAAAGACTTCTCAATAAACGAAATATCAACAAAAATAACTTCTTAAATATCTGTGGAGGTAAATGGAGTCACACCACAAACACAGAACCATATTTTAATGAAGAAGCATACAAACAAAAGCAAACAAATGCAATTGCTATACATAGCAGTGGACAAGCTTATGAAAAAATTAATAATACCGTAATGGAACAAGAAATTCTGCTTACAAAAATATCTCCAGAAAACTCAGAGAATTACCTCTCCATTCGACTGGACTAAAACATGCAGTATACAAATGGTCATGCACGTCAATGTGTAACATTCCCAAAAAATCTTTCAAATCTTTACGCCAATTCCTCAATCAGTATGTGAAAGGTAAAGACAAAATCAAAATGAAACTGCTGCAAAATATGGATACCTGTCCAGTGCGTAAATACACAGGGCTAGAAGGACATTCATGTAACGCTCACCTGACTCCCACGGAGGCGCTGGTCTAGTCTGGGTTGCTGTGGCCTCTTCAAGCGTGATGCGCAGAACTCGGAACACCGACTGAACAGGACCCTCAAATCTTGCTTGTCTGGTCCGTAGGAATATCCTTCTGCAGATGAGAAAGGGGATTAACAGTCTGCAGAATAGTGTGCTTGCTCCCCCCTTTCCCCCTTCGTTCTTCTCTAACTTCCTCCGAAATCCCCGGTTGAAGCTCACCTTATGGTTTGAAAGGATGAACTCTCCATCCTGCTTCTGGTGCAGGGGTGCGTGTTTGTCCAGTTACTTCACTGGTTTTCAGAATGGCGCTGGCAAAATCCACTTGACTTTTCCCAGCGGAACGCCGTAAGTATGAAGATTACAAAAGTTCAAGAGTAGAGCCTCCTTTTCTGTTGCCTTCCTAACCTGTGATCTGTCCTTTATTTCAGGTGCAGAATGAAGGCGGTGCGTTGAGGGATTGAATTGCCGATGGTAAACTCAGGTGAGTTAGCGATGGGGGCGATCCCTCTTAATGTCTTTATATTCCTCCAGTAATGTCTTTTGTCCTTTCCCCATAGGGGCAGGAGTGCGGTACCTGCCAACGAAGCGGTGCCGACCCGAAATGAGGAATGGTCCACCAACAGAAGACCGGTAAGTGTTATGGCAGAGATGTGGCGACCGGTGCAGACAGTCGCGGTGGAACCAGAAGAACTCCCGAGGACAGGTGAGTGAAGCGCGGCGCTGCAGCGAGCAATGCGGTGCTTTTAAATGAAAGTCTTTTCTCAGGAACGCTGGCGTGAAGGTTCCGGATGCAGGTAAGAAGTTTGATAATGTTCTTGGTTTTCACCTTTCTCTTCTCTTCTTTCCTTACAGGTGTTCCAGGATCGAGGCGGGCGTGGCTGGAGACCAGATGCAGGAGCAGACACGGTGAGCGTTCAGCTCCTTGGATGCAGAACAACGCGAAGCGTGAGCTACTGTCTGGGCGTGGCTTAAATAGCCCCCAAAGTAGTTCCAGGTAAGTATCCTTCCCTGGTCACGCCCGAGTGGCAAAATAGTCCCAATGAAAAAATAGTCCCTTTCAGGTCTCAGGGAGGCCTGAATCTTGCAGCATGGTCTGCATCAGGTAAGTGCACCTATGGCACCAGGACTGATGTCCAAAATGAGCCTGGCGCCAACGGCGCCAGGACAGAGTCCAAAGAGCCCCTATAAGGGGCCGCTGGGCTTTTACCCGGGGGCATGATGCCTGCTCCCGGGGGTGCTGGGCCTGGCCTGGTGCTCCGGGGGTAGGCATCATGACAGCACTCCCCCCCAAGGCCCCTCCCAAGGTCGTTCCCTCTGGAGGTTTCGGTTTGTTTGGGAAATTCCGATGGAACCTTTTTACCAGCCGAGGTGCATGTATGTGGTCGCTGGGTTCCCAAGACCTTTCCTGAGGCCCGTACCCTTTCCAATCAATTAGATAGAAAAGTTTTGATTTTGAGATCTTAGAATCCAAAATGTTCTTCACCTCGAATTCAGGCTCCCTATCTATCTGGATTGGTTCTGGTGGCTTTATTAATCTGGTTCCTGGTTGCACTGGTTTCAAAAGTGACACATGAAAAACGGGGTGAATCTGCATGTTAGCTGGTAGATCGAGCTTGACTGCCACTGGGTTAATTATAGCTTTGATCGAGTAAGGGCCCAAATACCTGGGATTAAAAGTTCGAGGTCCCTTGAGCAATAAGTGTTTGGTAGCCAACCATACTTGATCCCCTATTTGGTATGGAGGCGCCTCACTCCGATGCAGATCCGCATTCTTTTTGTATTTCCCTTTCACTTGTTGCAAATGTGCAGTTGCATGCTTGAAGGCGTGAGTTATCGTGGAATGCAATTGGTCCACTGCGGGCATTTCAAAGCTCAGAGGTGAGTCCAGGTCTGAAGTACGAAGGTGATGTCCATATAGGGTATAAAAGGGGCTTTGTCCAGTTCTAGAATGTACCGAGTTATTGTATGCATATTCGGCCACCCATAAAATATCCTTCCAATTACCCTCCGATTGGTGCAACATACATCGTAGGTATTGTTCAAGGGTCTGGTTCGTTCTCTCCGTCTGACCATCGGTCTGTGGGTGGTGGCTGGTTGAGAGTCTTACGTCGATTTGTGCCAGTTGACAACACTTTCTCCAAAAATGAGAAATAAACTGGCTTCCTCGGTCGGAGACTAGTATGGACGGGAATCCATGCAAACGGATGATATTTTCGAGGAATTCCTTGGCTAGGACAGAAGCTGAAGGTAATCCTTTCAACGGAATAAAATGGGCCATCTTGGAAAATAAATCCACCACAACCAGAATAGTATTGTATCCATTACAAGGGGGCAGGTCCGTGATAAAATCTAGTGACAAGGTGTGCCAAGGTGCTGGTGGAATGTCTAAAGGCTGAAGAAGACCTGCAGGTTTTGTCTTTTGGCCTTTGTTTTGGGCACAAACTCCACAGGACATCACAAAAGATTTAATATCCTTTCGCCAGTAAGGCCACCAGAATTGTCGTTTAATTTTTTCCTCAATTTTGGCAATGCCAGGATGTCCTTCCATCAGGGTATCATGATGACGGGAAATAATCAGTTCTTGCAATTCCTTTTCTGGCAGAAATAAGCGTCCTTGGAAGTAAGGTAGGCCATCGTTGACCGAAAAGTAAGACCCCCTTTGGATCCAATCCTGCAAGGCTGTAGAGTCCAGGAGTTGTTTCACCTGTGCTTGAATGTCTTCAAGGGTTTGTAAAGAGGTTATCCCCACAATTCTTTGTTCGGGAATTATCGGCACAGGTTCTGAGTTTGTGTCTATATCTCCCATCCCTATTCGAGATAGCGCGTCCGCTTTGCCATTCTTACAGCCGGGGCGGTAAGTGATTACAAAATCGAACTCAGCAAAGAACAAAGCCCATCGGAGCTGACGTGACGATTGAGCCTTGGCAGTTTTTAAATATTGTAGGTTTCGGTGATCAGTGATCACGGTGATGGTATGCCTGGCGCCAAGAAGATAATGCCGCCAAGCCTTAAAGGCAGACTTAATGGCTAATAATTCCTTGTCGGTGATTGCATAATTTACCTCAGGCGGCGGGAACTTTCTGGACCAAAATGCTACAGGGTGCAGTTGGTTGGTTTCAGGGTCTCTCTGAGACAGGACAGCTCCCATGGCTAAGCTGGACGCGTCGGTTTCGACTATATAAGGGAGATGGGACGCGGGTGCTTCAAAATAGGTGCGGACGTGAATTTAGCTTTCAATTCCTGAAAGGCCTGTTCGGCTTCCTCGGTCCATTCGAAGCGTTTATTTTTTTGCAAGAGTGCAGTGATGGGTTGTACCACACGTGAAAATTCCGGGATAAATCTGCGATAAAAATTAGCAAAACCAAGCATGCTTTTGACACCTTTCACCGAACTAGGTGATGGCCATTTGAGGATGGCATCCACTTTTCGTGAGTCCATTCGGACCCCTTTAGGTGTCAGGATGAATCCAAGAAACTCAACCTCGGTGGTATGCAAAACACACTTTTCCATCTTTGCAAACAGTTTGTGCTGGCGCAATTTCTCAAGGACGGCCCTGACATGCTTTCTGTGATCAGATTCCGAAGAGGAGTACACAAGAATGTCATCGATATATACGACAACACAAACATCGATGAGTTCCCGAAGGACATCGTTCATGAAGAATTGGAAGGCAGCAGGCGCGTTGCACAACCCGAAAGGCATCACCTGGTATTCGAATAATCCATATTTTGTACGGAAGGCCGTTTTCCATTCGTCGCCTTCTTTTACTCGCACAAGATGATAAGCCCCCCGGAGATCTAACTTGGTGTATACACAAGCGTCCTTCACCTGGTCAAGGAGTTCAGGGATCAGAGGCAGAGGGTAACGGTTTTTAACAGTTATCTGGTTCAATGCGCGGTAGTCGATACAAGTTCTAAGGTCGCCTTCTTTTTTGGGCATGAAGAACAAAGCCGAGGATGCCGGAGACTTTGACGGGCGAATGAAACCATTGGCTAGGTATTGATCTAAATATTGTCTCAAATGCAGATTCTCAGGTTCAGTAAGGGCATAAATCCTGCTACAAGGGGGTTGTGCACCGGGCACCAGATCGATTTGGCAATCGTACGATCTGTGGGGAGGTAACGTGTTGGCCTGTTCCTTTTGGAAGACGTCCTGAAAGTCTTGGTATTCCGGAGGTATAGTTGCATGGAGACAGAGGTTACAGACGCTAGACTAATCTTCAGATATTCTGGGTAGCAGGTTTGTGCACATTCCGGGAAGGTTATTCTCTTCGCTCGCCAATCAATTCGAGGATTATGTGTCTCTAACCAAGGGATTTCGAGAATAACCCGAAACTGTGGAGCCTTGATTACATCAAACACAACTGCCTCCCGATGGCCGTCCGGACCTATAAGTGTCACCTCAGCAGTGGAATGTGTTACCGGTCCAGAGGCAATTTCGGTTCCATAGACTGTGGTGATGACATCTTTGCTGGTTTTAGGATGCAGAGGGAGGTTAATCCTAGAGACCAATTCACGATCCACATAATTTCCTATAGCCCCACTATCGATGTATGCCTTTATTGCATGCAACCGCTTAGGCTGTTCCGGATCTACGAGGACCATTGGCACAATGAAATGCAAGGTCTTTGAGTTAGTTTTCAAGCTCGGCAAGCGGACCCCTACGCTTGTCGGGCGTGGTCGTTTCCCGAAACAGAGTCTTCGTGGTTTTTATCAGCGGCTCCTACCACTTTCTTGGGCGGTTTTGCCGGTCAATCTCGTAGAAAGTGTCCAGGGGACCCACAATAAAGACATAATTGCATCTGCCGTCTTCTTTCATGTTCTTTTTGAGTTAAAGGTCCTTTAACCCCTCCAATTTGCATAGGCTCAGAGACATCAGCACCCTTGGGGTTAGCGTAGGTCTTGACCAACACCCGGGTCTCAAACTTGGACCGATCTGCTTTTCTGTTTTGAAGTCTGTGATCCAATTGGACCACTAAGTCTATATATTCTGTGCATTCTTTGGGCGGATTTACAACTTGGCCAGGACATCTTTAAGTTCTCCGCGTAGACCTCGATAAAATAACGTGATTCTTTTATCCTCTGGCCACCCAGTTTCCACAATTAGTCTATTAAAGGTTGCAATGTAGGATAGGAGGTCCTTATTGCCCTGTCGCAGGGATAGGAGTTCGTCATCCACAGCCTGCCCCTGATAGTGTCGAGCAAATAACCTTTCCATGCTTGCTTGAAATCCTTGAAAATCACGGAGAATCGGGTCATCTTGAGTAACCAGTGGAACTGACCAATCGGCAGCACAGCTGCTGACATATGACAATACAAAGGCTACCCTGGTCTGGTCATTAGGGAAGGCCCCAGGTCTGCATAGGAAGTGCAAACGACACTGATTCATGAATACGGTGAATCGTTTGGGGTCCGCAGCAAAGCGTTCGGGTGGGGCCAGCAGCATGTCTCCAGGTAGATTAATCTGCACAGGGTTACTGGGAACCACAGGAGCGGGGCTCCCCCCGGAACCGGGTAGAGGAGTGTGTCCAGCTTGACCTTGCAAAAATTGTCTAGCCAGGTCATCAGTTCTTTCCTTTGATACAATCACTTCCCTCCTGAGAGCATTAGTCTCTTGACGAGCGGTGTGTACTTCGGACCGTAATTCCCACAGTAGTTGGGCCAACTGATCAGTCTCAGAAGTTTCCATAGCGCCTGGGTGGGAATTTGTAGGAAGGCTTCGCGTTCTGTAACGCTCACCTGACTCCCACGGAGGCGCTGGTCTAGTCTGGGTTGCTGTGGCCTCTTCGAGCGTGATGCGCAGAACTCGGAACACCGACTGAACAGGACCCTCAAATCTTGCTTGTCTGGCCCGTAGGAATATCCTTCTGCAGATGAGAAAGGGGATTAACAGTCTGCAGAATAGTGTGCTTGCTCGCCCCTTCCCCCCTTCGTTCTTCTCTAACTTCCTCCGAAATCCCCGGTCGAAGCTCACCTTATGGTTTGAAAGGGTTAACTCTCCATCCTGCTTCTGGTGCAGGGGTGCGTGTTTGTCCAGTTGCTTCACTGGTTTTCAGAATGGCGCTGGCAAAATCCACTTGACTTTTCCGAGCTGAACGCCGTAAGTATGAAGATTACAAAAGTTCAAGAGTAGAGCCTCCTTTTCTGTTGCCTTCCTAACCTGTGATATGTCCTTTATTTCAGGTGCAAAATGAAGGCGGTGCGTTGAGGGATTGAATTGCCGATGGTAAACTCAGGTGAGTTAGCGATGGGGGCGATCCCTCTTAATGTCTTTATATTCCTCCAGTAATGTCTTTTGTCCTTTCCCCATAGGGGCCGGGGTGCGGTACCTGCCAATGAAGCGGCGCCGACCCGAAATGAGGAATGGTCCACCAACAGAAGACCGGTAAGTGTTATGGCGGAAAATTAGGCTTTCCTCATATGTTCCTTCTGCTCACCTTTTGTCTCTTCTTCTCTCCCCTAGGCGCAGAGATGTGGCGACCAGTGCAGACAGTTGCGGTGGAGCCAGAAGAACTCCCGAGGACAGGTGAGTGAAGCGCGGCGCTGCAGCGAGCAATGCGGTGCTTTTAAATGAAAGTCTTTTCTCAGGAACGCTGGCGTGAAGGTTCCGGATGCAGGTAAGAAGTTGGATAATATTCTTGGTTTTCACCTTTCTCTTCTCTTCTTTCCTTACAGGTGTTCCAGGATCGAGGCGGGCGTGGCTGGAGACCAGATGCAGGAGCAGACACGGTGAGTGTTCAGCTGCTTGGATGCAGAACAACGCGAAGCGTGAGCTACTGTCTGGGCGTGGCTTAAATAGCCCCCAAAGTAGTTCCAGGTAAGTATCCTTCCCTGGCCACGCCTGAGTGGCAAAATAGTCCCAATGATAAAATAGTCCCTTTCAGGTCTCAGGGAGGCCTGAATCTTGCAGCATGGTCTGCAGCAGGTAAGTGCACAAAACACCTTCCTTTATGAGCCTGGCGCCTATGGCGCCAGGACTGATGACCAACATGAGCCTGGCACCAACGGCGCCAGGACAGAGTCCAAAGAGCCCCTATAAGGGGCTGCTGGGCTTTTACCCGGGGGCATGATGCCTGCTCCCGGGGGTGCTGGGCCTGGCCTGGTGTTCCGGGGGTAGGCATCATGACAGCTCATTAGCCTGCATTTCAGGAACTATTTGCAAAAGCATCTTCCATCATATCAAAATGATATCAACACATCATCCAACTATAAGCAATTTAGTCTATAAACTGTACTATACTAAAAGTCCTGCATTAGCACTAGCCAATTTAAATAACAATCTTCTACATGGTACAGCCAAAGAACTACTTGAAGAAATTGACCATATCCAGAAAAAATATTTTGGAAGTGAAAGCCACTTACAAAATGCAATACCTTTACAACAGACTAGCAGCAATTGTACACATGGCAACCTTTTACTACACACATACGAAAAAGAAATACTAAAATTTAAAAGTACATCCGCTGAAATACCAAACCATGTGTGTGTGTGTTGCCGCAGAACTTTTTATAAAACTAACACAAAACTATAGACATAACATACAAAATAGAGGGCAATGAAGATTCTAAATGGTTTGAATTAGCTCTCTACCTTATAGCAGAAAACAAATACGAAATAACTGACCCCTTAATACTTTGCAGTTACTGCACTACAAAACTTGACAACAACCAAACTCCTTCACGCGCTATCACAAATAACTTTGAATTATTCCCACTACCAAAACCCCTAAAACAACTCAATTTATATGAGAGCATTATAATTCAAACAGTACACCCATTTCAAGCAATAATACGCCTTCAACCAAAAACAGTAAAATTATCTTCCTCTGAATTGGTGAAAGGCATTTGTGGCAAAGTAGTTTATTTACCATTAGATCTGACAGAAAATCTGCGCACTCTAGGAGTGCAACGTCCAATAGAACAATCTTTAATTATCTTAGTAAATGGTGTACCAACAAAAGACAAAAAAATTTGGCATAAAGTTAGACAAGCCTTGCAATATCTAAAAGACAATAATGAGTACTACAAAGAAATAAATATTGAAGAAAACTTAAGGGGAACAACTGAAATAATTCAAGAGTCACGAGAAACTGGTCAATTTGAACTTCTGGATCCAGCTGCAGTATCCAATATTTTAGACCATTATACAATTCATCTATTGCACTCTAAAGACAGCATAGATGATGCACTAGAAACTACCAAATGCGACATACCAAAGGATCACCAATGAGTATATGGGAAAAATGTATAGAAGCACATGCTTTTCCTCTACTATTTCCTACTGGCAAAGGAGGAAGATACAATGACAGACCCACTTAAATAACAGCATCAGAATAACGCTCATTACGAATGTATTCTGAAGATCCCAGATTTAGACAAAATGTGGAATACATATTCCACCTACTCTTTGAAAGTGAACTAGCAACTCTATGTTATGGAGTTGCACACATATTGAAATCGGGAATGCACTTTCGAAATATGTCAGCTATGCAATTAATGCAAAAAGTGCAAGAAAAAGATGAGGTTTTACAATCAAGTATTACACATCTGTTTGCAAACAAATATAGACATAACATACAAAATAGAGGGCAATGAAGATTCTAAATGGTTTGAATTAGTACAAAAGAATACTGGTTCCGAAGTCACGGATATGTACGTTGTATGATCAGAAACCTTGGACCACCCACTTGGTTTGTTACATTAAGTTGTGCAGAATATGCATGGGAAGATTTACATGATTTCCTACGCATATCAAACAAAAACAAAACAAACATAGATATACTATCACCTGGAGAACTTTGCTCTCTAGATCATGTTAATGTTTCAAGATATTTCCACCATTGTTTCATTGCTATGCTACACTTTATTTGTAATAAAACTGTTCCTCCACTTGGAGAAGTGTAACACTTCTTTTGGAGAAAAGAATACCAAGCCAGAGGAGCACCACACATCCACATGCTTTTATGGATTAAAGATGCTCCTAAATTTGGTCAGGACAGTGATGCCACTGTTTTGCAGTTTATCCAAAAATATGTCACTTGTGAAATCCCTTCACAAATGACAAATAGTGACCTTCATGCACAAATTGTACAATTTCAAAGACACAAATGTGGCCAATATTGTCGTTGCAAATACAAAAAGAAAGGGAAATACTACACCAAATGCCGCTTTGGTTTCCCTAGACCAGTTACAGAAACAGGTGAAGTAAACAACTTCATGTCTTCAGTTAGACATAGGGCCTCATCACGACTTTGGCGGTAACCCTTAAATCCAGCAGTAGCACTATTACCGCCAGATTTAACGGTCTGCCAAATCAGGACTTCGGCGGATTTCGCCCCAGCTCTGAGCTGGTGGGAAATCCGCCGAAAATTCATGCTCATACCGCCAGCGGGAAATCCGCCGGCGGTATTAGCATGAAATTTCCCCATTGAGCCCAATGGGGAATGGGGCATTCCCGAATGGGCTCAATGGGGAATGGGGATTAACGCCAAACTCGTGATCCAGCGCTATTAGTGCCGGGGAGTTTGGCGGTACTGCAGATAGCGCCGGCGTTAATAGCGCCGGCGTTACCGCCCAAGTCGTGATGAGGCCCATAGTGTTAAAGATAAATCACCTAAGAACACGTATTACATAAAAAGAACAGAAGAATCAAAATATATCAATGATTACAATCAAATCATTGCCCACTTTGGAATGCAAACATAGATGTGCAGTACATTGCAGACAATTCCACTGCAGTTGCACGATATGGTACAGCATACTTAACAAAAGCAGAAAAAACAGAGCTTCAAGACCTCTGGAATGACCTATCATCAGACAAAACACTATCTCAGAAATTGTACAGCTTAGGCATAAAAATGCTCTCTCATAGAGAATGTGGTGCCTACGAAGCTGCTGATCGTTTAACCGGTACTGCTTTGTATGGAAAATCTGAAAATATAGTATGGCTAAGTCTTAGTCCTGCTAAATCTAGAAAAAGAGTTCTCAAATGATATGACAACATAGAAACAATAGCCAAAAATGATCCCAACAGCCAAGACATTTTGAAAAACAATTTACTAGACACATACTACCCGAACAGGAGTACCACTTTGGAAAGCATGTGTCTATACCACATAGCCCAAAACTTTGCATACAAAAATAATATAAAACCTGATGAAAACAAAGGTAGATATAGAGTGACAGATTGTGAAGGCAGCTTAGTGAAACTTACAAAACTAAGCTTAATTAATCAAATCAAATTGTCATTAAAAACTCATCAACAGGAAGAACTATATTACATGTCCCTGCTACAACATTTTAAACCATGGAGAAAAGAAGAAGAGTTACTAGATAACTATGACTGCTATGAAGACGCTTTCAAAGCAAATCAAAGCACTATCACTGATGTGAACTTTATGCAGTACAAAACAATGTTGCAAAATGAACAGCAACATGAAGAAGAATTCCAGGCCCAACTAGATAAGGACACTCCTGACGGTAGTCAACCTTCTGTAACAGGAAGCCAAGAACCACTGGGACAGCCACTAATAGCAAATGAGGCAGAATTAGCTATGACAGAAGTAGAAAACACCATGTGTCACTATGAAGAAGATACAGAAGACTTAACTGCACTACAATCAAAACTAAACAAAGAGCAGCGCACCATTTTTGAAGAAGTAACTAAAGAAATTGCACATGGTGTACAACATGAAAATAAAGAATGTACCTGCCAAAATTACAAACCTATACTACTATACGTCAGTGGTGAAGCTGGTTCAGGCAAAACATTCTTAATCAAAATCATCACAAGTTCTTTCAACAATTGACAAACAACAAACTGCCAGCTGTTGTAACAGCACCCACAGGTTTAGCTACCTACAACATAGGTGGTGTCAATTTAGACCGATTACTTCTCTTTCCAGTAAAACACCAAAACAAATTAGATGATTACAAACCTTCGACAGAAGCTGCAATGGAACTACGCAGAGTTTTGAAACAAATGAAAATGCTACTAATAGATGAAGTGAGCATGGTCTCCAACCTAATGTTGGCTTTGATTCATCTCAGATTGCAAGAAGTACTTAAAACAAACTACGAAGAACTCTTTGGAGGAAAACACATTATTGTTTCGGAGATCTTCTTCAATTGACACCAGTGAAAGGTGAACCTATTTTTAAAACCTTAGGACACAAACTCTGCCGTAATACTATTGGCAGCATAGGAAATGTCAACCTTTGGCAACATTTCTAATACAAAGAATTAACAGAAAACATGTGCCAATCTGTAGACCTCACCTGCGCTAACATTTTAAAAGGTAATAGAGTTGGTGTACTATCTCAAGAAGCACAAACAATATTAAAAACCCGGCACATCCATGCACTTCATGGTGATAACTCATGTGCTACTGATGTTAGGAAACAATTAGCGCAGAAAAATGTCAATTGTATGGCCTTAATGCCAACTCTTGCAAGCTGTTCCAAATTCAATGAAACAATGTTAAAAAAAGAAATGCAACCAATAATTGAAATTTGCTCCACAGACAAACTGGACGTACATGGTATTACACTACCAATGTGTCAACAAGCCACAACAAGACTAAATACCTTAGAAAATTCTATCTCCACCACAGCTGGCTTGGAGAAAATGTTAAAATTATCCTTAAACTGTAGAGTAATGCTTAAACGTAACCTTGACGTGGAGCAAGGACTAGTTAATGGGGCTCTGGGTACAGTTGTTGGCTTTCAAACATACCCACGTGACAACAACATTCAATTTGTCAATATTCTCTTCGACAAACTTTCAGAAGTAAAAAGGATAGCGCACTCAATAGCTCGATTCCTTCTCTTCAAAGACATATATGTATGCAGAGAACAATTTTCTCTAACTCTTGCATATGCAGTCACCATTCATAAATCCCAAGGTCTTACCCTAGACAAAGCATTGATAGATATTGGTAACACAGTCTTTAAAGAAGGCATGAGCTACGTAGCACTATCACGCTTACGTACACTTGACGGTCTATTTCTAATCAACTTTGATGCAAGTAAAGTCAACGCTGATATTCCTTGCATTCTAGCATACAATAGACTATGTACACTATACGCCCCTATCTAAAAGCATATCCTGTTCCACAAAAAGGAAAATGTTGTAAAAGAAAACTAATTCAAACTGAAATGCAACAGAATCTGACTGCAAATCCTCCAAAGAGAGTAAAAGAAGCTAATACTTCATCATTTACCATAAGTAAAGAAGAACCTATTAGTCAAAGTAACTCAGGTACTTCTTCAGAGAAGCAACACACACTCCAAAAAAATGACTTGGACACAGAACTATCTGGTCCATTCAAATTTTCAAATGTAACTTGTGTAAATTGTTATGCAATTGTAGCAATGAATATTCTATTTCAATTACCACCAATTGTTGACAACATTTACTTACACAGTACAGACCAATTGTGTTTGCAAATGTTAGTCCTTCATAGAAATGCAACAAACAATCCTAACAACACAGAATAAGACAAGAATTGGACTACTGTGCTGGAATGGTGAAATTCACTATAAACTCACAAGAAGATCCACAAGAATGTCTAATGTGCTTACTACATGTATTGGAAAACAAAAACATACATATAAATGAAATCTTCCAGATTTCATACATGTGGAAACATACCTGCACTCTCTGCAACAATGTTACACAAGAAGAAATCCCTAACGAGCGATTTGTGTATGTATTCATACCAAATTGTGAATCCATTCCATTTCAGCAACGTGTACAACATGTAAACCATGGCAGAGTATGTACTACCTGCAATTCAGATAATCGCTCCACCTTACTAATACAAGCACATAGTAAATACTTAATCCTAATGCTTCTACGTTACAATGCAGATGGTACCAAAAACAACTGCAAGCTGACTGGATTCACACATGGTCAAGTATCACTTGGTAAGAAAACCTTCACACAATAGGTATAATCTATATAATCTACCACGCAGGAGCCACAACCAAATGCAGGTCACTACACTGCATATATAAAAAAGAGATGTGGATGGTTCGAATGTAATGATAGTACCATTACTCTAAAGCAGAGATTACCAGCAAATCTTAGAAACGCTTATTTAATCTTGTTAAAACCAAAATTTAATAACTAATCTGTACTTAAACATAAACAAAAGTTCAATTAAAAAACTATAAACTGTTAGAATACGCCAACAGGTACCTAACTGCCCCAAAATTTTGAAATAACCAAACAGATAAATCAATACTACTAAATTATAACAAAAAATAGACAGTTCGAATACGCCAACAGGTATCTAACTGCTTCAAAAATCTGCAACACGATCTATAGGTGTTATATGCTGCAGTGGTTGCGGCCAGGGCCTAGAGTCTTGGGTGCATGGCCTATAACAACCAAACAGATAAATGAATATCACTAAATTAAAATAATTACAGTTAGAATACGCCAACAGGTATCTAACTGCTTCAGAAATCTGCAACAAAAATGTGGATGGTTCGAATGTAATGATAGTACCATTACTCTGAAGCAGAGATTAGCAGTAAATCTTACAAACACTCATTTAATCTTATTAAAACCAAAATTTAATAACTAATCTGTACTTCAACATTAACAAAAATTCAAATAAAAAACTATAAACAGTTAGAATACGCCAACAGGTATCTAACTGTCCAAGATTCTATAACAACCAAACAAATAAATGAATACCACTAAATTGTAACAAAAAATAGACAGTTAGAATAGGCCAACAGGTATCTAACTGATTCAAAAATATGCAACAAGATTACCAGCAAATCTTACAAACTCTTCTTTAATCTTCTTAAAACCAAAATGTAATAATTAATCTGTGCTTCAGCATTAACAAAAATTCAATGAAAAAACTATAAACAGTTAGAATACGCCAACAGGTATCTAACTAGCTCAAGATTCTATAACAACCAAAGAAATAAATGAATACCACTAAATTGTAACAAAAAATAGACAGTTAGAATACGCCAACAGGTATCTAACTGCTTCAGAAATCTGCAACAATCCAACAGATAGAACATTAACCAGAAACAAGAAGTAAACACTGAAAGGAAACAAACAAATAGACTGTAGCATAACAAAAAAGGGTTTTTTAATCTGACAAGGATTTTTTTTCCCACAGACCCAATGATTTGAAAAACAAACCCAGAAACTGAGCAAAATGCACAGTACACTGGTTTGTAAACCAAATATGAGGGTAAAAAAAAAAGCTGAAATATCTATTATGCAATGTAATAAGTCTTTATAGAATAAATTGGAACTTTAAGTGAAAAATAAACTGAGATGAGGGCGCAAGCTATTTGGTTTCTGTCTTTTTTTATTTAAAGACAACATTACTATATTGTCTTTATAGAATACATACACTAACATGCTCTTTTCTTTTATCACAGAAATTGAAAAGAATATTTCCTCCAGGGTTCAAACTCATGTAAAAAATGTATCGAATCTCAACAAATCAAACAGTAAGTATAATTGAAACCATTTGACAGATATTCAAATCTATAGGTGTGATCTATGGCTGTGATATGGTGCAGTGCTTGTGGTCAGGGCATAGAGTCTTGGGTGTATAGCCTACAGCCTACGGCCTTCAACCATGCACCCTGCCACAACCACCACAACATATCACACCTATAGTATCTTATAACTTCAGTACTTATAACTTCGGTCTTGGGTACATTCTGGCCACAACTCCTACACATATCACACCCATACATCACACCCATGTTTGATTCTATGGGTGTGATCTATGGGTGTGATATGCTGCGGTGGTTGCGGCCAGGGCCTAGAGTCTTGGGTGCATGGCCTACAGCCTTCGGCCATTCACCCAAGACTCTAGGCCCTGGCCGCAACCACCGCGCCATATCACACCCATAGATCACATCCATATAATACATTTTTTTTAACTATGATCACACCCATATAATCAAACATTTTTAACTAGGCCTCATGGCATTTTTTATGTCCGCGGACACCTTCGGTGTCCTTAGAACAGTTTCTACTTGCCTGCGAACAATACGGACAGGTATAGTGTCCTCAGGACACCTCCATTTTCATTTATTTGCGGACATCCCGGACACCGCGTGTGTCCTTAGAAGAGTTTCAACTTTCCTGCGAACAATGCAGACAGGTATAGTGTCCTCGGGACACCTCCATTTTCATTTAATTACGGACATCCCAGACACTGTGTGTATTGTTAGAACAGTTCAACTTGCATACGAACAGTACGGACAGGTATAGTCTCCTTAGGACATCCCCATATGGGTCGATTGCAGACATCAAGGACACACAACGAACACAGCAGCGGTGCCTACCACCTAAATAGATACAATATTTGAACCATCTCTTACCCCCCCCTACCAACCCCAAACAGTCTTACAGACCAACATACTTGCCAAAATTGTATTTCCCCACCATTTGTCACTGCGCTGTCCACGGACGTCCGCGGATACAAGATGGTGGGCGTTTCCAAAAATCTGATGCATGCCACGCTCTCAACCATCCAATTGACGAACACGCCGCATGTCTGCGGACATGACGCAAGTCGATTGGCCAATCAGGAGACTGTCCGTGGAGCAAACAGGGAAGTGTGTCCGCGGACCAAACATAGATATCACTAATTTTTTTTTACCTACTTTTTGGTCATTTTAAAAAAAACTACTGGTCGGATTTTCACCAAATGTACAAAAGCACGCTTTCAGGACCATGCAGCTGCTCCTGCCGCACATTTGGTGAAAATGCGTCCAGCGGTTTGGGGGTTTGGGCTGTAGGCGTGAGCAAAGATTTTTCCCCATTCAGTCTATGGGAAAAAAAGACATTTTGGGACCCCCCTATAACTTTGCCCCCCCCAGGACCAAACCTCACCAAACTTTGCAAAAATTCTGAGTGGCCCATATACTTTTTTTGCAAAGTTTGGTGAGGATTCGTCCAGGGGGAGCGAAGTTATAGGCCGCCCAAAAAGTGCTCTTCCTATGGAAACAGCAACTTAACCATAACTACACAGCCACTATCGTGGCTGTGTAATTATATATATATATATATATATATATATATGAGGAGGGTAAGACCCTTCGAACAAGCATGGAAAATGGATACAAAGCTTATGAGGAGGATATAAAATTACGCAAACAAAGGAAATTCATCAGGGATAAACAAAACTATGAACAAGGAAGAGTACTGACCTTCGCAAAACGCTTTTATACTTACCGTCAGAAGCTCCCTAAACCAACAGCTAATACCACTGATGACATTCCCACTGATATATCCTCCTCAGATGTTGACACTACTGAGAGTGAAGGTGAACAGCCCTCTAGAAAGCTTAATTTTTTAGAGGAGATGAGACTGTTAGGTATGGAGGGCAGGTTAAACAGCAGCAAGAAAACCAGAGGCCGAGGAAGAGGAAAGTCCTCTGGCCAAAGAGGCAGAAAAAAACAAGGCGGGGAAGGCGTAGCATCAACATCGAACGCGGACAAACCAGAGTGACTAACACGCTCTGGAGCAAAGAAATAACTCACGTGACCATGATATCATTGGACATGTCTATCATTAATTTGTCCACCGACCATCTTACCGCTGAAGAAACCAATGTATTGCAAATGGGCCTTAATTTTTGTCCGTCGTCAAGATACGACTATGCTGAAACCCGGATAGACTTCGAAAAATATACATACGCAAAGTAAGATTGTAAACATTCTTTACCATGTATCCACCTAAATCTAAACCTAAGCCTAATCTTCAGGGTGGCACAGATGTTTCTATACAAGATGCGTTTACCTTGAGGGACTTGGAATATTTAGAAACTGATGGTGATAGGGACATGGATGTTTGGGACCAAGAATCTGCCTCCATGTATGTTGATACTGCTTGGTCGGGGAAGACACAACTCAAAGCAAAATCACGCTTCAAGCCGGTATTCAACCCAGTGGGACATGTTGAGGCTTTTCAAGATTTAGTTGTCCAGGACTTTAAAAAAATCAGGAAGAAATCGGTGCCTCACAAAACTAATCTTACTTCATCACAACAATGCACCATCGAACGTTTGAGTGCCATGACGGAGTGCATTATTAAACCATCAGACAAAGGCATGAACATTGTCCTCATGAACCGTGATGATTATATTAGAGAGTCCCATAGACAACTGCTGAACAAGGATTGTTATGCTAAATTAACAAATGATCCATCTGGAACCATGAGTGATAAATTAGAGAATCTTTTACAGACATGGAAAGAGAAAGACCTGTTGGATGAGGACATTTGTTCTTACTTACATCCCAAGTTCCCGGTTATTCCGACTATGTTTTTTCTGCCTAAAGTACACAAGAGTCTTACTAGGCCTCCGGGCAGACCGATAGTCACTCTATGCGGGCTTTGCTAGAAAATACTTCAAGATTTATAGATGAGACTCTGGATTCCTTTGTTACTATTTTGTCATCTTACCTTAGAGACACCAAAGATTTTTATCAGCCGTATAGAAGGAATACCCTGGGAATCCACTTATTTATTAACAACACTTGATGTAGTCTCTCTCTACACATCAATAAGACACACAGATGGGCTCAAAGCATATGAACATTTCTTGCATACAAGATCCTTGAATTACCTTCAACATTCTCAAATTATTGTGGAAATGATTTTGCTTTGCCTTACTAACAATTGTTTTCTTTTCAACAAGCAGTTCTTCATGCAATTACAAGGTACTGCCATGGGCTTTACATTTTCCCCCTCGTTTGCCAATTTATTGATGGGTTGGTGGGAGAAATTTGTGGTTTGGCATCCCAGAAACAGTCATCATACATCCAAGATCGCCCTCTGGCTGAGATATATAGATGACTTGTTTATTATTTCGGAAGGAACTAGTGCAGAATGGTTGGATTTTGTCACAGTACTTAACATCAATGACCTTAATTTGCAATTCATGGAGAGTCACAGCAAGACTGCTATCCCATACTTGGATATTCTTGTTACTGTGGCTTAGGGTGAATTGAGTACCAGTCTGTATAGAAAACCCACTAGCTCCAACATCCCACTCCACGCCAAGAGCAACCACCCCGCAGCCCAGAAATGGAGTATCCCCTATGGGGAGTTTATTCGCATACACAGAAATTGCTCCAAGATCGAAACCTTCGATTGCGAATGTGCCCTTATGGCTAATAAATTTAAGCAACGCGGCTACCCTAAAAAATTGTTAGAGAGAGCCTTTCAGAAAGCTAGAGACACTGTTGTTAGCAGACACTACTGAACATAGAACTACAGACACCAGTGAGACGTCTTATTCTAACCTATGGTGAAGGTGCCCATAATATTCGACAAGTCATGCAACGACATTGGCATATCCTTAAATCAGATGAACACTTAAACACCATTCTGGGAGATCGCATTAACGTTACTTTTCGCAGATCCACTTCATTTAAGGATACACTAGTTCCTAGTTTTATGAGGACGATTGACAATGCATTGACTAACGGATGGTTAAACACCAAACCACGAGGCTTTCATAAATGTGCCAAGTGTAAAGTCTGCACTTATGCAGTTAATAAGACGAGTTACATACATCCTATCCTGGGTAACAATGTTCAGATCGCAGCAAGAATTACTTGCGACACAGATTTTGTGGTTTATGTTTTTAATTGTCCCTGCAACATGTGGTATGTTGGCTGTATGAAAGGCAAATTGAAGCTGAGAATGCTTCAACATATTAGAGCCATAAGAAATGTTGATTCTAATTATCCAATGGCTCTGCATTTTCAGTCTCAACATGGAGGTAAATTGGAGTGTTCCTCCTTCTTTGGTATCCAGACAGTGCCTAAATCACCCAGAGGTGGTAACCGGGAGTTACTGTTGAGACAACTAGAAAGCAAGTCCATTTTGGATCTTGAAACAAAAAAACCCAGGGGTCACAACTTTGATGAGGAGCTATACATGTTTTTAGGTACTGACTAGTATATTTTCTGAATTTTTTAACATATTCTTGAAATTTATGAAACCTTCAACGTTTTAGAGTGACTCTCCAGTGTTTAACATGTTTCTATCCTGGCCCACACAGCAAAATGTACAAATATATAATTTTTTCCCTTTTCTCTGACGCACTTTATTGGTTGTTTTTTCCAAACGTATGTGAAGCTTTTCTTGAATATGATTGTTTTTAACATGATTCTTAGGAGGGTGTTTTTTCTAATATTAATTATCTTGAAGAATATTTTTTGATATAGCTTGGTTATTGGACTCCCTATTGCTTGCTCTTTTTAACTCTTTCCCGTTCACTTGTCTCGCTTTCTTTTATTGATGATTCATAATTTTCAGTCTTTAGCTGCAGTCTCGCTGAATTGGAGATTTCCCAGAGTTGGTATTTTCTTTTCTGGGTTCATCGTGCTTTATAGGTTTTTAAGGGAGTAGGTTGCCATTTAAGATTGGCAATTTTAAAGGTTCTATGCACTTGCACTTTATTGGGGACAAATATGTTGTCTAATCTCCAGTCGTCCATGTATGCATGTTTTCATGTTTTGTGACATGAGTTTATTTCTGGCAATATTTTAGAGACCATGTTATTTTATAATTTTGTGATATACATATATTTGTTTTTTTTTATCCATTTATGGTAAATTGTATGATGTTGTGATCTATATTGTCTATACACTCATGAACATACTATTGCATCCATGGACTCAGAGCAGTAGGCATAATATTATTCCTGTTGAGAGGACAATGTTTTCCTTTAATTCCTTCTTTGCTGCTAAAGCACTATGCACTTTAATTGCTGCTAAAGCACTAAGCACTTTATATTGTCAAACACTGTATTATTGAGCTCGATATGTTTGTTATTTTGTATACATATATGAGTATTTAAATTCATATGACTACACATATAGGTTTGTGCGAGACAAGTGGTGAACACTTGGCATGATCATATTTTTTCATGTGTCAGCTAGTAAACTGTATGAATGAAGGATCGTTGGTGTGACTGAGTTGAGGAAGTGGCTAGAATAGCGGGAGTAATTAGTGCGGGTCTTGGATTTGGGATGTAGACTAATGGTGGATGCTTTATAATGGCATGTTCTTTAAAAAGACACAATATTATATTGTGTCACATCCCTTTAGGATTATCATGGCTTTGAAACACATATTTTCATTTTGAATGTGATGTTTTCTTTTTTTTAACTCATATTTGACATAATAATATTTTTTTCTACGTCTGCTACTTACCCGCGTTTTTTGCCATTTTCTCCTCAGTCCATGCAACTATAACATCTGCGGACTTGCTGACATATTTTGAATCATACAACATTGGTTTAATGCTTTTATGATTGAGGTGTGTTTTTATTTATATAATTCACTGCATGTTGCTAGGCATTGCTGTTCTTTTACTGTTATAAGATGGCTGCCATTTGTTCACCACATTTTATTCCCTTGTAAATGGGAACATTCTATGCACTAGTATCATAGAGGTTTTAAAGCATTGATAAGGAGTCCTTCTTCCATGTAATTCCCTACCTACGTGAACAAGCGGTCAGTGTACCGCGAAACGCGTTGTTTTGTTATCCAGGCTTTTCCTTCTGCTGCACCTTTTATAAATAAAGAAAGATTCGTGCTGCCTGGACTAGTTGTCATGCCTTTTCTCTGCTGAGACTGGATTCCATGCCTCAGCTGCTCTTGGGAGTGCCATTTGGCCATGCACCCAAGACTCTATGCCCTGGCCACAACCACCGCAGCATATCACACTTATAGTTGCTTATAACTTTGAGTCAAAAAGAAATTTATAAGGAACAAAGTTATAAGCCATTATGGGTGTGATATGCTGCGATGGTTGTACTTATTATAATATACTTACTGTTTGGTTTAGTAACTGGAGTACATGTATTTTTTGTTCATTTCTGTGATAAAAGAAAATAGTATGTTAGTATTAGTATTTAGTAATGACTTAAAACGCTGATATTTCTTGCATTTTAGAATACAATAGACTTCGCTCACTATACACCCTCCATCTAAACACATATTCTAAAATGCAAGGAATATCAGCGTTTACTTTACTTGCATCAAAGTTGATTAGAAATGGACCGTCAAGTGTACGTAAGCGTGATAGTGCTACGTAGCTCATGCCTTCTTTAAAGACTGTGTTACCAATGTCTATCATTGCTTTGTCTAGGGTAAGACCTTGTAATTTATGAATGGTGACTGCGTAAGCAAGAGTTAAAGAAAATTGTTCTCTGCGTACATACATGTGTTTGAAGAGAAGGAATCGAGCTGTTGAGCGTCCTATCCTTTTTACTTCTGAAAGTTTGTCAAAGAGAATATTGACAAACTGAATTTTGTTGTCACGTGGGTATGTTTGAAAGCCAACAGTGCTCCATTAACTAGTCCTTGGCCCACATCAAGGTTACGTTTAAGCATTACTCTGCAATTTAAGGATAATTTTAATATCTTTTCCAAGCCTTCTGTGTTTGAGATTGATTTTTCTAAACTATTTAGTCTTGTTGTGGCTTGCTCACACATGGGTAGTGTCATACCATGTACATCTAGTTTGTCTGTGGCGCTAATTTCCATTATTGGTTGCATTTCTTTTCTTAACATTATTTCATTGAATTTTAAACAGCTTGCAAGAGTTGGCATTAAGGCCTTACAATTGACATTTTTGTGGGCTAATTTTTCCATAACATCTGTACACATGCATTATCACCATAAAGTGCATGAATGTGTCGGGTTTTCAATATTGCTTCTGCTTCTTTAGAAAGTATACCAACTCTGATACTTTTTAAGATGTTGGCATAAGTGAGATCTGTAGTTTGCCGCATGTTTTCTGTTAATTCTCTGTATTGGAAATGTTGCCAAAGGTTGACATTTCCAATGCTGCCAACAGTTTTACGGCAGAGTTTGTGTCCTAATGTTTTAAAAATAGGCTCATCTTTTACTGGTGTCAATTGAAGAAGATCTCCGAAAACAATAATGTGTTTTCCTGCAAAGAGTTCTTCATAGTTTGTTTTGAGTACTTCTTGTAATCTGAGGTGAATCAAAGCCAACATTAGGTTGGACACCATGCTCACTTTATCTATTAGTAGCATTTTCATTTGTTTCAATACTCTGCGTAGTTCCATTGCAGCAGATGTAGAAAGTTTGTAATAGTTTAATTTGTTTTGGTGTTCTACTGGCAGGAGTAGTAATCGGTGTAAAGTGACACCACCTATGTTGTAGGTAGCTAAACCTGTGGGGGCAGTGACAACAGCTGACAGTTTGTTGTCTGTCAATTGTTGAAGGAACTTACTGATGATTTTGATTCGGAATGTTTTGGCAGAACCAGCTTCACCACTGACGTACATTAGTATAGGTTTGTAATTTTGGCAGGTGCATTCTTTGTTTTCATGATGTACACCATGTGCAATTTCTTTTGTTACTTCTTGAAAAATGCTGTGTTGGTCATTGTTTAGTTTTGATTGTAGTATAGTTAAGTCTTCTTTATCTTCATATTGACACATGGTATTTTCTACTTCTGTCATAGCTAATTCTACCTCATTTGCTATTAGTGGTTCTCCCAGTGGTTCTTGGCTTCCTGTTACAGAAGGTTGACTACTGTCAGGAGTGTCCTTATCTAGTTGGGCCTGAAGTTCTTCCTCGTGTTGCTGTTCATTGTGCAACATTGTTTTGTACTGTGTAAAGTTTACATCAGTTATAGTGCTTTCATTATCTTTGAAAGCGTCTTCATATGAGTCATAGTTATCTAGTATTTCTTCTTCTTTTCTCCATGGTTTAAAGAGTTGTAGAAGGGACATATAATATACTTCTTTATGTTGAGGGGTCTTTAATGACAATTTCATATGATTAATTAAATTTGGTTTGGTGAGTTTTACTAAGCTGCCTTCACAGGTTGTCACTCTATATTTACAATTTTTTCATCAGATTTTACATTATTTTTGTATGTGTAGTTTTGGGCTATGTGGTATAGACACATGGTTTCCAAAGTGGTACTCCTGTTTGGGTAGTATGTGTCCAATAAATTGTTTTTTAAAATGTCTTGGCTGTTGGGATCATGTTAGGCTATTGTTTCTATATCTTCATATGATTTTAGAACTCTTTTTCTAGATTTAGCTGGACCAAGGCTTAGCCATACTATATTTTCAGATTTACCATACAGTGCAGTACCAGTTAAACAATCAGCTGCTTCATAGGATCCACATTCTCTATGGGACAGCATGTTTATGCCCAAGCTGTATAATTTTTGAGTTACTGTTTTATCTGATGACAGGTCATTACAGAGGTCGTGCAGCTCTGTCTTTTCTGCTTTGGTTAAATATGCTGTGACATATCGTGCAACTGCAGTAGAATTATCTGCAATGTACTGCACATCTATGTTTGCATTCCATAACTGGGCAATGATTGCATTGTAATCATTGATATATTTTTCTTCTTCTTTTCTTTTTATGTAATATGTATTTTTATGTGACTTACCTTTAACACTATGTCTAACTGAAGACATGAGGTTGTTCACTTGACCTGTATTTGTAACTGGTCTAGGGAAACCAAATCGGCATTTGGTGTAGTATTTCCCTTTGTTTTTGTATTTGCGACAACAATATTTGCCACATTTGTGTCTTTGAAATTATAAAATTTGTGCATGAAGATCACTATTTTTGGATTCCGATGGAATTTCACAAGTGACATATTTTTTAGTAAACTGTAAAACAGTGGCATCACTGTCTTGACCAAATTTAGGAGCATCTATAATCCATAAAAGCATGTGGATATGTGGTGCTCCTCTGGCTTGGTATTCTTTTCTCCAAAAGAAGAGTTGCACATCTCCAAGGGGAGGAACAGTTTTATTACAAATAAAATGTAACATAGCAATGAAGCGATGGTGAAAATATCTTGAAACATTAACAGGATCCAGAGAACAAAGTTCTCCAGGTGTTAGTATATCTATGTTTGTTTTATATGCATAGGAAATCATGTAAATCTTCCCATGCACATTCTGCACAACTTAATGTAACAAACCAAGTGGGTGGGCCAAGTTTTCTGATCAAACAACGTACATCTCCATGATGTTGAAACCAGTACTCTTTAGTACCACGCTTATTTGCTAATAGATTTGTAATATTTGATTGTAAAACCTCATCTTTTTGTTGCACTTTTTGCAATAATTGTGTAGCTGTCATATTTTGAAAGTGTGATGCTGATTTTAATATGTGTGCAACTCCGTAACATAAAGTTGCTAGTTCACTTTCAAAGAGTAGGTGGAATATGAATTCCACATTTTGTCTAAATCTGGGATCTTCAGAATTCATCCGTAATGCGCAGTATTCTGATGTTGATATTTGAATAGGTCTATCATCGTACCTTCCTCCTTTGCCAGTAGGAAAGAGTAGAGGAAAAGAACTTGCTTCTATACTTTTTTCCCATATGCTGATTGGTGATCCTTTTGTTTGACGCATTAGGTATGTTTCCAGTGCATCTTCTATGGTCTCATTAGAGTGCAATGGATGAATTGTATAATGGTCTAAAGTGTTTGATATTGTAGCAGGATCTAGTAACTCAAATTGACCAGCTTCTTGTGTCTCTTGAATTATTTCAGTTGTATCCTTCAAGTTTTCTTCAATATTCATTTCTTTGTAATATTCATTATTCTCTTTAAGATATTGCAAGGCTTGTCTAACTTTATGTAAATCTACCAGCTGTTACCAATTTTTTTTGTCTTTTGTAGGTACTCCATTTACCAAGATAATTAAAGATCGTTGCATTGGATGTTGTACTCCTAGAGTGTGCACATTTGCTTTTAGATCTAATAGTAAATACACTACTTTTCCACGAATACCTTTCACTAATTCAGAGGGAGGTAATTTTGCAGTTTTTGGTTGAAGGCGTATTATTGCTTGAAATGGGTACACTGTTTGAATTATGATGCTCTCATATAAATTAAGTTGTTGAAGGGGTTTTGGTAGTGGATATAATTCCAAATTATTTGTGATAGCACGTGAAGGAGTTTGGTTGTTGTCAAGTTTTGTAGTGCAGTAACTACAAAGTATTACGGGGTCAGTTATTTCGTATTTTTGTTTTCTGCTATAAGGTAGAGAGCTAATTCAAACCATTTAGAATCTTCATTGTCTTCTATTTTGTATGATAGGTCTACAGTTTTTGTGTTACTTTTATAAAAAGTTCTGCGGCAACATACACACTCATGGTTTGGTACTTCAGCTGATGTACTTTTAAATTTTAGTATTTCTTTTTTGTATGTGTGTAGTAAAAGGTTGCCATTTGTAGAATTGTTACTAATTTGGTTTACAGCTATTTCATTCTGTAAGTGGAGTTCACTTCCAAAATATTTTTTCTGAATATTGTCGATTTCTTCTAGTAGGTCTTTTGTTGTACCATGTAGAAGAATGTTATTTAAATTGGCTAGTGCTAAAGCAGGACTTTTAGCATAGTACAGTTTTTAAACTAGATTTCATATAGTTGAATGATGTGTTGATATCCTATTGATATCATGGAAGGTGGTTTTGCATGTAGGTCCTGTAATGCAGGCCAATGAATGTCCTTGTAATCCTGTGTACTTGCGCACTGGACAGGTATCCATATTTTGCAGTAGTTTAATTTTGATTTTGTCTTTGCTTTTCACATATTGATTAAGGAATTGGCGTAAAGACTTGAAAAATTGTTTGGGAATGTTACACATTGACATGCATGGCCATTTGTACACTAGACGTTCTGATTCAGTTGAATGGAGGGGTAATTCTAAGTTTTTAGGCCATATTTTTGTAAGGAGTACTTCTTGTTCCATTATGGTATTATTAACATTTTCATAACCTCGACCACTGCTATGTATGGCATTTGTATTTGTTTGCTTTTGTTTGTACGCTTCTTCATTAAAGTATGGTTCTGTGCTCGTAGTGTCACTCCATTCACCTTCGCAGTTACTTAAGAAGTTCTTTCTGTTGACATTTCATTTATTGAGAAGTTTTTTTTGTAATTTAGTTATTAGTTTTGTTAGTGGTTTCATTTTGTTTAACACTAAAATAAATAACTTTCTTTTGAGAAGAAATGCACTGTCTATCAACGCTTCTAAGATTAATTTCCTACAATAGGTTTTAAGCGTTGAACCTGGTTTCTCTCTTGTTTTTATAAGATTTTGAAGGACTGTTTGACAGAACATTTTGGCTAAAATACTTTTCTTGGGATGATTACTTTGAACTATATCAAGATTTAAAGAAGCAGTTTTATCTGTAGTGATTGCTGTTAATTGTTTTTTGGTTTGGTTTACATTTTGATAGAGGAGGCACAGTTTTTGTACTTGAAACTTCTTTTGTTTCACTAAATGACTGTATTCGCTGTTTTGTTTCAACTTTTTTACAAATTGTGCTAGAGATGGATGCTTATGTTGGACACTTTTATTTTCATTTGCTCTACTTCTGCTTTGCTTTCTACGGACTTGATTTTTGGTAGGCATTCTTTAGGGTCTGTTGAAAAAAATAAAGAAGGTATGGGTTGGGGTGTTCTGCAATGTATGTGTGCTGTGTGCATGAGTGTTTGAGTAAGATGATAAAGATGTATGTAATGGTGTGTGATTGTGCATTGGGAACTACAACTAGTAGGGATGGGTATTATTGAATTAATGAGTTACTAAACTGGGGTTCAGAGGACGGAAAAAAGTAAGCTAGTGGTGTGGAGAAGTATAAATAGTATATCTAATGCTATACAATTAAAAAAGTTGTTTGTTCTATAGCTTCTAAATTCTAGCGGTTGAGTTGGGTAATTTGGGTGTCGAAAAATATGAATTTGTGGGCCATTCTGACTGCAAATCGCTGTTTAAGACATGGGGATTTGTGGACAGAATGGTGCAGAATCTCTATTTTTAGGCACAGAAATAGCATGAATTAACCTTACAGTGTGTTTGAGCAATAATACAAATATTATGGTGATATTCGAATTACTTTTTTTCTAAAATGAGCAGGTTACTTCTTAGTTCTTCTTTGTACTTCAAATTCGGCTGCTTCTTTTCAGGAGAATGGTCTTCATTGCAATTGTAAAAGAAACAAATTAGTAATTTTGTTTGTATATAGCACTGTTTTTAATTTTTTATTGGCATCCTCAGCGCATTTCTCAAAACCATTAAAACTATCTTATTTACATAAGATACGTCGCACCGGTTGAATACATATGATATCTTCTTAATGAACAAATTGTATTGCAATTACTAACTGTAGCAAACAAAATATCTTTACTATGTCTTGTGAAATTTATAATGTAGCACTGAATACCATTATTCCTGTAACTAAGCTCTTCCAAGTAATAGTGCCTCAATGTAATGGGCTGCTTGTCCTATATAAATGTAAGTAATTAAAAAAATAAAGAAATAAAAAAAATATGTAATTGTACAAGTATTATTATTTGAGATTTGAATATAGAGTGTGCATGCAATTTTGTTTGACTATATGTAGTCCATATATTTCATTTGTTAGTTTAACATGATTTGAGTGTGTGTGTGTAAAGAAATTAAATAGTATAAAGGTTTGTAAGTGACAGTTGATTTTAGGAGATTGAAAAAAGACAGTAGATTAATTTTACAGATTGTACAAGCTAAACGTCACTTAGAAAATGTGTTCATGTAATGTACAGAAAATATGCATACCTGTAGTTTGTGTTCATGCATATGGATATGCATGGAGCTGCAAGTAGAAATCTTGGAGACTTGTACAGTATTTCTTGTAGATGGTGCTTGCCAATGATATGACACTTGTACTCAGAGAGATTCACAGTACATTTGCAGTGCTGATCTATGATGATGCAGTTAGATGTAGAGGTCTTGAATGTGATTGGTGGATGGTCATGTGACTTCCTAGCTACATCCAATGAGGGAATGGCATAGAGAGTGAAGTGGAAATGGTAGAAGGGCTGTTCATGTTAGGATATGTCCTCGGACATGGCGGTAGTTCGCGGACATCGGGTGTTACATCCGGGGATTTTTGGGTTCAGAAGTCATGCAAATGAGAATGAGCACTGAAAGGGATTGGTCAGGAAAGTGTAGTGGGTGTGTTGTGCCAGGAGAGAGTTTCTCAGATACTCTTTTTGCTGAGAGAAGAACAGATAGCTATGGCTGTGTGTTTCAGAAAACAGATTGTTTGGATTTTGGGAGACTTGTGGATACATTGGTTGAAGGTGCATGCAGAAACCTGTGGAATAGCTGTAGATCTTGGATTCCCACATGTGGAAGTACACTGGAATGGAGTACGTGGAATTAAGTGGTTGGACTTGTTACCTCTCTGTGCTACTTTGGAGACAGAGCAACATCCACATATAATTATAATTCATTGTGGAGGGAACAGTTTAGGACATGTGTCTGGAATTTCTTTGCAATTTGCAATGAAAGAAGGACTTGGGAAGGTCATGGACATGTTTCCAAATTCTCAAGTAATTTTTTCATGGATTGCGCAGAGACAAATGTGGCTTCGTTCTTCTTCATTTGATCCACAAATGGAGAAAGCAAGGCACAATGTTTGTGCCTTTCTAAGAGATTTTGGCATGTCCTCTTTTCACAATGAAAATATATGTTTCGTAGTACATACATTTTTCGCAGAGATGGAGTACATCTAACTTATGCTGGCAATCAGATTTTTCTAAGAAACATACAAAATGCATTGCGACCTTTTTTGGAATTACAGCATCCATTTTGAAGTAGGTGTTGAGTATTTATAATTTTTGAAACACAAACACCTCCCAAAGGCTCTTTTCAGAGCCACCACATCCTCCCAGAGAAAATTGCAATGCCTATGATAGGGTAGCACCCCAAAACTTTAAATGTCCGCGGGCTGTCCGGAGACTTCTAAAAAATGCAAAGGGCCCTGTTTCATTTATTTTCACTTCTATTTTTTTACTGTGAAAGGTGGCTCTTTTTTTTAGATTTTTGTTATGTTATTTATTTGGTTTTTTATACACGACACACTAGGAGAGGAGGGGAAAGGAGGGTAAAGGGGGGGCACCAACCACGGGGATAAGAAAGGGCGAGCTGAGAGAGGAAGATGTATAGTGGGTTTTATTTGGGTAGTGAGCAGGTCTTCTCGTGCTCAAAAGCTCTACGAAGTTGCTCCCCCCTGCAGAGTACTTTGTCGCAGTACATACACACAACTGTGACCCTCGAAAGGTAAGGGTCATCAGCATTATGTATGGCCTGTGAGGCAGCTTGAGGAAGACGCTGTCCCACAGAGGTGTCCCTTGTGGTGACAGGATCGGAAACGGAGGATAAAGTAGAGGAAATCAACCTACTACGCTCCTCGCAAGGTTCAACCCTGCGAATGGCCCCAGAGTGAAATGACCTGAGGTGTCGTTTCATGGTTGTGGTCCCAAAGCTGTACGAACCATGCCTCCTGCGACTGAGTACCATTTTGCACTCATTGCAGGTGACTCGGTTCGCACGAGCCTTAGGACCATTCCCATGAATGGTAAATAACCGCCACACCCAAGATTCACGCCTAGTGCGGGTAGTAGGGATTTCCACTACCTCATTCTCGTCATCTTCTTCTTCCTCCTCTGCATCCTCACTCCTGTTCCCCTCTTCAGGCCCTTGGGGAGGTGGTGGTGGTGGAGGGGGTGGTTCTGAAGCAGGTGCAACACCAGGTGGCAGTAGTTCAGCCATGGATGCCATCTCGATGATGGTGTAATCTGCAGGTGGCAGCAAAAATCGCTGTGTTCTGAAGAATAGCCAAAAACACAATGAGAATAAGCTCTAGGGCGTGGTCTTTTATAGGGGTGCTTGTACGCGGTTCGCGGACATGTGCGCTGTCCGCAGACAGATCGAACACAATGAAAGGTTCAAAAGGTTTCAAAAAGTATGTAGAAACTCAGGATTAGTATGTGGGACTTGTGCTATGGTGAGTTTTTATTGAGAAATATTGTGGATTACTTGAAAATGTACTTTAAATTGTTCGGGGACACAAACAGTGTCCGTATTCAGAACACGCGATCAGCGTGGGCACGGTCACATTATCGCTCTGCGAACATGTTTGCGAAGGAAGCGGCTGTCCGCAGGACACCAAATGCACGGACATTGGTTTGCGGATGCATGCTACGGACACTGTTCGGGTCCTGAAGTAATTAAAAGTGCGTCACACGTCAAACGAACAGTTATGGAGAACCGTTTGTTCTTAGAAAAGTTTAACTTCCTTGCGAACAATACCGACAGACATAGTGTCCTCAGGGCACCTCCATTTTCGTTTATTTACGAACATTTCAGGACACCGCTTGTGTTCTTAGAACATTTTCAACTTGGTAGCGAACACTACAGACAGGTATAGTGTTCTTCAGGACACCTCCATTTTCGTTTATTTACGAACATTTCAGGACACCACATGTGTTCTAAGAACAGTTTCAACTTGCTAGCAAACAATACGGACAGGTATAGTTTTCTTCAGGACACCCCCATTTTGTTTATTTATGAACATTTCAGGACATCACGTGTGTTCTAGAACAGTTTCAGCTTGCTAGCGAACACTACGGACAAGTATAGTGTTCTTTAGGACACCTCCATTTTCGTTTATTTACGAACATTTCAGGACACCACTTGTGTTCTTAGAACAGTTTTAACTTGCTAACGAACACTACGGACAGGTATAGTGCTCTTCAGAACACCTCCATTTTCGTTTATTTACGAACATTTCAGGACACCGTGTGTGTTCTACAATAGTTTCAACTTGCTAGCGAACAGTACGGACATGTATAGTGTTCTTCAGGACACCTCCATTTTCATTTATTTACGAACATTTCAGAACAACCGCGCTGTCCGCGGACACCTAAATTGTTTTTTTTTAAACTGAAACTAATTAAAACACAATATAAAAATGTAAGTTTATTTAACATATATCAACAATTTATGACAGAGAAGGTGAGGCAGAAATGGAAACAAAAACAGGAGAATTAGGGGATTCAACATGATTGGTATCAGGTGAAGAAGGGATGGAAGTCTCATCAAAACGTTTTGGGTTATGGAGAGGGTTTGGGGATAATTGACTGGGATATGGTGAGGGGGGGACAAGTCCAAGTGGGACAATTGTATGAGGTTTTTGTTTTAAAATGATCCTCAACAAAAGTTTTCAAATTATTAAAATTGGTCAACAATAAATCCATTTTTTCTTTTTTGTTTTCAAGAGTGTTATCTGTAACAGTTTCTTCAGAGGTATTTTCTATTTTGTTATGTTCTGTACAAAAAAATATATATATGTTAAATATATATCAAATAATAATAATTAAATGGTTTATATTGTAAAGTGTGTACCATTAGCTTCACTATCTTCTGACATTTCATCATGTGGGAAGTGCTCCTCTAGCCATTGCAGAGTACTAGACATTTCTGTGAGAAAATAAAAGATAATATATATTTTTTTTTTATCTAATGCAGAAAGTTTATAAATATATGAGTAAAATGAAGTACACTTACTATTTCAGGTAACATATTTTCTGAGTACTCTGTAGGTCTGGTCTTGCTCTTAGTTGTGGAGTGTCTGTGAGGTAATTATGTTGGGAGCCAATTTATCTTCATTTGGTATATTCCATTTTAGAACATATTGTATTTAAATGAATGGTTAGTGTGTTAGATATATGGGTTACATTTCTTATGTATTACTACATATAATATGTATGTGTGCTACTTTGTGAATTTTTTTAATGTTATTATGTTATAATATAACAATTAAACATACCCCCCCAGACTTTTTAGGTAGTGGTACTGTTGTCCGAACATGTCCGCAGACATCAAATTCAGTAGACGGGGTTGAGTATGTTCTATATTACATGTACATAAAGTCAAAGTTATTATTGTTAAGCTTTGCTACTAAAGACCTATGAAATTCAGTGAAAAAACGTTGTTAAAGGGACGTTATGGTTAAGTTGCGCTACTAAAACCTATGAAATTCAGTGAAAAAAACTTTGTTAAAGGGACGTTATGGTTAAGTTATGCTACTAAAAACCTATGAAATTCAGTGAAAAAAACTTGTTAGAGGGACGTTATGGTTCCAAGTAAAACCAAAAACCCCCTGAAATTCACCAGTTATGGTAAGCTAAGCAACCATAACTCGCACCACCACTGTGCACTGCTAAGACTAACACCCACGTCATCAAAGATGACATCACAAATGTCATTGATGACATCACTGAAAGGGACACATTTTTGAAGCTTCTACTGTGATAGAGTCACGTTGAGGAGAAGAACAGCATTTTACATCCTAGGGTACTCTATTTGAATCCTATCCGCTAAATTAGTGAATAGCAAGAATTGGTTTTGCTATCAAGGTCAAAGACACTTACCTCTTCTGACTACTGGTTCAGACATAGGAATCTGGTGTATGAATAGGAGAGATCTACCTGAAGCACAGGACTACTTCTGCCCCTGATGAATGTCCAGTTACCTGTAAAACAGAGGACAGAAACTTATATAAATTGGGCTTGTTTACACAATGGAGAATAAGAATAATTAAGTTGCCATTGTTGTTTTTGTTGATCGAGTATTTGGCAACTTCCGATACTGTGAGGTGGAATGATTTTAACATGTATATGACTATGTGATGTGTATATGTTTTTTTAAATGTTTGTATTATTTGTGCTTAAAAGAGAATAATATATTAAAAATGATATTTTTTTGTAACACTCTTTGTTATTGAATACATAGAACACAGAATGCAGCCCATATTTGCTAAGTGGCTGTTTTGAGATTCCACTATCTGAGGGTACACCAACTGTTTTATACAGATCGTTGTTTGTGTTCCTTCCTTACGTCTGCAGACTGGTGAATGTTTTCTGTTAATTCTCTGTATTGGAAATGTGGCCAAAGGTTGACATTTCCTATGCTGCCAACAGTTTTACGGCAGAGTTTGTGCCCTAAGGTTTTAAAAATAGGTTCACCTTTCACTGGTGTCAATTGAAGAAGATCTCCGAAAACAATAATGTGTTTTCCTCCAAAGAGCTCTCTGTAGTCTGTTTTGAGTACCTCTTGTAATCTGAGGTGAATCAAAGTCAACATTAGGTTGGAGACTATGCTCACCTCATCTATGAGTAGCATTTGCATTTGTTTCAAAACTCTGTATAGTTCCATTGCAGCTTCTGTAGAATGTTTGTAATAATCTAATTTGTTTTGGTGTTCTACTGGAAGGAGTAGTAATCGGTGTAAAGTGACACCGCCTATGTTGTAGGCAGCTAAACATGTGGGGGCAGTTACAACAGCTGACAGTTTGTTGTTTGTCAATTGTTGAAGGAACTTGCTGATGATTTTGATTAAGAATGCTTTTCCTGAACGAGCTTGACCACTGATGTATAGCAGTATAGGCCATTTGTCCACTGGATGTTTTGGTTCAGTCGAATGGAGAGGTGATACTGTGTTTTCTGGGGATATTTTTGTAAGCAGCATTTATTGTTCCATTATGGTATTATGAATACCCTCGTCCACTGCTATGTATGGCAATTGTGTTTGTTTGCTTTTGTTTGTATGCTTCTTCATTAAAATATGGTTCTGTGCTTGTGGTGTGACTCCATTCACCTCCACAGACATTTAAAAAGCTATTTTTGTGACATTCGGTTTATTGAGAAGTCTTTTTGTAGTTTAGTAGTTAGTTTTGCTAGTGGTTTCATTCTGTTTAGAATTAAAATAAATGACTTACTTTTGAGAAGGATTGCACTGTCTATTAGAGCTTCTAAGATTAATGTTCTATGGTAGGTTTTAAGGGTTGTGTGTGATTTCTCTCCTGTTTTTATAAGATTCTGAAGGAATCTGTGGCGGAACATTTTTTGTAAAATACTTTTTTTGGTATTGTTACTTGCCACTACATCAAGATTTATGGGAGCAGTGTTAGCAGTAGTGGTGGCTGAATTCTTGTTAATCACTTTCTGTTTCGTTTTAAATTTTGAAAGAGGAGGCAAAGTTTCTGTACTGGAAGTTTGTTTTGTTTCGCTTAATGACTGTATTAGCTGTTTTGCTTGAAATATTTGTAAAAATTCTACTAGAGATAGATGCTTTTTTTGGACACTTTTATTTTGATTTGCTCTACTTCTGCGTTGCTTTAATTCTGCATTGCTTTCTACGGAGTTGCTTTTTGGTAGGCATTCTTTGGGGTCTCTTGCAAAAAAAAGAAAGTATGGTTGGGCTGTTGTGCAATGTATGTGTGCTGTGTGCATGAGTGTCTGAGTATGATGGTAAGGATGTATGTGGAGGTATGTGATATTGCAATGGCCAGCTACAACATGTTGCGAAGGCTATTCTTGTATTTGTTTGTTAGTATACTGGGGTTCAGGTGACAATACAAAGTAAGCTAGTGGTGAGGAGAAGCACTAATACTAAATCTAATGGAATAGAATTAAAACAGTTCTTTGTTCTGCAATACTAACATTCTAGCGGCTGATTTATGTAATTTGTGTGCCGAAAAACAGGGATTTGTCTGCCATTCTGCCCGCAAATCCCTGTTTAACAAATGGGGGTTTGTGGGCAGAATGGCGCACAAATCCCTGTTTTTCAGTGCACAAATTCTATGAATCAGCCCCACAGTGTGCTTGAGTAACAGAACATTATGGTAGCATTGTGCTTACATTTTTGTATGGAAAGAGTAGGTTTCTTCTGAGTTGTTGTTTGTACTTCAGATGCTGCTGCTTTTCACTGCAATTGTAAAAGAAAGAAGTTAGTAATTTTGTGTCTATATAGCAATGTTGTTAATTTAGACGTTGATTTTTATGATTTGGTAGTAGTGTTTTTTGATAACTGAACATAGTGTGTGCATGCAGTTTCCTTTCCCTATGTGCAGCGGGTATATTTTACTTAGAATCTGTTAGTTGAAAATGCTTTGCAAATGAGTATAATACTAAACGTATGAAACTCATTTGGCTTCTTAAGGCTGTGTTATTGGATGTTAGGAGATAGAAGAAATAATCATATACTTATTTTGCTATTTTTATAGGGTAAATGGCAGAAACTGTATAGAAAAGCATTGAATGTATGCATTTGTGAAGGTGTGGGCAATAAAGCAGAAGGATGTGATGTAGAGGCAGTGGTGTTGTTTCAGCTGGGAGCTTTTCTAATGATAGTATCTATCTGTGAGAGTGTATAAAGATGCATGAACTCATCCTTTTCTACAATTACACGGTTATTTCTCCCATCTTTTAATATGAAATTACACTTTTTTAGATAACTGTGTGTGTAAAAAAAGAATTTGGATAGCAGACAGGTTCGCAAGTGACAGTTGATTATAGCGAAGATGGGAAAAATGACAGTAAGTTCATTTTGTAGGTTATACAGGTTAAGTGGCAGTTACCCTGTTTATATGCATTTATACAAGAGCTGTACATGTACTGTGCAAAAAATATGCATACCTGTAGTTTGTATTCATGCATGTGGATATGCATTAAGCTACAAGTAGAAATCTTGGAGACTTGTACAGTAGTTTTTGTAGTAGGTGCTTCCCAATGGCATGAGACTTGTACTCAGAGTAATCAACAGTACATTTGAAGTGCTGAACTATGATGATGGAGTTAGATGTAGAGTTCTTGAATGTGATTGGTGGATGGTTGTGTGACTGCTCAGCTGTGTCCAATGAGGGAATGGTACAGAGAGTGAAGTGGAAAGGGTAGAAGGGCTGCCTAAGAGTTACGCAGTCCGCGGACACAGTGCCTGTCCGTGGACAGGGCACGCCACATCTGGGGTTTTTCAGCAAATCCAGCATGGAAAGGGGACTGTAGGGATTAGTCAATCAGGTGTTGAGGTTGTGGATTTGTGTCGAAAGAGGCTGTGTGTAGTGAGGATGGCAGAGGTGGAGAAGGTCAGGGTGTTGGTGGTTGGAGATATGTTTGTGCATGGTTTGGAGCAGTATGCTAAATGTAGGAATGTGGCAAACAATTTTGATGTTAAAGGAGTGGAGGTGGTGTGGAGCACTGTGCCTGATTTCAATGTGCAGGGAATTGTACAAGTTTGTGAAGATATGGGCCGGATGAACAGTCCCCATGTGGTAGTTTTGAACTGTGGTGCTTTGCATTTGGGCTATGTCAGTGCCCCTACTTTGTTGGCAGATTTGGAACACTTGTTTGAAGCAGTAATGAAAGTCCTTCCAGATGGCAAAGTTATTTTTTCTGGTTTAGTATCTAGTGCAATATGGGACAATAGTTATGTTTTTTGTCCTCAGCAAAACATTGCTACGTGTGCAATCAACCAATGCATGTTTGCTTCCATGCTTAGACCTGGTATGTTCTTCTGTAATAATGAGAACATTGATTTTGGTAGTGCTGTTTATTTTAAAGAAGATGGCATTTCTTTATCTTTTATGGGAAATGCCATGCTGTTTTCGAACATAAGGGTTGCTTTGGAGAAGCTTATGCGAAGATTTTAGGAGTAAAATAAGAAAAATACAAAATAAAAGGTATCTCTCAAGCATCTGCAAAAAACCCCCAAAAAAAATGGCTCTGTTCAGAGCCAACCTCAAAGGGGAAATGAGGCACACTATTTAAATTTAAATTTACATTCATCACGCTCAGATTTTTCGATTTGTCTGCGGACAACTGGGTTGTCCGCTGACAGCGCGTATTATATACAGGGATTTTGGGGTTGAGAGGCATGCAAATGAGAATGAGCAGAGCAAGGGATTGGTCAATAAGGTTTACTGGGTGTGTTGTGTAAGGAGAGAGTTTGTCAGAAAGTATTTTTCCTGAGAGAAGAACAGATAGCTATGGCTGTGTGTTTCAGGAGACTCATGGATAAATTGGTTGGAGGTGCACGTAGAACGCTGTTGAGTGGCTGCACATCTTGGATTCCCTCATGTGGAATTGCACTGGCATGGAGTGCGTGCAATAAAGTGGCTGGATTTGGTACCTCTCTGTGCTACTTTGGTGACACAGCATCATCCACACATAATTATTATTCATTGTGAAGGGAACAGTTTAGGACGTGTGTCTGGAATTTCTTTGCAATTTGCAATGAAAGAAGGATTTGGGAAGGTCATGGACGTGTTTCCAAATTCCCAAGTATTTTTTTCTCGTATTGCGCAGAGACAAATGTGGCTGCGTTCTTCTTCATTTGGTCCACAAATTGAGAATGCGACGCACAATGTCAATAAGGCTGTTTGTGCCTTTTTAAGAGACGTTGGCATGTCCTCTTTTCACAATGAAAATATTATGTTTCGTAGTACATACATTTTTTGCAGACATGGAGTACATCTTACTTATGCTGGCAATCAGATTTTTCTGCGAAATATATTAAATGCATTGCAACCTTTTTTTGTAATTACATTAATAAATTTAGAAGTAGGTGTTAATCATTTGAAGTTTTTGAAACACAAAAAAACACCACCAAAAGGCTCTTTACAGAGCCACCACTTCTTCCCATAGAAAAGTGCAATGGTTCTGATAGGGCAGCACCCCCCAAAAAATAAATGTCCACGGACTGTCCATGGACTCCTAAAAAATGCACAGGACCCTGCACTATTTATGTGTCACTTCTATTTTTAAACTGTGAAAGGCAGCTCTGGAAAGAGCGTTTTTTTAGTTTTTTTTGTTGTTTTATAAAATGTTTTTTTTAAACATGACACACAAGGAAAGGAGCAGGAAAGGAGGGTAAGACAGGGACGCCAACCACGGGATAAGAAAGGGCAGGTGGAGAGAGGAAGATATAGGGTGGGCCTTATTTTGGTAGGTTGCAGACCTTCTCATGCTCCTTGACCGCAGTCTCGAAAGCAGTCCGAAGGTTCTCCCTCCTGCAGAGTACTGTATCGCAGTACATACACAATATTGTGACCCTCGAAAGGTAAGGGTCAACAGCATCATGAATGGCCTGTGAGGCAGCTGGAGGGATGCGCTGTCCCACAGGAGTGTCTCTTGTGGTGACAGGAGAGGTAATGGAGGATGCTGTAGATGAACTCAACCTACTATGTTTATCGCAAGGTACAACCTTGCGAATAGCCCCACCGTGGAACAACCTTAGGTGTCGCTTCATTGATGTCATACCAAAGCTAAACAAAACAGGCCTTCCACGACTCAGCACCATGTGGCACTGATTGCAGGTGATCTTATTCACACAAGCTTTTGGCACTCCATCAAGAGTGGTAAATAACCACCACACCCAAGACTCACGGCGAGTGCTGGTAGTAGGGACTTCCACTACCTCATCCTCTTCATCCTCTTCATCCGTCTCCTCTGCATCCTCATGCCTGTTCCCCTCTGCAGGCCCTTGGGGAGGTGGTGGTGGTGGAGGGGGTGGGCGTGGTGATGAAGCTGAAGCAGCCATGGTAGCCATCTGGAGGACAGCAGGCAAAAGTTAGCAGCAATGCAGTAAATGCAAGTTAAAAGCAATGCTCTGTCAGGTAGGCAGAAGCACAATGAGGCAATTCTAGGGTGTGGCCTTTTATAGGGGTGCTGGTGCACGCTTCGCGGATAGCCGGGCTGTCCGCAGACACTTCGAACACCAAATGAAGGCTCAAAAAGTTTCAGAAAGTATGTAGATCACCAGGGACATTGTCTGGGACATGTGCAATGGTGAAATTTTACTGTAAAATACTTTGGATTGTCCAAAAAAGTACTTTTAAAATGTTCGGGGACCCGGACAGTGTCCACAAATAAGGACACCCGTTCAGAGTTGGTGCGGTCACATGATGACGTCACAGATATGTTCGCGAATGGGACGGCTGTCTGCTGGACACTAAATGTGCAGGGACGGTTGTGCACATGCGTGCAGGTGTTCTACGGACAGTGTTCGGGTCCTCAAACTAATTAAAAGTGTGACACACGTGCGACGGACAGTTACGGACATGCGCAATGTTCGTAGGACCTGTGGGTGTGGTGCACATGTGCGTAGATGTTCTACGGACAGTGTGGACACTCCCATTTTAATTATGAACAGTACGAACAGGTATTGTGTCCTTAGGACACCTCCATTTTGGTTAATTATGGACATCCCGGAAATCGAGTGTGTTCTAAGAACAGTTCCATTTTGATTGCGGACAGTACGGACAGGTATAGTGTTCTTAGGACACCTCCATTTTGGTTAATTGCGGATATCCCAGACATCGAGTGTGTTCTAAGAACAGATCCATTTTGATTGCGGACAGTACGGACAGGTATAGTGTTCTTAGGACACCTCCATTTTGGTTAATTGCAGACATCCCGGACATCGAGTGTGTTCTAAGAACAGTTCCATTTTGATTGCGGACGGTACGGACAGACATAGTGTTCTTAGGACACCTCCATTTTGGTTAATTGCGGACATCCCGGACATCGGGTGTGTTCTAAGAACAGTTCCATTTTAATTGCGGACAGTACGGGCAGGCATAGTGTTCTTAGGACACCTCCATTTTGGTTAATTGCAGACATCCCGGACATCGAGTGTGTTCTAAGAACAGTTACATTTTGATTGCAGACAGTACGGACAGGCATAGTGTTCTTAGGACACCTCCATTTTGGTTAATTGCGGACATCCCGGACATCGGGTGTGTTCTAAGAACAGTTCCATTTTGATTGCGGACAGTACAGACAGTATAGTGTTCTTAGGACACCTCCATTTTGGTTAATTGTGGACATCCCGGACATCGAGTGTGTTCTAAGAACAGTTCCATTTTGATTGCGGACAGTACGGACAGGTATAGTGTTGTTAGGACACCTCCATTTTGGTCGATTACAGACATTCCGGACACCCGCGCTCTCCGCTGACACCTTAACTGCCTTTTAAAAAAAATAAGACATAGAGGAATAAAGTAAGAACACACATACTATTTTATTATTATATACAAATATAAAATGTATGAAAGAGTGGGGGAAGCAGAAACTGACACAAATACAGGGGAATTAGGGGTTTGGAGAGGATGGATGGGAATGGATGAAGGGTTGGAAGTCTCATCATAACGTTTTTCTTGGTGGTGAGGGTTTGGGGCTAGTTGACTGGGACAGGGAGAGGGGGAACAGGTACATGTGGGACAATGATATTTAATGTTTTCTTTTATGTGGCCCTCCACAAAATGTTTTAAAAGATTGACATTTTTCAGTAGCACATCCATTTTTTGTTCCATTCGCTGCAGAGCATTTTCTAATGTCTCTTTTGCTATATTATTTTCACTGTTTGTATGGTCTTTTTAAAAAAAATGTGTTAAGTACACATAAAGTAATGGTTATTAATTGGCTTACATAGAGAAGTGTCTACCATTAGTATCACTGTCTTCACTCATTTCATCACGTGGGAAAATGTATTCAAGCCATTTCAAAGTACTGGACATTTCTGTGTAAAAAAATATATTACTTTTAGTGTACCTGATACAGAAAGTTTAGAAATATATAAGAAAAATTAAGTTTACTTACTAGTTTCTGGTAAGTTTTGTTGTTACTGTTGTGTTGCTTTTTGCTGTGCAGTTTCTGTGAGGTAATTATGTTGGAGGCATATCTTTTTTGTTTTGGTATATTCCATTCTCGTACATATGCTATTTAAATGGACGGTTGATGTCTTACATAGGTTCCAGTTCTTATTTATTATTACATATAATGTGTTCATGTGCTGCTTTTTGAACTTGCTCAGTGTTTATATCGCATGTTACAACAATCTAAGCTACCCCCTGAGTTTTTGGGTAGTGTTGATGTTGACCACGTCTGTCCGCGGACATACGCACAGTCCGCGGACATCAAAATCACTAGCTGGGGGTTCAGTATATTCTATGTTACATGTATATAAAGTAAGGGAATCCTAGTAAACACCTATCAAATTCACACTATGTATATCTATATTCCGTAAAAAACACTTTGTTAATGGGACGTTATGGTTAAGTTGCACTACTAAAAACCTATGAAATTCAGTAAAAAAAAACTTTGTTACAGGGACGTTATGGTTCCAAGTAAAACTGAAAAACCCCTGAAATTCGCCAGTTATGGTAAGCTAAGCTACAATAACTCGCTCCACCACCGTGCACTGCTAAGACTAACACCCAGGACATCACAAATGTCATTGATGACATCACTGATGACATCACATATCTGTCTCTCTCTTTTTTCCTTTACTGACATATCTAGGCCAGTAACAGTCAGGAACTAAACATTCAAAAAGTACTATATTTGTAGACTTATACTTCAAATATGTTCTTACAGTAATTCACTTGGGGTTCACTCACAGCATATGAAACATATGCATAGGGGAAAACAGAAACTTGGAAAACAGCAATGCTTTGTATGTATGAAGATGATCAGTAAGGTTATCAACACTTTATTTTATAGTTCTGCTGTTTTCTTATTACTGTACTTTCCCTGCATATGCTCATATTTGTATATATTGTATTCACACTACTTTCCTTAGGATCCAGTCACATTATGTGATACTTGTACACAGGGAAGTAGTAGCTTTGAAGCAGAGCAATCATTTCTGTGCATGACGATAATCAGTTAGGTTATGAAGATTGTCTGGTAATAATGCTCTTTTTTAACTTAGTTTTCCCTGTATATGCTCATATTTCAATGTGTTGTTGTCTGTTTCTGTTTTGTTTGCAATAATGCAATTATATAGAAACTGGGTTTTATTAGCTACTTATTCAATATTTCAGAGAACACAACACTCTAATAAGAAAGCATTTATCATTTCACTATTCAACATGGCAAGATTATTAATATTGCACCTCCATCATGTATGCTCCACACAATTCCTATGTTTCTACATGAGTATCTTAGTATACTAAAGAACTTATAGAATGCTATTTGTATCAATGCATTGCTTAATGCACTACGTACCTCATGATATTTATTCCAATGACCATTGACACTTTATCAACATTACAATGAGAACACCTTGTACAGACTTTTCATGAAAAGTAAATTCACATGTGATGCTAAGTATGCATTGGGCATTGAAAGGCTTTATGGGGGCACACTTGGTAGCAGCAAAGGCAGAAGCAGTTAATTTATGGCATGTAAACACGTGGAGCTATGACAATATTGGGTAATCAAATGGATTTATATTGCTGGTTATTGACGGGGACTGTTAGTGTAATTTATACATGACAGCAGCATTTAGCCTAGATAATACCTGTGCTCTAAACATGAAAAGATGGCCACCATGCTTTTGCTGCGCAGAGAGTGGGTTAACTAGAGGAGTCCTTTCTCTATTTCTGTGTAAACACTCACTGGTTGCTCTACACCCTTGCTATAAACTCACTGGTTGAAGGGGACTCTTGGTTGTGATTAAGCGGCGAGTTGTGCTGCGAAACGCTTTAACATCCCCAACGCGCACCTTTATTATACATTATGGGAGTGCCATACACTGATGGCTTTTAACTTTTTTGCCAAGTTGTAAGGCTTCAATAAAGACAGTAAATCTTTTACAAAATAACTACTTTGCTTCCAGACATTTTTTCATTTTCACGGATGTGGAGAGTGCTACTCATCTTGCCTGATGCATATCAGTGCCCTGAAGATATATTACACAGCCACGGCAGTGGATGTGTAGTTATGGTTAAGTTGCTGTTTCCATAGAAGAGCCCTTTTTGGGTGGCTTATAACTTCGCTCTCCCTGGACGAATCCTCACCAAACTTTGCAAAAAAAGTATATGGGTCACTAAAGTTTGGTGAGGTTTGGTCCAGGGGGGCAAAGTTATAAGGGGAGTCCCAAAACTTCTTTTTTTCCCATAGACTGAATGGGGAAAAAACTTTGCTCACGCCTACGGGCCAAACCGCTGGATGGATTTTCACCAAATTTGGACCAGGAGCAGCAGCTTGGTCCCAAAAGCATGCTTTTGCAAATTTGGTGAAAATCCGTCCAGTAGTTTTTTTTATAAAATGAGCAAAAAATAGGTCCAAAAAAATTAGTGATATCTATGTTCAGTCCACGGACACACTTCCCTGTTCGCTTTGCGGACAGTGTCCTGATTGGCCAACCGGCTTGCATCATGTCCGCGGACATGCAACGTGTTCATTGATTGGACGGTGAAGAGCGTAAAGCGCGTCAGATTTTCGGGAACACCCGCCATCTTGGATTCGAGGACGTCCGCAGACAGCGCGGTGAAACTTGGTGGAAAAATACTATTTAGTACAGTGTGTAAAAGTGTAAAAGTGTTAAATGATGTATTTATTTTGGTGTTATACCCCCCTGCTGTGTTCACTTTGTCCGCAGACAACGTGGATGTTCTAAAATGTTCTAAATAAATGAAATGGGGGTGTTCTGAGGACACTACGCCTGTACGTATTGTTCACAAGCAAGCTGAAAATGTTCTAAGAACACTGGCGGTGTCCTGAAATGTTTGAAAATAAACAAAATGGTTGTTTTCTGAGGACGGTAAGCCTGTTCGTTTTGTTCGCAGGCAAGTTGAATCTGTTCTAAGAACACATCATGTGTCCTGGGATGTTTGTCAATAAATAAAATAGGGGTGTCCTGAGGACGGTATGCCTGTCCGTTCTGTTCGCAAGCAAGTTCAGATTGTTCTAAGAACACATGTTCGCAAGCACGTTCAAAGTGTTCTTAGAACACATTATGTGTCCTGGGATTCCTGGGATGCTCATAAATAAACAAAATGAGGGTGTCCTGAGGTTGCTATGTCTGTCCGTACTGTTCGTAGGCAAGTTGAAACTGTTCCAAGAACACTCATGATGTCCGCGGACAATCACGTGTCCTGGGATGTTCGTCAATAAATAAAATGGTGGTGTCCTGAGGACGGTATGCCTGTCTGTTCTGTTCGCAAGCAGGTTTAAGCACGTTCAAAGTGTTCTTAGAACACATTTTGTGTCCTGGGATGTTCGTAAATAAACGAAATGAGGGTGTCCTGAGGACGCTATGTCTGTCCGTACTGTTCGTAGGCAAGTTGAAACTGTTCTAAGAACACTCATGATGTCCGTGGACATTAAAAGTGTCCATATGGCATAGTTAAAATGTTTGACTCTATGGGTGTGATATGCTGCGGTGGTTGTGGCCAGGGCATAGAGTCTTGGGAGCATGTGATATGCTGCGGTGGTTGTGGCCAGGGCATAGAGTCTTGGGAGCATGGCCATGTGGCCATGCACCCAAGACTCTATGCCCTGGCCACAACCACCGCAGCATATCACACCCATAGTGGCTTATAAACTTGGGATCAAAGAACAAATTTATAAGCAACAAAGTTATAAGCCACTATGGGTGTGATATGCTGTGGTGGTTGTGGGCGGGGCCTATAGTCTTGGGTGCATGGACAAGATCAAATTTATAGGAGGCAAAGTTGAAACTGTTCTAAGAACACTCATGATGTCAGCGGACATTAAAAGTGTCCATATGGCATAGTTAAAATGTTTGACTCTATGGGTGTGATATGCTGTGGTGATTGTGAGCAGGGCCTATAGTCTTGGGTGCATGGACAAGATCAAGTGTATAGGCAGCAAAGTTATAAGTCACTATGGGTGTGATTTGCTGTGATGGTTGTACTTAATATAATATACTTACTGTTTGGTTTAGTAACTGGAATACATGTATTTCTTGTTTATTTCTGTGATAAAAGAAAAGATCATGTTAGTATTGGTATTTTGTAACAACTTATAACATTGAATAATCAACATTTTTTTTTACCCTCATATTTAGTAGATTGCAAACCAGTGTACTGTGCAATTTGCTCAGTTTCTGTGTTTGTTGCTAAAATCATTGGGTCTGTGGGAGAAAAAAAAATCCATGTTGGATTCACTTGTTGTTTCTGTCTAATGCTCTATATATTGGCTTTTTGCAGATTTTTGGAGCAGTTAGATACCTGTTGACATATTCTAACAGTCTATTTTTTTGTTATAATGAAGTGGTATTGATTTATCTGTTCGGATATTGTAAAATGTTGGGGTTGTTAGATACCAGTTGGCATATTCTAACTGTTTATTTTTTGTTATAATGTAGTGGTATTGATTTATCTGTTTGGTTATTGAAAATCCTGGGGTAGTAAGATACCAGTTGGCGTATTCTAACTGTTTATTTTTTTATATAATTTAGTGGTATTGATTTATCTGTTTAGTTTTTGTAGAATCTTGGGGCAGTTAAATAGCTGTTGGCATATTGTAACAGTTTATAGTTTTCTAATAGAAGTTTAGTTAATGTTTAAGTACAGTTTAGTTAATAAATTTTGGTTTTAAGAAGATTAAATAAGCGTTTGTAAGATTTGCAGGTAATCTCTGCTTTAGAATAATGGTGCTATCATTACATTTGAACCACCCACATTTTTTTTTATATATGCAGTATAGTGACCTGCATTGTTTGTGGCTCCTGTGTGGTAGATTATACCTATTGTTGTGGAGGTTTTTTTACCAAGTGATACTTGACCATGTATGAATCCCGTCAGCTTGCAGTTGTTGTTGGTCCCATCTGCATTATAACATAGAAGCATTAGTATTACGTATTTACTATGTGTTTGTATTAGTAAGGTGGAGCCATTATCCGAATTGCAGGTAGTACATAATCTACCATGGTTTGCATTTTCTACAAGTTGCTGAAATGGAACGGATTCACAATTAGGTATTGATACATACACAAAGCGCTCATTGGGGATTTGTTCTTGTGTCACATTGTTGCACAGAGTGCATGTATGTTTCCACATGTATGAAATCTGGAAGATTTCATTTATAGGTATGTTTTTGTTTTCCAGTACTTGTAGTACATTAGAAATTCTTGTGGATCTTCCTGTGAGTTTATAGTGAATTTCACCATTCCAGCACAGTAGTCCAATTGTAGTCCAATTGTTGTCTTATTCCATAAACACTATACGTTTTGTCAGGATTGTTTGTTGCGTTTCTATGAAGTACTAACATTTGCAACCACAATTGGTCTGTACTGTGTAAGTAAATGTTGTCAACTATTGGTGGTAATTGAAATAGAATATTCATTGCTACATTTGCGTAGCAACTTACACCAATTACATTTGAAAGTTTAAATGGACCAGGTAGTTCTGTATCTGAGTGCTTTTTTTGGAGTTTGTCTTCCTTCATTGAAGAAGTACCTGGTTTACTTTCCCTAATAGGTTCTTTTTTGATTGTGGTACTTGATGAAGTATTAGGTTCTTTTAATCTCTTTGGAGGATTTGCAGTGACATCCTGTTGCATTTCTGTTTGATTTAGTTTTCTTTTAGAACATTTTACTTTTTGTGGAATAGGATATGTTTTTAGATGGGGGGTGTGTAGTGAACGAAGTCTATTGTATTCTGAAATGCAAGGAATATCAGCGTTTACTTTACTTGCATCAAAGTTGATTAGAAATAGACCGTCAAGTGTACGTAAGCGTGATAGTGCTACGTAGCTCATGCCTTCTTTAAAGACTGTGTTACCAATGTCTATCAATGCTTTTTCTAGGGTATGATCTTGTGATTTATAAATGGTGACTGCGTATGCAAGAGTTAGAGAAAATTGTTCTCTTCATACATACTTGTCTTTGAAGAGAAGGAATCGAGCTGTTGAGCGTCCCATCCTTTTCATTTCTGAAAGTCTGTCAAAGAGAATATTGACAAACTGAATGTTGTTGTCACGTGGGTATGTTTGAAAGCCAACAACTGTACCCAGTGCTCCATTAACTAGTTCTTGATCCACGTCAAGGTTACGTTTAAGCATTACTCTGCAATTTAAGGATAATTTAAATATTTTTTCCAATCCAGCTGTGTTGGAGATTGAATTTTCTAAACTATTTAGTCTCGTTGTAGCTTGTTCACACATGGGTAGTGTCATACCATGTATGTCTAGTTTGTCTGTGGCGCTAATTTCAATTATTGGTTGCATTTCTTTTTTTAACATTGTTTCATTGAATTTGAAACAGCTTGCAAGAGTTGGCATTAAGGCCATACAATTGACATTTTTGTGGGCTAATTGTTCCATAACATCCTTAGCACATGCATTATCGCCATAAAGTGTATGAATGTGCTGGGTTTTCAATATTGCTTGTGCTTCTTGAGATAATATACCAACTCTAATACTTTTTAAGATGTTGGCATAAGTGAGATCTGCAGATTGCCGCATGTTTTCTGTTAATTCTCTGTATTGGAAATGTTGGCAAAGGTTGACATTTCCAATGCTGCCAACAGTTTTACGGCAGAGTTTGTGTCCTAAGGTTTTAAAAATAGGCTCACCTTTCACTGGTGTCAATTGAAGAAGATCTCCGAAAACAATGATGTGTTTTCCTCCAAAGAGCTCTTCGTAGTTTGTTTTGAGTACTTCTTGTAATCGGAGGTGAATCAAGGCCAACATTAGGTTGGAGACCATGCTCACTTCATCTATTAGTATCATTTTCATTTGTTTTAATACTCTGCGTAGTTCCATTGCAGCTTCTGTAGAAAGTTTGTAATAGTCTAATTTGTTTTGGTGTTCTACTGGCAGGAGTAGTAACCAGTGTAAAGTGACATTGGCTGTGTTGTAGGCAGCTAAACCTGTGGGGACAGTGACAACAGCTGACAGTTTGTTGTTTGTCAATTGTTGAAGGAATTTACTGATGATTTTGATTAAGAATGTTTTGCCAGAACCAGCTTCACCACTGACGTACAGTAGTACAGGTTTGTAATTTTGGCAGGTGCATTCTTTGTTTTCATGTTGTACACCATATGCAATTTATTTTGTTACTTCTTCAAAAATGCTACGTTGCTCATTGTTCAGTTTTGATTGTATTATAGTTAAGTCTTCTTTATCTTCATACTGACACATGGTGTTTTCTACTTCTGTCATAGCTAATTCTGCCTCATTTGCTATTAGTGGCTCTCCCTATGGTTCTTGGCTTCCTGTTACAGAAGGTTGACTACTGTCAGGAGTGTCCTTATCTAGTTGGGCCTGCAGTTCCTCTTCGTGTTGCTGTTCATTGTGCAACATTGTTTTGTACTGTGGAAAGTTTACATCAGTTATAGTGCTTTCATTTGTTTTGAAAGCGTCTTCATAGGAGTCATAGTTATCTAGTATTTCTTCTTCTTTTCTCCATAGTTTAAAGAGTTGTAGCAGGGGCATGTAATATAGTTCTTTATGTTGAGGAGTCTTTAATGACAAATTGATATGATTAATTAAATTTGGTTTGGTGAGTTTTACTAAGCTGCCTTCACAATTTGTCACTCTGCATCTATCTTTTTTTCATCAGGTTTTATATTATTTTTGTTTGTGAAGTTTTGGGCTATGTGGTATAGACACATGGTTTCCAAAGTGGTACTTCTGTTTGGGTAGTATGTGTCCAGCAAATTGTTTTTTAAAATGTCTTGGCTGTTGGGATCATGTTTGGCTATTGTTTCTATATCTTCGTATGATTTTAGGACTCTTTTTCTAGATTTAGCAGGACCAAGACTTAGCCATACTATATTTTCGATTTTCCATACAAAGCAGTACCAGTTAAACGATCTGCTGCTTCACAGGAGCTACATTTTCTATGGGAGAGCATTTTTATGCCCAAGCTGTATAATTTCTGAGACAGTGTTTTGTCTTATGACAGGTCATTCCAGAGGTCTTGTAGCTCTGTTTTTTCTGCTTTGGTTAAGTATGCTGTAACATATCGTGCAACTGCAGTGGAATTGTCTGCAATGTACTGCACATCTATGTTTGCATTCCATAAGTGGACACTGATATATTTTTCTTCTTCTGTTCTTTTTATGTAAAATGTATTTTTAGGTGATTTACCTTTAACACTATGTCTAACTGAAGACATGAAGTTGTTCACTTGACCTGTTTTTGTAACCGGTCTAGGGAAACCAAAGCGGCATTTGGTGTAGTATTTCCCTTTGTTTTTGTATTTGCAACGACAATATTTGCCACATTTGTGTCTTTGAAATTGTAAAATTTGTGCATGAAGATCACTATTTGTTGCTTCTGATGGAATTTGACAAGTGACATATTTTTCAATAAACTGTAAAACAGTGGCGTCACTGTACTGACCAAATTTAGGAGCATCTTTAATCCATAAAAGCATGTGGATATGTGGTGCTCCTCTGGCTTGGTATTCTTTTCTCCAAAAGAAGTGTTGCACTTCTCCAAGGGGAGGAGCAGTTTTATTACAAATAAAGTGTAGCATAGCAATGAAGCGATGGAGAACATATCTTGAAACATTAACAGGATCTAGAGAACAAAGTTCTCCAGGTGTTAGTATATCTATGTTTGTTTTGTTTTTGTTTGATATGGGTAGGAAATCATGTAAATCTTCCCATTCAGATTCTGCACAACTTAATGTAACAAACCAAGTGGGTGGGCCAAGGTTTCTTATCATACAACGTACATCTCCATGACGTCGAAACCAGTATTCTTTAGTACCACGCATATTTGCTAATAGATTTGTAATATTTGATTGTAAGACCTCATCTTTTTGTTGCACTTTTTGTAATAATTGTGTAGCTGACATATTTTGAAAGTGGGATCCTGATTTTAATGTGTGTGCAACTCCGTAACATAAAGTTGCTAGTTCACTTTCAAAGAGTAGGTGGAATATGTATTCCACATTTTGTCTAAATCTGGGATCTTCAGAATACATCCATACTGAGCGATATTCTGATGCTGTTATTTGAATAGGTCTATCAACGTACCTTCCTCCTTTGCCAGTAGGAAAAAGTAGAGGAAAAGCACGTGCTTCTATACTTTTTTCCCCATATGCTGATTGGTGATCCTTTTGTTTGACGCATTTGGTACGTTTCTAGTGCATCTTCTACGGTGTCATTTGAGTGCAATGGGTGAATTGTATAATGGTCTAAAGTATTGGATATTGTAGCAGGATCTAGGAGCTCAAATTGACCAGCTTCTTGTGTCTCTTGAATTATTTCAGTGGTATCCTTCAAGTTTTCTTCAATATTAATTTCTTTGTAGTATTCATTATTGTCTTTTAGATATTGCAAGGCTTGTCTAACTTTATGTAAATCTACCAGTTGTTGCCAAATTATTTTGTCTTTTGTAGGTACACCATTTACTAATATAATTAAAGATTGCTCCATTGGACGTTGCACTCCTAGAGTGTGCACATTTTCTTTTAGATCTAATCGTAAATACACTACTTTTCCCCGAATACCTTTCACTAATTCAGAGGGAAGTCAATTTGTTGTTTTTGGTTGAAGGCGTATTATTGCTTGAAATGGGTGCACTGTTTGAATTATGATGCTTTCATATAAATTCAGTTGTTGTAGGGGTTTCGGTAGTGGAAATAATTCCAAATTATTTGTGATAGCACGTGAAGGAGTTTGGTTGTTGTCAAGTTTTGTAGTGTACTAACTGCAAAGTATTAAGGGGTCAGTTATTTCATATTTGTTTTCTGCTATAAGGTAGGGAGCTAATTAAAACCATTTAGAATCTTCATTTTCTTCTATTTTGTATGCTAGGTCTACAGTTTTTGTGTTACTTTTATAAAAAGTTCTACGGCAACATACACACACATGGTTTGGTATTTTAGCAGATGTACTTTTAAATTTCAGTATTTCTTTTTTGTATGTGTGTAGTAGAAGGTTACCATGCATAGAATTATTGCTAATTTGTTGTAAAGCTATTTCATTCTGTAAGTGGCTTTCACTTCCAAAATATTTTTTCTGGATATAGTCGATTTCTTCAAGTAGGTCTTTTGCTGTACCATGTAGAAGAATGTTATTTAAATTGGCTAGTGCTAAAGCAGGACTTTTATCATAGTACAGTGTATAGACTAGGTTTCTTATAGTTGAATGATGTGTTGATATCTTTTTGATATAATGGAAGGTGGTTTTGCAAGTAGGTCCTGAAATGCAGGACAATTAATGTCCTTCTAGTCCCGTGTACTTGCGCACTGGACAGGTATCCATATTTTGCAGTAGTTTGATTTTGATTTTGTCTTTGCCTTTCACATATTGATTGAGGAATTGGCGTAAAGACTTGAAAGATTCTTTGGGAATGTTACACATTGACGTGCATGGCCATTTGTATACCAGACGTTCTGATTCAGTTGAATGGAGAGGTAATTCTAAGTTTTCTGGGGATATTTATGTAAGCAGTATTTCTTGTTCCATTATGGTATTGTTAACTTTTTCATAACCTCGTCCACTGCTATGTATGGCAATTGTATTTGTTTGCTTTTGTTTGAATGCTTCTTCATTAAAGTATGGTTCTGTGCTCGTAGTGTGACTCCATTCACCACAGATACTTAAGAAGTAATTTCTGTTGACATTTCGTTCAGTTAGTGGTTTCATTTTGTTTAACACTAAAATAAATAACTTTCTTTTGATAAGGATTGCACTGTCTATCAACGCTTCTAAGATTAATTTCCTATGATAGGTTTTAAGGGTTGAGTTTGATTTCTCTCCTGTTTTTATAAGATTTTGAAGGAATCTGTGACGGAACATTTTTGCTAAAATACTTTTTTTGGTATGCTTAGTTTGCACTATATCAAGATTTTTATGAGCAGTTTTATCTGTAGTGGTAGCTGATTTTTTTGTTAATTGTTTTGTGGTTTGTTTTACATTTTGAAAGAGGAGGCAAAGTGTCTGTACTTGAAGCTTGTTTTGTTTTGCTAAATGACTGTATTAGCTGTTTTGTTAGAGATGGATGCTTGTTTTGGACACTTCTATTTTCATTTGCTCTGCTTCTGCGTTGCTTTCTACGGACTTGATTTTTGGTAGGCATTCTTTAGGGTCTGTTGAAAAAAATAAAGAAGGTATGGGTTGGGGTGTTCTTAATGTATGTGTGCTGTGTGCATGAGTGTGTGAGTAAGATAATAAAGATGTATGTAATGGTGTGTGATTGTGCATCGGGCAACTAAAACTAGTTGGGATGGGTATTCTTGAATTTATGTGCTAATAAACCCGGGTTCAGATGATAGTAGAAAGTAAGCTGGTGGTGCGGAGAAGTAGAAATAGTAAATCTAATGGTACACAATTAAAACGTTTATTGTATAATATCAAAATTCTAGGGGTTGAGTTGGGTTATTTGTGTTTCGAAAAATAAGAAATTGTGTGTCATTCTCCCTGTAAATCTCTGTTTAAGAAATGGGGATTTATAGACAGAATGGTGCACAATCTCTATTTTTAGACACAGAAATAGCATAAATTAACCTTACACTGTGTTTGAATAATAGTACAAATAATATGGTGGTGTTCAACTTACTTTTTTTCTGAAATTAGCAGGTTTCTTCTTAGTTGTTCTTTGTACTTCAAATTCGGCTGCTTCTTTTCTGGAGAATGGTCTTCACTGCAATTGTAAAGGAACCAAACAAGGAATTTTGTTTGTATATAGCATTGTTTTTAATTTAGACATTGATTTTTTTAATTGACATTGACCCTCAGCGCCTTCCTCAAAATCATGAAAACTATCTTATTCACATAAGATGCGTCGCAACAAGTTGAATACATGTCATATGTTCTTAATGCATAAGCTGTATTGTAATGACTAACTGTATCAACCAAAATATCATTTGTATGCCTTGTGGAATTCATAATGTACCACTGAATACCACTATTTCTGTAACTAAGCTCTTGTAAGTAACAGCGCCTCAATGCCATGGGCGGCTTGCGCAGTATATAAATATAAGTATATAAATGTTTATGTTTTTGTACAAGTAATGTTGTTTGATTTTTAAACATACTGTGTGCATGCAATTTTGTTTGAGTATGTTAACTCTTCATATTGTACTTTAGAAATGTTAGTTCAACATGCTTTGAAAATGTGTGTGTAAAAAGAAATTAAATAGCAGATAGGTTTGGAAGTTGATTTTATGAGATGGAAAAAATGACAGTAAATTCATTGTGTATATTATACAAGCTAAAAGTCAGTTAATCTGTTTATATGAATCTATAAAAATTGTACATGTACTATATAGAAAATATACATACCTTTAGTTTGTGTTCATGCATATGGATATACATGCAGCTGCAAGTAGAAATCTTGGAGACTTGTACAGTATTTCTGGTAGAAGGTGCTTTGCAATGATATGACACTTGTACTCAGAGAGATTAACAGTACATTTAAAGTGCTGATCTATGATGATGCAGTTAGATGTAGATGTCTTGGATGTGATTGGTGGATGTTCATGTGACTTCTTAGCTATATCCAATGAGGGAATGGCACAGAAAGTGAAAAGGAAATGGTAGAAGGACTGTCCATGTTACGATATATCCGTGGACATGGCGGTAGTCCGCGGACATATCCGTTTAGTGGGTGTGTTGTGCCAGGAGAGAGTTTCTCAGTTACTCTTTTTGCTGAGAGAAGAACAGATAGCTATGGCTGTGTGTTTCAAAAAACAGATTGTTTGGATTTTGGAAGACTCGTGGATACATTGGTTGAAGATGCATGCAGAAAGCTGTGGAGTAGCTGTAGATCTTGGATTCCCACATGTGGAAGTGCACTGGCATGGAGTACGTGGAATGAAGTGGTTGGACTTGCTACCTCTCTGTGCTACTTTGGAGACAGAGCAACATCCAGACATAATTGTAATTCATTGTGGAAGGAACAGTTTAGGACATGTGTCTGGAATTTCTTTGCAATTTGCAATGAAAGAAGGACTTGGGAAGGTCATGGACATGTTTCCAAATTCTCAAGTAATGTTTTCACGGATTGCGCATAGACAAATGTGAATTCTCAAGTAATGTTTTCACGGATTGCGCATAGACAAATGTGGCTTCGTTCTTCTTCATTTGGTCCACAAATGGAGAAAGCAAGGCGCAATGTCAATAAGGCTGTTTGTGCCTTTCTAAGAGATTCTGGCATGTCTTCTTTTCACAATGAAAATGTTATGTTTCGTAATACATACATTTTTCGCAGAGATGGAGTCCATCTTACTTATGCTGGCAATCAGATTTTTTTGAGAAATGTACAAAATGCATTGCATCCTTTTTTGGAATTACAGCATCCATTTTTTAGTAGGTGTTGAGCATTTCAAATTTTTCAAACACAAATAAACACCACCAAAAGGCTCTTTTCAGAGCCACCACTTCCTCCCAGATAAAACTGCAATGGTTATAATAGGGTAGCACCCCAAAATTTTAGATGTCTGCGGACTGTTAAATTTGTTTCGTTTTTTTATACAAGACACACTAGGAGAGGAGGGGAAAGGAGGGTAAGGGGGGACACCAACCATCGGGATAAGAAAGGGTGAGCGGAGAGAGGTAGATGTAGAGTGGGTTTCACTTGGGTAGTGAGCAGACCTTCTCGTGCTCTGAGACGATAGCCTCAAAAGCACTACGGAGTCTCTCCCCCCTGCACACTACTGTGTCGCAGTACATACACACAACTGTGACCCTCGAAAGGTAAGGGTCATCAGCATTGTGTATGGCCTGTGAGGCAGCTTGAGGAATACGCTGTCCCACAGGAGTGTTCTTTGTGGTGACAGGATCGGAAACGGAGGATGAAGTAGAGGAAGTCAACCTGCTACGCTCCTCGCAAGGTACAACCTTGCAAACGGCCCCCAAGTGCAATGACTTTAGATGTCGCTTAATGGTAGTTGTCCCAGAGCTGTATGAACCATGCCTCCCGCGACTGAGTACCATTTTGCCCTCGTTGCAGGTGACTGGGTTCGCACGCGCCTTAGGACCATTACCATGAATGGTAAATAACCGCCACACCCAAGACTCACGCCGAGTGCTGGTAATAGGGACTTCCACTACCTCATTCTTGTCATCCTCTTCATCCTCCTGTGCATCCTTACTCCTGTTCCCCTCTTCAGGCTCTTGGGGAGGTGGTCGTGGTGGAGGGGCTGGTGGTGGTGCTGAGTCAGATGCAGCACCAGGTGGCTTGAGTGGAGCCATGGAAGCCATCAGTTTGGCATTGAAAATCTGCAAATTGGCAGCAAAATTCGCTGTGCTCTATAGGATAGCCAGAAACACAATGAGAATGAGCTCTAGGGCGTGGTCTTTTATAGGGGTGCTTGCGCGAGGTTCGCGGACATGCTCGCTGTCCGCGGACAGATCAAACAGAAAAAAGGGTTCAAAAAGTCACAAAAAGTATGTAGAAACTCAGGATTACTATATTGGGACTTGTTCTATGGTGAGTTTTTATTGGAAAATATTGTAGATTACTTGAAAATGTAGTTATAAATTGTTCGGGGACACGAACAGTGTTCGCAATCAGAACATACGCTGATCGTGGGCGTGGTCACATGATAGGTTCCTTCACATGTTTGCGAAGGGAGCGGGTGTCCGCAGGACACCAAATGCACTGAAACTATTTTGCACATGCGCGTTGGTGTTCTACGGACACTGTTCGGGTCCTGAAGTGATTAAAAATGCGTCACAAGTGAAACAAACAGTTACGGACAGGCGTTTGTTCTTAGAACAGTTTCAACTTGTCTGCGAACAATACGGACAGGCATAGCGTCCTCAGGACACCCCCATTTTGTTTATTTACAAACATCCCGGGACACTTGATGTGTTCTTTGAACAGTTTTAACCTGCCTATGAACAGTACGGACAGGCATAGCGTCCTCAGGACGCCCCCATTCTGTTTATTTACGAACATTTTAGGAAACAGCCTGTGTTCTTAGAACAGTTTCAACTTGCCTGCGAACAATACGGACAGGCATAGTGTCCTCAGGACACTCCCTTTTTATTTCTTTACGAACATTTTAGGACACAGCCTGTGTTCTTAGAACAGTTTCAACTTGCCTGCGAACAATACAGACAGGCATAGCGTCCTCAGGACTCCCCCATTTTGTTTATTTACGAACATCCCAGGACACATAATGTGTTCTAAGAACACTTTCATCTTGCCAGCGAACAATACGGACAGCGTCCTCAGGACACCCACATTTCGTCCATTGACGAACATTTCAGGACACCGCGTGTGTTCTTAGAACAGTTTCAACTTGCCTGTGAACAATACGGACAGGCATAGCGTCCTCAGGCCACTCCCATTTTGTTTCTTTACGCACATTTTAGGACACAGCCTGTGTTCTTAGAACAGTTTCAACTTGCCTGCGAACAATACGGACAGGCATAGCGTCCTCAGGGCTCCCCCATTTTGTTTATTTACGAACATCCCAGGACACTTAATGTGTTCTAAGAACACTTTCATCTTGCCAGCGAACGAACAATACGGACAGCGTCCTCAGGACACCCACATTTTGTCCATTGACGAACATTTCAGGACACCGCGTGTGTTCTTAGAACAGTTTCAACTTGCCTGCAAACAATACGGACAGGCATTGTGTCCTCAGGACACTCCCCATTTTGTTTCTTTATGAACATTTTAGGACATAGCCTGTGTTCTTAGAACAGTTTCAACTTGCCTGCGAACAATACGGACAGGCATAGCGAACAATACAGACAGCGTCCTCAGGACACCCACATTTCGTCCATTGACGAACATTTCAGGACACCGCCTGTGTTCTTAGAACAGTTTCAACTCGCTAGCGAACAGTACGGACAAGTATAGTGTTCTTAGGACACCTCCATTTTCATTTCTTCACAGACATTCCGGACACCCGCGCTGTCCGCAGACACCTCAACTGCTTTTTTTTTAAAAAAACATGAAATAACTTAGGATACAATATAATAATTTTACTTTATTTTACATGTATGTTAAATTTATGACAGAGAAGGTGAGGCAGAAACTGAAACAAAAACAGGAGAATTCAATAGGATTTATATGAGGTGAAGAAGGGATGAAGTGGGCCAAGCCTGATTTGCATATGGTCTTTCCCTTCTGTAACCCGTCCCACTCGGGGTGACATAGCAAAAACAAAGAGGTGATGGCTGGAAGGTTTAGACTTAATCTTAACCACTGGCAATGCTCTGGGCAACCCTCCAGACCACCGTTCTTCGCCTGCCAAGCCATTACAGAAGGGAAAGACCATATGCAAATCAGGCTTGGCCCCACCCCAAGAGGGGCTGTCCAGCCCGAACTGCTGGGCCACATCCCTTCTGCACAAGACCACAAGCATCCCCAAACATGTTTCGCCCTTGTTGGGGCTCATCAGTGAGGAGTAGCCTGGGTCTCTAGGCCCAGCAGGCACGGGACCCACGTCTGGGCATACCCGTCCCACTCGGGGTGACATAGCAAAAACAAAGAGGTGATGGCTGGAAGGTTTAGACTTAATCTTAACCACTGGCAATGCTCTGGGCAACCCTCCAGACCACCGTTCTTCGCCTGCCAAGCCATTACAGAAGGGAAAGACCATATGCAAATCAGGCTTGGTCCCACCCCAAGAGGGGCTGTCCAGCCCGAACTGCTAGGCCACATCCCTTCTGCACAAGACCACAAGCATCCCCAAACATGTTTCCTTCACAAAGTGCTCCAGGATTCAGCAGGTCTTTTCAATACGTCTTTCTTAATGCACTCTGGGAACTCGCACTGTGGGTTCCAGTCTGCAGCAGGCATTGGCATTGTGGGTTTCTCATTGTGCTCTAAAAACTCATGCTCCAAGTTCAAGTTCTAGTAGTCATGGGGTCTTTTCACCATGGGGTTCTCATTTCACTCAGGGAGCATGCACTCTATGCACTCTATGTTCCAGCATGCATCATGCGGTATCTCCATGTGCTGTAGGAACTTCCATTTGCATGCAAAGTGTCTTTCCAATCACTGAAACCTATAGGCTGAAGCACCCTCTTAGTTTCCGGCCTACTGCTTTGTGGTCTCCCTCTGCTGGAAGGATTCTATCCATAGGTCCTTTCTTGGTTTGGAGTTGGTCTCCTGCTCCACGTTTCTCAATTCTCTTTTCTGCTTGGGTCCAGACCTCAGAACTGGCAACTTTGGTCATCTCCAGCAGTTTGAGTGCCCTCTTTGCTACCTACTCTCGTCTGTTTTAAGAATTGCCCCATTTACATTCCTTGGGCAGGGTTTCTGTCCCTGTCTTCACTGCTGATTGTGCCGCTTGATGTCAGCCGTTCACCAGCCCTGCATACCTTGCCACTCTTATTGAACTCTCCACGATTCCTCCACTCCAACTTACAGGACGTATCCTGACTCGCCGGATTCTCACCAAAGTTACCTCGGCACAGACTCCATTCCAAGCAAAGGATACATGCTACACCAAGTCCTCCGTCCAATTTTTGAGGGTCTTGTTTTCCGTCTGCGCTTCAATGGGATGGGTCACGTGACTGCAATCAGAGATGACCGGCTTCAGTTATGGATGGCACTTATCACAAGATACAGTCTATTTATGCTACCAGTAATACATAACAAAACATAGAATATAGTCAACTGCATGAAGAGATTGCAAAGGCACAAAGTTATTGAAAGACCTGGTTTTCCCAAAAAACAGCCTCAGATACATGATTGGTTTAATCTTTGGATGATATCAAGCGATTTAAAATCTGGCGACATATTAAAAGACATTAGAATCGGGCAAATACCTGAACTTGCTAAACCGTTCTTAGTCGACTAATAACAGAAAGGTATAAGGAGAAGTGTGCAAGATCAGACACGTATGCACACTACCTTTGGACGAAGAGAAAATAAGAGTGCACCCAATGTCCACCTTGATAGATTGTAAAGAATTCAACACACAAGTGATCAAGTAAATGAGAGCATAGTTCCTCTAAAAGACATAGACCAAATTCAAAGTTCTAGGCTAAGTGGCAACATGAATGCACACTTGATTTCGAGCGTGCAGTGTCAAGAACTGCTGACATGATAATACTTAATTGCTCTGGACAGGGTCAAATGTAGTCCTATAGCCGAAAATATTGTGTATGTGTACAGTGGTCAGTGCTGTTTTTACTAATAAGAAAAGCGGAAAACCCTTTCTTCTCTAAATCATTGAACGTTTAATCTCAACAGTCTTGGCCTACACAAATAAAAGAGATGATACATAGATACATATGACCATGTGTCTTGCCACCTGGAAAAGTCAACGGCGAAATCGTTTCTATACAAAGTAATATGTGGTTCAAACCTCAGATGTGAATTTCAATTAGGAACTCAATAGTGAATAAATCCTCAGAGTTCTAATACATATGTAATCTCACGTGTATGTTGCTGTTTTCAAAGAGCAGCCAAAAAATCAAAAAGTGTCAAACACTTCTTAACCCCTTAAGTGCCAGGCTATTATTGAAGTCTATGTAAAAAGTATACTCGTCCTTGGCACTTATTAAAACCTGATCCGTTTTAGGTGATCATTTTACAAGACTGACTTAGAGAATTCTGATACATATGTAGCCTCACATGTATAGTATCTAATATTTTAAACATTGGTATTCAGGCATGAATACAACTCAGTGAGCCGCACACATTAGAGGGAAAGCGGGAACTGCGATGGTGGCATCGAAAAGCTATTTGGAGTTATCAGCATAAGTGGTAAATGGGGGATCCTGCAGAGATACCCAGTCCTCCCAATACTGATAGGAGACTGCGACTAAATCTTCTGCCTGGATATATGGACCGCTCTGATAGGCCAGGGGCCACCCAGAGCCACTGGTTGATGGGCCCATGGGAAGAATGAGGATGATTCCTGGTTCACTCACCATTGGTCCACTTCCCTTGGAAAGCACCAGTCAGCATGACCCCAAGAAATCCTTTCTCCTAACATAGGCAAATCCGTCTCTGTCCCTCAGCATTTTTTGCAAGTCTGTGGGATCCGCAGACCCACCCGCTCACGAAGTCTGCAAACTTGCCCAAATACCATTAACAGCACATAAAACCTTAAAATGAGCCTAAAAGCCCCACTAGAGCCTAGAAAGATACAGGCTGCAGGAGAAAGTTCCAGCCAGGTTCAGGGAGCTTGGTGGGAGGTTAGAGAGGAAGTGGGAAGTAACTACAGGCTTGTGAGGAGAAATAGGGAGTGGGCCGTCTGCCTCTGCACTGGCTGACTGCTTTGCCATATTTCAGAAGACCTGGGGAGTGCTACAAGACATCAGGGATCACTTTAGTTATTGGGTACCAGATGATCAGGGATTGGACAGTCAGTTCCCTATGAACTTCTCATGCAGATTTGTAGGTCGGGGCACTACCGTGGCACTCCTGACAGAATATGATGGCATTAAGAAAGAGATATTGGAGCAGCTAGGGTGTGAACCTGGTTTCTCTTGGCACACACTAAGGGGAATTCAGTTGTAATCCAATGTAGCCCTTTGTCATTCTTGTGTCGAATTTTGTATGTCATTAATGAATGTCAGGTGAATAAGGACTTGAAAGACATCAAATCTGTTTTGGCCATGGAAAAAATCACAACTTCCCTGTCCCCTTATTTACAGTGAGCTGTCGGGCAACCTGTAACATCTGCCCTTTGAGAATAACATTCAGAGTGCCACAGGCCATCATAGAGATTACCTTCCCTGCTACCAAGAGGGAGCTCCACTTGTGGGTAAACCTATCTCTGTGGGGGACAATGAGAGATAACTCACTTCTGAACCCTGACCATGAAACATTACTGAGCCCTGCCAAGCCCTACCTACCAGAGCAGGTACGTCTGCTAAAACACTTCCCTCCCTGCTGTAGCATCTTCCTATCCCCCAAATAATGTGTGAGAAGATAGGCCACATTTTGTGTGCTTGCCTGGATTTTCACCAGGAAGACCACAAAGTTACATGCAACCTGGTGAGGCAATAGAACAAAAAGCAGCATTCCATTGTGGGTAAGCTAGATGAGGGGACAATTAAGAATAGGGCCCTTAGGTGGTGATGGGGACCCAAGGATCCGGGAGAAGGGGATGCATGCTGACTGTTCATGTGGGTGGGAGAGCCACTGAGGACTTATTAGATTATGGAAGCCAGAGAACATCTCTAAAGTTCAAGGGACACGTGCAATTCCTTCCATACATGGCGTCTGGAAGGTACACCCGAAGGGTAATCTTAGCCTCAAAATAAAGGCAGCTATAATGCTAGAGCTTGCTGAAGCAGTGCCCCTGGGAATGGGCCATAAAAACCTTTCCCCATTGCTAGGATCAATTATATGCCAAGTTACGGAGTCACAACCTGGGGAGTCCCCCAACCCAGGATCAGAATGTCCTCAGCCTGATTGAGGGAATCGAGCTCCCAACATCTTCAGGGGATGGTCCCTGTGATTTCCTTTCAAAGACCTCATGAAGAAGCAGAGATAGCAGCAGAGATCTATGACACGAAGCAGACTCCTAACCCATGTATTTAAGGTAGGAGAGAGACATTCAGAAGAGAAGCTTGAAAAATGGGGACCAGAATTCTAGGGGGGTAGAGAGAAGGATAGGACGTATGTGATGAAGTCACTGTGGCCACACCAGAAAAGGCAGGATGGGGAACATCCTGATTCATGATGTGACCACTGGAGCTGGTAAATGGGGGATCCCCCAGTCCCACTCGGCTAATAGGGACCTAAAGAAAGGTATCACCTACCGACAGCAGGCGGAGAGTCTATAACAGTTAGCAAGCTCACATTGACACATGCAAGCAGTCTATGTGCATGGAGGAGTTCCAGCATTTGGTGCGTTGCAGACGAAAAGCCTGAAAAACATACGGCAAAGACTGTGAACCGGCTTTCACACCGGACATACAACTGTGAACTATAATATTGAGTTAGACATGATCAGAGCCAGGTCTTAATGAATTTCCAAGGCAGATCACCACATCGGAAAGCAGATCTGACACTCCTACTTGACCCTAACACGGTGAAATCACGTACTAAACCAGTATAAAACTCCCCTCAATACCAGTTCATGCTTTATTACTTAGAGATGTTATGAACTTCTCATTTTCCGTTGATGTAAATGAAATGTGATACATATAACTTTGTAAGACTTCAAAAGGTGGCTATGTGGCACGAAAAATGTCAGCCAGTTTTGTCTACAAAATGAAATAAAATGAAAAATTGTTTACCTATCGATAACATGTACCCAACTGCAAGTGTTCATTTCACTTTTTAGCTCAGCGTATATACTAGTAAAATAATGTGGACAAATGAACAGTATTATAAAGATATAACAGTACTGATCAATGGTACAATGGGCTATTTAGTGAGCTTCGATAATCATGACATCATGTTCGTAGAAGTACTAATAATAAAGTTTGGTAACATGCCAAACATATAAGAAATTGAGGGTTTCAGTACTTTTCAAAAGACTATAATAAGTAGGACCAAAACTATCTGTAGATGTTATGAGCTGCGTTGCACTGTCTAGAGTATGTACATTAGAAGCATTGTATCTACTCAGCCATGATATGTCAAATAAAAGCACACCCATATCCTGTATCAAAGAATACAAAAGACTAATATTTTTATTTGTACCACACGAACTGATGTATTCAAAAATAAGCAAAGCCTTAATAAGCTAGTCTGTAATCATCACACTTGTTCACTTTATCAAAGCTGTATATCAGATGCTAGGAGAGCCTTTTACACACATGGGTTTTAAACCCTGTTACATTATCGTATATTGCAACATCTTACTTTCTTGTTCATACCATTTTAGAATTGTAGGGAATCATTAGATGATTATTTATAAATGCCTAATGTATATTAGTACCCGGCAAGGGGGGGAGGGGTGACAGCCTCCCAGCCTATCAGGAGGCTCAGAACGGGGGCTTTACCACACAGTAAAAACCCTGCTGCAAGCCTCCTCTGAGCTAAAGTCTTCCATCTTCCTTTGCCGGGAATCAGGTAAGTGCACCCTCCGCACCCCTATCCCCTCCTTCCCTCACACCCCAACTACATGTAGTTCCCTTCTCCCCAATCAATGGTGTGTAATGGAGGGTGGAGCGACCTCTGAACGGGCCCATGAGATTCAGAGATCGCCCTCCGGCACCTTTAGTCGAGATAGCTGCACCTTGAGGAGGATGGGGTGCAGGATTCTTTTACTCCAACACCACTCAATAAGGACAAGTCAATGGTTTGGCAAAGGCAAGTCCGTTTAATGACAAGTACAAAAAACGGGGAAACAAATGGAAATCATCAGAGCTGTGATCGTCTGTCTCGCTTCAACTTCCAAATTCTTCATGCAAACAGTAACTTTTATAGCAAATTCTCGTCATCATTGACGTGTAAAACTCATAAGTTTGACATGCAATTCTATTGGTTGGAAAAGGTAACTTAAGTATAGGTACTATATCTGTATATGGTAACAGAGTGTGGGGATTGGATAACTCTTATCAGGTGGCCGTCTATGCCCATCCCTCTACATCACTCGTGATAGACGTCACTAAAAGTACGACGTCTCATTGGTTCTACTAGCTATAGGACCCTGGATTATTTGGTCCATTGTGATTGGGTGGGTTACACCCCTAGGCATAAATATTCACTTTAATTAGCAGCATGCAGAATGGTTGCCCAGGCGCGGGATGGCCCAAGATTCACCCTGGCTCCCTTCCATCAATCACTACCCTCAGGCCCATGTGTCAATTAGTTGGCTGAGGATGGCCTCGAAAATGTAGCTTCTTATTGGGGAAAGTTATGGCATCCTCCGGTTTTGGGTGACATCAAACGTTGGTACCTCTTCGCGCTTGGCTGGTCACGTGTCAGTACACTGCGAAGCTGCTTCATTTTCCATCTATTTGAGTATTTGATTCTTTGTTCGGCCTCGCCACCTGCCTCAGCCTCCTTATCTCGACCTTCACGGGGCAGGCTTCTATGCTCTTAGGCTTCAATTCTTCGGAGTTGCTGCTCTCCTCCCTTCCTTGGGTTGACCTCGAATTCCTAGCCATGAGCTGCTTCTTGCTAAGTTTCGATTCCACTCTTTCATCCGACTTTATGCTGGTACATGAATCCTGGCCTGTTAGGCCCCTACCATCCTGGGCTTAATTAGGCTTTCGTAAAATGGAGTCGTACTTGTATAATGTGCTTCTTGAGGTAGACATATATTTGGCGCTTGCCGTTCTATCCTCCTACTAAGCATTGCAAGCAGTACCGTTTCCTTTGCTTCTTGCGTTCCAAGCCTATTTACAAGCATTTGGCCAGTTACACATTTCCATCTGGCTCTCAATGGTTACATTTCTTTAAGGTTCAGCATTGTTTCTTCTTCTATGTCCATTACCTCATGGCTCGCAACATTTCAACTTTGTTTTCTCCTTTTTGGTTGTCATTCCTTTCATCTGACCGTCTGTCTGGGCCATTGTGTCGTCACCATTCACCTCCAATAAGAGCCTTTTGGGTCTCTTCAGGTACAGTTTGTAAGTGGTCTTCTTTTCGCGTCAGCTGCTGGTATGGTTGTCTTAATGGGTACCTTGCAGTCCGTGGTTGTCTGGTTATTGGTGCTTCAATAGGTATGGAAGTCCTTCTGATGGGTACTGGACAGAGCCCCACTGTGGCTTGCTGTTGGTTCATTTGCTCCTTATACGTCACGTATCTTGGCGAGTTTGCTTCTGGTATCTCGAAATGGGTGGCTGGACTGCAGGCCATATTTGGGACCTCCTCTACACAACCCCCTCTGGTCGCTTTATCGACCACTTCTTCTTCATCCTTTAGATTACTCTTACTTGGTTCTTCTATATTCAATTCTTCGTCTTCTGAGTTTGTACATGATGGTGTGAACATGTGTTTCTTTGGTGTCCATATTTTTATCACTCCTTTCAGGCTTCCTGCTGTTCTTACATGTTTGTCTTTGTTCCAGGTCATAAACTGACATTGGGCCTCATTACGACCCAGGCGGTAAGTTACCGCCTGGGCCGTGACTTTACCACCATGGCGTAAACTACGTTTACGCCATGGTGGTTGGCGGATTTACCGCCCCATTCCGACCTTGGCGGGGCGGTAAATCCCCAATCCCCATTTACCCTTCCCCATTCCCATTTTTGCCCCATAGGGCATAATGGGAGTGGGGAAGGCGTTAATTACGCCACCGTAAATTACGGTGGCGTAATTAACTCCATGGTCCCTTAGCGCCATGGATTTTAACACCTGCTAAAAGCAGGTGTTAAAAGCACCATGGCGCTAGGGGACCTCGTAATTGGCAGTAAGGGGTCGGCGCAGCTAACGCTGGCGTAAACCCCTTACCGCCAAGGTCGTAATGAGGCCCATTGTCCATTTGGGCTGCAGTAGATCCATTTTCCTTGTCTATGTCATCTGGGATACACACATTTTGTACCTTCTGGTGCAAATTCAAAGTTCAAAGTTTCTCATTTCTTAATCAGTCAGGACTCTGGGCTTCCATCCTGGTTTGACATCGATCATGATCTTCATCCCAATGGCTTTCTTTGCACTTTTATGGCATTGTGTGATGATTATCTTGATAACACAAAACCCTAGTAGCATCATCAATAGTAAGGCTCCCAGAAACTTGAATACATCTGCCATCCATTGTGGGACCCATGAGAATAGTGTTCCAAACCAGCTGTCATCATCTATCTCGTCAGTTTCGTAGATCATCTGGTTCTGTAGGTTTGTCAGCACACTGATGGCTTCTGTTAAGGTTCCATTTTCTTCATCATGCGAAGGTATAAATGTGCAACATGATTCTCCGATTTTTGCACAAACACCTCCATCCATTGCTGTGATCATGTCAAGTACATATCTGTTCTGGAGAGTCATCAATCGGATTGCTCTTAGTTCCTCTTTAATCGCGTTGAATCCTTTAATGGTAGTGTTAATGGTCTGCAATAACTCCCATCTGGTTATCTGCAACCATTTAGTGTTTGCTCCAACCTGGAATCTTGGCATGAGGATTGTTGCGAATACTGATGAGGTAAGACTAAACAGCCTGTGTTTGTATGGGATTGTATGAAATCCTTCTTCTGATTTGGCAGAAAAGTAATTCTCTCACTTTATTCGGGATATCAGTTCCACAGATCCCCTTTTCCTCAGGTGAGCATTTGCTTTCAGGAAACTGTTGATATTCAGGTCACTCTTCAAGATCACTAGTGCAGGAACGTGGACGTTCACTATTGTGGAGGCATATGCCTCCCCAGTTTTTCAACAGTCTTATGTATGCTTTGGATCCACACGCCCAGTAATGATCCATAATTACAGCAGTTCTGTGAGTCATTCCTGGAGCTTCAAAGATTCCTCCGCAGTTCTGATTCTCTCCCATCTTCCTCGTGCCATTGTTCCTGAAGCACAGTTTCGGTCTTTCCAGCGGCACCATCTGCAAGGGTCCTCCTCTGTCTTCGACCCATGTCATTAATCTTGTGAGTTTCGGCCATAAAGGTTTGCACAACCTCTGTGAGTTCTCTATTGCTTCCTTATAGGCTCCATAGACCATCCATGCTTAGCAGATCACCACTCCTTCTTCCCATCCGTTTGGTGAAAGCACTGTTCCCCAAATCTGCATTTGGCCTCTGTTCTTCCAATTTTTTGCCTCTTCTGGAGTTTTTCCTTGGACATTTAACTTGGGGTTCACTTCCCATCTGATTGCTGTTCCTTTAACTCCAGGCTTCTCGTACCTGATCACATGATTCCTTGTATGGGCTCCATTTCTCGTCTTAATGTCCTGTATATAATCATCTTCATTGGGTAATTTGTCTCTGTTGCCCATATCAATGCGGCGTCTCTTCCCATGAACTGTCCTCTGGTGTTGCACATTGCTACGTGTGAAAGACAGTGTTCTGTCGGGACGTCAATTTCTACAGCCACGAAGATCTTGGATTTCTCCATGCTGTACGGTAGAAGTGCACAAAAGAAGCATTCTCCTTCTGATTGCCTTATTCCAACTTCTTTCATGTGCTGGTACCAAATGTTGTTTTCTAGATGTGCTGTTCTGTCTAGGTAGTCGTTCAGTTCACTGTTATCTTCATGCTTGCTTCTCTTGATTCTTAGTGTCTTCCTGTAGTTCGCTATAACTACATCTCTAAACACGTCTGTGTGGCTTTTCCTTGCTGGTGGATTCTCGGGCATTCTGGTTGGTGGAGCAGGTTTCCTTCTCTGCATTGATGTGGTAGGTGGAGGTTTTGCAATACTCTCCTTCTCTTCTTGCATCCTTTTCCTGCCCTCTATAGGTGTCTTTATTAGCCACTAGCCTGTCACCGGCCCCGTGTATGGCTGCATAATGGGCCTGGTACTTGTTCCTTGTGTTGTAACCTGTGTGATTGTCAGTACAATCTCTGCAGGTTTATTTTTCAGTTCCTCATGTAGTTTCTTCACTCTAGCTATGAACAGCAATAAATGATCTATCAACATTTGTGTCCTTGCAGTGAATCCCCTCGTAGCCGCTTTTGTCTTCTCGAGGGCTTTTGCCATGTCTGCATTAGTCGGCCTTCCATTAGATTCCTTTCAGTCTCTCTCCTTGTTTTCTGGGGCTGATTGTTCTGTAGGCAGTCTCATGTGCTCTGCTGCCTTTGCTTGAGGTTCTGCAGCCATTGACACATGCCCTAGTTCGTTTGCCTTCGGTGTATGGGTGCGTGAAGTGGTTAGTGCTATGTTTTCATTCATTCCGTGCTGTCCCTGTCTCCAGCTTTTCTCTTCATTCGTTATCTCACGTGTGTGTGTATTACTGCTAATTACATTCAATTTTAGTTCATTTACCTTACCATCAGATTTTCTTGGAACTGGAATGACTATATAGCGTCTGGGTGCCTTTGTGGGACTCATGCGTACATCATCAGGTGGATGCACTGCAATTGGACCGTTTCGTGTACCAATAACGAATGCAGTTCTGATTGTTAATGACAGAAAGGCAATGATAATCACCATACATATACATATAATCGCGCGGTATGAAAGGTGGCAGTATTTTCTTCCAGGGAAGCGGGGTTGCCTCTCTGCTGGTGGGTTGACCAGGTTACTGTTCTGGGCCCCCATTTCAATCATCACAAAATGTCAATGTTTATTTATTTTTTTCCCAATTCACTTGTTCTTGAACAGTTTGTATCGTAATGTGTCTGATGCTTCACAAGTGTCCCCTCTCTTGCTGGTGATGTTTGTCTCTTGATACAGGATTCAGTATCCCCGCTAGACTATGGAGAATAGGCTAGACTAACACTTAGATAAATCACTTTTACTTTATATATTCAAAATAGGTAAGTTCCCAGTCCAACCCCTGAATCTGCTTCAGTCCTGAAGACATGATGGAACCTGTTCAATGTGAAAAAATAGAAAACATGGAGGATCAAAAATCAAATTGAAATCAAAAATCAAAAAATAACAGGTGAAGTTCTTGTCTCCACTCCCTCGATCTGTCCCACGGCGGGAAGATGAAGTGCTTTGACTCTGTCTCCTGGATCTGTCCCACGGCAGACGGTTTCACTTTCTCCCCATGTAGTCTCTCTGAAAGTTGGACGGCTCCACTTGCAGCATGATTCCGTGGAGGAGCGTTCCCATCTGAACGACATTAGCTGGATCTCTGATGAAAGTGAGGTCGTCAACCACCATTTCTGGAACGTCAGTGACTAGGCGAAACAGGACGCTGTGTGCCAGTCTGCTGTCCTCGGACAACAGGGATATTTATCTTGCCTTGTTGGATTCAAGATTACAAGCCCTTCTTTTGACGTGCACAGTCCTTACACTTTCTTGCCACGTGGATTGCGACTAAGTAGTTCAGCTTAGTCCACAGTTGGTTCAAATGTTCAGTGTTCGTTGGATCTCTGATGAATGTAAGAGTGTCTGTGGTTATCCCAATAAGAGCTGGGCACTCTTCTATTATGCGAAAGGAAAGAGTATAAGTGAGTTCATCTATAATTGCTTGTGGTGGAAGCATTTGTGTCCTTATCACTGTATTCTGGCAACGCAATGAAGGCTTCCGCGATGACAGTTAGCAGTTGCCAAATTACTTTCTTGTTGGCAGGATCTTGGATGAAGTCTGTGACACTGGTGACTCTCCCTACAAGTGATGGATATGTCTCTAGCACTAACTGGAAACAGGATAGCACATCCCTTGTGATATTTCTGCTGGGTGACACCGTAAATGCTACAAGGCAACATCTTGCTCTTTGATGAGTCAGGATGCCGTGTTTAGCTCTTGGCAAAGTCTTTGATCACGATTTATTTGAGTCTTGTTTTCACTGACGCTTCAGTGTGTTTGATTTACAAGTCTGTGTCAACAAACGTGTTGTGGCTTAGATGCGCAATTGTCTTCTTCACCCTACAACTGAGATGCATAGAGTGTCCGTTATGTCCTTATCCCCTTTTTGGCTTAGAGGAACTGTCTAGTTTAAGCCACAACTTACTTGTCTTGTCTTTGCTGCTCATGCGTCCTTCTTCCCTGTCAGGGATCTCGTCTGCACGTGCTGAGGTTATTCCCCGTTGTCTGTATTTTTTTAGTGGTGGGGTGCAGCCTGAGGGCTTTCTCCGATGCAGGGTTTAATGTCATTGAGAAAAAACAATCCTCTCCTGCCCTTCAATTTTACTGCTGATAGAGTGCAGTCTTCTACGATGAAAGGACCATTGAATCTCGGCTCATCCCACCTTTTCCTCGTGTGGTTCTTGATTAGGACTGCGTCTCCAGGGAAAACGAGTGGAATAGAAAGACCTTGAACTGGGTCTGTTGCAATGTCTTCTGCAATGCTTTGTGCTGTGCTGCACCCTTTTCGTCGTTGCTGCAGTTGATCTAAAATTACAGTAAGGCTGGATGTCATGCAGTTCAGGTACTCTTGTAACTCGGTTCCAGGACCTCTCGGGTTGGCTGGGCATTGCATCTAGCTCTATTTCGTGGGGTAAGTGGGGTATTCATTATCCTTCTCGTGTGGCGTAAGATGATGGTCAGAGTCTGGTTGGTTCCGAAGAGCATACAATGCCAGTGGAAGGCAGTGCAACCATCCCCTCTTTAGTGTAAGCTTCAACTTGGCTATCCTTTCCTTTAACAAGCCGTTGAGCCTCTCGCAAATACCATTACCTTCTGGATGATGCGCCGATGAGAACTTGTGCTTTATACCAAGCAACAACCTGATCTGCTCAAAAACTGCGTTAACAAAATGAGCCCCGGTGTCTGACCTCATCACCTCGCATACCCCCCATCTAGGGAACACTTCCCTCACCAGGAATTTGGCCGCACAGGTAGAGTCTGGGTGTGTACATGGTCCTGCCTCTATCCATCTAGAGAATGGACACACCGCTACAATTAAGTACCTCTACCCGTTACACACTTGGATCATGTCGACGTAGTCGATATGTAAGTGCTGAAAAGGCCCATTTGCCCTCTCACTACTTTTAATGTGTGCCCAGCTGTGAATTGCTGGCAGATTATGCAGTTCACCATAAAGAATGCAACATGCTCTGCTAAATTCGGTATAAACCAGTCTTACGCAAGCGTTGCTGCTAAGTTTTCCTTTGTCATATGTATGGGGTAATGTAATTGTTCCAATGCTATTTTTAGTAGGGCTACATCCATGACTGGTTTACCAGTGCTGTCTTGCCACCACAATCCGTCAGAGGGGTTTAAAGAACACCCTCAACGTTTCCAAAGGTTCTTTTCATCTTGAGGTGCCTCTCCTTGAAGTTCCATTAGTTGTGTCTGCCCAATATTACTATAGGCTTCTTGTGTGGTTTGTGCTACCATCATCCTTTCATGGGTGCACGCCACTTCCACTTCCATGATTGTCTCATTTTTGGATGCCACGCGCTTGGCTTCCGTGTCTGCAGCGTGATTTCCGCGCGACATAAATGGCCTCATCACGAGTTGGGCGGTAACGCCGGCGGTAATAGCGCTGGCCTTATCAGCCCTACCGCCAAACCCACCGGCGCTATTAGTGCCGGATCACGGGTTTGGCAGAACGGGAAATCCCCATTCCCCATTGATCCCATTGGGTAATGCCCCATTCCCCATTGAGCTCAATGGGGAAATTTTGCGCTTTTACTGCTGGTGGATTTCCCGCCGACGGTAAATGCGCCAAAAATCTGCAAAATCTCGGCAGATTTACCCCCAGCTCAGAGTGGGGGGAAATCAGCCGAAACCGTGATTTGGCAGACCCTTAAATCCAGTGGTAACAGCGCTACCGCTGGATTTAAGGGCTACTGCCAAACTTGTGATGAGGCCCAAAATCTGTCCCCTGGGTATGGCCAGCGCATTTCATGACCGCTATGTCCACTGGGAGCTGTAGTGCCTTAATCAGCCTGTCCAATAAGGCTGCGTGCTGCACTGGCGTGCCATCCGCTCAGAGGTAGCCCCTCCTTTTCCAGCGCGCTAGGCCTGCGTGCACTGTGGATGTCACATAGGCAGAGTCACTGTACACCGTTACTTCCTGGTCTGCATGATTCTCGATGGCGAGTATCAACGCCAATAACTCTGCAGCCTAAGATGAGTAATGAGATGGTATTCGTGCACTGACGAGTATTCGAAATTCTCCATTTGCTATGTGTTTCATCACAGCTACGCCTGTGTATCTGTGTCCGTTTTCTTGGTCGATTCTCCAAGAACTGTCAATGAAAATGATCTCGCCTCCCGCTAGGGCATTTTCTTTCACCCTGGGGATTTCATCATAGAATTCCTCATAGTTTGCACAGCCATGTATCGGTTCTCCTTCAGTGACTGGCTCGGCCATGAACGTAGCTGGGTTTACTGTTTTACATCGAACTATTTTGATCGATGGATTAGATGTAATCACCTCATAGGCAGAAGCTCTTTGAGATGTCAACGTACCCTTTGGTTCCTCTAAGATGGCAAATAATGAGTGCTCGACGTATAATGTCATGGAACATCCCATTACAATGGTTGTCGCCTTCTCTATGGCGAATGCTGCGGCAGCTAAGCTTTATTTGCATGGGAACTGGCCTCTCATTACTGGGTTCAAATTCCCACTGTAATACGCCAAGGGCTTGTACCCCAACGAGGTTCTCTGAGCGAGCACTGCAGTTATAAGGCTGCCATCTGTGTGCGAGAACAGGTAGAATTCCTCTGCATAATTAGGAATTCCGAGAACTGGAGCCGTACAAATCGCTCTCTTAAGTTCTGTAAACCCCTTTTCCATTGTCTCAGTCCATTCAATCTTTTCCTTTGTCATCCGAACCTTCTTTAGGGGCTGGAGCAAGGGCTTGGTATATGAGCTGTAATCGAAGACCCATGCTCTAACATAATTGCACAGGCCTAAAAAGCTCTGCATTTGCTTTACAGTGAGTGGCTTTGCCGTGTTCAAGATAGCTTCAGCGATTTCTAGGGTTACCTTTTTCCTCTCATGCGAAATTAGCTGGCCTATCTACAGCACCTCTTGTTGACAATATTGCAGTATTTCCTTGTCAATCTTATAACCTTTCTCAGCCAGTATAGTTAGTTGAACTGAATCGCGCCTGCATTGTTCTTCTGTTGTGCTGCAGATTAGAATGTCATCCACATACTACAAGGTGACGCTTTCCACTGTAATATTGCTCAGGTTCATCTGGAGGACTCTGTTAAAGATGGACGGGGACTCACAGTACCCCTGTGGCAACCTTGTGCTTTTCAGACGCATTTGTCTGAATGTGAACAACGTCAGATCTTGTGAATCACTGTGCAACGGGATTGAGAAAAAGGCATTTTTCAAGTCAATCATCGTGAAACACTTTGCCTCGACTGGTATATTACATTAAATTGTAGATGGATTAGAGACTAGAGGGAACTCTGATTCAACAATATCGTTTAATGCTCTTAAATCTTGGATTAGACGTCAAGACCCTCCCTTTGATTTCTTGATAGGATAAATCACTGTATTACATGGTGACTCTGACGTCACTACGATGCCCTGTTCCATCATGGCGGAATGGTCTTCGCTATCCCTTCATCCGCCTTCCTGGACATGGGATATTGTCTTGCTCTTGGTAAAATTGCTCCCGGTTTCAGCTTAATATTCACTTCTCCCACCCCCTTCAGGAGGCCTACGTCATAAGGTCCTGTAGACCATACTGAGACAGGCACTTGGGCCATGTCATCATCAAAGTATTCAGGACGTACCAGCAGGGGCATAGGAAACCCATAAAATCTGGGGGGGGACAGGGGACACCTTGGAGACTTGGGCAGGGAGAGGCAGGAATTGCCTGCTCGCAGATACTCCTTTACATCTTTCCCTGTCACTGACATATGCAGTAGATTGTACAGGAGCTAACCCAAATGTATGGAAATAATATGGTCTTAATAATATTCCCCCCACAGGCCTTGTTTTTCTCTTCCACCTCAGTTGGTGTGATGATCCGTTTCACTTCTTGTGTTTCTCCAGGTCTCCCAGTGATGGACCTTTAGAGAGATCTTTTATAATAATCTCACCTGCGCTTTAAGTGCAGATGCTTTATGGAGTTTCGCCAACCCATCCTATCCTATTCCACTTGAACCCTCAATAATGGAACATGAGTGTGCCCCTTTACATCAGTCTATGAACTGCAATCATACCTCGGCACCAGGGTATTCACTGGATTTACATGGGTAGCGGAACAAGTGCTGTTGTGAATCTCGAGGCTCTGCTTTATTTTTTCTGGGTCACCCAGATGGCTTATGGTGGCCTCTATTAAAACTTGTCTAAAACTCATTAGTCAGCTTGTGGTGGGTACCAGAAATTCATTTGCATCCCTATTTTAAAACAAGCGTTGGCAACGCCAACCGTTTGGGTTTTAATGTAGGCATGGAAAAGGCACTTGCCAGGCACCGCCATAGTGGTATTAGGTACCCTCTGATGGTAGCAGCTGCAAAATGGTGCAAGTACTGGACATTTAATGGCAGTGCCTGGCAAATGCCCAATACGTATACACAAGCAAACACTTGCCATTGCTGGGTTTTAGCAGGACTTCAGTGAAGGAAATACAAAGTGCTAATAGAGTGGCTGAAGGCATCCCTGGATAAGACATTTGTATTACACCAGTAGTATGTTCCAAGCTCCAATTAAGTTATTAACTACACAGGGATTTGTAGTATTATATGATATATGGCCTTTATAACGCACCTATACACAAGTGTTTCAAGGTGCGATGAGGCAAGGGAGGGGGAACAGAGGGATGACAGACAACAATCCTACTAGGCCAGGTGTCATTCAGATCGCGCAAGTGCATGGGAAGGGGAAGAAGGAAAGTACGGAAGGGTGGGGGGAGGGGCCAGTACAGTACATGGGATAATAAGATAAATAAACAAAGTAAAAGTAAGGTCAGCAGGTGGCAAATGCCAGGGTAAGTGCAGACAACAGGTGTCAAGTGCTGGTAGTGGGAATGTAGGGATACAGAAAACAGTCCCCAAGTGCGGGGGTTGCCAGGAAGGCAGTGCAGGAATGCGACTAGCGGGGAGGGAGCATGGGTCCGAGATCAGAGGGTGGCCAGGTAACCAGTGCAGTTTCAGTATCAGCCAGGAAGTCAGCAGGGGAGAGGAGGAGAAAAAGCAGAAGCAAAGAGAAAGGTTTTGAGGTGCTTCCGGAACCGGAGATGATTCTCCTCAAGTTTCAGGGAGGCAGGGAGGCTGTTCCAGAGGGAGGCCCCAGCCGAAGAAAGAGATCTACCACCAACTCGTTGCTTGGAGGAGCATCTTATCCTGAGGGAGTTGGAGGCGGATGAGCGAAAAGCTTGAGAAGGAAGATATTTAGGAAGCGAGAGTTGAAGGTATGGAGGCCCCAGGTGCCAGAAGGCCTTATGGACAATGCAGAGGGTTTTGAACTTAATCCTCACAGCCACTGGGAGCCAATGCAGAGATTTCAGTCCTGGAGAGATACGATCCCTGGGCTTAAGGCCAAGGGCAAGTATCGCAGTCCTGTTCTGGATGAGTTGCAGAGGGCGGAAAGTAGCGGGCAGATTTAGAAACAGGCTGTTGCAACAGTCCAGCCTAGAGAGAACCAGATCTCTGGAGCCAGTGAGCTTCTGGGGGAAGGAGAGAAATAGAAGAATATCTCTGAGGAGGTGCAGCTGGTAGTGAGACTTCTTAGAGACGTCAGAGACGTGATGAGAGAAGGAGAGTGTGGAGTCAAAGATGACGCCAAGGTTTTTGGCCTCACAGGTGGGAGCAGGAAGAGGGCCAAGAGAGTCTGGCCATAGAGTGACAGGAAAGGAGGGAGTGGGTGTGCCAATGAGGCGAATCTCGGTCTTACTGGCATTAAGGCAGAGATCATTGGCGGCACACCACTCCTGTATGGCGGGCAGACAGTCAGAGATGAGAGAGGGAGAACAGGTGGATGAGGGTAGCCTGAAAGTGAGCTGAGTGTCATCCGCATAGCACTGGAAGTTGGGAGAGAGCGCAGCAATGCGGTGGCCAAGAAGTGCCAGGTATTGGTTGAACAGCCAGGGAGAGAGGTTAGACCCCTGGGGAACACCACATGTCGAGAGAGGAGAGGAAGGACCCAAGTTGAACCTAGGTGGGTCGATCAGAGAAGAAAGAAGTCAGACACGCCAGGGCCTGACCGGTGATCCCAAGGTTATCACAGAGACGGTTGAGCAGGATGGCATGGCTGGCTGTGTCAAAGGCAGAAGAGAGATCAAGTAAGATGATGACACAGGGGGTGTTGGAATCAAGGTTGGAGAGCAGGTCTTCACGGATGTTCAGGAGAGCAGTTTCCATGCTTCTGGCAGCTGTGACACCAGACTGATGATCATGGAGACAACCAACATATTCAGTGTGAAGATTGAGCTGGGAGATGGCCAGCTTTTCCAAGAGTTTGCCCAGGAAAGCAGTGATGGAGATTGGCTGATAGTTAGCTGGGCAAGGCGGGTTGGCAGAGAGTTTCTTAAGGAGAGGGTGCACAAGGGAGTGCTTCAGGGTTGAAGGGAAGACTCCAGTTGTGAAGGAGTGGTTGCAGAAGTCGGCCAGTGCAGCAGCCAGGGAGTCAATGTGGTCCTTGATGGCTTTGGAGGAACAGGGATGAACCTGTTTTGATGAGACTTTCATAGATCGAACTTGTCTCGAAACCTCATCTGGGGAGAAAAGGGAAAAGGCAGAGAAGGAGAGGGAGAGGTGGCCGAAGAAGGGTCAGAGGAAGAGCAGGGAGTAGAGGGAGAGAGAGGACAGGATGTCCTGGGTTTTAGAGATGAAATGAGAAGCCAGTGCCGTGCCGTGCAAACATCCCTAAGTCAATGGCTTTATCTAAACCCGAAGCACATCCTATGCTATTTCTGCCCTACACCACTCTCCCTGTGTTCTGGTCTTTCCTAAACCCCTCTCACCCCTGCACACACTAGTCACCCTGTGCTGCAAACCATCCCCATTTTTCATCTGCACTCCGTTCTTGTTCCCATCTCTCCCCTCCCTTGCTCTTCTCTTTTTCTGTCCTCTGCACCCTTTCAACCCTTTTTCACTTTGTATTCCCCCACTCTACTGCACCCCAGTCCCTCACTTCCCATTCCCCATGGCCAGAACCCCACAACTCTCATATGTACACTTACTCAGCACTTTCTCCTCAGTCTTCAGAGCACCCTCGATATCCTTGCACGCTTTTCTACAACTATTAGTCATGCTCCATTGTCGTACCTCGTTTTGGGGTCTTCTCCAGGTCACTGTGGGGGCAAGGCCCAGCCAGTGCTGTGCACACATGCTTGTATTTATTATTTACACTATAATGCTGCTTGCCGGATGCTGCCCCCCCAAACCGGCCTGCACCGCACTGGTCTGAGAACACATGTTTGCCTCACCTGCACTGTATGCAGTGTCAGTATACATACACTCATCGCTCTGTGATGATGAAGTCCAGGTATGGACCCAGCAGGGGGTTGAGGGGGACAAGTGGGTAATGGGGATTATAAGCCACTTGAACTTCCATAAGCTAGTGCACTGTTCTGGATGTGCTAAGGGAACGGAAGGGAAGATGGCAACATGCTTCTTTTCACAGCAACAGCATTAATACTGCATATACCATAGGGACCCCTGGGAGCTCTCTGAGGCAAACACACAACACAAGGGAAAGGAAACTGCAAATGAGCATGGACAGGAATGTGCACTGGCATGCAGGTCCATGGGGGAAAGAGGCCCGCTCACAAGGCCATACAGTGCTGTCTCGGGTCACTGTCACCAGGTAAGTAGCACGATGTAAGTGACTGGCCTGCACTTATTTTCAGGGTGTTGAGCTGTGGGGTCAGGTCTTTGTAGTATTTACAAATTCGCCTGCAGTGCAGGTATAAGTAATTTCTCATTTCTGCATTCATGTAATACAGACTATTCTTTGTAGTCGACACAATTTCCAGATAGTCATCTCCCTATCATGGCTTTTTAATTCCCACAATGCGCAGGTGGCTTGGCGGTGGTGGTGCTATGACCTCACACTACACTTATGGTTCCTAAATCCGAATTCGAACTCTGCAGAGCCTAAACAAACTCCCCCCTGGACCCGGGCCAACCGCTCCCTGCGACGCACACCTCCCCTCAGCCACAGCCACCACAGTACCGTAGTTGAGTTCAACTGCTTCAAATGAATCCACAGACGTGTGAGTTCATCCCTTTGCTGTTGCTACAGACTGAGGCAACTTGCATTTCACACCCACTTTTATGGTCCTCACGAATGCCCTCATTATCGGGAAGACCACACTGCACAATGCACCCCATTATGAGCTTCAACATAAACAAATAGCTTAATTTTCCAAACAATGGAGACCTTCCCAGAAAAGCGCTCTGGTGTATGTGCTCCAGGTATGTCACCACAAACCAGTTTGCCTGTGGAGACCTACAAAGAGTTCCACGAGCGGGTAAAAATCGGTAAATATTGAATCCCTCTGAGCTGGGGGCTTTTTTCTGAAGTCGCATAGGTTTGCGATACACTCGTGAGCACATTGCGCAACACAGGGGTCTATGGTGTTGATTTATCATTTATGTTCTGTAATGGGGCTTTGTGATACCTGAACAGTGCATGCAACACATCACGGACGTATATATTTTGCTCATCGTTTAAAAGTGCACATTGCGTGCACAGAATAGCCCAATTTAGCACTTGTGTGCTGTTGGGTCACCTGCATGCAATTTGAAACCTTCACGTGGCATGGGGCGAAGCCTGTCTTTTCCTCTTATCATGAAATAAAATGAGGGTTCGACCCTCAGGTTTTTCAATTCATGATGAAACATTAAGAGGCCAGGATTCCATGATCAGTTTGCAACGTGCTGCACGTGTTTAGAAACTGTATAAATATGACGTTGGCACATTTCCCCTAATAAATCCTCCCTATGCTAGCCTGCACCTGGGAGAGAGGGCCATTTGGCTTACCTTAAGTACGATAGCTGAGGTCTCAGGAGGTCGAGTCAAAGTCAGAGTCTGACTCTGTCTCCCTCGATATTAACACACGCTGTTAGTCAGTCACTCTCAGCAGAAGCACGCGTCGCTGCCTGGCTTCTCCTTCGTTCTGGAAGCTGAGGCTCAGCAGCAGTGCACTGCGCAGAGGCACGTGCATTTCCCCGGGCCTGGGCAAATTCCAAATGCGCAGGCTCGGGGCACGCATGAGCAAGCAGCAGAAGTTCTTGTTTTAGCCCGCTGCTGCAGACAGTCTGAAGTTAACTTGTACTTTTGCACGCATGACGAGGGATGTCATTTCACCAAAATGCCAGGGGTAGCGGAAGTGACATCACACGACCCTGGACCTCTGATGACATCACAGGAGGTGATATCACGGGAAGCGATCAAACTCAACCTTTCACCCCTTGACAAAACAGGAAGTGGCATCACATATCATTGTTCCTAAGTACACTACGAAAAATATGTTTACGATATCACTATAATGTGATGTACATTTCATACAAGAATGGATCGCCACATGTATCGTTAGGATCAGTGTGTATAGACCCATATTACCAAATTACTGTGAATGCAAGCAGACGTCCATGGCCAAATGATAATGATGTGTTATTATATAGCACTTACGCTTAAGCACTTTATATAGAAAAAATATACACCCAATATCACCCAACCTGCCTTGGTACTCATTTATCGACCTCAGAAAGATGAAAAGCTGAGTTGAGGTTTTTAAGAACAGACTAAATCAGTGACTCACCCCCTGAAGTGTGCCTGAAATGAACCTTTAATGAGTCTAGCAATTATTGTATAGAATTCCAGAAAGACACATATGAAAGTGTTGCACTTGTGGCACCCCTGTTCTTTTTTTTTTTGTTCTTCTTTTTTTTTTTTAGAGGCCTGAACAAGAAAGCCAGCCACTCCAGAAGTAAAGAGACACATGGTGCTGGCCAAAGCCCAGGAGCTTGCATTACAAAAACAAAACAAAAGAAAAATGAACACTTTCTTTATTTTCATTGTTTTTAGGGGTAGCAAGGGAGACAACAGGGGTAGCAAGGGAGATATCAGAGGTCTCCGTTGTGACCCTTACATGACATCCCTGCGCATGGCATCTGCAGCCTGCAGTGCAGGCTGCAGATGTATTTTCCATGTTGAAGTGACGCAAATTCTGTGGGGGATAAATGACATTATATCCCCCCCACCTAAAATTGTGGGGGGGATTTGTCCCCCCTGTCCCCACCATGTCCTACGCCCATGCGTACCAGTGCCAACATAATTCTCTGAAGTACTTCTCTTTTAATCACTTTTACCCAAAATATGAGACTCACTTCCACCCTTGTCTCCTCTGAGTCTGGTTGTTCTTCAAACAGATCGTCATCGGTGATGTCAGTCACTCGATACCCTTCTTCAATGGCAATAATCGCACACCATTGTCTGCCTTCGTCATCCTAGCCTTCAACTAGTGCTATCCTACCTCGCACTGCTGCAGCATGTATCATCAAGGGAAATATTTGTCCCTCCTCTTCATGCATTGGTATTCTTGGCCTGAATAGAAATTCGTCAGGGGTTCTCCTGGCCTCGTCTGCAAGGCCTGGTAATCCTGCCATAAGTACACGTATGCCATATGTGAAAACACCACAGGTTCCAGCGGTATAGCTCTCATGGCTCTGCACCCTGAATAGTCCCTTATCATATCGCACGCGTTCGACTAATGCATTCCCGGAGTAGAGCATACTATGCCCTCCTCTGTAAACGAGATGGTCATATTCAATTTTGTCATTAAATCTCGACCCAGAATGTTTACTGGGGACTGACGTTAATACAACAAAGGTACGTTCATTTCGCATTCCCCTACGGAGACTGAGAGTGCGTCTGTAAAGGGAACTCGACTGCAAGCTCCTGCAAAGCTCTGAGTATCTATAGCCTCGCCAGATAAGGAAAACTTGCCTTCTCGTATGTACAAGCATGTTGCCCCCGTGTCAACTAAGAAGGAATATTCTTTACCCCCTATGGCGACATTCACCCTAGGTTCCCTATTAGAGTCTGGTTCCACTGATAGGATAAAACACATTAGGGTTCCCGGTGAGCTATCCTAGTTCATATATAAGTTTGGTCCATTGTACACTTGTGGATTCTCTCCATTTTCACGGTTGCCTCCCCTTCCGGAGTTTGGGCCCTGAGACATTTGCGGTGGTGCCTGTTGGAATTGCCCTTGCTGCAAGTTCCCCATGCTCGGGGGTTGAACCCCCTGCTGCGCACCCTGCTGCATGCCTGGTGCTTGCTGCTGCATTGTGTGATTCTGTGCACCGCCCTGTTGGGAGATTGCAGGCGGATTCACCATGCCTGCTCCCATTCCTTGGCTATTTTGCCACACGCCTAGGCTTCTGCATGAGCCCACCAGATGCCCCGTCATTCCACACAGCCAGCACACCGGCGGTGGTCGGACTATTTGTCCATTCGCCATATATGTGTTGCCTATTTGCACATTTTGAAAACCTCCTTGATTCCCTTGGAAACCCCCCTAATTACTCTGCCATCCCCTTCCTCTAAATCCCCTTCCCTTTGGGTACAATCCTATGTTACCCTGGTTGTTCTGCTGTGGGTTAGTCACCTGTTGTATGTTCTGTTCAGCTGGGCTAGTCAGCATGGCTCCTTCCAGAGCATACTTTGATAATTTCTTTTGCACCAGCTTCGCTTCCTCACCTTTCCACGTTGCCTCGTTTTTCCATTTCTTTTCTTGCAACAATCTACAGTATTGTGCAATAGTTAGCGGTATTTCAGCCCAAGGTTTGGCCTCAACTCCTACCAATTTCTTGAGTTGTTTCTGCACTGTTTCTGGCAATCATTTGCATAAAATGTGGTAAAACACAGGTATGGATTTTGTCCAAGATTCATGCATTTCGAGCACCCACGCATCTTGGAAATTCTGGATATAAATGAACTGATCTTCTGACTCCTTCATTTTGCGAGTCATCATAGATCCCATATCGGAAGTGTCTGGGTAAAGCACTCGTAGCGCTTTCCATACTGCTGCTCTACAATTGTTGAATGGTGCTCAATCGTGAGCAGTGTTAATTATGGTAACACCAGGGTACCCAGCCCGTGCCCATACATCGTCTGCTCTCTCACCGAGTATGGCAATCAGGAGACCTTTAATGTACCCTATAGCTAACTTGACACCCCCTGTCATCTTTTCTAACTCGTGTATCCACTTCCCGGCTACCGATGTCAGCATTGGAAGCTTATTCTTCAGGTTTTCTCGATCCATATGTGGCCATGGAATATATTGCGGCCTTGCTCCCCCTTTTTCTAGCAGAGGAAATTGGAATGCACAACCTTCTTTCTCCTTCCCCATAGTTCTTCTGTCTATCACTGGGGTAACATTCCCGCATCGCCGTCTGCCTGACAACATTCTCAACCTGTCCACATAGGCGGGTGCCGGCACCCCCCTCTGATCATGGGGTGTTCCTTTGTGTTGGTCAGACTGTGATGTAGATTCAGATGCCCTTGGTGCAGACTCGGTAGCGTCTGACCATCTTACCCCTTTGTCCCTTGGGAGCCGCTTTTCACGCTGCTTCCCTTCTTCATTTGTCTCGCACTCCGTCTCCTCTCCGGAGTCAGACAGTGATTGTTCCCAATTCATGCAACTCCTTGCGTCATCATCGTTCTTACTGATTTCGAGCCTATCCAGGGACAGTCTCCTGCTCCCACTACTTCGGGTGACATCCTCAGTGTCATACAGCTGAGTGCTTTCCAAGCGCTCGTCTTCCCCTTGGGATATTGGTTCAAACCCCATTTCATCATATATTTTATCGATTGTTTCCCTGATGCTTCTGGTGTCGAAGTCATCCTCAATATTCGTCCCACTATTGCCTGGTACTGAATCATACACAGGGAAAAATTCTTCAATGTCTTCCCATTCTACAACAGGATTGGGTTTTTTAACTTCCCGCTCCAGATATTCGAGATTGTGTGCCCTCTGTCTACGCTTATGTTCAATATCATCATCAAATTCTTTGCGCTTCCTCGCATCTTCTCTGACCTTATCTTCTTCCCTTCTCCTTTCATTTCTACATTCACTTGCCCTTCTAACTTCCTCATCCTTTCGCCTCTTTATCCTTTTTTCACGTGCTCTTTGCTCTTCTTGCAGTTTTTCCAGGTTCTGCCTGTACTGGTCATAGGCTGCGCTCTGTGTGCGACTGAGCTGCTTTCCTTGCTCTTCGCGATATAGCTGTTCTCTTCGTAGCCTATCTTTCCCTCTTATTCTTTCATCCCTTATTTCCCTTTCCTTATCCTTCTACCTTCTCTGTGTCTCATCAGACTTTTCTTTCGGTCTCACATCATCACTTCGTTTACCATCGAGTTTCAACAGTATCTGTCCTCCCATCCTATCGTCTTTTGCGAACGCTATCTCATCAGTTCTGTCTTCGCTTTCTTTCCATTTCGTTCCCTTTCTCTCCTTATCGAGAGGTGCACTTGTCTGTGCCTGATCCTTCCTTTCATCATCGCATCTCTCCCTATCCTTCGGGACTGCGGAGGTGAGTTTCTTATCCTGATCCTTCCCTTTATTTTCGTCACTACTGTACATAGGTGACTCATATGCAGGGTTGCTGTACCCCGCAGCTGCCTTGAGCTCTATTAATGGGTAGAGTCCCTCTGACTTACTTCCCTCAGTTTCTGTTTCAGGCAGGGCAGTGGCGCGGTAAGCGTCTCACCCCCTTCCGTGCATACATTTAATATCCAGTTTGGCGGTGGCTCTTCATCCTTCGACTGTTCGAACATTTTCCAAAGTACTAGAACAGCGAGGCGTTTCTCTAGTTTCTTGCCTGTATATGTTGCATGTAAATAAGTAATCATATGTTGCAAGACGGCTTTAGATAGGGACCCGTTCTGTGGCCACGGCATGAACATCTTGTGGGCGGTACCCTAAACCCACTCTGTACTGTATTTCTTAAGCTTAGGTGCATGTTTAGGCAATTGTTTACATAAGTGTGCTAGCAGAGTAATATCTTCCATGCTTAAATCTGTTCTAGCAATACTTTTATGCAACTTCACCATACCGAACAATATGAGCGAGCACCAAATATCGCAAGCTCCAATCCAATCTTTTCCTGCAAAATTTTATATCAGCAATTTACTCAAGAACATCAATTCATGTGCGATTCCCTCTCAACTATAGAATCGCGTAAAATCCCTTGATCAATTTCAAACAACAAGGAGACAAATTTCCTTACATGTAACACATCAAAAGACATGTACGACAAACGTTAAACAGACTAGACAGACACCAGCTGGACACAGATATCTCTGCCTTCTAATCAATACCCTGACATGGAGTTTAAACAAACTCCTTTTACGATGTCTTTAATCATCGTAGTAGCCTAATCTTTCCCTATTATGTGGGACTATGAGTTCACGTTTCTTCTGACCGCTAAATTAAAGTGCAGGAACAAGGCGTATCCTTTACCTCGGGTGTCCTCCTCGGTATCCTCTCTCTTTATCTCGGGTGTCCTCCCCGGTATCCTCTCTCTTTATCTGGGGTGTCCTCCCCGGTATCCTCTCTCTTTATTTATTCAGTTATTCTCGAGTCATTATCCCCCTATATATATATATATATATATATATACAGTCTCTTCTACTTCTGATTATTTTGTTTTCTCCACCTCCCTCCGTTACCTTTCCCCTTACTTGTTCTATTGCTTAAGGGCATTTGCCAAAGCATCAATTTTCATTTCACTCACCGCTTGCATCGTTCCTCTCTGTCTTCAGGATCACCGCCTACTTTGCTGCCTTCTTTTGGTCTTTCGTCTGATTCACAGCCCGTAGGAATGGAAGGGTTTATGTTTTTAAAACGGGTGCCTTCAACCCACTGCAGCATTTATTTTTACTGTATTATGCTATCATTGTCCACGGGAAGCTTCACAGTCTCCTCGGTCAAAATGGCGAAGGACTCGTGATATTGCCGAAGACTTAGAGTTACTTCGTGTTGACGGTCAATAGGTGTCTTATCAATAATCAAAATTCAATAGTTGATGGTCACAACCATCCCCTCTGCTACCAAGTGTACTGGAGGGCGGAGCGACCTCTGAACGGGCCCATGCGATTCAGAGCTCGTCCTCCGGCACCTTAAGTCGAGATAGCTGCCCCTTGAGGAGGATGGGGTGCAGGATTCTCTTACTCCAACACCACTCAATAAGGACAAGTCAATGGTTTGGCAAAGGGAAGTCCGTTTAATGACAAGTACAAAAAACAGGGAAACAAATGGAAATCATCAGAGCTGTGATCGTCTGTCTCGCTTCAACTTCCAAATTCTTCATGCAAACAGTAACTTCTATAGCAAATTCTCGTCATCATTGATGTGCAAAACTCATAAGTTTGACATGCAATTCTATTGGTTGGAAAAGATAACTTAAGTATAGGTACTATATCTGTGTGTGGGGATTGCATAACTCTTATCGGTTGGGCGCCCATGCCCATCCCTCTACATCACTCGTGATAGACGTCACTAAAAGTATGACGTCTCATTGGTTCTACTAGCTATAGGACCCTAGATTAGTTGGTCCATTGTGATTGGGTGGGTTACACCCCTTGGCATAAATCTTCACTTTAATTAGCAGCATGCAGAATGGTCGCCCAGGTGCGGGATAGCCCAAGATTCACCCTGCTTCCCTTCCATCAATCACTACCCTCAGGCCCGTGTGTCAATTAGTTGGCTGAGGATGGCCACTGTAGCTTCTTATCGGGGAAAGTTATGGCATCCTCCAGTTTTGGGTGACATCAGATGTTGGTACCTCTTCACGTTTGGCTGGTCACGTGTCAGTGCACTGCGAAGCTGCTTCATTTTCCTTCTATTTGCGTATTTGATTCTTTGTTCGGCCTCGCCACCTGCCTGGGTCTACTTATCTCGACCTTCACGGGGCATGCTTCTATGCTTCCATTCTTCGGAGTTGCTGCTCTCCTCCCTTCCTTGGGTTGACCTTGAATTCCTAGCCAGGAGCTGCTTCTTGCTAAATTTCGATTCCGCTCTTTCGTCAGACTTTGTGCTGGTACATGAATCCTGGGCTGTTAGGCCCCTACCATCCTGGGTTTAATTAGGCTTTCGTAAAATGGAGTCGCACTTGTATAATGTTCTTCTTGAGGTAGACATATAGTTGGCGCTTGCCGTACTATCCTCCTACTAATCATTGCAAGCAGTACCGTTTCCTTCGCTTCTTGCGTTCCAAGCCTATTTACAAACATTTGGCCAGTTACACATTTCCATCCTGCTCTCAATGGTTACATTTCTTTAAAGGTCAACATTCTTTCTTCTTCTATGTCCATTATATCATGGTTCGCAACATTTCGTCTTTGTTTTATCTCCTTTTTGGTTGTCATTTCTTTCATCTGACCATTTGTCCGGGCCATTGTGTCGTCACCATTCGCCTCCAATAAGAGCCCTTTGGGTCTCTTCAGGGACAGTTTGTAAGTGGTCTTCATTTCGCGTCAGCTGCTGGTATGGTTGTCTTAATGGGTACCTTGCAGTCCATGGTTGTCTGGTTATTGGCGCTTCAATAGGTATACAAGTCCTTCTGATGGGTACTGGACAGAGCTCCACTGTGGCTCTCTGTTGGATCATTTGCTCCTTATACGTCACATATCTTAGCGAGTATGCTTCTGGTATCTCAAAATGGCTGGAGTGCAGGCCATATTTGGGACCTCCTTTACAGGTCGCCATCTTGTTTTGTCGTTGTTTTGAAAATTAAGAAATGGTAAACACATTGTTTCTCAATTTGATTAAAAAACCACTATTCGTATAATGTGCTGGTGTACTACTTTGTATTTGTTTTATTTGTGGAGCACGCCTGGCCCAAGGGCATTTGGGCGCATAAGAACTACTAGAACAATAACCCTTGCAGGGGGCATTGCAGGTCAGGTAATACCCTGGGGCTAATGTTAAAGCCCATGCTTCACGCTGGCTTCTAACTTATGCCCTGGGGCATTACCTGACTGACAATTCCCCCCTGCTCGGGTTATATTGCTTAATTACATCAAATCATTATATATGCTGAATGTTAAAGAAGATGCATACCATCTGGCAAACTGTTCTTTATTTATTAATGACTAAAACCATGCTTTTATATATATGCCAAAAGCACATAGTAAATACAAATATAAACAACAGTACAATTTAAATGAGTAAAACAATCCAATTGAAACAGAAGAAGGGGAAAGAACAAAAGTCATTTGGTTTAGAGAAGGGACAGAAGGTAGACTTTAAGATTAGTCTGGAAAATACAAAGAGCAGAGGAAGAGCGAACAGAGAGAGGTAGAGATCTTCAATGTTTAGGCACAAGAAGAATAAAAGAACAGAACCGAGAAGATGCACATGGAGACCTAGGAACTGTAAGAAGGAACTGGTTCTGGGATCGGAGAGACCGAGTAGGGGAGTAGAAAGACACCAACGAGGAAAGATAAGGAGGAGCAAGCCATTAATACATTTTAAAACAATCGAGAGAAATTGATAGAGCATATGAGATTCGAAGGGGAGAAGCGATATCGAAAGCAGGGATGGTGTAATAGAAGGACGAGAGACTGGGAAAAGAGGAGACGAAACAAAGAATTGTAGATGGATCAAAGTGGAAGAATATGAGAAGGAGGAAGACCAAGGAGAAGACATGAACAGTAATCAATGCCAGAAAAAAACAAACAGAAAAGGTTAAGCTCAGTAGCGTGAAATGAGAGGTAGGGTTGACCACAGCAAATATTGAACAGAGCCTAGAGACAGGAGCGAGTGGTTTTAAGATATACGCAGAGAAAAAGAAAGAGAAGGGTCAAAGATAACACCCAGGCTATGAGCAGAAGAGGAAAATGGCAGAGAAGCTGGGGGGAAAGAAAGAGATGGGGGAGGAAGAGTTGGAGGGATAGTGGAAGTGGGAAAGAACAGAACTTTAGTGTTTGAGGGATTAAGGTGGGGAAAGTGAGAGGACATCCAGTTTTGGACAGTGGAAAGATAATTAGAAACAGTGGAGTGCAAAGTGGCATTGAAGAAAGAGAAAGAAAAGAAAATGTGAGTATTGTCGTCGTAAAGATGAAAAGTAAGATTAATGGATGAAATAAGAGCATAAAGTGGGGCAGTATAGACGGGGAAAAAGAGGATCAAAGACAGACTCTTGCAGTGTCATGAGAAAGTGTGTTCAGCCCAGGTTACAGAGTTGGACCACTGAGAGAGATAGGAACTAAACCATTCAGAACCTGAAAGACCAAGAGCACAAAGAGAGTAAATAACAAGCGAGCTATGGACACTTTGAAAACCAAATCACAAAGAGAATAAAACATTTTTTTTTAAAATAAGCTAATCAAATCACAAACCAAAAATCACAAGCAATACCAACCCAACAAAAAACACTAATTTAATATCACACACAAAATGAATACATTCATGTTTTAGCCCTACAAGTAGCTCAATGGAATTCATTAGCAGTATTGGACCGCAGTGCTCCACAAATAGAACGTTGTACTTGCTACTTATGAAAATTATACTCTTTTCAAACAAATTAAACTTGCTACGAGAAACAAAGTAACTCATACTATAGGTAGACTCATCACTAAAATCAACAAAAACACATCCAGCAAGGGCGTAGTTCCACACTCGGTGCTATTGACAATCAATTAAATCAACAAATATTAAAACATGGATAACAAGAAAAGTTTTAACTATTGCTGTCTATATTTTGCACATTATAACTTCCAACATCTAACATCAATGAATGAATCTGTGTAAATTACACATAATAAAGTATCTCCATCTTGCCATTCAATTAAGCTGCAACATATCAACAATAGACATGTAATAGTCATTCCTATTGCAGATGTTAAAATCATCCCTTTTAAATAATGCAGCACAAATACTGCTACTTACAAGACTGGTGCAAAATATGGTATCCAAATGAAGCAAAACATGTAACTAACATAAACATGTAACTAACATAGCATATTGACTCCCTACTATTCACTGAGATAAGAAACATAGCACAAGGCAGCAAACTATTCATGTTATTTACATTTTGCACTACCTGTCCTGTATCAATTTTCTAATACAAACTATAATACTCAAACGATTAAGTATCATCAAGGAACATCAAATAACTGAAGTCTTTACTTGCTTTACGTTATAGAAAACTCCATATGCTATCAAATAATTGATGTACGCAAACAAGATGGGTCCTGGGTCCCTCCCTATATACCGGGAGAATCTCAACCAGATTCTTTAGCTCACTATCCCTTTCACAGAAGACACATTTCCATTACATATCAGTCTTTGTCCTGCCCAAGGGCAGTCCAGCACCGAAATGCCAGACAATTCTCTTCTGAACAAGAGTACCAAAAGCAATCCCAGACACATGTTTCGGCCTGGTCGGGCCTCGTCAGTGAGATGGAGCTGTGCCCCTCTAAGAACAGTGAGCAAGGGGTCCACGTCTGGATTACCCTACCAACATAGGGTGAAAACCCAAAGCTACTTAATATGAGCAAAGAAGGGGGGATCCTGGGAGTCCCTCTCTACCTGGCTTTTCGGTGCTGGACTGCCCTTGGGCAGGACAAAGACTGATATGTAATGGAAATTTCTCTTCTGTGAAAGGGATAGTGTGGAAAAGAATCTGGTTGAGACTTTCCCGGGATATAGGCGGGTATATAGGGACTCGCAGGACCCCCCTTGTATGTGCATAAGAAAAAGCATTGATGACAGCAGTATTCTCAATTAAATGCTTCTGTGAAATTTAAAAGAAGTATATCTATTGTTAAAAAGGGCCATACCATCTTTAACGAAAGTAAAAAAAGAATCCGTAGAATGCATTTTTGGTACTGATACAATGTAATCCCCATTATTAAACAAAATGCAAGAGCATGCCTTTTTGGTAATGCTTACACAAAAAGTGATAAAAACAATCCAACATTCTCAAAACCTAACAAAGAGAATGCCTTTCGGTACTGCTTATTCAGAAACTGGTGCATGTTGACCCTAGGCATTAGCCAAATCTCTCGGGAACACCACACAATGCAACATATAGAAGCATCAAACACTGATAATTGTTATTCAACAAATAAATGGTTATTAATAACTTCCTATATATATTGAATTTGAATCAAAACAACACTACACCTGTTTTACTGAGCAAAGTACATTAACAAAACTTAGAATACTGTGAAGAGCCAGGAATTAGACATGGACACAGAGCTCATGTTGGTGGCTATACACCTTTATTCAAATTAAGAAGGGGTTGGAAAATGCCTCACTGTTCCTATTCTAGGAGTTGTTTCCTTACCTCAACCAAAAACGAAGGGTCTGTCAAATGTCAAGATGTCCAAAGTTATGTGTCTGGAATACTATTCTGGCCCGCACATTCTAAAATTAACTCTAAGGTGAAAAGGGTAATGTCTCTTGCCTTGAAAGTGCCCAAATGTTCAATTCAGAAGGAAAGGTTAACTTCAACATAAAAGTTTCCAATGGATAAAGGAAAGTGCACAAATATTCAAGTTCAAAAGAAAAGGAGTAACTGCAACATGAACCTTCCCTATAAATAAGGTTCACAGTTCCAGGGGATTGCTCCTTTACCCAGGTTTTTGCTGCAAGACACTTTAAACTCCTAACAGTATGAGTCTTCCCTGAAATTCTCTGATCAACAACAAAAACACAACTTGTACATAAAACAACTTGGCTGTTCGTCAGACCTTCGTAGGACACCTGCTGTACTCCCCTGCCAGGTCTCTTCACTTTAATGTAACTCTTTACTCACAGTCTTGGCTGTGCCTGGTGTATTCTCCTACCAGGATTCCTCAAGTGAGTGACTTTACACACTTGCCAACTTGAATTTGCCTGGTATACTCTCCTGCTAGGACTTTCTCATGTGCTTCACTTAACACACTTGCAAACTTGACTTTGCCTGGTATACTCTCATACCAGGGCTTTTTCACATGTTTCACTTGATACACTTGCAAACTTGACTTTGCTTGGTATACTCTCCTACCAGGACTTTTGCATTTGTTTTACTTGATACACTTGCAAACTTGTATATAGCTTACATTAATTCTGTTATTCCCCCTTTGGAAATATTGCATTTTACATTCCCTTTTATGCACGCATTTACTCTTGTTTGTCCTTGGTAAGGTTGCCTAAGCACCCCGGTTTCTCAGTTTCCCTCCTGATGACTCACCGGCTTTCTGTGGCATTCTTTGGTTCTCCGACGGTAAAGGCAAAGCAGCTCTTCGGCGTCCCGTTCCCACTTCCAGGGCCCACCAAATTCGCTTGTCGGTTTCCACATCCTTTGCAGCTCCTACTTGCCTGCTGTTTGCTTCTCTGTTTTCGGGCAGCATGGACATTGCTCCCCAGTTCCCGTGATTCCCAGGATGTCTTCTCTCATTCTCTCATGGCCTCTATGTGGCAGACCGGCTCTGGCAGTCTTCTTCCTCTGGCTTTCACCTTGAGCCGGCGGGCTCCATTATCTTCCCACCAGCACAGTAGTCCCTAGGTCGATAATGAGAGGACGAGGCATTCCCACGGAGCGTCTATCTCCTGCCAGCTGGTTAGGGTTTTGTAAATGTCCCGTCACCTATCATGCACTCGCAACCACTAGAGCGTGTCTTGTGCTTCTCCCGTTTTCTGATCCTCATTGCTCCATTCAACTTTATCGTCACAGTATTTTCACATGCATGTAAATGGTAGTCAATTTTTGGTAACTTATGTGCAGAGCATTGGAATGTATTATCAGTAGGTTCCATGGATGGTTGAAGGGAGCTATTACAATAGGTGATTAGGGCATTGGGGAATGGAGGGGATATCCCTAAAAGGCAAATATGGTACCATGTCTCAGCCGATGATGTTGTGTTACCCCTCCAAGTGTCTCCTCCCCCCATGTGGTCCTCCCAAATATAGCCACTCCCGCGGTGAGGTAGCAGCTGTCATCCCCAATACACATAGGGAGAAGTTACCGACAGATTCATCACAATACCCATATACATTAGTTTCTGATAGGTTATTATTCCCAGAGGGACAGTTTGGTACACTCCTATTGTATTCTTTCAAAATAGCCCTAGGATAAAGAGTAAGGGGTCAAAAAGCATCAATTAGGTTACACGGCTGCTTTGGCTGTAGATCTTTATATCTGACAAATATGTCTGTGATAAAAGGGCTAAATGCTTGATTTGCTGAGTACACAATGCACGCTGAGCTTCATGCTTCCTTACCTTTGCACATCATTCCCCCTAATATTAAAGTGTTTGTAATCATGAACCATGTATACTGATTCGGACACCCTCAGGATTTAGATCTGGAGATCAAATGCATGCAACAGTTCTTCAGAATGTTAGAAGAGGAGTGCTTCCCCATTGCACTGACATTCATAGAAATATATATGATCTTACTTCTGCCCATGCGGGGAGAAAGAGTGGTTTATTGCCATGGACAATTACATTTCACTGAACAAAATGTGTATGTGTTCTGTTACACATATATGTTTGGGATTTATAAAGTATGGACATATCTTTGAAGCAACAGAGCATTGTACATAGGGCACATGGCTATGCGGAAGGGTGCCGGGGTTGCAGAGAAGCTGGAATGGAACAAGGGATCAGGAGATGGGGCAGATCCGGGAGGTGGAGGGGAATGAAGATTGAGTTCAGTGGATGTTCGTTGGAGAGTAAAGCCTTCAGTTCCTTTGAAGGGCAGGGTGGATGAGGCCAGTCTTATTTCCAATGGTAACTTGTTCTGTAGCAGGTAAATGTGCGTTTCCTGTTTTTTCTCCCTTGCAATTATGTTTCCATCCTGGCAATTGGTGCGGCTTCTGGTTGGTTTACTGCATCGGGAGTCTCTTGCTCAGGTAGAGTTGAACCTTGCACAAATGCACCGATATTAGTAAAGGGATTATTCATTACTTGACAATGTATGTTTAGAACAGTCATGCTGGTTTTCCAAAGTTTAAAGACGTTGTTATTGATTTGTTTTAAGTGCTTCATATGGTTTGAAACGGGCTTTATACAAATATGTTTCTGTTTGCAGCACATCCGTCTCTTCATAAGGAACACACGAATTTAATATGATGCCAGGAACAGATGTGAGTGCTCTCTTTATGATCTCAATAGAAATGCTACTGGCTCTTGACACATGTATGCTGCACACATATCATTAACTCTTTGCAGTTCAATACGCTCCTACAACCCCCTCAGCCCCTCTTTTTACAGTCCGCCATCCTCTAGGGATGGCCAGAGCAAAGATGTCTTACTTTGCATTATTTTTATATGCAATATCTCTCCAGGTTTAGAACAGGTAAACGTAGGCTAATTTCCTCCACAAATGCTTTCTACTATAAAGGGTACCAGGGTAGAAATTCCTAAATATAATTATTTTTATATACACTATCCCGCAATAACCAGGACAATGACTTTTGGTTTGATTTATCATTTGACCAAAAAACTGGACGACCATTAGGAATATGTTTATTCTTTTAATGCCAGAATTGGTCAACGCGCATTACTCTTTAACCATTTATTTTTCTTTCTTCCTCATGTGAATTGGCTTATATATATAAAAATGCCCGATTTGCTATAACTGGGAGGATAGCTCAAGAGCAACACGCTCGTTTTGGAAGCAAGATGACGTTATGCAACACAGGTTCATCCCCAGGTCCCACTTAAAAACCTCTGGGTATTAAGTGCATTATAAATAGCCAATTACAATATAAATGTATCTAATTTTAAAAATCAGGAAAATGTCCATGCAATGACTAATCTGCTCAACTTCTTTATGGTAAGATTTTGCTGGCAGGTAGTAATCTGCAAGGTGTGGTTCGGCTTATGTTAAGCGAGGGATCCCATGCTTGGGTGGATGAAAGTGCCATGGGCAAGGTAAGCCAAAAGCAAGCTCATGTATCTTTCACAGGGGAAGCAATTGCGGTGATGCCGGCTCGGAATGTTCGACTCCCAGCCTCCGTGCTCTACGTATACCGAAGTCCACACATGGCATGAGTAACATCTGACGGAAGCGAGGTTGCGGGGAACAAGCACTCGTTGTTGTACATCGGGCAGGTGTCAGTGTTGGAGGGACGATCTAGTTCATGAGGCCCAGGCTAGAGAGCCATCAGAGAAGGGGATTTAGTTTATAAAAAGGCTCTTTCCTAATACTCAAAGATGCACTCATTTAGTCAGGTGACTGTAGTTAGTTGTGATAGGATGCTGCCGAGCAGTGTCCATGGTCCTCATTACACGGATGGCGGAGAATCATGGCGCTATTAGCGCCATGGTTCATGCCGGTAAAATACCGGCACCGCCTTGGCAGAAAGGGGAATTTCCGCCCCATTCCAAGGTTGGCGGGGCGGTAATTCCCCCTTCCACCATTGCAATTCCCCATTCCCATTTTTGCCCCATAGGGCATAATGGGAATGGGGAAGGCGCTAATTGCAGTATCGCAAATTGCGGTACCGTAATTAGCTCCCTGGGTCCCTTTGCGGGTTGGTTTTTAACGCCTGCAAAAAGCAGGTGTTAAATCCCCCAACCCGCAAAGGGACCTCGTAGTAAGTCGGTAAGGATTTACCGGTATTTTACTGGTACCGGTAAATCCTTACCGCCATCCGTGTAATGAGGCCCCATATCTCAAAAGGGGAGTAGCATTAACAATTTTGAATCGCACATCTACTTGGATTGCTCTATTTCTTGCCTGAATGTTTTGGAGAAAATGCAGTCTATGATATTGGTAGAAACAAAATACAACAAGATCTGGCCAGTAATGAAAGTGTAAGTTCGTGGTGCGCTTCTCACACAAGCCACTGGTCAAGAGCACAATGAATACCTATAAATCAGCACTTTATTTTTTGCATACAAGTTAATGGAGCATTACACAAGCTGACAATCATGGACGTTTCCTCTGCATGTTCCCTCTCCGAACCTAAAGCACATCATGCAGCTAGATGATCGATTCCTTCCATTCCCCAGTTTTCTTCTCCAGCACGTGATCAGCGATTAGAATTGGGAATCACCATAATACCTCTAATTAGGGTAGCATTTGGCAGCAACACAATGGTCACGGTTGGCAGCCCAGTATGTAGTTTCTGTCCGGGATGAGGAACCAATGGCTTTGGCATCAATGTTTTCCCAGCTCGGGCAATACTTTTGCATTAGTGCAAAAGTGGCTTGCGCCACCTGTTTTCATGTGGAGAGAATTGCTGCGGGGTTGAAATGGTCCTCAATGCTGATCCTACATTCCAAAAAGACAAATTTGGACCATGCGCCTTGCCATGAAAATAATAATAATACGTTTGTTTATTTTTAATTCAAATGATGAACCTTTACAAAAAATTACTATTTGGACAAACAAACAGACAACGTTACACTTCGTTACAATTCATCCAATTTACACATTCGCATCACATATTTTCATAGGTATATACTTTAAAACTGTTAGTTTACGATATTCTTATATTTCCATACACTTCTAGTTTCCTTTAAAAAGTTGCATTTATAAAAGGTTTCATTTATAAAATTTAATTTCATTTAAGGTTTCATAAAAATAAAAAAATTATTACGGGTTTCCTCCTCCGTTAAGCATTCAGGTGCAGCTACCTACCCCAACCGTAATTTCTCCTGGATCCACAATCTATACAGTGCAATTTGTACTCTCTCCCTTTATCAGTGTTTAAACAGTAAACCCAGAAGGTATCCAATTTAAGAGCATCATATTGGCTCAGGAAGACGCCCAGAGCATGCATATAACAGGTACACATTTCGGCACATTATGTCCAGACATGCCTGGCACTCGCAGGCTCTTTTCTGTTTTTGCAAATGCGGTAAAACTGCTCTTTAACTGGGATTTGGGTGTAAACTCCCTGCACAATGAGCAGTGGTAGTTGATTTAGCCGCAGTGGCAAACGAAAATCTCTTACCACCGGGCTTGGACTTTTTACCAAGTATTGCTCAGGTTTTAGATATTTGTGTGTAACACTTGCGATATGACTGTAGGTTTTGAGCTTGCACAATAAATCACAGTTACTTACCCAATCGCAGTTTTCAAGCTTAGTTTTGAAGATTACTTTCAGGGTCATAAAATCGGTTCCCCTATTAAAATCGGGTGACCAATCGATCATTTTAAAGCAGTCCTCATTTAAACTATGAAAGCTATTTCCCTTGGTTTTATTATTAGTACAACTCAAGTAACTTTGCCATAGGATGCTCAAGAATGGACACTGCGGGCCGCTCTTTGATGTCATATACAATGCACCTCTACGGATCAGAGCCTGAGCAGGTAATGACGTCAGGCCTAATTCAAGCCTGATGGAAGCCATAGGGGTCCCTGGTGAAAGACCAAGAATCGTTCTCCAGAAGCGACTCTCCAGAACATTCAGCCATGCCAAATCACTCATCTCAAGGGCCTCCAGGCCATAGAGAATTGCTGGTACATGACATTGCTTGCACAATTGTATTATGCCTCCCAATGCATATCATGCAGACTGGCTTGCAATTTTTGTTATTGCGTGTGTTAACTGACGGAACTTTCTTTTTTTCCCATCAATTATTACATTGTTTTTACCACCAGATGAAAGCTCAAGCCCCAAATAGGAGGAGTTGCTTATTTTTCAGAGAGTTCCTACTTTAAATTCAATATCCTGTTTGTAAACATTTCTACCCGCTATGACCATAATTTTTGTTTTTTGCACATTAATGACCAGATCATTTTTGTCAACGTAGTCAATTTGTGCCCTGAATTTGGCTTTTGCACCATTTATGGTCCGATCCATAATGACCAAGTCATCTGCATAAAGTACGCACCCCACCAGGTTCGAGCCAAGTTTAACAGAGCAGCAAAGTTCTTCTGTTAATGCTTTGGGTATATCCGATAAGAACAGATTAAACAACAGGGGGGCAAACACACATCCCTGTGTTATCCCCTCTTCGTCATTACCTCCTCCGTCAGAGTTCCCCTATCATCAAGTCTCACTTGGACATTAATATTAGTGTGAAAACGTGTGACAATGTCCGTAAGCCAGTTTGGACAGGCCGGCTCTAACAACTTGGTCCATAGTTTAGCGCGATTCATGGAATCAAATGCTGCAGAAAAGTCTCTAAATATTAAATATACTTCTGGGTATTCCTTCCTAATGGTCCCCTTTAACACTGAATCCAACAATCTAATATTATGCGTGGTGCTAGACCTGGGCCTAAACCCTGTTTGTGTAGGATGCAATGCTGTTACATTTTCTGCCCATTTCTGCAATTCAACCAAAACCAGAGAGGCAAAGAGCTTTCCAGATACATCAAGTAGGGAAAGCAATCAGTAATTTTCTGGTGCTTCCCTATCAACTTTCTTATACACAGGTAACAATATAGCACACTGCCAATCTTTCAGTAGCACCCCATCCTTGCAGATTTTATTATACTGTGTCTCTGCAACTCAGCCCACTCGGTGGGGTTTGCCTTCAGTATGGCATTTGAGAGACCATTTGGTCCTGCTGCACGTGATCCTTAAGGCGAACAATTGCTGTATATACTTCGTCAGTCGTAAACTGAAGTGGCCAAGAAGCTAGTGGGACATGCTCATATAGTCCTTGCTTAGCGATTTTATGTTTGGATGCTATACATTGGACCCAAGTAACTGCTGGCACTGGGTTTAGAAGACCCTGTTGTTCATCACCATTTGCTTTGGATAAATGCCACCAAATCTCTCTGGTGTTTCTACTCTATATGACTTGGATCATGTTCTACCAATGTGCATTTTTCCATTTCCCCCGCTTTTTCATGAGCAAGTTTGTATACTCTTTTTGTGGTTTCTGATTCACAACTCAATGCTTTTATTAACACCAGCCTCCCTTTGGGCTACTCATATTTTGCAGCACATGTTCCACTTTGCAACCTGATCTTCATGATCAAATTGATTTTTGTGTTTTTATAGCTGGACCATAAACTGCCTTTGACTCACATACCTGCAGCGACTCAACCATCACAGCACCATCGTTACTAACAAAGAGATAGTCGATCGTTACTAACAAAGAGATAGTCGAGCGTTGATGTTTTGCCATTCAAGGACCATGTAGGTTTCCCTGGCTGGTCTCCTTCAGTTCGCCCATTAAACATAAACAACCCCCATTCTTTCAGGAGAGATACCCAACATGCCCCCTTTGAGTTCCCCCTCTGTTTTAACAAACTAACTGGGTGTACAAATTTGTAGGTTCCACATTTTTCTTGGTCCCTACAATGTGCATTCAGGTCACCACCTACCATTGCACAATCATTGCCCTCAATGGCAAACCACTCAGCACACACACTGTATCTAAGGATTCCTGCTCTGCATCCGTACTCACAAGTGATGTTGGAATATAGGGGTTTACCATTAATATCGGGAAACATTTGCTACTATTCCCGACCCTTGCTTCCATGGCTAGCATTTTATCAGTCGGACTTAACATTCTCACACTCTCAAGTCCCAGGCTTTTTCTAATTGCCACCATCATTCCCACGAATGGCTGACCATGTCGGCCTTTGGCTGCCAGCTACTGGAATACCACATATCCTTCCAATTGTATCGGCTTGGTCAACCACGTTTCCTGAGGAATTAGAATGTCATGTTCACACAAGAACGGCAACGACCCAGCCTTACTCAACAGGTGTCTATGCACCCTAGTGTTCCAATTTAGTAATTTTACAGTTCATGCACATTCCATTAGGTTTGTCATACTTAATCTGTTGAACCATTCCCATCCCTGGGCATCGTCTGTGCTAGTTTGTGGTAGATGTCCTTCCCCCACAGTCTTGTGCGGTAATCCACCTGATGCTCCTTGTTCTCCCTTTACCACCTGGGAGAATAATTGGGCTGACTCATTCTCCTGTAATCGCACATGTGTTAGGGCATTCACCAAATACCCCTCCTTTAAGATCGATTCTTGGTGGACTCGTACAAGTGCCGAAACTTCAGGTGTAACACAATGGAGCCTAACGTACCTACCACCTGCATGGGTCACTGGCTCTACAACACTGAAGTCGGCCGACGACAGAACCGGCAGTGGGAGCACTTTGTCGCAGATTAATAGGAGGTCAGATCTGTTAGTACTTTTTCCAGTAAAAGTCAGCACTCCTCTCCCTAATGTAAAGATTTTTTCATCCAGTTGCTTGGATGATGTTCTTGGTCCATCCCCTTTGCCAAACTCCCATGGTAAATTCCCACATAAACATTTCTGCTAGGGGATAATAGGATCTGGGGCTGTCTTTACAGGAGCACAGCTTGCTACTTCTAGGCAAAATGATTGGAAGATTTCCACGGCTTCGCTTACGCTACCACCGTGCCCAATTTGACACTGTGGCCCTCCATCGACCAATAGCAAACTAGTCAGTGTTGTGGCAGTTCTCGGTAGCCTCCTTTGCTTCCTGGTCATTTTTCTCTTGCCCTTCATTTTAAAACCCAATTCATGGGATATGGCTGTAGAGTTCAGGGATTCATGCACTAGTTATTTAGGAGTTTCATTAACCACTACAACATTTTGATTAATGGTAGATCGCGCCTTTGTGCTTTTTCCCAGCTGACGTTCTTTTCTAGTCATATGCATCGAAGTTTCCAGGATTGCTCCATCCATCAGGATTGAGGCCTCAGGGGGCCCACCTTTGACTGTTCGAATGCAATATGGCCTTTTAGCAATGTAGGACTACAATTCTGGGGCACATTCAACCCAGTATTATTCCAGAATACTTTTACCAATTCTTCCATTCCGTTGTCCAATAAAGCCAGTGTGTTTCCATGACTCTGTACACCATTGAGTAGTATCCCACATAGCTTCAATAGAAGCTTGACCGCAAAGTGCACCACATCAACTAGGCTTTTGTTTCCCTTAATTTGGTTAAAGCCATCGCACCCATTCGAGAAGCTCAGCTCCCTTTCAATTGATTCTGATACTTGATACAGATTGGGATAAATAGATAGCTGTTGATTTTCATCATAGGGCGGCAGCATGTCACTGGATTGTTGTTGGTGAATTCCAGGGTTCTCGGACTACGAGATCATTAACTCAGCCTCAGGCGCCTCAGTTTCGACGCATCTGGGCTTTTCCTCCACTCGAATTCCAGCAGCTGCATGCCATGTGTAGCACATGGCCAGCAGTGAACCTCCATCAATATCCCCAAAGTCACATTCGGACGCATTTATGATACCACCAGCAGTTTCTTTCTCCAAGGGCTTGTCCACTGGTTGCTCACTTTTGCCCTGGCATTCCCTGCTGGTATTATATGTTCCCTATCACCACCCAGGCCTATTCTTTACAAAAAATTGTCATTATATTGTACCGCTGAGCCGCATCTTGCGTATTAACTTTACCAGCTAACTTACCTCTCATTATACCTCTCATTCGTGTCCTCCACGTGTCTTGTGTGGCAGGTTCCTTTCTTGCTGGATAAGTAGAGGGGAGACGGTGAGGGGGGCAGAGGGAACAACGATGAATGAGGCCAGAGAGGAGTATCAACCGAGGAGTGGACGGGCACCGTTCAGCCCCTCAGCACCTCAACACCACAATACTCAGCTGTCACTCTGTGTGGTGCGCATCGCACTGGTTGCTGGGTTATAAGGGAAGTCCTCCTCAATTAAAGAAGCAGCACACTGTTTTCTCTGTACCGTTTCCAATGTTCCAATGGCAATCTTCCTTCAGATGTTTTCTGCGTCTGCAAAATCCATCAGCACAAGTGTACAACCACAGTACACCACAACACTCAGCTGCCACACTCTGTGCTAAAAATAGAAAAACAAGTCCCTGAAACAACAATACCTGATAAAGGGCTTTGGTTTATTCCAAGTTTACCATGGACATGTTTTGCTATAATCAGCTGTTATGTGAGGCTTTCACCATCCCAGATGTGTTGTCTTGATGATTCTATAATCAAATGTCACACAAAACACCTGTGTTCTGTAGGATAGTGGTATCTCTATGGCATTGTTCATTCTTCCCATTTCGTGTTAGGAGGGGTTCAAACTTTTCTTCTTGGTATTCAGAGGATCTGAACCAATTCCATCTCAGCGACATGACAAAGCAGACCTCTGCAGGCATCCTCTTGTCTGAGTTCCTGAGGTTTCATGGGTAGAGGTTAGGATATCTATCGGAGGAGAGGCAAGCCCGTAATGTTATACCTGAGCCCCCTCCCCCACACTAAACACTGAGGGAAGGAATGTCAACATGTATGCAATCCGGATAGATGGGCGGAATCACAGATCCACAGGATATTTTGAGCATAGCAATATCTGCATGAACAAGACCAAGCCTCGAATTTCTATTGGTGCTTCTTGATCGGATCCCACCGTAAAGTGTGAAGTGGAGTCTCACTAGACTGTGCCTAACTAATTGAACACCGCAGAGCAAGACACGACTACACATTCATTGCTCCACCACCATACTCCCTTGTTTGTCCTGTTGAAGGCCACCCAAATTCAAGCTCACTACTTCAGTTTTTCATGGCCGAAACTCATCAGTGTCGACATTCCTTCCCCCAGTGTTAAATGCCAACACTGTCACTATTCTCAGTTGTTTAAATCAACTTTTCGTGAACGAGATTGTATGGTGCATAAAACTGCATGGGATTGTTTTGTTACATGTCGGTCTTACACCAAATGTTTTTGACCACTATGTCTGTTCAGTTTATCAACTACTAGTATAGTTGCTATATCTTTCGTGCTGTTGAACATTGATTTGTTTTGATTCTCTGTATCAAATCACTTGTTTTATGAAAACCAAAATTAATTTCCTAAAACTTTATAAGAGTGGCATGAGCTCTATGATTTCTTGAATGTATGGATGTGGTGATTTCGTATGGTAGCCCTGATTAAATTGTATGTATACTATTTAATTTACATGGATATATCAGGGAATTGCCAGGAGCCCTATTGATTATGCTGTGCTGCATAAGAAGTACATTATTCTTATTATTATCATTGTTATTATTGTTATTATAGTAGGGTGACCCTGATGACACTCTCGTGAGAGGGAACTTCAATGTGAGTTTTACCAAATGAGTGCAGTGACCCGTGTCTGCTGCCCTAGCAGCGTTCACATGCAGCTAGTTCCCTTTGCTTCCAGGCTGACAGAACCACACTGAAAACCAGTGATGGCTACGTTTGGTGATTAAGAGGAGACTGCAGGGGTGTACTGAAGATGAAATGCATTCTGTACTGTTATATGTTGAATAAAATAGAGCCTTAGGTGTGTATTTGCAAGGCTGAGTCGTAGTTTGTGGCCAGTTGGCCTGTTAGTGAGAGAATAACTGTTTCACAATCAGAACCAGGAGGTGCTGGGATCGCCTGTAAATTGGCTCTTAGAATAAACTGTGCCTGTTTTACTCCATTCGTGTTTGATGCCAATTATTAATTCCCCCAACAAAGGGACCTTAGTAGGTAATCCTTCTACTGAAATCTAGTGTACTGTGAAATAAGGGCGGTGGCCAGGTAAGAGGGGTACAAGAGGTTTTATTGTGGAAAAGGACCCTGTGGCCGCACCGCCACCAAGGCTCATCAACTGACACTCAATCTGGAATGCTGGCCGCAGAACACAGGCCAGCCTTCCATCACAACACACTGACATCATGCGCCCTGTTGCAGTCAAATGGCACAGCTGTCACTCTGTGGTCCTGTTCTGCAATCATGTGCAAGCAGGTTCAAGCAGCCAATTTATGCCCAGGCTTTGGCCACATCTCCCGCGACTGTGCAGCCCTCTGGCAAGAGAGGTTATCCACCAAAATGAGTGTGTGGCGCTCTACCCCACAGGATGGAGTTCTGCCAGAAGCCTTTTGTGATGCCATGTAATCCATTGTGTGGGGTCCAGGGTGCTGAGGGCATGGTTTACCTGCTTGTATCACTTTCATTGGGCTCTTGATAACTGCAGGACTTGCATACGATAAATGATGATTATTAAAAAAAAGTGTTTGGTGGATGTTAATGTATGGTAAAGCAGACAATAACCGGGTTCTACGTCAGTACATCAGGAGACCGAGAGTGTAAATTGGTTTCTGGTGCAGGACTGCATGGTACATATAGTTTGCTTCAATAGAAAATAATTCATGTTTGTAAATTGAAATATGCAGGTGCACTTGCTGACGGGCAGGTCAAAGTGCACAAAGAATAACAGCTTACTGGTGATGTCACGGTGAGTAAGGTATTGACCTAAGTATTACTGTGAGATATTCTTCCGCCCTGTACCGTACCCCTCACGCTCAGTGGAACGCAAAAGGTCGCCGAACGAGTTAGTCTGCGCGCTGGTCTGTCACGTTTCCCAGCTCCACCTCTGACACGGAGCGCGCCATATTCCAGTGGCAGACAGTTGGTTCCACCAACTACGCAGTTCTTTTTGCTTCCACGGCTGGCTCTTAAATTATTCAGTGTTTGCAGTAATTGAATCCTAAGCTTTAAAAACTAATAAAGGCTGCACTTGTCAGAGCTTGAGCAAATAGCCAAATCCTAACAGGTGCTGATCAAATACTATTACCATCTATTAAAAGCAAAATTCTATTCCCGCTTCCCATTTTCCCTTATAAAGGGGGGACTAAGTGAATGCACGTGAATGTTATTTAATTTTTAACGGCTTTAGTCCAACCTGCTCCTTGGGGAGAGTCTCAACCCTGGGCTGCCACGTGTACTGCCTGAGCTGGCATAAATGAATCGGAGACGTGGGTCTGTTTATGTTAAACGGTTTCAACTCCCTGTTTATTGCAGACTTGTTACCGAAACGCGGTTTGACAAACGGGGCTGCCTACTCGGCTCCTGTGTGTAGAGAAACAGCCGCAGGTGAATGTGAAGGCGACGGGTGTGTGTGCAAGGAACATGGACTGCAAGAAGAAAAACACACGCAATTATTCTTTGGGAAAACACCCGCCAGATTTTTGACGACAATGGGACAATTACATTGCTCTTGGTATAAGTGCACACAATTCCATTCCTGTCTCTAGCCAAGATGTCTGCGCTCCGCTAGCAACACAATGCAAAGCACAGCTAGCCAAGCATCTATGTCCCAGGAGAGTTTGCGGGCGGCAAGGATCCTCTTCCTGACCCGAACTGACCATCTCCCGACCCCCCTTCCCAACACCACCAATGTGGGACTTTTAAGGGTGACAATACGTCCCAGGTTTGCCTGTCTCGTAATTGAGGCCCATGTCCGCAGAGTTTTTTCAATATTAAAAACCCCGTTCCTGTTTCGGAGAAAGGGAAGGCGAGCGCTGACAATTTAACATACTATGTAAAAAGCAAATACATATTTCTAACAGATTCGTATTTTTACACGTTATCCCACGATGAGCTACAAAACCGCATCCTTTGAAGTAACGGCTCGATGCACTTATTGTGCCACACGACTTGCTGGGTGATAAATATTTATCCAAGGCCTCTAATAGCTACAAGTGCAAAGGCTTCTTTGTTTTTCACATGCTTACACTTACAGCCAAATCCTCACAGTTTACATAAAGCATTGCTGAAAATGGAGATGAATCACTCGGGTGGGGGGAGCCGAAGGTATGAGGGGAGCCAGCGGGGTGGACGAGTCGGAGGTCAGTCCTACTTTCATGTTTGTTGCCGGGCAGTTTTTTTTATTTTGAAAATCTAGTCACCCTACCCTTACTGGTTTGGTACTGAACTTATGCTTCTTTAGCAATGTGCATGTAATGGATGGGTTTCACAGAATAACTGAGTCCAAATTATGAAACCAACTCAGGAAGATGGCAAAGGTGCTGTTTTATTAACAATTCTCTAAAACACGGAGGTTACAACGGACATCAATGGACGTTCACTCAGTTCTCAACAAATTTCCCATAAAACATACACTTTCTATAAAAATGCGTTAGAAGTGACATCATACTACATGGCAAAATAAGAAAAACCTACAACCGGTTATAATTGGTTCAAGGGGAACATCTAAGTATACTTTCTATAAGGACTGGGATTGTGATTGCCTGTCTACTGTCAGGTGGACAGCATATGCCTACCTCTAAAACATGTAATCTTCAACACTATTAAGTACACGGTTTATCATTGGCTCTCAAACTATAAGGCTCTTCGTTATACGGCCCTCTACAATTGGTTGACATGCTCGTGCTTGGTCTGGAACATTTCGTTCACTTAGCAGCACATAAGCTCATGCCCAGGTGCCAGGAGGTGGACTTGACTTTACCTCCCCACCCAATTAGCCCAACATCTCTCATCACCCATGCCTTCTGCCATGCAGATTGTTTTTGAACTTGGCCTTGCAAAGTTTCCTTGTCTGTGTGAATATATGGGAGTGCAGACACTCACTATCGTTGTTCTAGGACTCCAAGATCAACTCTATTTCCATCCTCAGCTCATGCAACAGGAGACCATGATTCCGGTCCATTCTGCAGTATTTAAATGTCTTAAATGAATTAAACTTGCCACTCTTGATGTTCTTTCTTTGCCCCTCATTAAGGGATGATTCATTCTTTGCACATTCACTGCTTTCAAGAATAGATAACTGACCTTGGCTGATTCTGTTTTGATACCAGGCCAGACAGCCTCTCCAGGCTCTTCCACAATCTCAGCTTATTTGTGCTGCGACACAATTCTCAGCCTTTCCGCTCCATTGGTCTGAGCTTACTAAATTCATGACACCAATGTCCAGTTCCTATACAATGGCGGCTTTGCCTGCAGTCTATTCACTACGTATAGCCATCTTCTATGATCACTTAGTCTACTTGTGTTTCTGGTCTGTACAATTATTGAACGGTTGCATTTCTGTACCACTTTGCATATGTGCAATCTTCTTTTATGCATATGAAAGTTTACTTGATTCTTATCTACATCAGTTTCCACATTCTCTTCAGCCAGTATTCTCAGTGCGTCACACTCGTCTCTTGTGATGTCACTAACATTCTTTCACTCTTATTCATTTCCTTCAGGGAGTTCCTCCCTCAGATTGTCGTCTCTTCTGGGATACATTTCATAGGGTTTTCTTAGTGGATACCTTTTCTCAAATACTCACTGTGGTATTGGCACACACCTGCTGGTGTCAAACATGGCACAGTCTCTGACTTCCAACATATAGGAGGCACTGGGGTGGGATTTCCTGCCGAGGCATGCAGCTGCTCCTCTCCGTTCCCCCCTCTGTTGAGTGCTCGACCATCTCTTCAATGGTTTCGACATCCTGATATTTTCTCTTGAAGAAGTGCTTCTTTGCAGTCCAGATCTTCATCACCCCCCTCAGGGTGCCGGCTGATTTAACATGTTCATCTACACTCTAGGTCATGTAGTTGCACTGTTCATTCGGGTGCTACAATGCTGGCCTCTATATATTTTCAGACATCTTGATCCATCAATTCCTTGGGTCCAAACCCTGATTCACCATCGATCATGATCTTCATTCCAACTGCCTTCTTTGCTGTTTACTTAGATTGGGCAATTATTATCCTATCACACAGAACCCAAACATCACCATGGCCAGTATTTTTATAAGGATCTTGAATAAGTTTGCCAACCACTGTGGAATCCATGAAAATATGGAGGCAAACCAACTGTCATCCGTAATGTCCTCTTTCTCCTCTTCCATCTTGTTATGCAGGTTTGTTAGCAACGTTATGGCCAATATCAAGGTCCCCTTCTCGTCATCATGAAAAGGTATGAATGTGCAACATGAAGGCTCGATGTTGGCACAAACTCCTCCTTCCATCACTGTAATCATGTCAAGGACATATCAATTTTGCAGGGTCATTAGTCGCATGGCCCTCAGCTCTTCCTTGATAGCAGAGATCTGCAACTACTTGGCATTGGCCATCGTTTGTATCGCAGGCAAGAACATAGTTGTGAAGATTGAATCAGTCTTGCTAAACAACCTGTGCTCATAAGGAATGGCATCAAATGCTTTTATTGATTTGGCTGAAAAGTAATTCTCTCTTTTGGTCTGATTGAGAAACTCAAGCGATCTTCTCTTTCTCAAATGGCATCTGCTTTTGGAAATCCTCCAATGTTCAGGTCACTCTGAGGATTCACTAATGCTGGAACATGAATGAGCACCAAGGAGCACATTCTGCCCCATTCCTTGGGCAGCTTCATGTAGGCCTTAGGCCCACAAGCCCAATATCGATCCATCAGGACGGCTGTCCCTGCTCCCAACCTGGAAACGTCAACTGTAGTTCTACAGTCTTTGTTGTCTCCCACATGATTCTTTCCATATCTTTCGTAAGCACAATGTTGTATTAGCCAATGGGATTACAGCCATGGGGCCTGATTCATCTTCTAACCATGTCAGCGGTTTACCAAGCTTAGCCCATGACTTCAAACACCCATTGTTTACTCTCTGTACCTCCCGTACATATTCTGACTTTAGTAGATGAGCTGCACAGGACATCAGCCCTTCTTCCCATCTCTTCTTGGATTTGACTCATCCATAGACTAAGACTTGAGTTTGCTCCCAACATCCAGGTGATCGAGCTATTTCTGTAATATCAGGGCAGTTCATTTGCTTCATCTCTTCAATGACCACCTCATCCTGTCCTGTTTCAGGATACACAAGCATCTTGCTCTTCCATCCAGGCTCCTTTTCCATCTGTGTAGTCTTGATGTAGTCATCCTGGCATGGAAACAACCATTTCGATCCCCATCACAAAGTTGCCCAACTTCCTTGAAATTGTCCTCTGGTCATGCATGCTGCAAGAAGGCTGAGGCACCTAGCATTGTGTCCGGAACTTATCTTGTATTGAAAGTTCACACTGTATTCATGGCATAGGGTATGAGAGAGCAGATGTAGCAACTCTTCTGAGATGTTCTTTCTCCCATCTTTCTCATATGCTGATACCGCATGTTATTCCCCAAATTTGCTGCATTATCCAGATAGGTATTTATCCCTCCACTATCTTCCTCTGCATTTCTGTGTCTCCCAAAGGTTGTGTAATACTCATGAAGCAAGCCAAAATGTAGTTCTCGCAGTAGGGCGAGCCAAAGGGACCTCTCCTTCAGCAGAAGTACTAACATAATATAGAGTGTGAAAGATGAGGAAGTGAAAGACAAAGATAACAATCATACAATCATATATTATGCACAAGAACATAGGCATCCATTTCTCGCGCCATCCTACTACTGGTTGCACTTGTTCTTCGCCTTGAACCGTGCCACTTTCCTCTTCAATCATTTTAATACAATCAACAAATTCTTTATACCTGTAACTGCAAAATCTGCTCGATGATGGCAATAAGGAGCCTCCTTAACAATGGGCCATTTTTAGGATCCTGTAAGAAAGTGCGAACATCAAGGTTTCTTCTCACAAGAGCAGGGTAAGCTTCAAGTATAAACACAAAGACAGCAAGCAAAAGTCGATGAACGTCACTGTCGGTAAGCACCATATGATTAACTGCTTAGAAGAGGTATTCTCCACTAAATGAATCTAGATATTGATATTGTTTCCAATTCCTAATCAAGAACTGACATTTAGGCATAACTCTAATGCTTCAATTTGTATTTCTAAAGTTAATTTGAAGCCACTGAAATTCACTGCAAGTCTTTTCACTCACTGCTAAAATATCTATAAGGAGTGTCCACTTGAATTTCAGTCCAAGATAAATCTGTATTAACCACTGGTTGCTTTATTGTCCTTCTTCTTCGTCAGCAATCGATTTTGCACATGCTGAAATTCTTCTTCTTGTCTTGTTTCTGGATTGGCAATGGTGGGAGTGTGGGTCTCACCTTTATAGGCCTTTACATCACCTAGGTGAAGCCAATCTCATCTCCATTGGACTTTCACAGCTGAAGGAGTTATATTCTGAATGCAAAAGGGACCATTAAAATGTGGCTCATGCCCTTTCGAGTAAAGTTCTTGATGAAGACTTGGTCTCCAACATATAACTTAGTAATTTAATTGGGTTGGTTGTTGAATTGTCTTCTTCTGTGTTCTGAGACCAACCCCCCTTACGCTTGACTTGATCTGAAATCAGAGAGATGATAGAGGTCATACATGTCAAATAGTCGTTCATTTCATCACCTAAAGTTTTAGCTCCACTCTGGGCATCACTTCTACTCCTGTATGGAGGTGTAAGGGGCATTCTCATACGCCGCCCTGTCACTAGTTCATGAGTGGTGAGGTGGTGGTCTGATCCTGGCTGATTCCGAAGGGCATATAAAGGTAGGCGTAGGTAATATAGCCATCCTTTCTTCAAAGTCATTTGAATCTTGGCAATTCTTTCCTTAAGGAGGCCATTGAGTCTCTCTCATATTTCATTTGCTTGTGGGTGATAAGCAGAAGAAAATGTATGTTTAATATTCAGTAGAAGCCCTATCTGTACTAATAGCTCATTAACAAAATGTAGCCCGTTATCGGATCTCAGCACTTCACACACACCCCCTCTCGGGAAAATTTTGCATACTGAAAATGTCACTGTGCAAGTGGCATCAGGGTGTGTACACAGACCTTCCTCGATCCACCTAGAAAAGGGACACACCACCACTAATAGATATGTATATCCATTACATACCTACAACATATCAACATAGTTGGTATGTAAATGCTGAAATGGACCATTCGGTCAAGATATTACCCCTCTAATTGTCCTCAGTGTACGCCCAGCAGTAAACTTTTGACACACAATGCAGGTTACCATGAATAATGCAACATGTTCCAACAAATTCGGAATGAACCAGTCTTCTGCAATCATAGCAGCAAGACTCTCCTTCATTACAGGTGTGGGGTAATGAAGCTGTTCAAGTGCAACCTTCAATAATGCTACTGGCATCACTGGCTTGCTAGTGCTGTTTTGTCACCATAATACTTCTGTGGGGGAAAAAGAACAACCCCTTTGTTTCCATAATTCCTGCTCTTCCTACGGTGCACTCCCTTGAATCTCCATTAGTTGGGTTATTGATAATTTATTAAAGCCTTCTTGCACTAACATGGTTGTGACTACTTTTTCTTTAACATTCTCAGTATCAAAACTCGAAATGTCTGGGAAATATGCAATCCTTTTGTCTTCTTCGTCTGCGGCTACATTCCTGCAAGAGCTCAAATCTGTTCGCTTAATGTGCACTGTGCATTTAATGACCACTATGGTTACTGGGAGTTGTAGTGCCTTAATAAGCCTATCCAATAAGGATGCATGCTGTACTGGAGTGCCACCTGCATGGAGGTAGCCCCCTCTTCTTCCAACGTGGTTAACCTGCGTGTACAGTTGATGTCACATAGGTGGAGTAACTGTATATCATCACTTCCTGTCCTTCATGTTTCATGATTGCAACAATAAGTGCTACTAAATCTGCTGCTTGTACTGAAAAGTGAGACGGTAACCTTGCTCTTGCTACAACTTCAAATTCTCCATTTAATCTATGTCTCACTACTGCAGTGCCTGACAGCCTTTCCCCACTAGTCAGATCAATTTTTGAAGAACCGTCAATAAAGAGAATTTCTCCTCCTGCTAAAGCATTCTCCTTCACGTGGGGCATATCATCATAAAATTCACCATATTTAGCACAGTAATGCACATGATCACCTTCTTCTATTGGCTCAGCTATAAACATGGCAGGATTCACTATTTTATATCTTACAATTTTAATTGTTAGGTTCTAAATGATTATTGCATATGCTGAAGCTCTCTGAGATGTCAATGCACCTTTGGGTTTCTCTAAACTTGCAAATAGAGCATGCTCCATGAAAAGAGTGATGGAGTAGCCCATAACTATACTTGTAGACTTCTCGTTTGCAAACGCGACAGCTGCCAATGACTGTTAGCAAGGAAAGTGTCCTCTCATAACTTGATCTAAAATCCCACCATAATATGCCAAAGGTTTGTACCCAAATGTAGTTCTCTGTGTAAGCACTGCTGTCATGTCTGTCCCATTTGTGTGGAAAACAAATAAATTTACTCAGCATAATTGGGAATTCCCAAAGTAGGGGCTGTACAAATTGCTTTTTTCAGTTCCTCAAACCCTTCCTCCATTTCTTCAGTCCATTCTTTTTTTTTTACTTTTTCCACCTGTGCTTTCTTTAAAGCTTGCAGAAGTGGTCTTGTGTACGTACTGTAATCAAACACATAGACTCTGACATAGTTACACACTCCCAAAAGCTTTTGCATCTGTTTTACTGTGTTTGCTTTTGATGTTTTCATAATCACCTTAGCTCTTTCAGGTGTCACTTTCTTTCCTTAATGTGAAATCAATTGTACCTATGTATAGCACCTCTACCTGACAATATTAACACTTCTCCTTGTCTACCTCATATCCCTTGTCTGCTAGAATAGTCATTAACTGAACAGAATCTTGTCTACACTCATCTTCTGTGGTGCTACAAATTAAAATGTCATCTACATACTGTATCACTGCTCTCTTCAGATCAATATTGCCTAAATCCATCTCTAGGACCCTATTAAAGATCGATGGAGACTCACAGTACCCTTGGGGCAAACGTGTATGTTTCAGTAGGGTCCTTGTGCAACGGGATGGAGAAAAACACATTCTTTAAATCGATTACCATGAAATATCGAGCTTCCACCGGAATACTACATAGTAACGTCGCCGGATTAGGGAGCAAAGGAAACTCTGCATCTACAAACTGGTTAATCAGTGTCATATCTTGTATAAATCTCCACAAACCTTCTTTAGATTTCCTTATTGGATACACCGCGGTATTACACGACAATTCCGATGGCACCAGAATTCCTTGTTTCATCAGTGCCGAGATAGTCTGAAATATACCCTCATCTGCTTCTAGAGACATGGGGTACTGCTTACCTTGAGGTAAAATTGCCCCTGGTTTAAGCTTTATTTTAACCTCCCCAATTCCTTTCAATAAACCTATGTCATAAGGGCCTGTGGTCCAAAGGACGCTCGGCACCTTTTCCAAAAGGTCCTGAAAAATGCTGGACTTTGCTGCATTATCGCCATTCACTGTGGAACTTCCCTTTTCTCTATTCTTATCCAGTATGTAATGCTCATGAAGAACACTACTTCATTGTCTGTTTGGTCTTCCCTGAACATATTGTCATCAGTGATGTCAGCTAATCTATACCCTTCCTCAAGAGCTATTACTGTTCTCCATGGTCTACCCTCATCATCTACTCCCTCAAGCATTGCCATTTCCTTTCGTACTATGGCTGCTTCCAATTCTATAGTGATAGTCTGTCCCCTCTCTTCGTCCATAGGTCTTTGTGGTCTAAACAAAAACGCATCAGGTACCCTCACAATTATTTTTACCAAACCAGGTAGCCATGTCAATAGAATGCTCACTCCATATAGACAAATCTCTGGATCTACTGGAATGCCTTGCAGAACCACTTGCCCTGTGAATGCCAGTATACATTTTCCCACATTTAATTTGTATCCATGGAGTGGAACACACTATTCCTTGATCAGTGAATGAAATCGTCATATTACGTTTTGTCATTAATTCTCTTCCCAAAATGTTAACCAGTGTTTGTTGTGAATATAACAAAGGAACAGACACATCACACTCTCCTATAGGGACTGGTAATTCATTAGTAAAAGGGACTTGACTCGTAGATCCAGAGAACCCTTGAGCATTCATGGCAATTCCTGACAATGGATATTTTCCTTCTCGTTTACTTGAACGAGTAGCTCCAGTGTCTACTAAAAAATAAAAGGATTTGCCTCCTATCGTCACATTGACCCTTGATTCCAATTGGGGGTCTGGTGTCACAGATAGTACTGAACACTTCAAGTCAACCTGTGAGCTGTCCTATTGTGGGTACAGGCTCATCCCGTCCCTATGAAAGGATTACATTCTACCACAGTGACACCTCCTATCCTGGTGTCAGTACTTGTCCTGTATTCACATACTGATGTGTCTGCATGGGGGCTTGTTGTGACTGTCCTTGCAGTGGATTTATTTGCACTAGTTCTTGCTGTTGCACCTGCTGCACTTGCCGTGCTTGTGTCTGATACAATGTATGATCTTGGGCGAGCCCTTCTCTAGTCTGTGTGCTATATGGTAGAGGATAAGGTGTCCCCCTCTTGAAACGTGGCCATTTTGTACATTTCCTTGGCTCCCACATATGCGCGCAATGTGCCCTGTCATCCCACAAGTCCAACATAGTGGAGGTGCCCGTCTGACAAGCCCTCCTTGAGTACTCTGATTGTTATTCTGTGTACCTTGAAACCCACCTTGATTATTTTGAAATCCTTGCCCTCTTCCTCTATAGCCTTCCTGCATTCCCAATCCTTCTCCGCTTGTCAATACTGGCCCTTCTATGGCAAATCTTGACAATTTTGTCTGAATTAACTTGGCTTCTTCAATTTTCCTATTCTCATTTTCTTCTTATTTTTCTCTTGTAATAAGGGTGTACTATTGTCAACTGTATCTCAGGCCAAGGCTTCGCTTCCATCCCCACTTGTTTTCTCATCTGTCTCTGTACTGGCTCAGGCAACCCCTGACATAAAATGTGGTAAAATAATGCCGCTGTCTTCTCCCACTGCTCGTGAGTTTCAAGCTGCTATTTCTCCTGAATATCCTGAATGTAAGCAATAGGGTCTTCATCTTCCTTCATCTTCCATGTCATAATTGCACCCATATCTGATGTGTCAGGATACTGTACCCTGAGTGATCTCCAAACATCTGCTCTACAATTATTAAGTGGTGCTCCATCATGCTCTGTATTCTGTGCTGTCACACCTGAATACCCTGCTCTTCTCCATATGTTGTCAGTTCTTTCCCCAAGAATAGCTGCCAGGAGAGCTTTTATGTTCCCTATGGTCAACGTGTTTCCTCCTGTCATTTTTTCTAATTCGTACATCCATTTTCCAGCACCGGAAGTCAAACTCGGGAGCTTACACCTTAAATTATCCTTGTCCATCTGCGGCCATGGATTATACTGTGGTCTTGCCCCCCTTTTTCCAATAAGGGAAACAGCGTAAACCCTGCCTCGCAGTCAGATCCCACTATTAGCATTTCCCTGGCAGGGATGATCATCCCTGTCTGTCTCCTTGTGGGTAATGAGCTTAACGTGCTCACGTATGGTGGCGACTCTCCCTTCTCACTGTACGATTGCCCTCAGGGATGCTCAGGATATGCTATGGGATCTGGCGTCTTATCCTTACATTGCTCCAGATCAGACCATCTCACTTCTTTGTCCTTTTGCAGGCTTCCTTCAGGGGAACACGTGCTCCCTCCTCCTACCTCAAGGGAAGACTCTCTTTCCTCATCTGACATGTCTTGTCCGCAACTAGGGTGACTATCATCCCCTTGACTCTTATCCAGATACAAACAACTGAAAGACAATGCTCGATGTTCATCACTGAACAGGCTTCCCTACTCTCTTCATGATCGAGGCATTGGGGATCGATCATTGGTCCCTCAAGTTTCATACTCGATATTTCGGCTCAATTGTTGATAAACCTTATTGATCCTTTCTCCAATGCTTTCTGTATCAAATCTTTCTTCGTCTAACGCAACTCTAGATACCCCTGTCATTGCTTCCTTTATCGGAAGGAACTCTTCTATTCTATCCCATCATATTTCTGGGCTTGGTCCTACTGGTATCAAGACCTCGTTGCCTCCTTTTTCATTCTATTTCTTCGTCTATTTCTCTTTGCTTTTTCGCTTCCTTTTTAATTCTTTCTTCCTCTTGCCTTCATTCTTGTCCTCTCCTTATTCCATCCCTTCTTTCCTCTTCTTCCCTCCGTCTCTGTAATCTTTTGTCCCTTAGTCTTTGCACTTCCTCCTCTTCTTTCTTCCTTTCCTTTCTTCTATCACTCTCTGTCTATTGTCAAACTTTCTTTGTTCTTCTGCCTGTTCTTCTTTTCTCTCTTGCTCCTTCTGATATATCTGTTTTCGTCGCTCTCTGCTCTTCCTTTTCTGCTCATCTTCTCTCAATCTCTTCTCTCATTCTATATCCTTTCTTTCTTGTTCATCCTTGTCTTCTCTTTGCCTAACTTCCTCAATGACTTTCCCATATATTTTAAGATCTGCCCTCCCATCCATTCGTTCTGCACAAGCGCTATCTCGTCAACTTTATCCTTCTCTCCTTTCCATCTCTTAATTTCCCTATTTCTGTTGACAATTTCGACCGCTCACTCCTTTCTTCTTTGTCTTGTATGATCTTATAGATCTCTTCTGTTCTCTTATTCTCCTCTGTACTAACTCACTATTGTAAGCGTGCGGTTTGCATATCAGATTACTATATCCCGTTGCCACTTTCAACTCTTTTAAAGGGTATAACCCTATTTCTTCCATGCTAGCGCCTTTTACTTTGGACGAGGTAAGGGGAGGTGAAGGCTCAACACCTTCCTCCTTTCGCTGACTAAGCATCCCCTCCTCAGGTGAAGGGTCTTCCCTTTCTTCCTGGTACATTTTCCAGAGCTATAAAATTGCTAATCTGATCTCTAAGTTTGTGTCCGTGTGTGCAGCATGTAAGTATGTGGTCTTGTGTTGCAATACCGCTTTTGACAATGATCCCCCTTGTGATCATGGCATGAACATTATATCTGCCATGCCTTTCACCCATTCCGCACTATACTGTTTGAACTTGGGCATGTGCTTTGCTAATGTTATACATAAGTGCATCAGAGGAGTATCTCCCATAATGACAAGTCTCAATTGACTGTCAATACTTACCAGACTTATGAAATAACCTTTGTTATACTTTTGCTTAAATCACCACTTTTCAATGTCTTTAAAACAACAAATATGAGCATGCACCATCAATCGCTGCTCAAGCCTCAAATTTCTTAATTAGCTATTTCTACCTTTTGATTGGTACCAATCACTTTGCTAAGCTCAATCACTATTGCCCCTCAACTTTTTTAATTTCTTCACAACTTCTATTGCACTTCGATATTTTTACTCAACAAATAACATACAAATTAGTCGACATTAAACATTAATAAACACCATGATCACCTTTTTCTCTCTCGTCTGTATACCCTATACAGGGTTTGAGGCGTCACCTTGCGTAATTCTAATTACACGTTTTATGTTTCTGCTATAGCACGGTTGGGATTTGAAATATCTCCTTCTGAGACTCCCTTGAGTCAGGTAGGAGTCCTACCTTTTCTTCACACAATATTTGCTGTTACTTAAAAATTATCACAATCTCATACCCTCATTTGCCATTCCCCTTACTCTACTCACCATTTGTTCGTTAATTGACTCGAGGCCTTCGGTATCAACTCCTTCAATCTGACCACTTTGCCTTCTATCCGTAGAGCGCCCGTGGAACCCGGGCAGGTATTTTGTCAAAGGGGGACATGCCCACCATCTTGGTTCTTCTTTCAAGTTTATTTCTATCGGCCTCTCTCCACAGGAAACTCCCGTGATCTTCCGGCTAATGGCGGAGGATACTCGATCATCAATAACACCGGAGACAAACTGGTTTGGATCTTTTCCAGCCATCCACACTGCTACCACGTGAACTTATGGTTCTTTAGCAACGTGCATGCAGTGGATGGGGTTCACAGAATAACTCTGAGTCCAAATAATCAAACAAACTCAGGAAAATGGCAAAGGTTGCTGTTTTATTAACAATTATCGAAAAACTGGGAGGATACAATGGACATCAACTGACGTTTGATCAGTTCTTGACAAATTTCCCATAAAACATACACTTTATGCTAAAAATGCATCAGAAGTGATGTCATACAAAATTGAAGAATAAGAAAAACCTACAACCGGTTATAATTGATTCAAGGGGAACATCTAAGTATACTTTCTATAATAACTGGGATTGTGATTGACTGTCTACTGTCAGATGGACAACCTATGCCTACCTCTAAAACATGTCAGCCTCAACAATGTTAAGTACATGGTTTATCATTGGCACTCAAACTAAAGGGCCCTTCATTATATGGCCCTCTACAATTTGTTAGCATGCTCATGCCATGTCTGGAACATTCTGTTCACTTAGCAGCATGTAAGCTCATACCCATGTGCCAGGAGGTGGACTTGACTTTTACCTCCCCACCCAATTAGCCCAACATCTCTCATCACTCATGCCTTCTGCCATGCAGATTGTCTTTGAACTTGGCCTTGCAAAGTATCCTAGTCTGTGGGAATATATGAGAGTGCCGGCAGTCACTATCTTTGTTCTAGGATTCCAAGCTCAACTCTATTTCCATCCTCAGCTCACGTGACAGGAGACAATGATTCTGGTCCATTCTGCTGTATGTAAATGTCTTAAATGAATAAAACTTGGCACACGTGTTCTTTGTTTGAGCCTTAATAAGGGATGATTAATTCTTTGCACAGTCACTGCGTTTAAGAATACATAACTGACCTTGGCTGCATCTGTTCTGATGCCATGCCAGCCAGGCTCTTCCATGATCTCAGCTTTTTTGTGCTGCAAGAAATTTCTGCCTTTCCTCTCCCTGGGTCCGAGCTTACTAAATTCATGACACCAATGTCCAGTTCCTATACAATGTCGGCTTTGTCTGCAGTCTATTCATTATGTATAGCCAGCTTTATGATCACTTAGTCTACTTGCATTTCTGCATCTGTACAATTATTGAACGGTTGCATTTCTGTAGCACTTTGCATACATGCAATCTTCTTTTCTGCATATGAAAGTTTACTCAATTCTTATCTTCATCATCAGTTTCCATAAAATCAATGCATTCTCTTCAGCCAGTATTCTCAGTGCGTCACACTTGTCTCTTGTGAAGTCACATACTTCTCTTTCACTCTTTTTCTTATTTCTTCAGGGAGTTCCTCCCTCAGATTGATATGATATGATATGGCATTTATAACGTGCCTATACACAAGTGTTTCAAGCCACAACATTTTCGTCTCTTCGGGGATACATTTGATAGGATTTCTTAGTGGATACCTTTTCTCAAATACTCGCTGCGATATTGGCACAACTGCTGGTGTAAAACATGGCACAGTCTCCAACTTCCAACATATAGGAGGCAGGGGGGCGGGATTTCCTGCAGGGGCATGCAGCTGCTCCGCTACAGTACCCTCCCATGAGTTCCTTCCTGGCATCTCCGCCAGATGCCTCAATCCTCCGGACCACCACTACGGGAAAACAAAATGTTAAGCAAACATTACCGTTGTAAAAATCAGTCTAGTATAATTGTCTATGTCCCATACACCTCCTGCATACATTCTAATCACAGGGTCGGTGGGAAAAGAGCTATGGTGGGCACACTGCAGGAGAACTCATGGGGACTCATTACGAGATTGGTGGTAATCATGGCGCTATTTGCGTCATGACTGCCACCAATAACGTGTCCGGCACCGGTCTCGTTCAATGGGGACTTAGTGGTGTAGTCCGAACTTTGCGGGACCGGTAAGCCCCATTGAAAAAGCCATTCCCCATTCCCACTTGAGTCCCCATAGGGGAAGGCGCTAATAACGGTACTGCAAATTGTGGTACCGTTATTATCTTCAAGGTCCCTTAACATGTCCCGTCCATAACGCCTGGTCAGACCAGGCGTTACTGGAGGGACCCGCTAAAGGACCTCATAGTAGGATGGGAAGGGATTACCAGCATCGGTCTCCTTACTGGTGCCGGTAATCCCTTCGTAGTGAGGCCCATGGAGTCAGAAGGCTTGCTACCTCACTTTTAAATCCCTAAATTCTTTCCATGCTTTAGACACTGGGACGGGCTGAATCAATTCAGCCCGGCCTCTCCACTAGCAAGGACATTCATCCCCTTGACATCTTGGGTTGATGACTTTCTGCTGGCAAGAAGTGGCTGGGTGCCAAATGGCTTCAGCCTAGTGGTGACAAAAAAGCATGCATTTTCTAAATATTTTTATTGTTGTACAGCCAATTTATATACCTCTGGCCCTCAGTACTTACCAAAGAAAGGGGCTAGGATTGAATCTATTCCCTTTTTAGAGTAACTCTGCCCAGGATTTACGAGAGTTACAAGCAGCCTAGGTCCTCCTAGGACAAGATGGCTATGAGACTTCAAGGTACCATGGGTCTGTGGACCTTTTGTATTACACTTACATCTGAATTTTGTGGCGGCCTCACAGACAGGTCAGCACCCTCGTAAGGACTGGTTCCACTCTACCCCTCTAGGAATCGGTGAGCATCAGTCAGCAAGGTGGGGTCACCTTTCCTCCACAGACAGTCTACTGTCTTGTCCACTGAAGAAGGTCTGGGACTTTAACTTCTGCTAGGCCTCACTGACAGTGCTTTATTAACAATTCAGTAATGGGTTCAAAGGGAAAGCAATCTAATCCATCTCCTTCCTGTCCTGTTGTTATCAATTTTCCTTTCTCTTCTTCTTCCTCTTCACCAGGCAGTTAGTGAGTGAGCGTGTGTCCAGAAACAATGGGTTTGATCTTTTATAGAACAGAAACCACTCCCTTTTAGAGGGTGTACATTTTCTCTAATCTAATTGTTTCATGTATGTGACTGGACAATGTTCTAAAAGTGACATCACATTAAACTTACCCATCCATGGACATTGGTATATTAATGAAGGAGGCAGTCTAATGGGAATAATTTCTAAACCAAGTTTCCCTCACATTTGATGTGATGTGATCTTGGAGCGTGGATTAAACAATAGTAACTTTCTTAAACAGCCCATTCCATACATGGAATCATGTTCCCAATAGTTTCCCAATAGTTTCACCAGGTTGCCCTCTATGGCACAACTTAAATGATGCAATTTTCCCCTCTATAGGACATATGAGAACAAGTTACACATTTTGGGGGTCATTACGAGTGCGGCGTTAAGGGGTTAACCACGCCGGTAAGGATGCCGGTGCCATTAACTACTTACCGCCGCATTACAAGGTCCCTTAGCGGGTCCCACTAAGGCCGGCTGATAAAACCAGCCGTCCTTAGCGGGAGCCGCTAAGGGACCAGGGAGCTAATAACAGGCCCGTTATTAACGTCCCCGTTATTAGCTCCCTCCCCATTTCCATTGAGCCCTATGGGGGCTCGAATGGGAATGGGAATGGTTATTTTGAATGGGGACTTACCGGGTCCTCCAAGGTTGGAATGACCCGGTAAGTCCCCATTCGGAGAACTCGGACCCGGACACGACTTTGGAGGCAGCCATGGCGCTACTAGCACCATGGCTACATCCAAACTCGTAATGACCCCCTTTGTATTTTAAATCATTTATACTTTGAGGCATAAATGATGTTTCAATTTCCAATTAATGGCCTCACCAGCACGGAGTCTAACATGTATGAACCACTCATGCGCACCGTTTCTACGCAACGAAATACAAGTCCACCTAATTTACATAATAAAGATAACTTCACAAAATCGTTTTTTGAGTCCATCTAATATGAGATTTCAAACTGAACATTATAAAAATTAGCTCTCTACAAGGGTTACTTTGAATATTATCAACAGAAATATGAAACCAATGTCATTTCAATGAGGCATTTTTTATCTCTTCCCCTTTCCACAGTCTGATGTGTCAGCCTTGAGTTTTCTGCCCAGCAAGCAAAACATCTGGTGTCTATGCTGTTAGTTCGAAGCTGGAGTATTTATGACCCAGAGGTCTATTGCCATGGTATGGTCCTTTGTAGTTTAAGCTGCTGGGGCTGTCTATAACTTCAGTCCTGCCCCTTGAGAGTAGTCCTAGGACATGGCTGCCCTTAGTTGAGCCATTCCATCTCAAAGTGTTACATTCCTTCATTCAGGAAAGGCCTGGCTGATTGAGATATCAGATTAGATGACAGGGAACCACTGACCAAGATGAATTCAGTGTAGGTTTAACATTTTAAGCCCAAGCACACAGAGTGATGCCTGCCATAAATGTGACACTTATTGCCGGGTCTGACTTCCTGACATTTCTTATTGCTCAGCTTCAAAAAGAGTTTCATTTCCGCGAGAAAGCAAGGTATCTCAGTTCCCATATTGTCGCTGGGGATTGTGGTAAGGAAGAATGCCACATGGCAGTTCAAACCTATAGCTGGTGCTTGATTCAGAAATGTAGCATTTAAAAGTATTTTTGTTCTCCAGGTGGCAATAGACAATACAAAACAGAACAACACCATAACCTTGCATTTTCTGATCAAAGTTCTGCCCAAGACATATCTGAGCAGTTTTTCATTTTTAATAAATGTTGGTGGATACATTCTGGTGCTAAGAAATATTTGTATCAAGCCTTGTCAATAATGTTATTTATTTTAAAGGGCCAAATGTTGATCTGGGTGGGGTTTCCCAGACAACCGGAAGGACCTGTGTGGAGATCCACTCAATTCGCTGTATACTGTTGTGTTAATCGTGTTTATGGGTAAATGAAGATTCATCTAGTAATTCATGAGTTTTCACAACAAGTAGTCTTTATTCTTAAAACAATTCAAAGATAGGCCTGTGGTGAATAATGTCCAATGCATATCGGTCAATGGTGACCATCTTCGAGGACTATTCAAAAAATAAATAAAAAGAAACAATACATTAGTTAATCCACTAATGTTACAATATCCTATACATTCCTGTCTTATCATTAGGTGCTCACAGTACTGTAATATAAATATAGTGGTAAATGTCATACCTTAGTCTGTGTAGATGGATGGGTTGGCATAAGTCCTAATCTGGGCATGATCTGTGTATTGAAGTATTTCAATATTATAGTGGGTGGTACCAATATATCTTGGAAAGAAGTCCATTGTTTCAATGTAATGCTTTAAAAAGCAAAATCCTACCTTTTTCTGTAAAAGATTATGACACCAGGGCAACGACTCGCAGGGATGCACAAGACCGTGTGCCTTGCTTGTTTATAAATGCAAAAGAATTGCACCAGCGTGCATTACGTTATGACGTTGTAGAGGAGCAGCTGAATGCCTCTGTAGGAAGTCCTGCCTCTATTTTGCCTATATGTTGGAAACCGGAAATTTCGACATGTGCTGAGAAAAACCTAGATCATGTATTCCCGAAGAGATGAAGGTCTACTGAAGGAAAACCCCAAAGAAGTGTGAAGAGGTGAAAAGGAGAGGCTGGTGACATCACAAGAAATGAGTGTGACGCACTGAGAAGGATGACCAAAGAAGAGAAGGCATAGACCTTATAGAACAAGATGGCGAAGCAAAGAATCGAGAAGACTTTCATGTGCGGAATGAGGATTGTACGTGTGAAGAAGCACTGCAGAAAATGCAAGTCATTTTATAACTGTACAAATGCCGTAACGCAAGTAAACTAAGTAATCTTAACGGCTGGCTATACGTAGTGAATAGACTGCAGGCGGTGCCGTCAATATATGTATATGTAGAATCTGGACATTCTATGTCACAATTTTAGTAAGCTTAACCCATGGAGAAAGGAGGATTGATAGATGTGTGTGTCTCACAGCAAAGAAATAAGCCGAATCTCGAAGATGGACCAAAGGAAAACTGCTTCGCCTGGTGTCAAAGGCTAAGGCAGCCAAAACTGGTTATCAGTCCTTGAAGAACAGTGAATGTGAGACGCCGAAGTATCCCTTGTTAAGTTGCAAAGAGAGAACACCATGAGTGCCAAGTTTCTTTATTCAGGACAATTAAATTCTATAAAATGGGCTGATTCACAGTCTCCCGTCACGTGAGTCCAAGATGGAAATAGATGTGAGCAGACAAGCCTTAACCTTGATAAGAACGTGCTCACACTCCCTTATATTCCCAGGAACAAGAAGCAACTAGAAGGCTGAGTTCAAAGATAATCTGAATGGCAGAAGGCATGAGAAATGATAGGCTTATTGGGTGGGAAAGTATGGTCAAGTCCACCCACCAGCACCTAGTGTACCAGCTTACGTGCAGCTAGAGAATCAAATGTTCCATAAGGGTACAAGCGTGCCAACCAATTATAGAGGGCCATATAACAAAGGGCTTTATATCATTGAGAGCCAATGATGTGCTGTGTATCTAATCACTGTCAAAGATGACTTGCACGAAGGGAGGGCATGAGTTGCCCACCTGAGTATAGAGATCCAATCACAATCCAATCCCTTATAGAAAGTATACTTAGATACTCCCCTTAGTCCACAATCCAATGTAGGTTTTTATAGTTTGCCATGCAGTATGATGTCACGTATGACGGGTTTTTGCAATGAAAGTAATGTTTTTATTAAATGCATTGAGACCATGCTGTGAGACGTCCGTTGATGTCCGTTGCACTCCCTGTTTTAGATAATTGAGAATAAAACAGATACTTTGCCAACTTCCTAAGTCGGTCTTCTTATTTGGTGTGAGTGCTATTCTCCATCCCATCCATTGTACGATGTGTTACCTTAATTAAGAGGACCGTAAGGGTTCACTTGGTAGCATGTTGGATGGTTTGGTAGTAAGACCCATCGACCAGTTAGACTCCAGTATTTTGGACAATCAAGTACTCTGCGCCATCTAGATGGAAGATCGCAAGGTTTCCTGTGGAGAGTGGTCGATATAGAATTCTTGCAAGAAAATCGAGACGTTGGGACGGGTCCCCTCGTTTTACGAAATCCCTCTTGGTTTCCACAGGTGATTTGTGGATGGAAGGCAAAAGTGGTCGATTGGAGGGGGAGGTCGATACCGAAGACCTCGAGCTAAACGAGAGAATGGTGAGTAGACTAAGGGGAATGGCAAACTGAAGGGATAGAATTGTGGTCGTTTAAAAAGTAACGGGGAAAAAGTAACAGGTAGTTTAAAAGTAACAGGAAAAGTAAGTGATTTTGTTTCTGTGTAAATAAGAGAGAGAAGTCCCAGGAGTCCTAAACCAAGGGGTTTTAGAAGGAGTTGTCATACACTTCAGTCGAAGTAAACTAGGCCATGTATCGGACAGGTCCGTATAAGATGACAATTCAAATCCTGTGATCAGGGTATTATTAGGGGCAGGGACAAAAGGAGTGATCACTGAGGATAAATGTGAAGAGTCGACTGGTCTGTTTGTTTGTGTAATTCTGGTAAATCAAGGTGTCGAAGAGCGACAATTGTGTAAGGAGAATTGAGAAAGGTCAAGAAGACATAGCATATATCTAGAGAAACTGTCGGTACCGACTCAGAGGTAGAGTCAGAATATGGAAAAATAGAGGCTTTGAGCGGCGATTGTTGGAGCACGCTCATATTTGTTGTTTTCATAAAGGTATTTTTGTAGACACTGGTAAGTATTGACAGTCAATTGAGACTTGTCACATTGTGAGACATTACTCCTCTGATGCATTTATGTAAGACCAGTGCTTAAAGTGGGCCGGGGCCTGCCGGGGCTCCAAAAAGTGAGAGTGAGCCAGGGCCCTGCCAGGGCCCCCCGATCCCACCAAGCCACGGCGGGTGCATCTCCCGCCACGGACGCGACGGGAGATGAGTCGCCGGCCGCCCATCAAGAGGTCAGGCATGGCAGAGTCAGGCAAGCCTGTGACTGACAGACTTGACAGCCAGTCACAGCTTGAGCGACGCTGTGACTGGGTGACACTTCTGCCAGTCACAGCTGCCTGCTGCAGTGCTGCCGGAAGAGCACCTTGGAAACTAACTTCCTCTGGCAACCCCTTGCGAGGGTTAACAGAGGAAGTTAGAGTCCGGGAGGGTTCGACATATCTTACCTGCATTGCCACTGGATTCTTCGATGACGACGACCACCATCCGAGGCACGCACGCACGCATTTTCTTTCATTTATTTTCCTTTTTAACAAACAGCTGAAAATTTGGAACTGAGAAAATAAATGAAAGAAAATGCGTGCGAGCCTCGCGCGCATTTTCTTTCATTTATTGTCTTTGTTCCAAACATTCTGCTATTTGTTCTCTCGCACAATGCGAGGGAACAAACAGCAGAATGTTTGGAACAAGGAAAATAAATGAAAGAAAATGCGTGCAAGCATTTATTTTCTTTGTTCCAAACTTTCTACTGTTTGTTCCCTCGCATGCGAGAAGGATCGCATACTTGCCAACATTCTGTGACCAAAAAGATGTGTACGATTTTTCAAGTTTCAAAAATAATAATTCCCATAACAATGATATCACAGGGAAATACAAAACATGCAAACAGCACAACATGGAAAGATGTTGAAATGTAAAAATTGAATAATTGTGAATGGTAACTTAACACCAAATTGTCAGCAAATGCTGTGTGATGGTGTTACACTCTACCACTTGCTTTCACTGGTGGTTCACCTAAGAGTTGTCCCGGCAAGAGTGCTGGTCAGAGTCAAGTAGCGGTCAGTTCAGTGGATTGGTCTGAGTCCAATTAAAGTAATCACCTACCAGTCCACTGTATAGACAGACCAATGTGTTGCATGCTTTGTCCTGAAGCCTGCCTTAGAGTCACAAAAATTCCATGCCACCACTATAAAAAGCAGTAGGATCTGTCACTGAAGTCAGTAGGCGGTAGACCCCGCCCACTAATTAGCCCACGCCCATCATGTCTTAGGCCACGCCCCCAAATGAGGGCCCCCCTCAGTTTCTTACCCCACTTAAAGCACTGTGTAAGACATTACCAAAACACATGCCCAAGCTCACACAGTACAGTGCAGAATGGGTAAAAGGCATGGCAGATAAGATGTTCATGCCATGGCCATAAGGGGGATCATTGTTGAAAGCAGTTTTGCAACATATGACCACCTACTTGCATGCTGCATACACAGTAAAGAAATTGGAGAAAAGATTTGCTATTTTTGAGCTTTGGAAGATGTACCAGGAAGAGAGAGATGATCCGCCACCTGAGGATTGGATGATTAACCAGTGTAAAGAGGAAGGTGTCAAGCCTTCTGCTCCCCTTGCCTCGCCTGAGGTAAAAAGCGATAGCACGGAACACGTAGGATTGTATCTATTAAAGCAACTGAAAGCCGGGATGAGGTATAGTAATCCGATATACGAACAGCCTGCTTATAATAGTGACGATATTCCAGAAGAGATTAGGAGAAAGGAGGGGATCTTTAAGGTGTTACAGAATAAGGAGGAGAAAAGAGAGCGATCAAATGTATCAACAGAGATAGAACGAGAGACCAAGAGATGGAAAGGAGAAAAGGATAAAGCTGATGAAGTAACGCTTGTACAGAACGAATGGATCGGAGGAGAGATATTACTCAAACTAGATGGGAAATGCATTGAGGAAGTTAGGCAAAGGAAAGATCAAGACGAACAGGATAGAAAAGAGAGGGAATGAGAAAAGAGATTGAAAGAATATGAGCATAAAAGGAAGAGCAGACAGCGACAAGAACAGATGTATCAGGAAGAGCAACAAAAGAAAGAAGAACGGGTAGAGGAGCAAAGGAAATATGACAATAGACAGAGAGCAATAGAAGAGCGGGATAAGCAAGAAAGGAAGAGAGAAGAGGAGGAAGCGAGCGCAGAAATTAAGAGACAGAAGAATACAAAGACGAAGGGAATAAAGAAGAGCAGGGGTAAGGAGAGATAAGCTAAGAAAGGAAGATGAAATAGTTAGATGGGAAGCAATTAAGCAAAGAGAAGTAAATGAAGAATTAGAATGAAAAAGGAGATAGCGGGAACGTGATATTGATCTCATTCAAAAAGAATTAATGGAGCCAAGTCCAGTAATACAATGGAACAGTATAGAAGAGTTCCTCCCATTACAGGGAGCAATGTCAGGGCCATCTAGAGTGACTCTAGAAGAGAACTTTGATAAAGGGAGCATTGGAGATAGGATGTCACTCACCGACTAGGATAGATGTTGAGCCCAATAAGAGGTGAGTTGTCTTCCTGACCGATCAGCTTGATTGAAGAGCCTGGGTTATTCCTTAACCCAGGCCTCCTCACCCAAGGGAGTTCTTCCTCTCGATACACCCCTCTGCTGTAGTCAAATAAAGGTCAGACAGAGGAGTTGATCAAGCGAAAGAGCAAACACTGCTAAGGACCCAAGCTGTAAGGAAAGAAAGAACAAGGTTACTGACGGCCAATTGTAAAGAAAATAATACAACCCTTGGTGTTGCTATTAACCTGGTAAATGGAGCTTGGTGTGGTAAGAATAGGGAACCAGTGTGCTGTTCTTGGGTACCTAAGGTGAGACACGAGCAAACAATAAAACCCTTAGTATGGACATCCTTTCCTATAGTACTGTAATAAATGTAATCAGAACCTTCCTTACCAGGCAGCACAGGATGAGAACAGCAGAGTAACAGGGAGTCCAGGGAGAGAGCAGGGGTTAGAGGAAAATGAAAGTGTAAAATAACAAACAAGAATGTTAGTCGAGGGAACTGACCCGATCGAAACGAGGGTCGCTCTAGACCCGGGTTGGTGCACTACTTGAACTGCAGGGCGTCCAAAGTGCGCAGTCAACAGAATGTCAGCAATCAGTTCACTGGAGCCTGAGAGGATCCTATGGGAATCTAAGGTAAGCAGGTTCAAGCAGACGAAGACATCTGTGAGGCGGATTATTGTTAAAGTCACACAATGCGGAAGATAGTACCTGATTGAAAGCTGAGGAATCCGAAATGGTACACTGCACTGATGTAACGTGCAACGTGGGGAGATCCACACATCCGTTCAGCAGCGGCGACTCTGGGAAGAGAAGCCACAAAACTCCAACGTGAGGCAAAAGGCAGTCTGATAGAAGGCAGGGTTCGGCAACGTGCTTGTAATCCAATGAACAGACTGGCAGGCAAAAGACATTCCGATAGAAGGCAGGGTTCGGCAGCGTGCTTGTAATCCAAGGAACAAATCGTCAGACAAAAGACAGTGCAGTGTAACAGGCTGGGTTCATCAGGATGGAGATCTGAAAAGTATGGGAAACAAAGTAGCGCTACTCGAGAGAACGGAGTCAATCAGAAGCACCCGGCATTAGGCTAGAAGGCTATTTATGCATCACGCACAAAAGCTGACCTGATCGTGTCAGTCCCCCACGCGGCGCAGCCTTTAACAAGGTGTAAAGCTGCGGAGGTCTGTTGCCAGGGCACCCGCCAGCGCTGCAAGAAAGGGACTACCACATTTCGATTGTTCAATGACAGAGGCATCTGGGGGGCAAAGAGGTCGAGGGCGGGCATATGAACTCAAAATCCTAACATAGGATTTATAAAGCCTATCAGGACTTAAGAGAAGGTGGAAAATTGAGAAGCTGGGGGAAGGGAGATCAAACCCTTGTCTTCCAATCACAAAGCAAAGAGAATAGTCCATTCAGTCTTGAGCATAGAGCCTTGTCTTTGAGTAGACTGACCTTATACAAGGGTGAAGGGGATGAGAGTCAAACTAGTTGGGGACTAGATATGTCAGATGAGGAGAGAGAATATTTCCGTAGGGAAGAGTGAGGAGGTGCATGTGCCCCTGAGGGAGGCCTGTAGGCAGATAAGCAAGTAAGATGGTCTGATCTAGAGAAACCTAAAGAAAGAATGCCAGATTCTGTAGAATATCCAGAGCACCCTAAACGATTATCATATTTATTTATTTATTACATTTATATAGTGCACCTAATCCTCAGGCATCTGGGCGCTTGAACTTAAGAATGCAGTTACAGTACAGAGATTTGGTTATACAGTCAAATTACAGTTACAGGTGTAGTATGAGTTTATACAATTGCATTAGTCACATGTGAAGTTCAGTTACAATATTTAAGCTAGTCTTTTGAGGGAGCCTATACAACAACAGTCTTTTCAGTGGCTAGTAACCATGTGGAGGTTCTAGAGCTCGTTGGCAGATCAAGGTAGGTTCTTAATATCCTGGTTGAAGAGCCGTGTTTTAAGGTTTTTGTGAAAGGCCCATAGTGAGGGCTCTGTTCTTAGTTCTGCTGGCTTAGTGTTCAAATGGTTGGCTGCTATAACAGGGAAGCTGGAGCATCCTGCTTTTTGTCTTTTGTATCTTTGAGTGGTCAGTAGCCCAAAGGAGACCGATCCGGTTGGTCTGGCCGATTGAGCTTTGGAAATTAGATTTGAAAGGTAATGAGGCGCGGTGTTAGCTAGACATTTGTGGGGAGAGATAATATTTTGAATTTGATGCGGTCTCTTACAAGTAGCCAGTGAATGTTTCTTCTGGTGGTAGATATGTGGTCTGATTTCTGTATATTAAGCGCTGCTCTAATTGCGTTCTTTTCTACTGTCTGGAGCTTCTTGATGATTTTTGCTGAGGAGCCTGCGAAGATGACATTGCAATATTCGATCCTCGAGAGGATTAGAGCTTTGGCCAGCGTGATGCAATTCTCCACCGTCAGGCATAGGTTGCATGCCATGAAATGTTTGGCAGTACATTTTGACACTGATGTGATGGCATTGACTTGACGTGTGAGGGTGAGTGAGGAGTCTAGGTACACCCCTAGTGTCTTTACTCCTTTGGCTACCGTGATATTGTTGCTGTCTATGTCGAAGGTTTTGTAGGAGGGTGAGAGGTTCTTGAGCTATGCAGGGCTGCCTGTGATCAGAATCTCTGTTTTATCGTCATTGAGACAAAGTTTGTGTTGAGCCATCCAAGTTTGGATAGCGAGGTAGATAGCATTGAGTGATTTGGAGTCTGTATCGTAATCCCCAGTGATTGACAATAGTATTTGGGTGTCATCTGCATAGTTTGTATATGTGATACCCAATTTGTCTAGTTTATCAAAGAGAGGTTTTGTGATTGCGTTTTACAGCATCGGGGAGGCGCATGATCCTTGTGGGACTTCGCAGATGACAGAGGTGGGGCTTGATGCCACTGTGGATGAGAAGACTCTCATAGATCAGTTGGTCAGGAACGATTCAATCAAGCTTATGGTACTGTTAGAAAAGTGGGCATTGCTGTCTAAGTGATGGCATAAGATGTTATGGTTCACCAGATCAAATGCCGCTGAGAGGTCTAGAAGGAGAAGGATGGCTAGGTCGCCTCTGTCTCTTATTCTATCCATTTGGATTTTAAGATCAAGCAGGGCCGTTTCCTTGCCATGGCCTGGTCGGAAGTCAGATTGGGGAAGGCCAAGAAGGTTATGCGTTTCGAGGTAGTTTTGGGTTTGTACATATGCTACCCTGACTAATATTTTTAGGAGGAAGGGCACTGTCTTGGTCGGTATATAGTTGGTAGGTACGTTAGGGTCAAGAGTTGGTGTTTTTGGTAATGGGAGTACCCGTGCTTCCTTCAGGTTTTTAGGCAATATGTTAGAGGCGAATGAGCTGTTTATTAGTGAAGTGATGAAGGGTGCCAGGTTGTCTGCGCAATCTTTGATTAGCGAGGCTGGACAGATGTCGCCTAGACATTTTGTGGGTTTTAGGCTTTTTATGGTTTTGATGGTCTCCTCTGTCGAGATGGGTGTGAATTCAAACCTGGGGAATGGTTTTGGGGGGTTATGATCCACAGCCGGTTGAGCAGGAGGTGTAAGTTTACGTTTTTTAAAATTAATCTTGAGTTGGATGGAAGCGATTTTGTCCATAAGTGCCTTTGGGATACTTTCACACCAAGCTCGGTCCTTGATGCAGAGGTCTGGAGTCTGTAAGGGGGATTCTAGTTCCCGTAAGACTGAAAAGAGCTCTTTGGTGCCAGAGTTGGCATTTTCAATCCGCATGTTAAATGCGTTGTTCTTTGCTAGAAAGGGGGCTTCTTTGTACTCAGTGGCGAGGGAGGTAAATTTGTTGTTTGTTGCTGTCTGATGGTGTTTTTTCCAATTCATTTCTGTGTTTCCTTTTTATTCCGTAAGTCTTTAAGCTCTGAGGTGATATGGGCTTTGGGTTTAGCTTTGCAGTTGCCTAGAGGTGCTACTTTGTTGATCGCTGCCTCCATGGTCTGGTTATAGGTGGCTACCAGGGAGGAAGGATTGGCAGTGTTCCCTGTGCAGGAGGTAAGTGGTGCAAGCAAGGGGAGCATGTTGTCAGGTGTGATGTTGCGGTGGTTGCAGGACTGGGTTGCATTTGCAATGATAGTGGGAATGCATACTTGTGTGCATATGTTGATGGTGAATAGAATAGTGTTATGGTCTGACCATGGGCATGGGTTGTTGTTGGTAATGTGTGTGATGCGGTTTTGGTATGCGAGCCAGTCTAGCGTATGGCCTTTGGCATGAGTAGGGCCTGTCATGTGCATGGTGAAGCCCTGTGTGCCTATCATATTGGCTAAGGCTGTAGCTTGGGTGTCGCTGTTCTCATTAATTCCTAGGTGATGTCTCCACGGATGATCCCTTTGGATGTCGGTTTTAGGTCTGTGGTCAGTAGAACCGCTATGTCGTCCTCAAAGGAGGAGATGGGGCCTGGGGGTCTGCAGATGAGATGTATAGTTAGGAACGCTGTGGCGGATAAGGTAATTTTGGTAGACAGTGCTTCTCCTGATGGGAAGGTTAGGTTACGAATTTCTCTTATGTTGAGGTTGTATTTGTAGATGAAGGCAATGCCACCTCCTTTTGAGGTGGTTCTATCATTTCTTATGATGGAATAGACATCAGGTAGAGTGAGAGCCAGCCAGAAAGGGGCCAGCTGCAGGGTGCAGCCAGATTTCCGTTATGGCGAAGAAGTCAAAGTCGTTGGTTGTAATAAAATCTGATATGTCCAGGGTGTGTGTTAGGTGAGACCTGCTGTTAATAAGAGCTTCCTTTATTAGTGTAGGTGTGCCACTATTTATATCTCTGCTAGGCAGGGTCGTGGTTATTAGTGAGGATGGTTCTCATGGTCACTATTTATTTGTATCCCAGACTCTGCTGGGAATTGGTAGTGCTTATTGTCATGCTTGAAAAACATGAAGGGCAGGAGGTGACAGTGTACAGTGACTCCGCCTATGTGATGTCAACCATACATGCAGGGCTAGCACATTGGAAAAGGAGGGGCTACCTCTGAGTGGACAGCATTCCAATGCAGCACGTATCATTATTGGACAGACCTATTAAGGCACTACAACTCCCAGTAGCTATAGCGATGGTTAATGTGCAGTGCATACTAAAGAAACTAACTTTATACCTTGCAGGAACAGAGCTGCAGATGCAGAAGCAAAAGGGGTTGCATAGTGACCAGATATTTAATGTTTTGACACTCCAGATGTTAAGGAGAAAGTAGTTACGATTATGGTAGTGAATGAAGGATTTAATCATTTACCAAGAGCCCAGTTAATGGAGGTTTAAGGCAGTGCACCACAGGAAGAGCAGGAATTATGGAAACTAAGGGGATATTCTTTATCCCCCAGAGAAATATTATGGCGGCAGGATAGTACTTGAAAGCCAGTGATGCCAGTAGCATTGTTAAGGGAAGCGGTTGAACAGCTGCACTACCCTGTGCACGTAACTAGGGAACATCTTGCTGCAACAATTGCAGAAGACTGATTTGTACCGAACCTATTAGAACACGTTGCATTTTACATGGTAAACTATATCTTATGTCAAAGGTTTACCGCTGGGCGTACACTGCGAAAGATTAGAGGAGTAATTCCTCGACCGAATGGTCCTTTTCAGCATTTACATATCAATTATGTTGATATGCTGCAAGTGGATTCAGGTATCTGAAACTGGTGGTATGTCCCCTTTCCAGGTGGATCGAAGCAGGTCCTAGTACACACCCTGATGCCATTTGCGCAGTAAAGTTTTTAGTATGTGAAGTCTTTCCCAGATGGGGAGTGTGTGATGTGCTGATATCTGATAATGGGCCACATTGTGTTCATGAATATTTGAACAAATAGGATTATTGCTGAATATTAACCATAGGTTTTCTTCTGCTTATTACCCACAAGCGAATGGGGTATGTGAGTGACTCAACAGCCTTCTAAAGGAAAGAGTCACCAAACTTAAATTGACACTGAAAAGGGGATGGCTATATTGCCTACCCCAAGCTCTATATGCCCTAAGGAATCAGCCCGGGTCGGACCACCACCTCACACCCCACAAGCTAGTGAGAGGTAGATAATTGCAAATGCCTTTAACTCCTCCATCGAGGAGTAGAACTAATGCCCAGAGCACTGCAAAAATTTTAGGAAATGAATTAACTGAATATTTGACATGTATGACCGCTAGTATCTCTGTCATTATAGATCAACTCAAGGGTCAGGGTTGGTCGGTATCAGAACACAGATAAAAACCATTCAGCAACCAGATGTTCTGAATTATCTGCACCTAAACTGTTTGCTCGAGATACAGTGTGTAGTAACAAGGTACCTGAAGCAACACCTGGACCAGAAGGTAAGTTACAAGTAGGTTTCTTGTAGTATAGTTGCCAGGAACAACATTGGCATGTACCCTCAAGCCAGCATATCTCTTAACTGTAAAACATAGAACCCCAGCTTCAGAGCAAAACATCCCAACACTCCACTCACTCTGACCTCTCCACATTCCATGTACAGTGATGTCATCACCTCACCCAAGATACACATTACAACACAGTGCTGATCCGTAACTTTACTAGAAGGTGGCATGAGCCAAGATTTATCAGACCATACATTATGGAGGACATTACTCCCTCAGCAGTGAAAGTTGAAGGCAGACGAGGTTGGATTCATCTCAATGACATCAAGCTCTACACCAGTGAGACCGCACACCCCCAACGATGGATTCAGAAGCAAGACAAGAAGAAGAATTTCAGTGTGTGCAGACTCGATCAATGACAAGGAAGAAGGATGATAAACCAACGGGTTGACTAATAAATGCAGATTTGCATTTGGACTGTGGTTCTCACTGGACACTCCTTATAGACATTATAGCTGGCATGCAACTTGTTTCATGAGACACAGAATTCTTTGAAAATGAACTTTAGAAAGTTGTTGATACATCATAAATATGCCTGAACTGGATATCAAATTTGGTTTTGATAATTGGAAAAGGGAGCAGTACCCCAATTAATTTCTTACTGAATACTTGTTTGACTGAGTTTATGGTTCTCCCCGAAAGTAATGTGCATCTTATTGTGCTTGCTATTTTTGTGTTTATTCTTCGAGCCTATCCTGCACTTGTTAGAAGAGATGTGGATATCCACATGTTTTTACAGGATCCTAAAAATGGCCCCATATTAAGGAGGCTGCTTATAGCAATCATAGAGGAGTTGCTGCAAAAATCAAATATATTACAATTTCTGGTGTAGTGTTTTTGCTTCCTTAATTGAGTATAACAAAAATGAGAAATGTTGAAAGTAGCAGGGTTTTAGAGAATGAGCAAGTCCAACTAAGTCCAGAATGTCACAAAGTGTGGGGATTGATATGTTGGTTTATGATATATGTATGTGTCTTTCTGCTTCGGCTGTTTAGCATTACTTATTTCATTAACGCTCCTGTTGAGACAGGGACTACTATGATTCCTCCTACTACAAGTACTGCTCTTGATTTATTCACTTCCATTAAGATAGAGACTCCTATGATTCTCCCCAGAGAGAGAACTCTTTATGATATATTTCATGATTATTATTTGAGCACTGATTTGATGGTAGTGAGAAGTAAGAGAAATGCAGAGGAAGACAATGAAGGGATAAACACATATCTAGACAGTACAGCACACTTGGGTAATAACATGTGGTATCAGCCCATGAAAAAGGTGGGAGAGAAGACATCTAAGGAGAGTTGCTATGTCTGCACGCTCATACCCTCTGCCATGGGTGCAACGCAAACTTTCATTTATAGAGAAATTCCGGAGTACGATGCCAGATGTCTCTTTCATCTTGCAGAATGCATGACAAGAAGGCAATTTCAAGGAAGCTGGGCCACTTTGCGACAGAGATCGAAATGGTAATTTCTGTTCCAGGGTGATTATATCAAGACTACACAGATGGAAAAGGAACCTGCGTGGAAAAGCAAGATGCTTACATGTCCTGAGAAGGACATTCAAAGGTGGTAGTTGTGGAGATGAAGAGACTGAATTGCCCTAATAGAGCAAAGGTAGCAGGATGACCTGGATGTTGGGAACAAACACACGTTTTAGTTTATGGACAAGCGGAAACCACAAAAGGATGGGAAGGAGGCCTGATGTCCTACACTGCTCATTTATTAAAGTCAGAATACTTGCCAGAAATACAGAGAGTGAACGATGCTTGTTTAAAATCATGGGCTAACCAGGCCAGACTGTTGACATGGGTAGAAGATGAATCAGACCTGATGATGGTGGTTCCATTGATAAATGCAACATTGTGCTTTCAAATTAAGGGAAAGAATTATGTGGGAAGAAATTAAGGCTGCAAGACTACAATCAACGTCATTAGAATGCGAGCAGGGACAGCCGTCCTGATGGATCGATATTGGGCTTGTGGATCCAGAGCTTACATGAAGCTGTCCAAGAATTGGGGGGGGCGTGTTCCTTGGTACTCATACATGTTCCAGCATTAGTGATTCCTAAATGTGACCTGAACATTGGAGAGTTTCAAAAAGCAGATGCCCATTTGAGGAAGAGAAGATCACTAGAATTCCTCAACTGGACAAGGAAGGAGAATTACTTTTCAGCAAAATCAAAAGAAGCCTTCGAAGCCATTCCATATCAGCACAGGTTGTTCAGCCAGACTTCAGCGATATTCACGACTATCTTCATGCCTGGGATCCAGACGATGGCCAATTCCAAATGGCTACAGATTACCAGACGGGCGCTCCTGCAGATGATCAACACTACCATAAAGGGATTCAATGCGATCACGGAACAATTGAGGGCCATAAGGCTGATGACCCTCTAGAACAGATATGTCCTTGATATGATCACAGCAATATATGGAGGTGTTTGTGTGCAAAAATCAGGCCATCATGTTGCATTTTCATACCTTCTCATGATGACAAGAATGGGACCTTGACAGAGGCCATAACGTTGTTGACGAACCTGCACAACAAGATGGAAGATGAGACAGAATTATTGCAGATGATAGCTGGTTCGCATCTCTCTTCTTGTGGGTTCCGCAATGGCTGGCGAATATCTTCAGATTTCTTAGAGCAGTACTGGTGATGATAATGTTTGGATTCTGTGTGATCAGGATAATGATTACACAGTGTAAAAAGACAGCAAAGAAGGCAGTAGGAATGAAGATCATGATTGATGCCGAATCAGGGTTTGTGCCCAAGGAGCTGACGGATGAAGAAATCAGAAAATATATAGAGGCCAGAATCTTAGCACCAGTGGGAACGAAGTTCCTAAATCCAAGAAATCACAGGAGGTATGTGGCACGATGGATATACTGTAATCCGAATGGAAAATGCAGCCGTATGACCTGGAGCGTTGATGAACATGTAAAATCAGCAGGATCTCTGAAGGGAGTGGTGATGGTCTGAACTCCAAAGTGGCACTTTTTCATGAACAAATACCAAGATGTGGAGACTGGTGAAAGAGTGGTCAATAAATCAACCAGAGAGGGTAATGTAGAGGAGCAGCTGAATGCCTCGGCAGGAGGTCATGCCCCTATTTTTCCTATATGTTAGGAACCAGAAATTGCAACATTACAACGCCAGTAATGGTACCTATACCATGAAGAGCCTTTGAGACGAGGTATCCACTGAGAAAACCATATATGATGTGTCACGATATATTATACAGCACAAGCAAGTCAGGGATCTCCTTCCCCTACAATGAATGTGGCACAGAATAAAACTGCTTTTATTTTTACAACATAGACTCTTTCTTAACAAGCACCCTGTGTGACAGTAGACTAAGAACCAGGCCGGTGTGTTATCAATGAATATTTTATTAATGTATGATTTAATGTTAAATTTGAAAAACAATTATAACAGCCAACAAGTTGTGGCAACACAATTTGCAGAGTCCTTTTTGGTCAAGCGGCACACTGAGACAACTCAAATATATAGATATATAGAGCACAAGGATTTACTTTACTTCTTTCACCACCACCATCAAATAACAGTTTAAAACCCCTAGAAAATGAATGCAACCAACAGGAAAGTGCATCTGCATACAAAGTGATTCTTGAATCTCTGCAACCCTCACCCCCTCGCCACTCCAGACCCCCACTAGGCTTGTCAGCTGTGGATGGAAGGCAGTGTGGCAAGGAATGGGAACACAAGGTTAAATCGGGTTTTGAATAGTCCTTACAGAAACAATATGAGGAGCCAGCAAGGAATGGGACAATTCGTGTTGCTGCACCATGAAAAATGGGTTTTTAATTATTTAGCACAACGGCTATGGGATGGCACCAAAGGGAATTCCTGCTGCTTATACTTAGAAGACAGGCAGGGCTTTGGGGAATACTAGCCAACACACACAAGGAAAACAGATTTTAGGATATGCAACACATGGGCAATGGAAAGGTAATGCAAATGGAAATTTGTTTTCACAACACAGTAGGGAAAGAGGAACAGAAGAGGAAAAACGGTTTTAGGAGTTTAAGCTCACTTTCAATGGATAAGAAAATGCAAATGGGATTCGTTTTGACTGAGGATGCAAATGACAGTCAAGCTCGGGGTAGTGGGGCACTCACAATAGGAAAATCGGTTGTTAGTTAAAATGACAGGTAAATAACAGGGAGGCTCAGGGCAAAGGAATAGTTCACAAAAGGAAAATCGCTTTTAAGATTTGGATGGTAGAGCAAAGAGAAAATACAGTTACAGGTGGAAATTCATTTTAGGGCACAATTTAAACACAAGGAAAAATTTGTTTTTCAGCTCACAATGGGAATGATTCTTTTGGGCAACACTTTAATGACTATAAAAATTCGCAATGCACTGGGAAGAGATAGTGGATTTCGAATTTCCACCATACAAATCCTGTGTAATAAATGAGCACATTTATTGATTTACTTATAAAAATATACTAAGGATCTACTCAGGTAACTGGGGCTTCTTCAATGGGAAATGACTGATGCACAGGCAAACAAAGGATTCTTCAATGGGAAAATTACTTAAATGCACAAAGAAAAGATTCTTCAATGGATATAAACGACTACAAGGCACAGGCAAATAAAGGATTCGTCAATGGGAAACTAGCTTAAATGCACAGTAAAACAAAGGATTCTTCAATAAGAAAATGACTTAAATGCACAGACAACTGAGGTGTTTGCAATGGATCATTTCAATGGGGTAAGCTCTAGGGCAATGATGAAAGAAGATGGGGCTTATGCAGTCTATGGCTTGGGGTATCTATACTTTCAAGAGAGGGCTAGATGGACATCAGGGAACCTTAGAGCATCACTGCTGAGACAGTCAAGGGGTCAGTCAAGGATTCCCTATCTCGTACAAGGCTCCCCAAGGCAGCAACTAGACCTACTGGCTCCTCTGCAAGATGTAGGCCTCTCTCTGCTGGGATGGTTCAGATTTGGGCATGCACACCTCAGTATTTAGTAGGAAGAGTCTTGATTTGAGGTGGAGTGACCTATTTTTAAGGAGAGTGACATCAGAGGTGTGTCATAGTTCTCTCTCGCAGAATGGATTAGACACTGTTCAAATGTTCACTCCCATCTAAGGGCTGATAGGTCCAGGAAATATAGGAGTGTTTTGGGAAACCAGGGGAGGAGACCTATCCATCATCTCACTCTGACTGGAGGGCTTGGTCTGGCTTGGGGACATGGAAATCTCACTGCCTGAGAAGTGCTCTTACTCTTCATATTTAAACACATATGGCAGCATTTTTAACACTAACTTTTTCGGTGAATCAAATGACCCTACATAGAAGTTTGTAGGCTATTCCATTGCAGGGCTACAGGTTTCCCTCATTTACTCCCAAACTATATCCGTGAAAAACATGGCATTCGGTGGGTGGAATATGAATCATATTTTGCAGGTTTTCTCCAATTATCATATTTCTCACCCACACCATGAGTGCCCCATGATGTTTTCCTAAATAACTTGGGGTGTGTAGGCCCCACCAAAATAGTTTTTGGTTGACTAGAAGCAGTCAAATTTCACCTTTTCAAAATTCCTACCCTAATTATGATGCAACCAATATTGCCAATATTATACAGTAAAAAGCATATCTCCCATTTTGCGCAATGGGAGTGAAACAACTCCTTAACCCTGGCCCCAATCCTTGGGATGGGCTGTTCCTGGCTGTGACGTCAAGAGGGGGTCCTGTGTTTTAGATTCGCTCAGAGCTTCAAAAGCTAAATGCCAGCTACGGCCAGTTTTATTGCGGCTTAAGTGGTTTGGATCATAAACTGCTGGAGAGAAGACCTGCCCTATCTTACCTCCAGTACAATTCTGATCTCTCCTGGAATTTAAGGTTGTATTTCTAAGAGAAGCAATCATGCTTGAAGGGAAACCAGATTTACATCCCCAAGACAATGGGTTTTGAAATCTAATTTCACAAACGAAGACACAGCAGAGAAACAAAAACCAAGATTAGGCATGCCCCCCACTGCAAGCATTTTACTTTTAAATAAACACTTGGAAATGCACACAATTTTAACATGTAAAACCCTTGCAAAGTAGTTCCCTGCACACAGTGGTTACAGAAGGACAGCATAATTATATATTTAGAGACTTTAGTTGTACATTTGGATGCTCAGAGTGTCATTTTAAAGGCACAATTGCAATGCCACTTTGTGAAGTCTTCATTCTGACTGCAATTCACATTCCTTTGCGATGGGCACATGATCAACAGAACCCAAGTTCATATATTCCAATTGTACACACATTTTCATGAGCATGTCTTTAATTTAAAGGGAAAAATAGATTTACACATTTTCTTTAAGGCTCCTGCCAAAATGCAATCCGCTTCACGGCAAATGTAGCTCACAATGCTGACATCCCATTTAGGGTATTGTGTACAGTAATTTCTGAGAACATTACTTCAGCTCTCTCATAATTTGGCCACTTGTGTCTTAGGTCTTTCCCTTATGCCGGGCAATTAACGTTTTAATGCCTCTCCAGGTTTTGAAGCTTAAATTCACTCCTTTTTGCTTTGAAAGTCCAGGGCCTTATTTCCATGTTAGTTCAAGGCAGGAATTCCATTTTTGGGGAACCCTCATAACTGACTCTATCCTTTTACTCATGAACTCCGGGGCTATTTCACCCAACAGATGTATCACCGAAGAGATGACAGTCTCCTGAGGGAGATGCCTGAAGAAGTGTGAAGATGTGAAAAGGAGAGGCTGGTGAAATTAGCGTGACACACTGAGAAGGATGACCAAAGAGTGGAAGGCATAGACCTTATAGAACAAGATGGCAAAGTAAAGAATCGAGAAGACTTTCATGTTCGGAATGAAGATTGTACATGTGAAGAAGCACTGCAGAAAATGCAAGCCGTTTTATAACTATACAGAGGCAGTAACACCAGTAGACTAAGTAATCGTAAAGGCTGGCTTGACGTAGTGAATAGACTGCAGGCAGTGCCACCAATATATATATATATATATATATATATATATATATATATATATATATATATATATATATATATATATATATATATATATATATATATATATATATATCGAATCTGGACATTCGATGTCACAATTTCAGTAAGCTCAATCCATGGAGAAAGTAAGATTGATAGGTGTGTGTGTGTTGCAGCAAAGAAATTAGCTGAGGCTCGGAGATGGACCAAATGAAGTCTAAGGCAGCCAAAACTGGTTACCAATCCTTGAAGAACAGTGAATGTGAGATGCTGAAGCATCCCTTGTTAAGTTGCGAAGAGAGAACACCATGAGTGTCAAGTTTCTTTATTCAGGACAATTAAATGCTATAAAATGGGCCGATACACAGTCTTCTGTCACGTGAGTCCAAGATGGAAATAGATGTGAGAATGCAAGCCTGAATGTTAAGAGCTTGCTCCACTCCCTTATATTCCCAGGAGCAAGAAGCAACTACAAGGCCGAGTTCAAAGACAATCTGAATGGCAGAAGGCACGAGTGATGAGAGATGATGGGCTAATTGGGTGGGGAGGTACGGTCAAGTCCACCCACCAGCACCTGGGGTACCATCCTATGTGCTGCTAGAGAATCGAATGTTCCATAAGGGTACAAGCGTGCTAACCAATTGTAAAGGGCCATATAAGGAAGGGTCTTAAAGTTTGAGAGCCAATGATCCGCTGTGTATCTAATCACTGTCAAAGATGACTTGCACAAAGGGAGGGCATGAGTTGCCCACCTGACTATAGAGACTGAATCACAATCCAATCCCTTATGGAAAGTATACATAGACACTCCCCTTACTCCAATCACAATCCCATGCAGGTTTTTGTAGTTTGCCACGTAGTATGACATCACGTACGTATGACGGGTTTTTCCTATAAAAGTAATGTTTTTTATGAAATGCAATGAGACCATGCTGTGAGACGTCCGTTGATGTCCATTGTACTCCCTGTTTTGGATAATTGAAAATAAAACAGACACTTTGACAACTTCCTGAGTTGGTCTTCTTATTTGGTGTGAGAGTTACTCTCCATTCCATTCATCGTACGATGTGTTACCTTAATTAAAAGGACCATAAGTGTTCAATGTCATCAAAATGATGACGTCATCCCACGCCGGCCTTTTAAAATTTGACAGATTTTGTGTTTTTCATGTACTATTAACATTGTCCATTCTTTTACTGTGATAGTGATTGATTGATTAATAGTCCAATAATGGCATTCTGGTGTATGATTTCAATCATTGCATTGTTAACACGTTATTAACACATTAAGTAAAATGCTTTTGGGACCATTGACAGAAAGATAGAAAGATAACTAAAATTGAAAAGAGCACACTATTGGGCAATCGTGAGTGTATCAAATACATTAGCGGTGGAACTGTTACTTAAATGGACAAACCGAGTTGATAAATAAGCAGTCAGGTATTCTTGAGTTTGTCAAGTGCTGAAGAAGTAAGGGAAGTTCTTTGTGCTGTTTGTACCATGTCAGAGCGTGCTGCAACATTCTTCTTTGTTCAAAGTTTATTGCATGTTGTGATAGGAGTAGTTATATTTCGCTCTGTTGTACTGTCTGATACGTGGCATTCCATGTCAGATCCAGCTTCGTTCAGAAAAAACATGCGTAATTACACTCCTCATTCATGCCTCCCGGATGGAGGGAATTCAATGTTTCTATGCAGAAAGTCTATTTTTGGTTGAGAATTTTATTAATGTTGATACTTTCATCTTTTCTCCCTCCTTTCTACAATATGCAGTATTTGAAATTTGATCTGGGCAATCTGGTGTTGAGCTTCTGAAGATTTAGTATTGCCAGTCTGGATGTTAGAATAATGTTTGTTCCATCATATCTCAGCATTTCTTGTGGTTTGCCCGACATAATACTTGTCACAAGGGCATTTGATGCTGTAAATCACATTTGCTGAATCACATGTTGCATATTTGTTAAAAAAGATCTTTTGCCAGTGTTTGGGTGAAATATAACTTCTCCTTTTTTAACCATATTGCAATTTAAACAGTTCAGACATGGGTACGTGCCCTTTCTTGTTGGTTTCTTCTTGGGTTTCCTTGTATCGCTTCTTACTAGCATGTCCTTTATGTTTCGACTGGGTGTATGCAAAAATAGGTGGCGTTGTATAAAGATTCCCTAAAGTTCTATTCTCAGATAAAAAGTGCCAATGTTTTTCCACAATTTTCTTGATTCTGTGGCTCTGCATGGAATATTTAGTTACATATATGAGTGGTGGTTTCTTCGTGGTTGTCACTTTCTCTAATATGGTGTTTCTGGTGATGGCGTCGGTTTTATGTAATGAGCTGTTGATCTCCTCTTCTAGGTATCCTCTTTGTTTCATTCGTTTGGCCATTTCCTTTAACAGTCTGTTACATTCACTTTCATCCTGCACTATTTTTTTAACTCAGAGGAATTGACTGTATGGGAGGCTCCTTAGAGTATTGGGTGGATGGAAACGTAGGCAATGTGGCAAGTTGTTGTGATCACTCAGTTTGCGATATAGGGTTGTTGTGAATTTAGAATCTGTATTCTTAATGGTAACATCTAGAAAGTTAACCTCTTGGTAACTGTGACGTAGTGAATTGTATGCGTTCATCGATGGTGTTGATGTATTCTGAAAATGCATGAAATTGTTCTTTTGTCCATTTACGGATACCTAATACATCGTCGATGTATCAACCCCAGTAGCGGGGATGTTCTTGCCAGATGGTGTGATTAATGATGTTGTCCATTTCAAACTTATATATGGACATGTTTGCACAGCTAGGAGCATGGTTGCCCCCATAGAAGTTCCACTCACTTGATATGATATGATATGATATGGCATTTATAACGCGCCTATCCACAAGTGTTTCAAGGCGCGACAAGGCAAGGAAGGGAGAACAGAGGGAGGACGGAGACAACGATCTTACTAGGCCAAGTGACAGTGAAATTGGGCAAGTGCAGGGGGAGGGGAGAGGAAAAGTGCCGGGAGAAAGGGGGGGCAGTGCTGTACATGGGATGAAAATTAACAAGGGTGGTCCTGGGAGTCCCTCTGCCAGACATTAGTCCTGGTTACGAGAGACTTACCCAGAGTCTTTAGCTCACTATCTTTCACAGAGAAGAAATATCTCAAACATATCAGTCTTTGTCCTGCCCTGGGGCAGTCCAGCACCGAAATGCTAGGCAATTCTCCTCTGAACAAGAGTACCAACAGAAACCCCAGACACGTGTTTCGGTCTGGTTGGACCTCATCAGTAGGGTGGATCTGTGCCTCTCTAAGAATAGTGAGCAAGGGGTCCACGTCTGGTTTCCCCTTGTAACTTAGGGTCAGACCCAAAGTTACATAAATATGCAAATTAACAAGGGGGGTCCTGGGAGTCCCTCTGCCAGACATTAGTCCCGGTTACGAGAGACTTACCCAGAGTCTTTAGCTCACTATCTTTCACAGAGAAGAAATATCCCAAACATATCAGTCTTTGTCCTGCCCTGGGGCAGTCCAGCACCGAAATGCTAGGCAATTCTCCTCTGAACAAGAGTACCAACAGAAACCCCAGACACGTGTTTCAGTCTGGTTGGACCTCATCAGTAGGGTGGATCTGTGCCTCTCTAAGAATAGTGAGCAAGGGGTCCACGTCTGGTTTCCCCTTGTAACTTAGGGTCAGACCCAAAGTTACATAAATATGCAAATTAACAAGGGGGGTCCTGGGAGTCCCTCTGCCAGACATTAGTCCTGGTTACGAGAGACTTACCCAGAGTCTTTAGCTCACTATCTTTCACAGAGAAGAAATATCCCAAACATATCAGTCTTTGTCCTGCCCTGGGGCAGTCCAGCACCGAAATGCTAGGCAATTCTCCTCTGAACAAGAGTACCAACAGAAACCCCAGACACGTGTTTCGGTCTGGTTGGACCTCATCAGTAGGGTGGATCTGTGCCTCTCTAAGAATAGTGAGCAAGGGGTCCACGTCTGGTTTCCCCTTGTAACTTAGGGTCAGACCCAAAGTTACATAAATATGCAAATTAACAAGGGGGGTCCTGGGAGTCCCTCTGCCAGAAATTAGTCCTGGTTATGAGAGACTTACCCAGAGTCTTTAGCTCACTATCTTTCACAGAGAAGAAATATCCCAAACATATCAGTCTTTGTCCTGCCCTGGGGCAGTCCAGCACCGAAATGCTAGGCAATTCTCCTCTGAACAAGAGTACCAACAGAAACCTCAGACACGTGTTTCGGTCTGGTTGGACCTCATCAGTAGGGTGGATCTGTGCCTCTCTAAGAATAGTGAGCAAGGGGTCCACGTCTGGTTTCCCCTTGTAACTTAGGGTCAGACCCAAAGTTACATAAATATGCAAATTAACAAGGGGGGTCCTGGGAGTCCCTCTGCCAGACATTAGTCCTGGTTACGAGAGACTTACCCAGAGTCTTTAGCTCACTATCTTTCACAGAGAAGAAATATCCCAAACATATCAGTCTTTGTCCTGCCCTGGGGCAGTCCAGCACCGAAATGCTAGGCAATTCTCCTCTGAACAAGAGTACCAACAGAAACCCCAGACACGTGTTTCGGTCTGGTTGGACCTCATCAGTAGGGTGGATCTGTGCCTCTCTAAGAATAGTGAGCAAGGGGTCCACGTCTGGTTTCCCCTTGTAATTTAGGGTCAGACCCAAAGTTACATAAATATGCAAATTAACAAGGGGGGTCCTGGGAGTCCCTCTGCCAGACATTAGTCCTGGTTACGAGAGACTTACCCAGAGTCTTTAGCTCACTATCTTTCACAGAGAAGAAATATCCCAAACATATCAGTCTTTGTCCTGCCCTGGGGCAGTCCAGCACCGAAATGCTAGGCAATTCTCCTCTGAACAAGAGTACCAACAGAAACCCCAGACAGTGTTTCAGTCTGGTTGGACCTCATCAGTAGGGTGGATCTGTGCCTTTCTAAGAATAGTGAGCAAGGGGTCCACGTCTGGTTTCCCCTTGTAACTTAGGGTCAGACCCAAAGTTACATAAATATGCAAATTAACAAGGGGGGTCCTGGGAGTCCCTCTGCCAGACATTAGTCCTGGTTATGAGAGACTTACCCAGAGTCTTTAGCTCACTATCTTTCACAGAGAAGAAATATCCCAAACATATCAGTCTTTGTCCTTACATGGGATGAAAACAATAACAAGAAGTGCAGCCAGCAGGTGGAAGGTGCAAGGGTAAGTGCAGACAGCAGGTGTCCAAAAGTGCTGGAAGGGGGACTATAGTGTTACAGATACAGACCCAAGTGCAAGGGTTGTCGAGAGGCAGTGCGGGTGTGCAACTGAGCGGGTAGGGACCTGAGCCCGAAATCAGAGGGTAGCCAGGTGACCAGTGCAGTATCAGACAGGTAATCAGCAGGGGAGAGGAAGAGAGAAGGTAGAAGCAAAGAGCAAGGTCTTGAGGTGCTTCCGGAACCAGAGATGGTTCTCCTCGAGTTTCAGAGAGGCAGGGCGTTCCAGAGGGAGGCCCCAGCCGATGAAAGAGATCTAGCACCAACTCATTGCTTGGAAAAGTGACTGACCCTGAGGGAGTTGGAGGTGGACAAGCGGAGAGCACGAGTAGAGAGGTATTTACGAAGAGAGAGTTGGAGGTATTGAGGACTCAGGTCCCAGAATGCCTTGGGGACAATGCAGAGGGTCTTCAACGTAATCTTTGCAGCCACTGGGAGCCAATGCAGAGATTTCAGTGCTGGAGAGATACGATCCCTGGGCTTGAGGCCAAGGACAAGGATCGCAGTCCTGTTCTGGATGAGTTACAGAGGGTGGAATGTAGAAACAGGCAGATTTCGAAGGAGGCTGTTGCCATTTTTTCGTATTTATAAACAAGCAAGGCACGCGATCTCGCGCATCCCTGTGAGTCAGTGCTCTGCTGTCAGAATCTTTGACAGAAAAAGGTAAGATGTTGCTTTTTAAAGCATTACATTGAAATGATGGACTTTTTTCCTAGATATATTGGGGCCACCCACTATAATATTGAAATACTTCAATACACAGATCCTGCCCAGACTAGGAATCGTGCCAACCCATCCATCTACACAGACTAAGGTATGACATTTACCACTATATTTATATAACAGTACTGTGAGCACCTCATGACAAGACAGGAATGTATGGGATATTGTAACATTAGTGGATTATCTAATGTATTGCAGAATGATGGAGGGCACCAGATTCAACACAAGATAACTTTGGGATTACCCCAAATGAAGAAAACAGAAGGCTGGTAATAATTGAAGGTAACATTTTACCAAGTATGCAATGTAACCCAATAACTACGTCCTTTTTCTAAAGTTTAGCATCAACATGTTTAGTACCTATGTTTTCTTTTCTTTTTGTAATAGTCCCTGAAGATGGTCACCATTGACCGATATGCATTGGACATTATTCACCACAGGCCTATCTTTGAATTGTTTTAGGAATAAAGACTACTTGTTGTGAAAACTCATGAACTACTAGATGAGTCTTCATTTACCCATAAACACGATTAACACACCAGTATACAGCGAATTGAGTGGATCTCCACACAGGTCCTTCCGGTTGTCTGGGATACCCCACCCAGATCAACATTTGGCTAGGATATCGTATCACCCCCCAGTGCGAATGGGGCGAGACCTGGCAACAGGACCAAATAATTGAACTAACACTATAGAAGCTGTCTACCAATGTCTGATATACATGTAAGCTGTGGCCGCTCAACCCCACTCGGTTTATTGATTTATTTTAGAGGGGCCACAAACATTTCCCCTTTTCCTTCCATGCGTGTTTTTCAGATGCTGTGTGCAGGACACAGCTAACTATAGTGTGGGGTAGCAGAGGCCCACAGAACAAGGGAACTGGCCTAACAGGAAGCCAAGCTTTTCAAGGGTGGCTCAGGGCATTGTGTGCTAGTGTGACATATCGCCATTGGTGGAGGTCTAACCGCTGCAGTCCTTGCACGGTCTGAAGGGGGTGGCAGGTGAAGGGTTGCAGCGTAGAGACTGCTGCATTAAGGGCAGCTGTTTTTAAATGCTGCTAGTTTGTAAGGCACTGAGCCAGGTTAGCATGTAGGTTAGTGTGGAACGTTAAATTGAGAGTACTTTCTGCAAGTAACCAATGACTGTGCGTAATGGGGCCTGGCTGTGTGAAACCAGCATAGCTGGGCCTGAGTCAGTCACTCGCCTGACACATGCTTTCACAACGAAGGTCTGGAACTTTCCAGCTTCCCCCATAGAGCAGCGTCCTGCCGCGCGGCCTCAAGCCACGGGCAAAGCGTGAGCCTTCATCCATCCCTTGTTTTGCCAACTAAACGTGTAGGGTCGCGCGTGCAAACGGGAAAGCAAAACTGCAAGGCCCCTCATGAGAAGTAAGGACTGGCCTCGGGTGTAACACACTTGCCATGGGGCACTTCCGAGCTATGGGTTACTCTTTGATATGTCACAAAACATAGAAGAGGAGTTCCCTTTTTACTTCGTGGAGCAACCAATGAGCAGCCGCGTGCAGCGCCGCAACTTGAACAGAACCACCTCTAGGCGTTGCGTTTCCGGGGTGAGGAAGCGTTGGTTGCAGCCGGTTTGCAAGAGGAGCATAGTTTGGCGACGCTCAATCAGATTGGCGCCCTGTTCATAACGGCCGATGTGCCTCCGCTACCTATGGCACGTCTGTGTCTGGCAGAAAAGGCGGTCTAACCTGTTTGGAGACGTAGAGCCGCGTGAAAGGAATGCACCGGGACACCGTAGTCCATAGGGGCTCATGGGCAACAAGCCAGGGCGTCCTGGCGGGGGGGCACGCTAAGGACAGGTTCAGACAGATTAGAGGGGCACACCCCCTGCAGCGCCGCCGAGCTTCCTGGACACAAGTGATGTTATCCCAGTATCCGCGGCTCTAGTTCCAGGCGCGAAAGATGCGACTTGAGCCTGAGGGGAACGCCAGTTTGTTTCCTAGTCGCCGACTGCCCAAATTAGGATGATACTAGAATAAGGAAAAAAATCGCATTCGAGGCCGCGTTAGTATGTCCATTACATTATTCCTTAACATCCGAAGAATACTTAGATTGTAGGAGGCCCTGTGTGAAAGGGGGACTCGCATCGATCGGTTGCGCCGCAGTCTGTTCCCCGAGTTTTCACCGCTTCCAACGGTCTAATAATTAGCCCCGTGATGGCAGATCTGAGGAAATTTCGCGCAAACTATGCGGCCTCTTTTCCGCCCCTGTCCTAAACATGTGCATTCCGTGTGCATTACAGCGGGGCGCCTTGAGGCTCGGGGGGAGCGCTCAGGGCGCCCGATGCGCTCTGCGCGTAAAATGGCACTGAAAACGCCGTGTGTATTTGTGCAACTATAAGTATAGTTATATATAAATACAACCGATTCTGAAATAAAGATAGAATATGCTTTAGTAAATACAAAACTACATCGTCATAACGGGCAAATGAAAGTAAACATTGGGTTCTAAAACCTTATGCTCACGACCAGTTGTAGTGCGTCTTATTTTGGGTGGGTTTTCATTTTGTGAAATGGACGGGCGCTCGCAACCCACCTGGCACGGTCACATTTGAATCCGATCTATGTTCCCGTGACGTCTGAATAAATAATACGGTTAAAACTGGTTTGGTTGAAATCTTTGATGGCAAATGTGAAATACTGCGCCTTTTAAGAGTGGCAGGGAGCGCTCGCGTGTTGCCTTTTTATTCCAGCGGAAAGATGGAAGCACGCGAGGGCAATCTTTTGTAAAATAGCTAATTCGATCGGATGTTTCTTACGTTTAAAAAAAAAAAACAGGCGAAATGGCCCCGTTTGTCGCACAATTATCTCGGCTAATAAATTTGACCTATTGTTCGTTCATTAGAGTGATGTCACAGGCCCTGGTCCCAGGGCTCCGGTTTCAATGAATTAGCCCTTTATGGAAAGCCGGCGTCCAATGGGAGCGCGGGGGCTTGTTTGCGGCAGCCAATGGGAGGGCGGAGAAGGAAATTAGGAGCCTGAGCTCCAAAAAAAGATGACACAGAGCCTGTCGGGCCGGAGCAGTCTTGGCAAAGTTTCCGTCTGACGGCTGCCGGGGCCCAATGGATGCGCAGTGAGGAGGCGCCGGTGCACAGGGTCCGGAGCCAACCTCCCCGGGACTGAGCCGCCAAGGATGGAGCCGCCCGCCGGGCCCACGAGCCAGCAGCCGCCCCCGCACGAGCCCATCAGCTTCGGCATCGACCAGATCCTCAACAGCCCGGAGCAGCAGGAGAGCGCGCCGCCGTCCGGCCCGCGGGGGCCCGAGGGATACCTAGGGGGGCCCCGGGCCAGCGCACCCTACCACCCGCTCTCCGCCGCCTTCCCGGGCCTGGGCGCCGCCTTCGAGGACTCTGGCGCCTACGGCGTGAACCTGAGCCTGGCACCAGCCGGCGTCATCCGGGTGCCAGCCCACAGGCCCTTGCCCGGGGCCGTGCCTCCCTCCATGGCCAGCGCCATGCCCTCTATGCCTGGCCTGGGCAGCCTGAACTTTCCCTGGATGGAGAGCAGTCGGCGGTTCGTCAAGGAGCGCTTCACAGGTAGGTCGGGCGTGTAGCTACGGGGCGCTCTAACCTGTTGTCTTCTGGGAGCTATTTCTTATCTAAAACAAAGGCTTCGCTTCCAGACTCCTGGGGCTGTGGCTCATGGAGGCGCCCTCCCCAGACACTCTGAATCTAGCGCCTCTCCTCACCTTTTGGGGTTGGGGGGGGATACCAGCCCTCTGCACCTGGTTTCTAGGCGCTATGTCAATCTGACATGTCTAATCCCAATCTGTGGACCTTACGTTTTAGACGGGACGACAAAGCCTAGTTATTGTGCACGAATGTAAGGGGGCAAGTGACTGGCATAACCATGCACTGGCTCGCCGGCTTGGCCACCCTAAAGAGTTTCTGGGCCTGCCCATATTAGGATGGCACCTGCATCCGCGCAGACGGGCGTCTGTGTTAGTCCGCGCCCAGGCCCACTAGAGTGCGCCTTGTGCATTACACTTTCACTTATCGACCAATACATTGCAAAGATGACCGTGCAGCAGCGAGCCCCCTTCTTCCGACGTGAGGCATTAGAATTGGCGTGGGGTGGGGCTGTTCAAACAGTGCCCAAGTGCAAGGTTATGCAGTTTTTAATATTACTCCGTGACACGTTATTACAAGTCAGGATATTTAGGGTCTGATATAACATTGTTTTTCAATAGGAAACCCTTATTGAAAATCGCTATGTAAATCAGGCCCTTGGTATGAAAAGTACACCTCTGCCCGTCTTCGGAGGTAGGTGCACGAGCCTCTGCGCGTGGGAGTGACGCCCGCTGTCTGCACGTCTGGTTTCTCAAGCTGTCCTCGAACAACCGAAAGCGAAAGCTGAACGGGGTGTTTCGCAGCTTGCGCAACTTCTCCAGTGACACGCTTTCTCAAGTGACAACTGAGTACTTTGGTGTCTGATTCAGGGATTTTTTTGCACGGTTCAAAGTGAATTTTCACTGGTTGAAAGTGGCTGTGCACAACAAAACGACACTTTGCACTGTTCCATGAATACTTTGCACGGTTCCACGAACCAGGTTGTTTGTTGGCAGTGCAGAGTCACTTAGCACCCTGCAAAAAATGGCATGAATCAGGCCCTTTTATGCATGGTCTGCATGCGCTATGGCGATGTCGCAGCCCAACATGCTTTCAAAACCTACAAACGAATCCACGACAGCGCCCGAAAAATCCTCTAACAGAAAAAACTATGGAATTCGGATATCTACGAAACAAATGGAGGCGCTTGGATGCACGGAGGGGTTTGCAGAGAAAGCTAGGGTTGCTGTAGAGCGGGACCGGGCGCATATATTTAAGGAATGGGAACACATGTGGGCACTACAACGACATATGTTAGTAAAAAGCATCGTGTAAGGATTCCGCTTTGTGTGAGTGCACCTGCCATGTGGGTACAGTGCTAGGAAATGCACGCGCGGCATGTGAGGGAGGCAGAGCGATTCTTGCGGCCTCGTGCACCGTGAGGCCGCGCAGCCTCGTGTAGTGTAGCCCCCGCCCCACCCCACCCCGGCGTTTTTGGTAGACTCGACGGACAGTCTCCACAGCCTTTGGTTCGACCCAGAAAACGAGCTCCCGAGAAGCTCGAATATGGCGGCACTGCCGAGGTGTAGAAATTCCGTTTCCTTGGCCGAGTATCCAGACTCAGAAGGGGGACCCGGGTGTGTGCTGGGTGCGCAGGGGTGTCCCCAGGCCAAAAAATCAAGTCAACTTTCGCCAGAAACCAAAAGGGGGCAAGCACGAGACAAACAAAAGAGGCATATTTAATGGAAACGAAGCGGGGAGAGGCCTGAATAATGCCTGGGCCAGATGCAGCAATGCAACCTTTTAGGTTCACTTAACGTAGTTGCCCGCTTCTGTGCCCTTGTCGAAGTTAAGGGACCCGAGGAAATGGGCTGCCTGGGGGTGGGAGGTGCGGGCATGCTTTCTGCCCGGCCAGGATGTTCCGCAAGACTCCCCCACGTGGTTTTGGGGGCACTGTGATACACCTGCGCTATATTGCAAGCCCCAGTCCCCGGAGCATGGTACATGGTACATGATACATGGTATGATAGGTTATTTATAATGCGCTTAATACCCAGAGGTTTTCTAAGCGCAGACCGGATCGAATCTGTGTTGTTCTGTGACGTCTTGCTTTCAAGGCGAGCGCGTTGCCCCTGAGCAATCCTCCCGAGACCGCTACCTGGGTTCCTCTCTGTACCCCGCCTCACTCCTATCCCACACCGGGAAGTGCCCCTTGCCCCTGCTGACAGGGTAACCTACTGGGACTCCCCTAAACCTTTATCGTTTTCTGTGGGCGCTGTGTCGACTTCGCTCCTCCCAGAACCGATCACACCTAAGAAGGCCCCGGCTGGGGCGCACTTCTTTACGCCCTTTGACGCTATCAAATCCAAGCTGTCACAAATTACATTACACGGATGAAAGGGCCTGCCAAATACACGACTGCTTTGTTACTGTGTCATTCTAGGCGTCACTCTGGATCACACGAAAACACATGTAACTAGGTCCCCCTTTCACATGCAGGCATTGCACACATGCCGGGACCCCCCCCCATTTTGACAGTGCACTGGTTGTTGAACTCTATGTACTGATGTCCCCTTGGTTGCTTCGTTCGGCCCCTGTTTCTTAACTACTTAAAAGATCGGATGTGAGGCGTGTTCTCATCAGCGCCGCTTCCATGCACTGTAGTGTAACTCCTCGAGCGCCTCGCGGCGCCACGGGAGCACTGTAATGTAACCCAAAGCGACGCATATACTGGGCCTCATTTAAACAGCATTTTCACTCGGAGTGGGCCATTAAACAACACTTTAGGAAATCAGGCTTTATAACTTGACCGTATTATTGCCAACCTGGCCGATTCAGAGCCCACAGGCCAGAATACGGGAGGGTAGGGTCTGACGGGTCCCGGTACCCCTCGGGAACAGGCAGGGCTGACGGGGGTAAGGGGTCAGCCACTGCTAACGGGTTCTGGTTTGCCATGGGGACCGGGTGACGAAGGCAGGCGCAGGCGTGTTTTCCAGTGCCATGAAAAAAGCCATTTGGGATAGCTTTGTGGGGTCAAGGGGGCATGCTAGCCAGTTTCCCTTTCTTTCTTTTTATTTAAAGAACAGGGGTGTCCGTTTTAAGACATTGAAACCTGTGCAGGTGGGGAGGGGAGTGGGTGCCTGGACAATACTACAAAGATGAGAACAAGTGGTGCGCTAGATTGTGGGTGTGTGGACATAGACCAGACACAAAATAACACATAGGAAACATGTGTCCCGCAGAGGCAACGTTTAACCCAGTGTTTCAAACTGAAGAGGAGTACTGCTCACATATACCAAAGCGCATGATTAAGAACTGGCGGGGTCATTGTTTGGCAAGTAATAACGCAATGCATGTTTTGTCACGTGACGGTACTCTACGCCATCCCATGTTACACTATTTCCCAAAGTGCTATCCAGCTAGGCCGCTTGTGATCCTTTGTTGTGTGTGTCTCTTTTTCGGGTCGGGCGCCCTAAATGTTGACTTGTCCTTTCTTTTTGTCGGCAGCAGCGGCCCTCACCCCCTTCACCGTCACCCGCAGGATCGGGCACCCGTACCAGAACCGCACCCCGCCCAAGCGCAAGAAGCCGCGCACGTCCTTCTCACGGGTGCAGATCTGCGAGCTGGAGAAGCGCTTCCACCGGCAGAAGTACCTGGCTTCGGCCGAGAGGGCGGCGCTCGCCAAGTCCCTCAAGATGACCGACGCCCAGGTCAAGACCTGGTTCCAGAACCGCAGGACCAAGTGGAGGTGAGTGACGGCCAGGCCGGGGCGCGGGTGTCGGGAGCAGGCCCGGCGTCTCATGGGGGGTGGTCATGGCATTTGTAGAAAAGGTGCCCCAGCCGAATGAATGGGGACAAAATGGTGTGCAAGCACCCCTGCCCCCCCCCCCCCCCCAAAATAACGCCCATGGGTAGAGGAGGGCACTGGCGAAAGACTTGAGGGCCCTCGGGGCAAATACGAGCCACTGACCACTGCCTTTACCAGTCATGGGGGTGAAAATGGGACCGACACCAAGTAAGTGGGCCAAGCGAGGTGGCACGGAGCAGACATGGGCAGAGTCGATGTGGGGCTGGCATCAGGCAGGAGGCCCACGAGACTTGGGGCATAATTGACAGAACGTTTCCCAATGGGGTTTTGCCAATATAAAACGCTTCTGTGAATCGGGCCCTTAGTGGAGTAGCTCACGAGGTAGATGGGGGAGGGGGTGCTTCTGTGTACGATGTCCAAGAGGAGACGAGCAGTGCCCCGGTGAACCCGAATCCTGATAGAAATGAACAGTAAGAGATAGTCCGCGAACCCATGCCAATACCGTGGGGTTCAAAGTGGGAAAGAGCGGTCTTTAGACTGCAGAGGGGCAAACTATGTGGAGTGTTAACTGAAAAGCGTGGCAAGCCGTGGCCACGCAAGTGGGGACGAGTTACAAGGAAAGCCGCGCGCAGGGGAAGCGGCCACGGGGTGTGCGCGGGAAGCGCGGAGGGGAGCATGGGATGTATGAACATGGGATGCACACCGCGCACACAGGAAGGAGGCGGGCGCGTGAAGCTGTGTTCACCGGTTACGGGAGACTCGGGGCACACGGTGTGTGTGTACGCGTAAAGTACGGCGTACACCGGAAGCACGGAAGAAGCATGCGTGTGCACGAGGATCACACGGGGCGTAGGGCAGAGAGAGTCAATGAACAGCGGAAAGTGTACTGGAGAAGCTTGGCAGCGTACCCATAGGTCGGAAGTACAGAAGGTACACGAGAAACGGGGCACAGGGCGCACCTGGGCACACGCCGGGTGGCCAGCTTAGACCACAGAAGACAACGGATCTATGTGGGGCAACGTAGGCCCCGGAATTGCAGTCGGTGGGGGCCCTGCGACGGCAAGAAAGGCTCGAAGGTTTTCGCCCCATTTAAATGCCCGTCATCTTCACCTCACCTCCCCAGAGTGCACCCCCCCCCCCTACCCCTGTTGCTCTTCTAGTTCAGGGGTTCGAACCCTCCGCCCCCTTCGCCTATAAATGACGTGGCAGATCCGCCATGATTACAAATCTTAACACCCGGGTTGAATTATTTTTACAGATCATACCATATTGTGCTGCCGTAAATTGCATGCTTACTCGCTGACGTCAGAGGGCCAAAAGAACGAATCCGCAGACCCAACTGCGTGAGTGCGCGCGCATGGAGGGCCTGATTCGCAGGAGTATTCGCCCTGTGAACCAGGCCCGGGACACGACATGAAAGTGCAAGGGCAGGACTGTGTATTGCACCCGGCACTTCGTGTAGTCCTGCGCACGGCGCTCCGTGTGCTATACAACAACCCAGAGAGCCACGCTCGCCGTTTACTTCACTAGCGATTAGATGAGAATTGCAATAACACGTCTAGCGTCGCACTTCATCGATTCGCGCCTGAAAGGTGGGGGCGGTGGCTGGTCCCAGCCTGCCGCTGTTGGTGTGTGTTTGTGCATTGAGCGCGGTTATTTCGCTTACATTTTGTATAAGGTTCGGGCATTTATCAAAACGTGCCCCCACTCCCGACCACTTTTCGAGTGTAATGTGGTAAAAAGACCTTCATTTAAATGAAACAAAACCGTGTTAAATAATTGTACAATCGGCCCCTTTTGGGCGGTGCTCGGAGCTCCGCTGAGCCATATATCGCGATAGTCGTGTGCTTATAATTTATTCCCGTGAACAGTGTTTCAACTCCACAGTAATGGCAGCCTTCTTCGGTCAGAGAAGGGCGGTCGCGTTTAGTCGAATGATAGGATATGATAGGTTATTTATAACGCACTTATTATCCAGAGGTTTATAAGCGCGGACCCGGGGATCGAACCTGTGTTGCTTCGGTCAGCTTGCTTCCAAGAATCACTAACATTGTATACAAAGGAAATTGGCTCCGAGGGGCCCTGCACACATAGAGGGTGGGGGTTGAAGGGGGAGGGGGGGGTGATCATCACTTAGAGGAATAAGGCAAAACCCCACGGAAAAGAAAGGCCAATGCGTCACCACTTCAAATTACACCACCTTATTTTTAATTATACTTATATTGTTTGCGAAATATATATGTGTGCAAATAATGACGAGCAATTCCTTATTGGTATTGGGGTTGTGGGGGGAGGGAGAACACTTGACACGCTACAGGCGGGAGCAATATCACATTTAGTTAGTCCTACGAAGGCCTGCATTCACTGCACCGCCTGGCCGTGTTAATATGTTTCCAAACATCCCAGCCTTTTTCACTAAGAGACCAACATGCAAAGTGCCGTTTTTATTGTTGTTTAAAGCGGTGCATTGTAATGCTAGTGTGTCATAGTTCTACATATTTCAATTTTGTTTACATTTGTAGGAATATATATTTGAGTGTTTTTAAAATGAAAAAAATATATATTTAAGAGTGTGTTTTTGAAATGAGAAACAGCAGAGCGTGACATGTTCGTAATATGGCCGTGACATTGCCCGGAGCTGGCTGTGCTGGGCGCTGGCCGCCTGTGGCAGCCGTGCGGCCGGGCCTGGGTTTGTGGAGCTGTCTCTCGCAGTGCAGTGTGCCCGTCTGCAGTGCAGGCCTAACGCAGTGTCTGTCTTGTTTGCTTTGCAGGAGGCAGACGGCGGAGGAGCGGGAAGCGGAGAGGCAGCAGGCCAGCCGACTCATGCTACAGCTGCAGCACGACGCCTTCCAAAAGTCCCTGAACGACTCTATCCAGCCCGACCCCCTGTGCCTGCACAACTCCTCGCTCTTCGCGCTGCAGAACCTGCAGCCCTGGGAGGAAGAGGCCTCCAAGATCCCGCCCGTCACGTCCCTGGTGTGAGGAGACCCGGGGCCTACCCCAAGAAAGTACTGCATGGCCCAAACCGCCGAAGCGCTGCACAGGGGCGTCCCAGGGCCCCGCCCCGAACGGACCCCGTGCTGTGAGGCGGTCTTTTTTCTGGGCCCGACTCCCGCCAACAGGAGGCACTCCATGGGAAAACAGGGTGTTCTGGGGCCAGTTTGGTGTTGACTCTCAACCGACCTGCTCCCCCCTCCCCTGGACATGCACCAGCCCACCCCCCCGCTTGTGAACAGAGCTGGTGTGTTCTTCGGCGGGACAGATTTTTGGCCTCCATGAGTGCAAAAGGGCGGGCTGAACCCTCCCCCAGCCAGACACCCGGGAGAGTAGTGCCGCCAGACACCCGTGCGAGCAGAGCCGGAGGCCCCTCGAAAGGGGACCGAGCGGGTGCACAGAGGCAGCCCCGAAACGGTGTATTGCATATTATTGTGGAGGGCCTCCTCTGCGTTACGTGGGCTCGCCATCTTCAAGGACGACCTTCCACCCACCACGAGTAAGCACATGAATGACTCGACTGTTCACACCTCCCCGCCCCCCAAACCCCATAAGGGCTCCAGAACGTAGCGGAGATCCGCGCGACCCAAGGCCCAGTGTTCACCACCCTGCTGCGTCCCTGCTTCAGGTAATACCCGTTAGATGCCACCCGATGGGAGAAGTCCGCGGACCCGCACCCCATGCCCTCGCCAGGTTGTTTGGGGGCTCGCTGCCTAGTGGCTCAAGGAGTCCAGGTCTTTCTCCGTGGTTCTGGCTGGGTTGCTGTTCCACCCAGGTACCCCACGCACATGGGCACGAGCAAAAGCTAGCACTGGAGTCACAGACAGAGCTTCCTCTCCGGAACAGACTCACTTGCGACAGACGCCTTGACGAAGAGAACATATTTTAACGTGAAACCTTTTCCGAGGCGCTCATAATGCCCCGACATCAAGCGAACCGCCTCCCAAGGCCCGCCCAGCAGGAGGGCAAACACACATACAGCGTGCTTGGAGAGTGTGATGCTTTATTCGTTATTTTGCGTATTTCAATGTCGATGTTCTGGTAAATATGAGGAAAACATGTTTTGTAAAAAAAAAAAAATAATAATAATAAGTATATATTGATTTAATTTATTTCTGCATCGCAGCTCAAAGCACTGTCAATATAAATTTATAAATATAGATTGCTGTTTATTATTTATGTTACACGGAGCACAGAGAGTTTATCTTGACCGTTGAACAAATATTTATTGCAGATGTTAGTCAGCTTTGGCGCGCAGCCTCGCGCACGGAAAGGCGCGGGCGCGAGGGCCGCTGCCTGCTGGCGCGTGCGGGAACGCTTATTTATTAACGCCCTTTTACTGACGCATTTTCCCACATAACGGCATTCCCAATTTGCATAAACACCAAACAACTTTTAAAGACACGGTATCGAAAAAGCGCCTTACGTTTCATAATGAGAAAAAAAAGACCTGGTTGTGACAGGATCTATGTATAAAAGTTTGTACTTGAGGAAATGTGTAAATAAAAATGGCCTTTAAATATGGACGTGCCTTTTGCATCGGAGAGAGAAAGAGTCCGGCGGTGAATACGCGCATGTGATGGCGAGTATGACATGAGCGCCTATGCAATCACGCCAGGGAAGGGGGTCCCTCCAAGCGACACATTAAGGTGTTGTTTGACCTGTTCAGGGTTATGGTGGAACAGAGAAACGCGAGCAGGGCGGGCCTGGTGCACACCGAGTTCTTCCCATCGAAGAACGCTTTTGTAAATCAGGCCCAGCGTCGGACTCCGTTTCCCAATGGGCCGGGGCGTGTAGGGTCTGCACGGTGGCACATGCTTTGTTGTTGTTATTTGTTTTCTTTAATAAGTGCCACGTTCTTATTATGAACAATGCTTTGCAAACCACGGCCGCCCTTTTCGTAGGGATTGGGGAGGGGGGGAGGGAGAGGGCGGGGGCGGGGGGTGTACGGCTTTGTTGTAAATATCTACATTTTCCCAGAACATGCAGCACTGTGATTTCAGCAGAACTTGGGGGTGGAGCTGGACAGGGCGTAAGAAAAGTTCCAACTGGCGTCAAATGACATTGGCTAAACGCCAGCCCATACGCTATCATGTAAAACACGTATTGCACAGGTTTCAAAACTCCCAATTCATGGGGAGGGGTGTGTGCTTGAATCACAGGAATGACACCAGGGTGTGGTTTATGGATTTCGACCAAAGCAAAGGGAACGGCAAGATGTAACATTGGTAGTTTAGGCTCCCTTTTAAGCGCGGCCACCCTGCTCAAAGTGCAGCATGCGATGGGCTGGCTGCGGCTGGGCGCCCATTGCTCCGCGCCGCAAACGACAGTCACAGGAGGCAGCTGTGAACCACCGGAACCCACGCCCTGTGTGTTATGAGCAGTCTCCCTTCACAGGCAGCACGTGGACACAAACCACGGGCCAGTGGCCACTTCTGCGCGTTTAGTTCTGCCGTGTTCACAACGCCACAAGCCGGCAACTCTATAGAACAGCATGCTTTTAACCCCTTAAGTGCCAGGCTACTGTACAAGACTAAGCAAAAAGGACGAGAATCGCGTGTGAACATTACAAAATGTCTTTAGTGACCCCCAACCCATCTACCGAACAACGTAAAGGAAGTTTAGTGGATGCTTTGGTTGCTATAATCCACACGATATGCTGGAAGCATTGCAAGTACGTTTCTCAATATATTTCGTTCCATTTCAATCAACACATTCGTTGCCCGCCATGCCAAACCATGGTCCAGACTAGAAAAAGCAACGTCCCGCTCTTGTGAGTGGCAATCGAGAATGAGCCGATATTGTGCATTAAATTGACATCACATGTTGAGCTACTATTTTTTGAGGGTTTTGAGGGCTTCAGACACTGAACTACTGTACTACTGAACGCTCCTCCTCGCCCAACAGGCCTCAAATCTTTGAAAAATACACCACTCCAAGCAATGTATAGTATACATCACAGCCCCAAGAACTTGGAGCCCCCGACCAATGCATCCTCACACGAAGGGGGAGGGGGGTGGTCTTCAACCGGTGGGGCGATGTCCAGGGCAGGCGCCAAGTTCTTTAACACGGGATTACAGTGAGTGTTTTTAATGGAAAATATAATCATTTATAGCTTGTGGGGCAAATAACAATATTTTTTCTCAAGGGGGGGGGGATCAGCACAACAAAGTTTGAAGACCTCTACACTATGGCCTCCCTTTCCCTCTCCACCCACCCCCTGCCCGCCCCCAGGCAGATACATCAAGTGCCCGGCCCTCAAACCAGCGAGACCCAGCCTGGCACATACTTCCGGTACAGCAAGACAGTCTTGCCTCTGCTCTCCGTCTCGACTAACCAGACCCAAGCACACCCCTGACCCTTCCTTATTTTTCAGCTCCAAAAGGCACGCTTTTGTTCTGCTGCCATGAAGCACAGGGGCAGATGGTAGGCTCTTTCTTTGCACGTGCAGGATAGAAATAGATAGGTAAGGCCAACACAAGAACATGTGTAGAGCGAAATAACGAAGATGAACTATTTTAAACCCAACTTCTCAACCTGCCTCCGGGTGCCTGGCGCGCCACCGTTCCTGGCCGGCTCCCTACTCTGCGAGGAGAGGGCGGCGAGTTCAGCGCCCATGACCCGCTGCTGAATGTACTCTAAGGCCCGTAGGTCACGCACGGGCCTCACGCAGCGCAGGAGGGGCGCGCAGCTTCGACCACTCGACGCCTTCCACGGGTTCAGAAGCGTGAACGGCAAAGGGTTCCACCGGAAACGGACAGCGCTAGACCTCGCCGAAGCACTTATAAAAAATGCGCGCATTTAATGTAAAAAAAAAAATACGAACATGTTTACAACACCGTGATATGTATTGAAAATATTGTATATATATATATATATATACTCTCTGCACCAACGGAAAGCTCGGCCACGTTTCACTTAGTTTGCCATTTAGATTGCATGCGTTGTTTACACATCATATATGCGCACAACGTAGAGACCGGAGGGAAGCGTAATGCCGCATCATCGTGCAGGTAATCGGTGGAGGTCCTGCAGAACGATCCCCACGCACGCACGTGCGCACAGCTGCCACTGGGTCGTTAAATGGATGAGACACTAAGCCAAAAGGGGTTCAGCAAAAGCTGGATACCAGGGCAATGCATTGGTACACAAAGGGCATTTCAACGGAGGGGGGGGGGGGTCATTGGTGTAAACACAATTATTTATTCAAAAAATGAGTCCCATATAAGATTCAAACACCCTCACAAACCATATCTCGACGAATAGACGCTACAGCCCGACCTAATCCCACGCAATAACACGAATTACGCAGTTGTATATAGTACGCTGACGCGTTATATATGTTTATGATTGGCAAAGACTCGTTATATTAATCTATAAAGTCTGTCTGCTTAGGCGTCCACAGGTGAAAACACGATTCTGCTTATAGATTCTACAGTGCTTTCTTCCAAATAATATACCCAGGCACAACCTTATTTTAATGTTGTATTCTTCTTTTCAACACAAAACACCTATTAACGTGAGGCCGTTCGTATGGTCTTTCATTCCACCCCGCTTTGTCAACAATCGTCTTGATCTTTTTTTTCTTGTACTTTTCAATGAACTTCTTTCTTGACTTTAACCCCAATTTCTGAGCTCACGCGCGGGTTTCTTTGCCCTCTACATCTTCTTTGGGAGGGAATAATACAAGGTAAGGTAATCCGCCATTTTATACAGAGAGCCAATGATGATAATCATAATGATGCGTTATTTATATAGCGCTTTACTCCAAAGCGCTGTACAGAGCACATATTTACATACAGTATCACCCAACCGAAATTGGTACTCATTTATCGACCTCGTAAGGATGAAAGGCTGAGTTGGCCTTGCCCGGATTTGAACCTGCGACCTGAAGATCATGCTCAGATCGCAGCAGTGAGCGCACACAGGTTGAATCGGTAAGCACTCTCTGAGGTATTAAGCAGCCCTCATTTTTCTCACCACGATTACTTGGACGAAAGCACTATACGATCTATAAGCAGACATATTTTACTTGCACAACAACATATAGATGTATACTCATATAAACTGTATACATACACATTACACGCTTAAATAAATGACCCTGGCACAATTGGGAATTACTACATTAAAAATGCCATGCATCTAAATCTCGTGATCTTCAGGAAAAGTCCTCAGGATTTGTGCAACAGGTCAGAAGAATCCAATCTTTTTCCTGGGTGATTTCCAGGTTTGCTAATGCGCCAGAACTTGAATTCGAGAGAACTTCTGGCTCACGAGCACAGGGCACAATAAAATGGAACGGAACGCCCTCTAGGGGATTATCCCCTAGAGGGCGCTCGTGTAGAGGGATAGAAGTTTTATGGACAAAGCTATTTGTCTTAATGGCAAGTCTGGTCGTTGAGTGAGCTGCCATAGGTGGGGAGGGGGCGGGAGGGCTTAACGGCAGTTTCCAAGCTTTACAGACCAGTTATTTTTTTTCCATGAACGAGGAAAGGAGTGTAGATGGCTACCTGGTGGGGGTCCAGGTTTTCTCACCCAGGTGCATCCCTGACTCAGGTTTCTTGTCTGCCACCCTATAGGGTGTTTCAAGGTACGTCGCACGCACTAATCTCTTTCCATGTAACATGGCATTGCAAATAAGAGGGGCGCAGTTACACACCTTCAAGGCAGTGGTAGAAGTGTACTGTAAAAAGTAGTGAAACTGTGGTCTCGGCAGGTGAGAGGGTAGGCGGAAGCATAGTGCAGCATGTGGCAAGTGTTGTGGCCGTGGCATTGTAATAGTCTATGTGACTAGTAACTAAGGCTCCTATTACAACTGTACACTTGCACTGCGCATGAATGGACAAATCCTCTGTACAGAATGGTGAACAGGGTTGTAAAAAGTAGAGGAATTGTAAACAGAAAAATAAAAGCAGTGGAACACCGCTCCGGACCGTCATTGCTTCAAGGAGACGAGCTCTCACGATTAAGGAGGCAGCACGCGCCTTTCATTTTGCCGGCCCCTTCTATGCGCAGTCACCCGTGCCCGACAGCCCTTTGCCGAAGCGGAGAATGTGCAATGACGCCCCTCTTAAGGTATCTCCTATCCCCAGAGAGCTTCTACTTTTTACTATTGTGCGTCACAAAGAGACAGGGGATTGATTTCTTGTGCACAAGAAGGGTCGGTCGGATAATAGAGCCAGCATCTCAGAATAACCAGATGACGGCACTGCACTTCAGCAGGAGGGTGGAAAATAGCCAACTGCTGAAGAAAGAATGTATGCTTCCAAGAACTAAGCGCAGCAATGTCTCTGGTGCAGTGGGTGATGTGATATAGGTCTGGTGGCTAGAATGTTAGTGTGCTTGGGTTCTGAATGTTACTGAGGGGGCACTTGAAGTGAGAGTAGCTGGCTGGATGGATGGGTGCGGGGGACCAGTCTTCGCCATACATATGTTCCTGTCTTGGGTTCCCTACCCTCTTACCTATGACCTACGAACCTGGAGGACGAAGCAGACCAATGCACATTAAAGCACGACGGGCTGGCCACTGTAGCACAGGCGCCATGCCAGTCAAGAGAGGCGTTGTATGAACATAATACCGTCCTGGCAGTGGGTGCCTGCACAGGACAAGCTTCATCGGTTTGCCAGCCTTGGCGCCCCCGCCTTTCCCATGAGGTGTTCCAGGTGGAGCTGGGAGGGTGTTTGGGACCGCCCAGACAAACCAAGGAATCCAGAGCGAATGCTTCGTTAAGAGCGGCCCAGCGGGCACAAAGGAGACTGGACCTGCACCAGAAGGGAAGCAAGCTGAGGCAGAGCACCCTGGGTTTCCTGTTCAGAACTCCATCACAAGGGAAATGGTGACGTCACATCTACAACGAAGAATGCATCCTGCGTATGCGTCAGGGCATTGGTGTGGGTGTGGCCAGTGACCCGCGCCTGTCACGGTACCAGTAACAAGAGTTCTTTTATCTGCTGACAGAAGAGATGATGCCAACAAGTTCTAGCCTTCAGGGTTGAGTTGGGAGTCCAGTAACGAGCGTGATGTTCAGCAGAGAATACTGCCCAGCACACTGTCAGGGAGTGGAGGAGTGAGTAGCAGAGGAGATCGGATTATCGGAAATCCTCCGACATGGAAGGAGTTTGATTTCGGCTAAGGAGTAGTGTAATGGACCCAGTCAGGTTTGGCTGGGTTTTGATGATAGTGGGTAAATGTTGTTGTGCCTGTTTCTTTTTGGTTTGTGTACCTTGTTTTGGTGTGTTGTGGCCCGGCTGTAGAGGGCTAGGTTGTTTCCCGGGGTGGTATGAGTTAATTATGTTGAGGCCGATGTTTGTGCTCCATTTCGCATGTCTGTGTTCTGGCCTCACCCCATTAACTTCCCCATGTTACATTCATTGGTTTATGAACCAATTGCTCAATTTTAGGAATTCTACATAGAACTTCCTTACAGTTGACATTTGGAGTTTTGGTGATATTGGTGTCTCGGGGGGCTTAATGGGAACACTTTGGGACAATTTCGTTTTTCAGAGGTGCAAGACATTTTTTAGTTTTGCAGTGTTTAGGAGGAACAATTTGGAACAATGTAATTTTTCAGAGGTGCAATCAAAACCATTTTGTTTTGTAGTGGTTTAGGAGGAACACTTTTGGACAATTTTGCGTTCCAGTGGTGCAAGTGTTAAGGATTTTAAAGATGAGGCCCACTCCAGACCAGGACTCTTTCTACTGGCCAGGGATGCGGTGCACAATAAAACGCTTTTAAGTTTATTACATTCAGATTCTATTTTTGAGAAGGCAGCCAACCTGTCTCACACCCCTTTTGATGTACACCCCATGCCGCAATGGACCATGAACCAGGCAAGTGCGTAATAATGAAATATTTATTTATTTAATTTAAAAAAAAAAAAATCAAACTCATTCCATGTAGGGCAGTGATCACCAGTGTGATGATAATTACACAGTAAAAATATAGGATACACTTAGTTTAACCTTCTAGCATCAGATACACAATGCTCACATGAATGAAAGCAAGATTACTTTTGGGTAGTATTTTCAAAATGGCACCAGAGTTAGGCATCCCCCCTGTAACACTCCCTCAAACCCCTGTTTGTGTGGGTGGAGAGGAGTAGCAAGGAGTCAGGTATACTAGGCGAAAATCAAAATGAAAATCCGACCTACCACCCCTAAATGGGAGGTCAAAACCGGCTCTTGAAAAATGAGCAAAATGGCACTCGGAATTACTGAATGGTTATTTTACATGTGCGGTTGAACGGATAAGACAAGAATGTGTGTGGCTCTACTAAAGAGGCAAGAAAACTTACAAGCTACAAGGCAAGGTACTAAACAACAGGCATACAGTTTAGAAAATAGACCTTGGGAGGAAAACCAGTGCAGCAGGAATCACAGGTGGCAAAGTTGCAATTTCTTAGTTTTCACAGGTTTAAAATAGGCGAACAACTTCAGAAATTAGCTAAACAGAGAGAATTGAAAATCGGTTTTGCTGCAGAGGTACAAAGGCACATGACAGGTATGATATTAAAGTGAAAGGGTGACTCTGGATTGGGGACAGAATGGGATTCTTAAACGGAAGGGAAAAATCGGATTTTTAAACAGGAAACACTTTCACAGGCAACTCGGTTTTGTGTTCATTTTAACATATTGAAGGGATCGGATGGTTTGCAGTGATTTCTCGCAGGTGTGTGTGCTGTTCAGTTTGCTCACAGTTGAGCCGTCTGTGCTCAGGTGTGGCAGGCCTGAGGTCTTGAGGGGCATTTCAGGGCGGAAGGAAATGTGCATTGGTGGTATGGTTGGTTAGTTAGTTTGTTCTCTTAGAAGCATGGTTGTGCTTGAGTGTGGCAGGCCTGAGGTTCTGAGGGGGCAGCTCAGGACAGGTGGATGTGCTGTTTGTTATTTTAGGTCCTCAAGGGTTTTCCTGTTGGTTGTGGGTCAATGTGAGGAACATTAGTGTCCTTGTTCCACGTCAGTGGGCTCTTTGTTCTTTCTTTCCTCATTAGTGCAGTAGTAGTCGAATGAGGATGATAGTTGATATTATTTTCGGATTTATGTGAGTTCATCTGGTGTGTGTTTGCGGTACAACTAGTGGATTTGAATGGTCTTCAATCTTTCGTTGTACACCAGTTCTGGATAAGTGTCCTAGGATTTTGTAGTCTGGACGTTGGTCTGTAGAGGGTGTTACCTTTATTTTCCTATGTGTACCTTGGAATCTGGCGTTTCCTGCGTTGTTGGCCACTTTGTGAGGAAGGCTGGGATGCGTGATGTTTTTGAGATGGGTGTTGGCGTTGTGGGTCTTCTGCTTTCATTCTTCCTCAAGTTTGTGTGTGTTTAAGGGAGGGATAAGTGTAGCAATGTGTCTGGTGCAGTGGGTGATATCATTGGTTCTGGTGGCAAGAATGTTAGTGTGCTTGGGTTCTGAATGTTACTGTTGGGGCAGTTGAAGTGAGAGTAGCTGGCTGGATGGGTGCAGGGGACCAGTCTTCACCATACATATTTGTGTTCCCTACCTTCTTAACTGTGTATCTACAAACCTGGAGTGCTAAGCAGACCAATAGACAATAAAGCATGATAGTGCTTACCTTACGAGTACTCTTCCATCATTTCACTAAACCCATAAAGCTTGAGGTGGAACAACTCCATACATCAAATAAACAGCATTGGTTTTGAAGCCACCCCCACAAGTCGCATTAGAGGGAGGTCTGATGTAACGTGCTTTGGTTGGTCGTATTTGTATGATATGGCATTTATAACGCGCCTATACACAAATGTTTTAAGGCACGACGAGGCAAGGGAGGGGAAACAGAGGGAAGACAGAGATAACAATCTTACTAGGCCAGGTACATTGAGATCGCACAAGTGCAGGGGAGGAGGGAAGGGGAAAGAAAAGTGCGGGGGGGGGGAAAGAGAGGGGGCAGTGCAGTACATAGGATAGCAGTAAAATAAATAAAGACAAATAAAAGTGCGGTGGCAAGTGCAAAGGTAAGTGCAGACATAAGGTGTCAAGTGCTAGTAGGGGCTGTAAGGATACAGAACCAGTCCCCAAGTGCAGGGATGTCATGGGGTAGTGCAGGTGTGCAACTGGTGGGGAGCGGAGCTGGGCCCGAGATCAGAGGGTAGCCAGGTAACCAGTGCAGTTTTGGATTCAGCCAGATCAGCAAGGGAGAGGAGGAGAGAAAGCAGAAGCAAAGAGGATGGTCTTGAGGTGCTTCCGGAACGGGAGATGGTTCTCCTCAAGTTTTAGGGAGGCTGTTCCAGAGGGAGGCCCCAGCAGAAGAAGGAGATCTACCACCAACTCGCTGCTTGGAGAAGCGACTAACCCTGAGGGAGTTGGAGGCGGATGAGCGAAGAGCTCAAAGAGGAAGATATTTAGGAAGAGAGAGTTGAAGGTATTGAGGTCCTAGGCCCCAGAAGGCCTTGTGGACAATGCAGAGGGTTTTGAACTTAATCCTTGCCGCCACTGGGAGCCAGTGCAGAGATTTCAGTCCTGGAGAGATACGATCCCTGGACTTGAGGCCAAGGCCAAGTCTCACAGTCCTGTTTTGGATGAGTTGCAGACGGCGGAGAGTAGAGGCAGGCAGATTTATAAAGAGGCTGTTGCAGTAGTCCAGCCTAGAGAGAACCAGAGCTCTGGAGACAGTGAGCATCTGGGGAAGGAGAGGAAAGGAAGAATACCTTTGAGGAGGTGCAGCTGGTAGTGTGACTTCTCTGAGACGTCAGAGATGTGAGGAGAGAAGGAAAGTGTGGAGTTGAAGATGACCCCGAGGTTTTTAGCATCACAGGTGGGAGCAGGAAGAGGGCCAAGAGAGGCTGGCCAGAGAAAGACAGGAAAGGAGGGAGCAGGTGTGCCGATGAGGAGGATCTCGGTCTTACTTGCATTAAGGCAGAGATCATTGGTGGCACACTACTTCTGCATGGCGGACAGTCAGAGATGAGAGAAGGAGAAGAGGTGGCTGAAGGGAGCCTGAAAATGAGCTGAGTGTCATCCGCATAGCACTGAAAGTTGGGGCACAGAGCGACAATGCGGTGGGCAAGAAGTGCCAGGGATTGGTTGAACAGCTAGGGAGAGAGGTTAGACCCTTGGGGAACACCACAGGTAGAGATAGAGATAGAAGAGATGAACAACCCAAGTTGGACCTGGGAGGGTCAATCAGAGAGGAAAGAGGTCAGCCAAGCCTGGGCCTGATCGGTGATACCCAGGTTATCACGGGGACGGTTGAACAGGATGGCATGGTTGACCGTGTCAAAGACAGAAGAGAGATCAAGTAAGATGAGGACACATGGGGTGTTGGAATCGAGGTTGGAGAGCAGGTCTTCATGGATGTTCAGGAGAACAGTTTCCATGCTTCTGGCAGCTCTGAAAACAGACTGATGTCATGGAGACAAACAACAGATTCAGAGTGAAGATTAAGCTGGGAGATGGACAGCTTTTCCAGGAGTTTGCCCAGTGATTGAGATTGGACTATAGTTAGCCGGGCAGGAAGGGTCGGCAGAGGCTTTCTTAAGAAGAGGCTGCACAGGGGAGTGCTTCAGGGGGAGGGGAAGACTCCAGTGGGAAGGAGTGGTTGCAGAAATCAGCCAAAGCAGGAGCCAGTGTGTCAATGTGATCCTTGATGGTTTTGGAGGAACAGGGGTGAACCTGTTTTGACGAGACTTTCATAGATTAGACTTGTCTAGAAACCTTGTCTGAGGAGAAAGGGGAAATGCAGAGAAGGAGGGGTCGAAGGAGGGCCAGAGGAAGAACAGGGAGTAGAGGTAGGAGGGGGAGAGGAAGAGAGAGAGGATAGGATGTCCTGAGTTTTAGAGATAAAATGACAAGCCAGGGCCGTGCAGAGGGCCTGGGAGGGGACAGGAGAGGTAGATACCGCAGCAGGATTGGCCAGTTCCTTGCAGATTTTAAAGAGTTCAGCCGAGTTGTTAGATGCCGCGGAGACGCGGGCTTGGATGTAGGTTCTCTTCCTGGTGTGGACAGAGAGCCGGTATTGACTAAAAAGTGGCAGCCTCGAGAAGTGGCAGTCTTGCTCAGCATAAAAAGTGACCTATCACTTTATAGTCTCCTGCATAACCGATTGACATCAGTAGTGGAGGAAGTGTCATATTTGCCCACATTTTCCTTTTATCTGCAAATTGATTGCAGTGATTTACTGATCAATTGATTGATTGATAAATTATTTAAAATACAAATGTTTAAAGGTGCAACCAGGCAAGGGGGCGGGAACATAGGAGAAAAAGATAAATTATCTTACTAGGCCTAGTATCATTTAGATCGTGCAAGTGCATAGACAAGAAGTGCAGGGGACGGGAGTGGGGAGAAGTGCAACCAGAGCAACAGGGCCCTGAGTTAAGTGCAAGGAGGGCTGGGTCTCCCAAGGGAATCCCACCCAGGTAGGGCAAGGTGGGCACGGATACAGTACAGGAAGACCAGCAGGAAAGTGCAGTTTATGACTTGACCGGTGGGGGGCTTGTGTCCTGTATATCTCAGAAAAACACCAAGCAGCCAGTCAGAATAACAATGCAGGAGGAGGGGAAGGTTAGCAGGGGAGAGGCAGAAAGAAGGAAGAGGCGAAAAGGAAGTTCTTGAGGAGCTTCTGGAACTTAATGATATCTGGTTCAAGGTGGAGAGCGGCAGGGTGGCCATTCCAAAGGGAGGCACCTGCTGAGGAAAGAGATCTACCACCCAATATCTGCTTGTAGAAGTGACTCACCAGCAGAGAATTGGAAGTAGATGAGCGGAGGGCTTTAGAAGATAGTTACTTAGGAAGAGCATTAAAGATAGTAAGGGATGATGCAGAGGGTCTTGAACTTGATCCTTGCAGATACTGGGAGCCAGTGGAGTGATTTCAAAGCTGAAGAGATGCAGTACCTGGGCTTGAGGCCAAGTATACGTCTTGCTGTCCTGTTCTGGATGAGTTGAAGAGGGGAAGGGTATTGTTAGGTAGATTGAGAAAGAGGCTTTTGCAGATATCCAGCCTAGAGAGAACCAGGGCTCTGGAGACAGTGAGCTACTGGGGGAAGGTGAGAAAAGGAAGAATACTTCCAAGGAGGTGCAGTTGGAAATGGGACATTTTGGCAATGTCTGTGATGGGTGGAGAGAAGGAGAGAGTGGAGTCGAATGATGACCCCCAAGAGTGTGAGGGCATAGGGAGGCTGGCCAGAATGAGAGGGGAAAAGTGGGAGCAAGGGTCCCTATGAGAAGCAGCCCTCAATTTTAAAAACCTTTCCGGGACATGTGATGTTCCACACTCCTAAAAATCCACCCCACACACCCACGTTTTCTTTGTGATGGAGTTGCATTATCTCTTTTGTTGCATTATATTGAGACCACCGTTAACCTGGGGAGTTCCTCCCCCCAATCAAGGAGCCCTGCAATACTCACGCTTTTTAGCGCTGGCCTTACTGAAGATTCATATAGAGTCACACAGATCACCCCCCCCCCCCCCCCGTGCTCACAGTGAGCCAAGAACCAGGCTGGGCTATAGAAAATATATTTGTATTCATTTGGAAGATAGGTAATAGAGAACACACTAAAACAACACACACTACCTTCTTTGTGGCTCGCAATGGAACTTGTTACACAAATAAATCATGCAAGTTGGTTGGGAAAAACACAAATCACAATGATTTACTTTATACAGATATCACTTCAAGAAATAAACTGATCAAGGAACAAAAGCAAATCACATATGTAGTGCTGTGCAATTTTGATTTTCATGTGCACTTCAAAAGGCTAGCAGGTTTGTTTATAGATTGGTATAAATGCATATGGTCATTATGATTTTACCCACACTTTTGGTTTAAAATAAACACAGGGTGATTTAGCGTTTGTCTGTGTTGGGGACGTTGGACAGTAAAAATTGGGATGATTTGAGAATTTTGGATTTCAGAGCCCCTCCACTTAAAGACCTGTGTTGGGGAAGCTGGACCCATAGGATCGCCCATTTAAATTACAGGTTATAGTTTTCAACACACACTGGGAATGAGCTTTGTAAATTTCGAATTTTAGCAAAATCCACCCATTTTTGTTCTGCAAGCAGAATCTATTAAATTAACATTTTAAGTGAAATAGGCAAAGGATCTACACTGTTTTGCCCCCCTCCACCCACTATGAGGCGAAAGGATTTATGGCAAGCAGATTTTCCCACTTTTGGTTTCAATTGGCTAAATTCTACTCACATTAAAAGCCTCTGTTTAAAGTTCAGGAATGCCAGATGCATTTCAGGACCCTCTTGGAGGACAGGGCAGGTGTTTGGTCACACCACTCTCAAGGATGGTCCCCAGCAGCAATAGACAGCTCCACCCAGATACAATCCAAGCAATCTCTTCTGGTGTTTCCTTGTGGCTTTCAGATGGTAATTTTCCGCAGCCCTCTCCTTTCCTCAAAGTGCATCCACTTTATATACCAGTGATGACACCATCAATATTAAAAATGTTGGGCAGTGCCCTCTAAGAATTCTCGCAACCACGATTGAACACATTTCTAATGCAAAAAATTTCATAATTCCAGCAGCTAGTAAAAATAAGAAAAAGTGCCAATGCAATCTCTTCCAACCATGTTTTTTGTTTAAAGTGCTAGCGCATCATGGACCATGTAGTCTTGGTCAAAAACACCCTTCTCTCTACCCCCAATTCCAGCCTCTCTCTAAGGATTGGTTTAGGAGTATGGAGCAGACATATGGCAATTCCTTTTTTTCATCCCCTTTTCCTTTCATGTCAACTATTGGCAAAAATCTAGTTATGTGTCAAAAACGTAGTGATTTTGCTAGTAACTGCCTATATATGTATATAATTGTACTTCAAACACTTTCTCTAGTGGTGCTCAACCTCTATTCAGCGGGTGCTCGTGTAGGTTTAGAGAAAACCAATATTATGCACACACTGCTGTAATGTTGTGAAGAAATGCCTTCTGTTAGTCACTCTAACACATACAGCTTTAAACACAAGCACTCAGCCCCACACAATGGTGCTAAAATGTTACTTTTATTGATTATTAAACAACATTTAAAATAATACAAGTCAGTACGGACTTACAAACTTGTAGCAGGGACGGTTCAATAGCCACTGTTCTGTGCCACGCGTTCTGTCCCTACTCGGGGACTTCTTCAGGCTAGTTTTGCAGTTGAAAGCTCTGCAGCCATTTATATAGCGTTCAAACAGGAAGTTGTAATGCAACCAGTCATGTGACTTTCTTACTACCATATATTATGGTTACGCTGAGCGGCCATATTGTGCTGGTCATTATTGGCTAATTTCTACTCAGTTAAGTTCTAATAAATATTAGTTCAACATTTGCATTAATTTTACATTTCTGTTTTTTGCACTTATAATGTTGTAAAAAAATCTGGCCACAATTATAAAATATAATTTTTCATTATAAAATTATGATTTCTATGCAGTCCATCCTGCATGGCAGCAGTTAGAAAACTGCTACTTCTGAAGACTGTTAAGGCCACGGCAGCTATGCCTACTCCATAACGTGTTTCTAATGTTCTGAGAACACATTACGTACAATTACCAAGGTGAATACATACAACTATAATGTTGCCCCAGTGGGCTAAGATAGGTTATTATTCTCAATACACATTTCTAATGCAAAAAATGTCATAATTCCAGCAGCTAGTAAAAATAAGAAAAAGTGCCAATGCAATCTCTTCCAACCATGTCTTTTGTTTAAAGTGCTTGCGCATCATGGACCATGTAGTCTTGGTCAAAAACGCCCTAGAGCATTTAGAACCTTTAAGTTCAAACACATTAGTATTAATCCACACGGGTTCTCTAAACTTCGTACCAACTCAATGAAGCCCGAGTGGGCAATAGACAGACCCATTCACAATTTCACATACTAGTACAAAAATATTAGTACACAAGTATCAGAATTCTAGCAACTATATCATACAACTAAAGTGTCAGTGCAACGTCTTACCACCATATTCTGTATTCTAAGTATAGATAAGAAAAAGTGTCAGTGTGGTCTCTTGCAGCCATGTTATTTGTATAAAGTTCTAGTGCATCATGGACCATATAGTCTTGACTAGAATGCCCTAAAACATTTAGAATTTTTAAGTTCAAATGCATTTGTATCCATGCACATGTGTCCTCTAAACCTCGTACCAACTCAATGAAGCCCGAGTGGGCAATAGACAGACCTTTTCACAATTTCACATATTAGTACAAAAATATGAGTACAAAATATCATCATTCTAGCAGCCATATTATACAACTAAAGTGTCAGTGCAACTTCTTAACACCTTATTCTAGGTATAAAGTGCTAATGCAGACCATATTTTATGATTTAATATTAGATATGCTTGTTAGCAATCTAAAGTATTATTGCTGTCTCACTTATGCAAACTGAATATCGCCTTAATGGGCAGTGTGACATATCTAACAAGGCCTACAGTGACTTGCCCAATTCTAATATAAAGTGCTGTTGCAGATTATCAAATCCTCATAGTTCTAGCAGTTGTGTTATACAATTTACCATTATCTAGTATCAAGTTTTAACATGTCAAATATACTGTTCCTGGAGATTAGACTTCCCATTTACCTACAGTAAAGGAGTGTCCCTACTCTGTCTCCCAGAAAATGAACACCCAGTTCTTCCTCTGAATTGTGCCCATTAGGACTTTGGTATTGAATGTGATAATAAGTCTAGATTCTAGTTTTCCAACTTTACGTTCTTTGTTACCATCTCTTTTGTGTACCGGTGCACAAGCTAGTGCAAAGAACCTCATTTGGGTAGCATCCTGCAAGTGTTTTTCTGCAAACTGCACCGCCAGCGAATATGCCAATCCCTATTTAGGATAGCCATATAATGTTGCAATATTCGCAACTTCAAATGGCAGATAGCTGCCTCCAAACTGGGCTCCATTACCGGGTTCCTGCAATGGGGACTTACCGGGTCATTCCGACATAGGAGGACCCAGTAAGTCCTCCTTGCAGGAACCATTCCCCATTCCCATTTGAGCCCCCATAGTGCTCAATGCGAATGGGGAGGGAGGTAACAACGGGCACATTACAAGTGTCCCGTTGTTACCTCCCTCTTCCCCTTGCGGGACCCAGAAAAGACGTCTGGCTTTACCAGACGTCTGATCCGGGTCCCGCAAAGGGAACCTCATAATCAGCCCTGACGGAATGAAGGGGACCGCTCCCGTACCGGCCCCCTTCATTCCGTCAGTGCCAGGGTCGTAATGAGGACCATAGAATCGGACAATGGGCCTCATTACGACCCTGGCGGAACGGGTTAAACGGCGCCGTAAAATGCTGCGGCGCCGTTCAACCCGTTACGCCACATCACGAGGTCCCCTCGCGGGACACGTTAAGCACGCCTGGGAAAACCAGGCGTGCATACTGGGTCCCGCGAGGGGAAGAGGGAGCAAACAACGGGCCATCTCGTAATGGCCCGTTGTTTACTCCCTCTCCCATTCCCATTCAGCCCTATAGGGGCTGAAATGGGAATGGGGATGAACCGTGTCCGTGTCCTCGAGTGAGGAATTACCGGGCCATCCGAACTCGGAATGGTCTGGTAAGTCCTCATTCCGAGGACACGGACACGGATGCGGTTTTGCCGGCAGCCATGCCGCAAATTGCGGCATGGCTACCGGCATAACTTGTAATGAGGGTCAATGTTTTTGAAATATGTGCCTAATCTCTTTGCCCTGCTTACAAAATCTACTAATAAATCTGATTGGTCCCAGGTCTTGTGTCTTAGATATTTTCACTTTTAGTACATCTTTTCTTTGTCTAGATAATGTCTGTGTATAGGCCATAATAATTTTAGAGTATGTAGAAAGATGGAACACCAACAACATGAATCTGAAACTAACATGTGTGAGCAGTAAACAACAATTTATTCTTATTAGACTTGGAGGTCTATGTAAGTGGAGATGGAGTGGAAAGCAAACTGATTTGTGCAAAACACAACTGTTCAATGAAACTGGAATTTCAGAAAGAAGCAGAGATAATGGGTGCCCGCTTTTTTGAAAGAGGTTACAAGAAAAATGACATTGGGCCTCATTACGACCCTGACGGAAGACCATGGTGCTATTAGCACCATGGTCCATGCCGGTAAGTTACCGACTCCGCCATGGAGAAAGGGGATATTACCACCCCATTACAAGGTTGGCAGGGTGGTAATTCCCCCTTCCTCCATGGCCCTTCCCCACTTTTTCCCCATAGGGCTCAATGGGAATGGGGATGGCGCTAAGTACGGTGCCACAAATTGCGACACCGTAATTAGCACCAAGGTCCCTTTGCGGGTGCCTACTTTAACGGCTGGTCAACACCAGCCATTAAGGTCGGGTCCCGCAAAGGGACCTTGTAATTAGGTGCTAATAGGTTAATGGCGCCGCAGCCTTTTACGGTGCCGTTAACCCATTAGCGCCTGGGTCGTAATGAGGCCCATTATTAGGGCGTATACACAAACAGCATTTAGACAAAGAATTTTACTTTTGGCAATTTTCTGCTGTGTTTACTAAAAGCACAATAGTTAGAAACATGTACTTTACTCCACAGAGTCCCAATTTAGCCCTCCACCAGTTTGCCAACTCTCAAATGTGGAACATGTTCAGAGCAGCCAGGAACACCTTTTAGCTGCTCATTACAACTCCATAAGTCTCAGGTGGATGAATTTTATATCAACAAAATTGCATGGAAATTATCTAAAAAATGAAACATACATATAATAAGTCTGACTTGTGGTTCATGAGAAAATGCAACAATTGTGATTGTCCATTTAAACAAAGGAAATTTTCATATGTGCAAATATGAGCTTCCCTTCCTCCAGGCTATTTTTCACTGTTAGCCAGCCTTTGACCAGAGTTTATTTTGTTAGCCTCTTTGTTGTTTGAATTCAGAGTTCAGCCTTCATTGCAGCCCCTGTTTTCACACCTCACCCCTACATTCCGGCCATGCACTGACTACAACATTTGGCCTGCACAGAGCTGCCTTCAGAGACAGCAGGTCTAGGGAAATATTTTATTGAAGTTGTAAAGAGTGAGGATGCAAACCAGGCGTTCCGGGGGGGGGGGGGAGTGCTTTGTAAATTCTGGCCAGAGACCCACCATTTGTCCTAGGCTGAAAGGAACTCACATATTGCATTTTCTAAAATCAGCCGTTCTTCCTTGACATAGTGTTTTACTGATTAGTGTTCACTTTGCTTTTGCACTGAAAGTACAGGGCTGTTATTTTCAGTCATTGATGAAATACACTTTTAATTATCTGCTGTTTGTTTTTCTGCTGAAAAGGTGCGTCTGAATTGTCACTGCACACCACTTTTTGATGGTTGGCTGTCTCAGTGAAAATGCTGCATTTATTTCTCAGCCAATAATGTGATGTGCTTTTCCAAACTCCACTTGGATCACATTTTTGTTTCAACTGCAGAAAGACACCCACATAGTCTGTTTAAATAGGCCCCTTTTCAGCGAGCAGGTTTCTGAATGCTGGCAGGTCATTTCCCCAGTGGGCCCTTCAGTTCTGTTGGTTTTCTGTTGCACCAGAGCCTAGGAAAAACTAAACATCCTGTGAAAGATCTGTACCATTCTTTGCAAAAATGCTATCACTGGTGAGATCCCCTTTAAAAAAAAAAATCATAGTAGCTTAAACCACATAAGCTGACATGCCCATTTTAGTGCCAATGACTCCCGTGTATTGACCCGGACACTGAACGGCCCTCATGCAAGTATAGCCAGCTACTTTTTAAACTTTCAAGTCCCAAGTGCTTCTATGAAAGCGTGGACCCAGTCTTTCAGCAATGCTATCAAACAACCAAAAGCAAGACCTGAGATTGCATTATTATAGTAAACTATGTACTGGGATAGGGTAACTGGGATAAGGTACATATTCTTTCTTAGTTTAGCTGGTAGTGCATTTAACAGTGCATTTAACAGGGATGTGCTCTTGAAGGGCTCTTAAATATAAAAAAAAACATAAAGCCATCTCCATTTCAGGGAGAGAAATGCAAGCGGGACAGCAGTTGCTTATATCGCTGTGGACCCACATAAAACTGACATGACAAAATACACTGTTTGGGATTTTGTGCAGCCATGTGATAGGCATTTGCCAGGCACTGCCATCATGGTAAAACCTAGCCATAAAATGGCCACAGCTCGAAAATGGTGCGAGTAAACTGTCCCTACAGTAGCAGGGCTCTGAAAATGCCTTTCTAAAACGGTTTGTGTTTCAATAGCGGCTATTTTTCCGGGCCTATTTTAACCGTGGTATTTTCACCCAAGCTGTTTTTGATGATTTTCTTTTTAATGGGGTGTGGGGGGTACCCCCAACCTCTCCTAACCTACCTCACTCTGCCACACACTACCCCCAAATCCTGTACTCAAACACACAACACATGTATATATATATATATATATATATATATATAAAAAAACGTTGTTAAAGGGACGTTATGGTTCCAAGTAAAACCGAAAAACCGCTGAAATATCGCCAGTTATGGTAAGCTAAGCAACCATAACTCGTGCCACCACCGTGCATTGCTAAGACTAACGCCCAGGACATCAAAGATGACATCACAAATGTCATTGATGACATCACTGATGACATCATATGTCTGGCTCCCCCTTTTTTCCTTTATTGCGATATCTTTGCCAAATGGTTTCCTTCAGTAACAGTCAGGAATTAAAATTTGAAAAGGTACTCTATTTGTAGACTTATCCTTCAAGTATGTTCTTACAGTAATTCCCTTAGGGTCCAGTCAAATAATGTGATGCATATGCATAGGGTAAGTGGCACCTTTCAAATAGAGCAATCATTTCTCTGCATAAACGTAATCAGTTAGAATATGAACACTTTCTGCTACTACTGCTGTTTTTTTCCTTACTTCAAAGTCCTTGTATATCCTCAAATGTGTATGTGTTGTCTCTTTGTGTTTTGTCTATAATAATGCAATTATGTAGTAAATGGGTTTTATTACCTACTTATCACCTGTTTCACAGTACACAAAACTCTAATAAGAAAGCAGTTATCATTTCACTATTCAACATGGCAAGCTTATGAATATTGCACCTCCATCATATATGCTGCACACAATGCCTATATTTCTCCATGAGCAGCTTAGTATACTGGATAGAAGATCATAATAGAATGCTATTTATATCAACGCATTGCTTAATGTATGTACTAATTAGCTCTTGATATTTCTTCCAATATTTCTTGCCACTTTTTGGTCAACATTATAATGAGAATACCTTCTACAGAGTTTTCATGAAAAGTAAATGTACATGTGATGTCATCAGTGATGTCATCAATGACATTTGTGATGTCATCTTTGATGTCCTGGGTGTTAGTCTTAGCAATGCACGGTGGTGGCGTGAGTTATGGTTGCTTAGTTTACCATAACTGGCGAATTTCAGGGGTTTTTCGGTTTTACTTGGAACCATAACGTTCCTTTAACAACGTTTTTTTACTTAATTTCATAGGTTTTTATTAGTGCAACTTTACCATAACATCCCTTTAACAAAGTTTTTTCATTGAATTTCATAGGTTTTTATTAGTGCAACTTATCCATAACATCCCTGTAACGCATTTTTTTTACTGAATTTCATAGGTTTTTATTAGTGCAACGTAACCATAACGTCCTTTTCAATAGATGAAGACCACTAGCATCCTAGGTCCTCAAAGTGGGAACCCCGGGTGGTATAAAAAAGATTTTTCTTCCCAAATCGGTAAGCCTGCGGCGTCCCGATGTAGGAAGGAAAATCTTTTACAAGATGGCCACCATGGAAAGGCAAGGCAAGGTGTATAAAGAGAACACAACAGGGCATCCGCGGGGGGTGGGGGGAACAAGAGGTCAACAAGGGGCATCATAGGAGGGGGGACAAGAGGAAGACACAGGGCTTGAGCGGGGGGAACAGGAAGAAGACACGGGGCATGAACGGGGGGTGGGGGGAACAAGGGAGACACGGGGCATGAGCGGGGGTGGGGGAACAGGAGGGAGACACGGGGCATGAACAGGGGGTGGGGGGAACAGGGGAAACACGGGGCATGAGCGGGGGGTGGGGGAACGGGAGGGAGACACGGGGCATGAGCGGGGGGTGGGAGGGAACAGTTGAGACACGGGGCATGAGCGGGGGGTGGGGGGAACAGGAGGGAGACACGGGCCATGAGTGGGGGTGGGGGGGAACAGGAGAGACACGGGACATGAGCGGGGGTTGGGGGTGAACGGGAGGGAGACATGGGGTATGAGCGGGGGGAACAGGGGAGACACGGGGCATGAACGGGGGTGGGGGAACGGGGGGTGGGGGAACGGGAGGGAGACACGGGGTATGAGCGTGGGTAGAGGGGAACGTCAGGTAGACACGGGGAATGAGCGGGGGGTGGGGGCAAACGTCAGGTAGACACAGGGCATGAGCGGGGGTGGGGGGAACAGGGGAGACACAGGGCATGAGCGTGGGGTGGGGGGGAATGGGAGGGAGACACAGGGCATGAGCGGGGGGTGGGGGGCAACTGGAGGTAGACATGAGGCATGAGCGGGGGTGGGGGAACAGGGGAGACACGGGGCATGAGCGGGGGGTGGGGGGGAAAAGGATGGAGACCCAGGGCATGAGCGGGGGGTGGGGAGGAACAGGGGAGACACGGGGCATGAACGGGGGGTGGGGGGAGAACAGGAGGGATACACTGGGCATGAGCAGGGGGTGGAGGGTAACAGGGGAGACACGGGGCATGAGGTGGGGGGAAAAGGAGGGAGACATGGGGCATGAGCGGGGGTGGGGGGAACAGGGGAAACACAGGGCATGAGCGGGGGGTGGGGCGTACAGGAGGGAAACACGGGGCATGAGCGGGGAGTGGGGGGGGAACGGGGGGGACACGGGGCATGAGCGGGGGGTGGGGGGAATGGGAGGGCGACACGGGGCATGAGCGGGGGGTGTGGGGGAACAGGGGAGACACGGGGCATGAGCGGGAGTGGGGAGAACAGGGGAGACACGGGACATGAGTGGGGGTGGGGGTGAATGGGAGGGAGACACGGGGCATGAGCGGGGGGGAACAGGGGAGACACGGGCATGAGCGGGGGGTGGGGGGAATGGGAGGGAGACATGGGGCATGAGCGGGGGGTGGGGGGGACATCAGGTAGACACGGGGCATGAGCGGGGGGTGGGGCGGAACAGGAGGGAGACACAGGGCATGAGCAGGGGGTGGGGGAAAAGGAGGGAGACATGGGGCATGAGCGGGGGTGTGGGGGAACAGGGGAGACACGGGGTATGAGCGGGGGGTGGGGGGAAACGGGAGGGAGACACGGGGCATGAACAGGGGGTGGGGGGTAACAGGGGAGACACAGGGCATGAGCGGGGGTTGGGGAGGAACAGGAGGGAGACACGGGGCATGAGCGGGGGTGGGGGGAACAGGGGAGACACGGGACATGAGTGGGGGTGGGGGTGAACGGGAGGGAGACACGGGGCATGAGCGGGGGGAACAGGGGAGACACGGGCATGAGCGGGGGTGGGGGGAATGGGAGGGAGACATGGGGCATGAGCGGGGGGTGGGGGGACATCAGGTAGACACAGGGCATGAGCAGGGGGTGGGGAGGGACAGGAGGGAGACACGGGGCATGAGCAGGGGGTGGGGGAAAAGGAGGGAGACACGGGGCATGAGCGGGGGGTGGGGGAACAGGGGAGACACGGGGCATGAGCGGGGGGTGGGGGGGAAAAGGAGGGAGACCCAGGGCATGAGCGGGGGTGGGGAGGAACAGGGGAGACACGGGGCATGAACGGGGGTGGGGGGAGAACAGGAGGGATACACTGGGCATGAGCAGGGGGTGGAGGGTAACAGGGGAGACACGGGGCATGAGGTGGGGGGGAAAAGGAGGGAGACACGGGGCATGAGCGGGGGTGGGGGGAACAGGGGAAACACAGGGCATGAGCGGGGGGTGGGGCGTACAGGAGGGAAACACGGGGCATGAGCGGGGAGTGGGGGGAACAGGGGGGACACAGGGCATGAGCGGGGGGTGGGGGGAATGGGAGGGCGACACGGGGCATGAGCGGGGCGTGTGGGGGAACAGGGGAGACACAGGGCATGAGCGGGAGTGGGGGGAACAGGGGAGACACGGGACATGAGTGGGGGTGAACGGGAGGGAGACACGGGGCATGAGCGGGGGGGAACAGGGGAGACATGGGGCATGAGCGGGGGGTGGGGGGAATGGGAGGGCGACACGGGGCATGAGCGGGGGGTGGGGGGAACAGGAGGGAGACACGGGGCATGAGCAGGGGGTGGGGGAAAAGGAGGGAGACACGGGGCATGAGTGGGGGGTGTGGAGGAACAGGGGAGACACGGGGTATGAGCGGGGGGTGGGGGGAAACGGGAGGGAGACACTGGGCATGAGCGGGGGGTGGGGGGAACGGGAGGGAGACACGGGGCATGAGTGGGGGGCGGGGGGAACAGGGGAGACACGGGGCATGAGCGGGGGGTGGGGGGAATGGGAGGGAGACACGGGGCATGAGCAGGGGGTGGGGGGTAACTGGGGAGACACGGGGCATGAGCGGGGGTTGTGGAGGAACAGGAGGGAGACACGAGGCATGAGCGGGGGTGGGGGAACAGGGGAGACACGGGACATGAGTGGGGGTGGGGGTGAACGGGAGGGAGACACGGGGCATGAGCGGGGGGAACAGGGGAGACACGGGCATGAGCGGGGGGTGGGGGGAATGGGAGGGAGACATGGGGCATGAGCGGGGGGTGGGGGGACATCAGGTAGACACAGGGCATGAGCGGCGGGTGGGGAGGGACAGGAGGGAGACACGGGGCATGAGCAGGGGGTGGGGGAAAAGGAGGGAGACACGGGGCATGAGCGGGGGTGGGGGGAAAGGAGGGAGACACGGGGCATGAGCAGGGGGTGGGGGGAACGTCAGGTAGACATGGGGCATGAGCGGGGGGTGAGGGGAACGGGAGGGAGACACGGGGCATGAGCGGGGGGTGGGGGGAACAAGAGGAAGACACGGGGCATGAGCAGGGGGTGGGGAGAACGGGAGGAAGACACGGAGCATGAGCGGGGGGTGGGGGAGAACAGGAGGAAGACATGGGGCATGAGCGGGGTGTTGGGGGAATCATGAATGAGACACGGGGCATGAGCGGGGGGTGGGGGAATGGGAGGAAGACACGGGCATAATCTTACTGTGCAGGCGGCAGATCCCGCTCCTCGGCCCTCCGCAGGCCACTGTGTGGCGATGGCGTGAGCGGGGGGTGGAGGGACATGGGGCATGAGCGGGGGGGTGGGGGAACAGGAGGGAGACATGGGGCATGAGCAGGGGGTGGGGGGGAAAGGAGGGAGACACGGGGCATGAGCGGGGGGTGGGGGGAAAAGGAGGGAGACACGGGGCATGAGCGGGGTGTGGAGGGGGAACAGGGGAGACACGGGGCATGAGTGGGGGTGGGGGGGAAACAGAGGGAGACACGGGGCATGAGCGGGGTTTGGGGGAACGTCAGGTAGACACAGGGCATGAGCAGGTGCTGGGGGGAATGGGAGGGAGGCACGGGGCATGAGCGGGGGGTGGGGGGAACGGGAGGGAGACACGGGGCATGAAAGGGGGGTGGGGGAACAAGAGGAAGACACGGGGCATGAGCGGGGGGTGGGGAGAACGGGAGGAAGACACGGAGCATGAGCGGGGGGTGGGGGAGAACGGGAGGAAGATATGGGGCATGAGCGGGGTCGGGGGGATCGTGAGGGAGACACGGGGCATGAGCGGCGGTGGGGGAATGGGAGGAAGACACGGGCATGATCTTACTGTGCAGGCGGCCGATCCCGCTCCTCGGCCCTCCGCAGGCCACTATGTGGCGATGGCGTGAGCAGGGGGTGGAGGAACAGAAGAGAGACACGGGGCATGAGCGGGGGTGGGGGGGACAGGAGGGAGACACACGGGGCATGAGCGGGGGTGGGGGACATGAGGGAGACACGGGGCATGAGCAGGGGGTGGGTGGAACGGGAGAAAGACACGGGCATGAGCGGGGTCCGGGAACGGGAGGAAGACACGGGGCATGAGCTTACTATGCAGGCAGCAGATCCCGCTCCTCGGCTCTCATGCAAATGATAAACAAAGATGGCGGGTGTCTTTCAAAATACGACGCACTGCACACTTCACCGCAGCCAATGGGAGAGCAGGTCATATGTCCGCGGACATCATGCAAGCCGCTTGCCCAATCCCTGTCCTGTCCGCGGAGCGAACAGGGAAGTGTGTCCGCAAGCGGACACAGGTATCACTAATTTTTTTCACTTACATTTTTGACATTTAAAAAAATAAACTACTGGACGGATTTACACCAAATAAAAAAAAGCATGCTTTCGGGGACCAAGCCGCCGCTCCTGCTGCAAATTTGGTGTAAATCCGTCCAGCGGTTTGGGCTGTAGGCATGAGCAAAGTTTTTTCCCATTATGTCTATGGGAAAAAAAGAAGTTTTGGGACCCCCCTTATAACTTTGCCCCCCCTGGACCAAACCTCACCAAACTTTGCAAAATAGTGGGCCATATACCCTCTTTGCAAAGGTTGGTGAGGATTCGTCCAGGGAGAGCAAAGTTATAAGCCGCCCAAAAAGTGCTCTTCCTATGGACACAGCAACTTAACTATAACTACATGGCCACTAGCGTGGCCATGTAATATATATGTATACATATATATATATATATATATATTACACGGCGCGCAGTAGCGGCTGTGTTGTTATGGTTACGTTGCTAAACTCATAGGAAGAGCACTTTTTCGGTGACTTATAACTTTGCTCCCCCTGGACAAATCCTCAACAAACTTTGCAAAAAAAGTATATGGGCCACTCTTTCGCCAAGTTGGGCTGGTTTCGTGCCGGGGGGAAATTTATAGGGGGGGTTCCCAAATATTTATTTTCCCATAGACTGAATGGGGAAAAACTTTGCGCATGGCTACAGCCCGAACGGCTGGATGGATTTTCACCAAATTTGTGCCAGGAGGTAGGGCTTGGGCCAGAAAGTGCGCTTTTGTGTGTTTGGTTGCAGTAGGACCAGTATTATATTTGCAAAACACTGAAATGTACGTCCCGAAAAATTTGTGAAACCTGGGTCCGCTCTGCGGACCGATTTCCCTGTTCACTCCACGGACCTTTGCCTCATTGGCGAACAGTGGATGCGGCAGGTGGTTGGCTGGAGGGAAGCATGTTGTGCGTCAAAGTATTTGGGAAATGCCGCCATGGTGTATCGGAGGACAGTGTTGCGGTGTGTGTGGCAAGCGTCTATACTACTGTGTGCATGCCTGGGCCTTTTGCTTTTGTACACAGCAGTGTGCGTATACTCAAAATAGTCATGTGTGGAACCGCTGCGCCATCCTATTTCCCTGTTTGCAGTGCAGCCAAAAGTTTGCTTGCACTGCAGGGTGAGGTGACGGGATGCATGAACAGTGTTGCATGCTGGCGGCCTGTTGTATCGGAAGACAATGCAGCATCAAAAGGATTTGAAAATCATAGTGTACGGCATCTGGTTGTAGGAAGAAGGGATGGAAAGGGTGTGGGAGTGAAAGGAACTTCACATGATAACAATCAATATACAAGAAGACGGTGGTGTGACAGCGGTATCCGGTGGCAGGCACATTTTCTGAAGGGGAGTGCATTCCACGACACATGTGTGCTCTGTGTGACGTAAGTTTGTAGCCTCTTGGCGGCATGCCTGCAGCCCTACCACAGAAAATGATGTTTACTGGTTGAAAAGGTACGTCCACTGGTTCAAAGTAGGTGCCACATTGTTGCTTATTGTGTCTCATGTGGCTGCAGTGCACATAATGTTGGTTGCATGTGTGTGGTGATTGGTACACCAACCTACAGTTGTTGGTGTATGGATAGAGATGGTGCAGTGAGCAGTTACGCAGCGTATCCACTGGGTGTATTAACGGAGTAGTGTACATATGGAAGAGGTCCCGGTGCAAATGTTTCTTGTATATGCTTGTGTAGTGTCCATTGCGCAGATTAGCAAGTGTTGCCATGCAGTATGCTCCATTGCTTCTATGCATGTACTACAGTGGTGGGAGCAGGCTGAAAGCTGTGAATATTGTCTTGGATGGTTGGCATGCTTATAATGGTTTCTGATTGGAAGTGGGTAGTGGTGCAGACCACACTGGTATGTTGCTGCATTACGGTAAGTGGAAAACATGTCATTGTGTCTCTGCTTCATGGTGTGGCGGTTGGGTGGAAGTGCTGATGCGTATGTTGGCTTTGTGATATTTGGCACATGCGTAACCGGTCGCCTGCGTGGCACTGTTATGATATCCATGCACCCAACAGTCTAGGCCTTAATCACAGCCTCAACAATATAATACAGCAATGCAGTTGTTACTGTGCATGCTTTTGGAGTTGGTGAGTAGCACACAATGGTTGCAGAGGACTTTGTGCACTTGGTGGAACAGCAGAAGTGAGCTGCGATGCGTACATTACCATATGGTATACATGTTTCCCCATGTTGCACACTAGGGAACCTCATCTCACCATCTGCATTTGCTTTGGGTAGGCCCTTATAAGACCCTTCCTTCACAAACCCTTTTACCACATTGCGCCATGAAAGGAAGTCATCAGAAAGTTGCGAATTGCTAAATGTACACAGCCACTCACATACCAGTATGCACAGACAACACAATGTAATTGAGCACCGTATGTACGGATGTGGCCAGGGTGAAAGTTGGCAAGCCCATTTGCTGATGGGGCCTGCATTACACATGAAATGAGAAGTAAAACATAGGATGCACTAGGGTGTTCAGTGTGTGGTGAGGCCCTGCGGTCAGTGATGGTAGAGCAATGGTAGAAGGGGAAAATAATGGAGACCACATGAAATGTGGAACCTACACTGCAATGCGATGTGTTGCGTGTGGTAAGCTTGTAGACCCTTCCATGCTTGGGTGGCCACCTTGCACTGGCAAAAGAGTGCCGTGAGGTGAAGTTGGTTTTACAATCCTGTCCTCTATGTGCGTTTCTGATCATTGTATAAAATGTTGCTTTCATGGTTGTGGGTATTGGTTGCAATTACTATACTGTGTAGCATACGCTTGGAACGTTTGAAGTGCCGACTCCTCCAGTGTGTCCTGTGAGATAAGTGTTGAAGTAGTGGATGCTTAGAAGTGGTTATGGGTGACCTGCATGTACCTGGCCACTTGTTCACCTGCATAAGTCTGTTATGTTGAGCTGGGTGTGGACGAGGGCAACACTGTTGGGTGTATGCCAAAAAGCCTGTAGCCCGTAAGGTAGTCACCGAAGAGGCTAGGCTTGCTCAATAGTACGCCACCATGACGCCGACATGCACTTTTAAGTTCGCATGTGTCCGCTGGAGGTGATGTTGAGAAAATGGTTGTGCAGGACCTTGTAGACATGGTTGAACAGCGTAAGTGACCGGATATGTGACCGGTACCATATGGTACCCATTATGCCATCACCTTGCACATTAGGGAGCCACATGGCGCTTCATGAGGTTGATATCAGTTGCCTTTTGCACCACCCATCATATGTAATGTTTCTGGATTGTGGTATGTGGGAAGTGTTCTGTTTCATGAGGCCACTATGTTGTGATGGGTGTAGGTAAGGCCTACAGTATTGGGTACATGGCCAAGGGCTGTAGGCCGTTGTTTATGCACCCAAGAGCCTATCCCTTGACAACAGCCAGCATACCGTACTGCAGTCATATACAGTTGCCTTTGTTTTTCTCCATGGATGGTGACCTTTGAATAATGGGTACGGAGAGCATTGCACTCTTGGTGGAACACCCACAGTGAGGTGCTATGCGTTCGCAAGCACATGCTGCATGTAATTGCACGTGTTGCACATTAGGCTGTAATTTGCCCACAGCTATAGGTCGGGAGGTGTTTTATAAACAGAAGCATGTGTGCAGTGTTGGGATTTTCAGCACCGACTATGGCAGCATGAAGGAGCAAGATTTGCACTGGGTGCAAGGAAATTGAATTTTTCTGTCCTCCATGGGCAATGCTGGTTTGTTTGCCACTATGCATGCAGTATTGCATACAATCCTGTAGAACTGTAAGAGAAGCATTGACTTTCAGTACGTACAAGTCTGAGGAGGAGAAGGGAATAGGAATGCATTGAAAGACATAAAAAACAAGAAAATGTGTAAGCAAGCATGTACATAACAAAAACAGGACAAAAAAGTAAAATAAACACATTTCTTTTCTGGGACAGTACTACAGACCCAACTCCTTATTCTGTTTTACAATTACCCAATGCAGGTTCCCCTCAAGTGTCAAGGAGGCAGGGAGAATGTTGCAGAGGGAGGCCCCAGGTGAAAAAGCACATCTACCAACAATTGTTTTTTTGTAGAAGCGCGTGACCCTGAGGGAGTTGGAAACGGAGAAGGGAAGAGCTTGTGCACGCACATATATAGGGAGTTAGATTTGAAGGTATTGTGGTCCCAGGGGCCATAAGGCCTTCTGCCTAATGCATAGTCTTCTCCCATTACTGCTTGCATCCACTGGGAGCTATTGACGACATTTCAGTGCAGGAAGATACCATTCCAAGTCACGCACTCCTTTTCTGGATACGTTGCACAGGGCGGAGAGTGCAAGGGCCACATTTAAAAGGAGCCTGCTGCAATAGTGCAGCCTACTCAGAATTACAGCTGGGCAGACAATGATATTTTGGAAAGTTGCTTTCCCTGGGTATGATACAATTAATACTGCTATTGATGCCATTTTTGTACACTTTATGTAGGAGGTGGTTTAGTGGGGAAAACATTTTGTACCAATGTGTGAAGGAAAGCAAGGAATTCCTGTGTGGATATAACACTGTATGATATGGGTCAATGAGAACGTTGCAAGCACATTTCACTAACGTGCCACTTCATGGTAAGGGATGGGAAAAAAACATTATACATCTAAAGACCGTGATGTCCACTCAGTGGCAGATACCGAGCGCAGATGTACTTATAACACAGTAATACGCATAGTTCAGAAACATTTTTGGTACCTTACATTTGTGGTAGTGGGCACGCAGGTGGATGAATGTGGATGCACAAATTTTGGAATTTATTACTGAAATTTGTAGTTAAAGTGCTGGCAAGTGACAGTACAGTAGCAGGCTGATTTTCTAATAGTACCTATGAAGTGTTGTGCAGCACAGCCAGTGTTTGATGATAAGGTCTTCGACGGCATTGGTGGAATCGTGTGTGCCCATTTACCCGTACCCACGGAGGTGGTGCTGGACAAAAGGAAGTGGAACGGGAAGAAGGACTGGTACTGGTTTCCTGGGATGCGGCCCTTGCGGTACTTTGGGAACCGCACGTGCGAGAATCTGCGCTTTTTACGTTGTTGTCCAATGAACATGGGAGTTTTGGAATTATCCAATTAGGTACTGTGGGTGTGGTTCACTGGAAGGGGTGTTCACGCTGCTGTACATTATTCTCTGCGTAGTGAGGCTGGTTGACATGGCGAAACCTACTGTGTTGCTTATAGGTGATGCATTTCTACTACATCTGCATGAGTATGCCCTGGAAAGAAACTTTGATGGGAATTTTTGGTTGGAAGGAGTGGTTGCATTGTGGAACGGTTTGTACGACTACAGTATTGCCAACATGGATGCACTTTGCAAAGACCTGGCAAGTTTCGGTAGAGGCGACCTGATCGTCATCCACTAAGGCGGAATGCACATGGGTTACATATCTTGTTTAGGCTTGTTCCATCGACTAAAGAGGTTGCTTATGCTAGTGAAGAGGCTTTTCCCCACTGCCAAGGTGCTATTCTCATCGATAACACCAGGAGGAGTGTGGGCCACTGATCATAGATGTTGTTCCGAGCCAGATGCAGGAAGGGGTCTCATCAACAGAAGCATGAATACTTTTTTGTCCGCTGCTGGGATGTTCTTCTGCAACAATGACCTCATTAGTGGTGGAGATGCAGAATTTTTCCAACCAGATGGCATTTCTAATTACCATTGGTAATGCTGTTTTGTTAGCCCATCTACAGGATGCAGTGACGAGTTTACTTTAACAATGTCTGCACAAGAAAACAGAAAATCTTTAAAAAAAGGAAAAAGAAGGTCTTCATCTAAAAGCCTTTAAAATACAAAAACTCACAAAGTTCTTTTAAGAGCCATCCCTTATAACAAATTTACCCTACCCTGGTTGCATGTTATGCCCCCATGCTTGCAGGCAGCACAAAAGCCACATCTGGACATTTTCAGGATGGCGCAATGGAAATGGGACAATGGAGCCATAGGGATTGCGCAACAACATATCTAGGCGGGCTGTGTGTGCAGAGGACTACTGTACAGAACTGATACTGTTACATGCAGACCTTTTTATGTCATCGGTGGAAGCGTGTGGAACTTTTTAACAGTATGCAATTACGGCATGCTGCAAAGAAGAAACTGGAAATGCTATAAGAAATGTTTGCACTTCATTTGGACATGGCCGTCGCCGTACTTGGGTACATGCACATGCATATACTCCCTTTTTCTGGAACTTACCAATGACATTGTGACAATGGGGACTATTGCTGCTGCGGGTGTGGGTGCCGCTATTTAGGCCCATGCATACTTTTTGCAACTACTGTGCGTACCTAGGCACAGTCACAGGGTTGGTACTAGTTGTTGACGCATTGTAGGTGAGCAGATGCCGTGCACCATTGTTTGCAGGCCAAACCTATGTGCCACACTCTGCTGCTCAGAAAAGGCGCAAACACATCACACAACACCTCTACGGTGTGCCTTTTGGGCGGATTGTTGTGGAGATTATTCACATGGAATATAGCCGTACATGGTTCGGAAACATGCATGGATGTGCAATGGGACCTAGCGATGTGTTTGTAAGCCCGCCCTGTCCAAAATATACTGCGTACATTGCTCAACCCTACGCTTTGCCGCTGTCAGAGAGTCCGGCTCATGTCTGCGAACTGAGTGCACACACGCACCGTCGGTGTGGTCGCCTGGTCAAGTTGGCAATGGTGTTGTTACGCAGCTCGAAAGTCACATCCGGTGACTTTGCGGATGGCAGGTATGGAAATGGGACTGTACAGGCAGCGTGAACCACTAATACTGTGACATGGAGAGCTTTTGAATGTTATTGGTGGAAGCGTGTGCACGTTTTTCAAGTTTAAATTGTTATAATTATTTTTTAAATAAGAACACAATGAGGTACAACAAATCGGTGAACTGAGAAAAGTACATCAAATATTCAAAGAACATGTCAAAACCGAGTACAACAGAGTTAATAAGCGTTATTTAAATCTAAGTAAATAATCATATTGGAATTGTGTAAAGAGGACACGAATAGAGTATGCAGTGTCGCTGTGCTGCAAAGAAGACACTGCAAAGGGAATAAGTAATGTTTCAGCTTCATCCGGCCAAGGCTGTCGCTATCCTTGGGTAAACACACGTGCGTATATACTCTTTTTCTGCAAGCTACATATGACATTGGGACAATGGGGACTGTTGCTGTTGTGGGTGACAGGAAGGGACGTTCATAATTTTCTCCACTAGTGTGCGTATTCAGCCATAGTGCAATGGTTGGTGGTAGTTACAGACGCACTGTAGGACACCACTTTTAGCCATTCCACCATTGTAAAAAGTGAAATACACACCATTTGTTCTAGAAATGGTTTAAAGAGACACCCTTGTACCCCAGCCTACCCAGGCATGTCACATGCATTTGTGATATACTGCTACCACAACTAGTTGATGCCATACTGTACAGCTTACTATGATACTATATAGCCATAGTGTTACACCACACCATATTTGACTTTTGGACACTATGTACGCTACTGTGTTAAACCTAGCCTCCTTAGGCAGCCTCCTAGCACTAGTCCCATCGATTAGCTGTCTACCATACCAGCACTAGACTGTAAGATCACAATTAACATGGCAATGACCTTGGGTGATACACCCACTTAATGCCAACCCAACAACCTGGCCTATCGACAACCGTTAACCAATTTAATCCTTTCCCCGGGGACCACCCAATCCTAATAGACCATGCAGTACAGCCTCCAGAAACATTAGGCTCAGTTCTAGACTGGCCAAACTATTTGAACCACTTGCTAGTTCAATGGCCAATATAGACCCTAAGAGAAAAAGCCCACTCAGTAGACAAACCACTATTACTGAAAAGCCTGCTCCTATTACCTCATCCTCACACACAACGCATAGCCCTTCCTACAAAAAACCTCAACAGATTAAGCCCCATATCGCAGCACAGGTTGCTGGAGTTACCATCAGGACTCCATCCCCCCATTGTCAGACAGCTCTGCCATGACCTCAAGAGGGCCTTAGTAAACACCAGATTCTCAGTTGCACATGCCACAGAGATATCCGACCTTATCTTGGCAGAAAATTATGACTTTATGGCCATTACCGAATTCTCATTGCATGCTGCAGCAGGTCCTGCCCTTATGTTAGCAGTCCCTGATGATTACACCATTTTGAGAGCAGACAGATCTGAGGCACGATAACGAGGAATAGCTCTCATTGCTAAATCTAATCTATCTATGAGACTAGCCCCCTCCTTAGACATTAAATACCGCCGAATCCCTCACAGCCAAACCACCTATTGCTAACTCCCAAACACTCATCATTCACCTTATAGACAGACCTCCAGGACCCATCAGCTCATATGAGGAGGACATTGCTACCATTCTCTCAGATAATCTAAAAAACACCTCGCAAGTACTACTGTTAGGGGATCTTAACTTGGAATTTAATGACCCTAAAGACCAACATGCAACTATCGTTGCAAATATCCTTGCAGAACTTGGCCTCACCCAGAGAGTGAACTTACTCACACACAACAAGGGGAGAACACTCGACTTGGTGGCGGATTGTAATTGTAATGCTTCGATCACTGCCATAACCCCTCAAGCATGGACAAACCACCACCTTCTGTCATTCACACTAGCAACCAAAAGGCCTACCACCAAATATACTTTATCCACTCCTCCTACATTAACAGGAATTCTTTGTAATTTTAAAAGAACTAGAAACTCAGATCCCAGCGCAAGACAATTGTGTGAAGGACACAACTTGGTGCTCCAATATTCAGCAAGCACTAACTAAAAAAGTCGCCACCCTTCAGGACAAGATCGCTAAAAAAAGCTTTAGCATCTCTAAAATCTCTACTCTCGAGGTTGAAAAAGTCATCCTCTCTCTCAAACCCTCAAACTGCCATGGCGATCAGTGCCCAGCCCAACTAATTAAGGATGCTGCGAGAGATTTAGCACCTTTCATATCAAAGCTAATCAATGCATCATTTGCCTCGGGCCCCATCCCAAGTAACCTTAAAGAATCTTGGGTACTCCCTCTCCTTAAAAAAACAGACATTAGACCCAACCATACCGACAAACTACAGGCCTATTACTACACTGCCATTTCTTCTCAAAATCCTAGACAAGGTGGCTTATCTCCAAATACAGATGTATCTGGAGCTCAAACAACTCCTAGGAGCCCGACAATCAGGATTTACGGCACAACATAGCACATAAACAGCTTTAATTGATCTCAAGGCTCAAATGGATGAGTTTAGGGACAAGGTTTCCCTTGATTTTCATCAGCCTTACTTCTCCTTCTCGACCTCTCAGCTGCATTTGACCTGATGGAACACAAGGTCTTATGCAACCAGCTGGACTCAGCAGTGCATTTCTCTAAGGAGGCCATCGTTTGGATACAATCATTCCTAAGCAATAGGACCATGAGAGTCTTCTCACCCTCAGCAGCTGCAGACCCCATCCCTATCACCTGTGGAGTGCCCCAGGGATCATGTGTCTCACCCACATTGTACAACATATTTACCAAGCCCCTTTTGGATGATCTGGACCATCTTGGTATCACCTACACTAACTATTCAGATGATACCCAGATTCTCTTACCACTTTCTGGGGATTATGGCAAGGATTTGGCCTTGGTAAATACAGTCTACCTCATCATCCAGGCATGGATGGCTGCTCACTGTCTCTGCCTGAATGAGGACAAAACCAAGCTCATTATCATGGGTACCACATCCAACCTAAAAATACGTGGCCTTGAATACATGTGCTTTAACATCGACGGCAATCCTATTAAAGTTGCCAAAGAGGTAAAAACGCTAGACTTTTACCTTGATTCCACCCTCACATTCACCAAACAAGTAAATTCCATGGCCTCTGCCACTACATATACATGCACTCTAATTACAGCTGGCAAACCATTCTTATCTAAGAATAGCTGCATGATCCTGGCCAGAGCTCTAATCCTGTCCACATTGGACTACTGTAACTCCCTTTACATTGGTGCCAATAAGTACATTGTCAGGAGAATACTACCACCCCAAGGGCATCGAGGCGCTGTTGCATGATATTGTCTTAGTTACATGGATTTGTCTTAGTTACATAGGGATACTTGGCTCTTGGTTACAGTTATATAATTTTATAAAGACCTTATACACACTGCAATCCTTTAGCCAATCCGAACACACAAGAATACAATCAATGTGCAAAAGAAAAGCAAATTTAAAGCATAAACTGTCCTAGCAAAGAAACTCCTGCTCACGGCCAGCAAGGAAAGAAGTATATCCTTCTTCCTCTCCATCACAAAAACATTGGATTATGAAACCCATTCCCTTCAACTAGTACAAAAAGCATTGACAAATTGTCTGGTGAAATTATAAAAGAAGCTGGGAAATCATACGTAGGACAAATCAACATAAGAGTACTTTGCACCTCTTGAAGATCCACACTTTGTGGTGAAACACGTGTAGAGAACGTATTCTTGAATAACTAAGGACTGTTTTCTGGAATTATTTTGATGTCGATGTGTCATAATGTTTAATTACAGATTGTCCCAAATTGACATACTTGTGCTTGTTTGGTAGTAGTTGGTGTCGGAGTCAAATGTAGCTCCTGCTAACTGTTGAGTGTTAAGTTAAGCAGGCCCTTCTCTGCTACAATTAGCATGTACATTGCTCCCAGCTCCCCTGATTTTCGAACCCTGTATTGTATGTTTGCTCATATTCTGGCTCCAGTTCTGTGAAGCTTACTTATTTCAATGTAACATTACAGTTTGTAACATCACGTACACTTGTTTTTTGTTAAAAAGTGTAGCCTTTGTTAGGCCTCTACAAAACAAAATCTGTTTGATGTCAAGGTACTCTTTGCTATTTAAAAAGTTACTGCATTTACCTACTGAGTACACTATTATCACTTTCTTTACTTGCTTGTGTTTACTTACTAACATGTCGTTTGTTTTACCAAAACCTATTAAAATGGTTGATTTGTATAGAAGTAGTACAAGTGTCTTGATCTTATACATTGTTCACTAGGTTTCATCGAGTTCTAAAAATTCAAAGTGAATGGTGAATTATATTGTTAGTGATATGTTTCAAGAGGACATTTTGTTGTGCTAAGGAAGAAACTGGTGACACTATGTACAAGTCACTCATTTGGTACTTCTCTTTATCCTGATGGGTCAGAGGATATGGGATGGAGCCCACCATGCATCCACTCCTGTGATCTCTTGAAAGCCATATTCCAACTGAAGTCATTTCCTGTGATGTCATAAGGTGAAAGTTAATGTGAAATAATTTCCTGTGATGCTATGTACTGTCATTTCATTGCATGAAGTTGATGTGGCATCATTTCCCGTCATGCCATCAAAATGGTAGGTACGATTGTTGAACCGTTAACATCCCTACACATATTTGGGCACATAATGTTGGCATGTATGATTTTGGACGCCTGTCCGCTGGACACGTTTTGGGTACACTGCGTTGTGTGCATGTGCTTGGGTGCACCATGCACACTGGTACCAATTTTCTATACACTAATAGTGCGCAACATGCTCCCACACAGATGACATTGATGTCTGGGACTTGGTTATTCTTGAAATGGAATTCCACTTTCTTAGTTAGTCATCAATAAATGACAGGTACCATTCATTCTTACATAATTGGTATTCATTTTTAATTTGATAGGCCAGTTAGTCTGGGTCCAGAGGACATTGTTGACACAGTTGATCAGAGGTGATCACTGCCCCAGTAAACAAGGTGTGCCCTCTCGAGTCACGACTATCACCGGATGTTTTAATCAATGTCGCCCAATTTCTATTTCCAGAACTGCAGTTCCTTCGACGGAAATGTCATTCCCGTTGAAATTCTGGAGTTGTCCAGGATGTGCTGTGAGGGGAATTTGGTGGCACTCGCTCTGTCCTGAGTTTAGTTGGTCAGAGGCCTTTTGGACAGGAAAGTGGCTTTGAATCCAGTATCCACAAGAGCTGACAATTCACACTGACCCTGCGCCCTTACTGGTGCATAAAATCTGCCTTCTTTCTCCTCCAGGGTGAAAAGCAAGTGTGAGTTTTGCTAGCCTTGTGGTCATTGTCTTAATATTGAACTATGATACTGTGTGACCTTGGGCAATTTTTCGTGTTGGAGTTCGGGAATCTGTAAAGAAAATGTCACACCTAACAATGGGCAGATTTGTGGAATCCCCTTGCTCCCCTGATTCTTTGCAGTCTACCATTTGCTGGAGGCAGTTCTCAGAACTTGTTTGGGGGAAGGACACCTCTGTTTCTATTTTACCTGGCTCACATATTTGGGGTTGGATAGTTTCTTGTTCTGAGTCAGTCTCCAAAATGACCCTGTCCCACTCAGGGTCCTTTGGGACCCATTTGTCCTTGGGGAGGGGGAATCCTCCCATTCCTGAAAGAGAAGATTTCTTTACCTGAATCCTCCAGGGATTTGTCTAATTCAAAGGGGATGATCTGGAGGTCCACCACAATGTGTGTTCTTCTTTGGCCTCTCCTTCTTACCCTTTGCTCTTTGTGTTCTACCATTTTGGGGGTAGAAGAGTCACTTTCATGCTGAGAGGTTTTTAAGGGTTCTGTTTGGGTGAGAAAGGAAGCTTCTGTTAGGGCTTGGCATCTCTCCTCCACCCGGTTCCCCACCTCGGGAACCTGTGTTTTGTTGGACATTTCCTCCAGTCATTTCCCCCCTTTGGCATCAGCCCTGGGTGTTGGGGCATTTTGGGAAGCAGGTGTAGGTTGATGGTTGGACTAAGCCCTCAAAATGTGCCCCAGATCATCGGTCAGTTGCTGGACCTGTCACTCTAGCTACAAGACCTTTTCTGGAATGTAAGGAATTGTCCAGTCATACCTCTGATGCGCCCGAAAAAGGTAACTGTCCCTTGTCCGGGAGTAGATCAGGTACTTGAAATTTCCCCCATAATTTTCCAACCTGAATCTCTCTTCTCCTGGGTTCAGGGATCTATTGTCCTGAAATCGTGGAAAGACAGAGGAGGATTATTTTGGAATTTCTTGTTTGGGGGGATATTTGGGGGAAAAGTTCAGATTGGGAGGTGGAGTGATACTTCTCTCCTGAGTGAAGGCTGGAGGGAAATTTCCCAGGGCAGTACTTACCTGATTGCCCCCCGCCCCTTGGGCCGGGGGAGTGTATACATACCCCAGAATTGGATTGGTATCCTTGCGCCTAGGGCTTACATAGGTGGCAGGGTCAGAGGTGTAATTGGTCTGAGTTCCTGCCTGACTACCCTTCGACTGGGCTGGGTCTGAGGGTCTCCTGTACCTTTCATTCTGCTTGTTGGTCAAAGGAGTATTTTTAGGCCCCCCATCTCCAGATCCAAGGTGCAGTTTTTACCTCTGCCACCTTCGCAGCAGCAGGGGTGTTAGATGGTTTGGGAGTTTTGGGGATATTTTTACTCTCAGTTGGCTTCTGGACCTTATAGATCCTAGTGACCTGTTCAATCACCAAATCCAGGGTCATATGTTCATGAAAATCATGCACCAACTGAGTCATTATGTATTTGGGGAGCACATGGAAATATGCAGTTATGAACTCCCTACTATTTGTGTTTACCCACCAGTAAGTCTGAGCAAATGCCAGCTTTAACTCCTGCACACACTCCCAAGGTGCCTGATCCTCCCCTCATTGCAAATTATATGCAGTCTTACAGGTCTCCTGTGGGTTCCTATGTGCGGCATTGTTTTTTAAAATGGCCACCTTTTAGGCGGACCATTTTAATGATTCTGGTCCTCCAGTCCCGAAAAGAAACTGGAGTACTCAGGAGAGAACGTCCATTTCAAAAACTCCATACAATTTACATCATTTTTAATTCCAAATGAGGATATAATTTCTAAATACAATTCTAGATGTTCCCACACCGAATACTTAGCGTTTTTATGGTGTGGCGTCATGAATCTCTGTATGGCCTTGATCTGTCTATTTGGGTCTTTGACAAACCCTTTCTTTGTTTACCTGTCTTCCTTTTTCTCTGCACCTGAGAACATTCACCTTGTGATTCGCAGCTGCTAATGGTGCTCCATTTCATATCTTCTAGGCTCTTCCTATCTCTATGAGACTGGGAATACCTCCCAGAACAGCAAGGTCTGGACTCCTCTTGCCTGTGCTACTGTGAATTCTCAGGGTCATTTCCCCTGTACAATTCCTACATTTTCATTGGCCAGTTTTATCTTAATTGTCATCTTCAGATCATATGTAGAACACACCTCTTCTTAGGATTTGTTGTGGTAGGTCATGGCATCAGCACATGGTTAAACATTGGTATTGAAACATAATTAATTACTAGCAATAACCGGCCTAAGCTCTTTAACCTTAACATTTAATTTGCATGTGCTCCGCGTAAATATTTCAAGCGATATGAGGAAGGCTAAGTAAATAATTTCTCTTTGAGTTAGCGATACTATCTCATTCCCCCGGTCACCGTTCCATTGAAACTTTCCAATTTTCAAAACTGCCAATTTATCGTACAAATGAAACTCCTGGGGAGCCTTGGGCATTGACTTTCTCCGCGCTTTACTGCTGACCAAAATAAATAACGAAACCTCTTCTGTCACATTCTACTATCTATGATACTTATCAGACCATGGCAAGTCCATGCAGCTGCACTGACCATGAAGGTTGTGAAATTACTTATTCACCTATCCTCTGACTTCTAAAACCTCACAGAAGCAGTTTCAAAGTTCACTTTGCAAAACAGCCAATGACTACTGTGTTTTTGATTAATTTGTGAAAAGCCCACTATATTGATATTCATTAATTCCCTGTGTATTTGTATTAATGGGCATGTATGTTTTTACATTTGGTGGGTTTAACATTTTATCTTTGGACGCGCGTGCAAGCTAATATGTATCAATTTTAAACAACAGTAACATATCAAATCCATAATTAACTATACCTCTGAATATTTGAAATTGTGACACCGTGCCTAGTGTGCTGCCAACCTCCAGTTATTAATATGGTGCATGCAACATAACCCCTCGAAATCATGGGGATCTTTCCTGACCACCCAAACATTACCCCTTTAGTTAATACTTTAACTAACAATTCATAATCATCTTCTTGGGGAACAACCCTACAACCATCTCTCACACCCGTCTCAATATTGGCATACTCCTCTGCCGAACAAACCCAACTCATCCCCCTACCAGTCCCACAATCTACCCGCTGCTCCACACAAGCATGCCAATTTGGTGGAGGACACAAGACACCTTCAGTTTGAGTACCCATATGGGAAGAAGTGGTAGTGACCCTAGCCTTGGAAAGGGTTACAGTTATCATGGCAGCATCTGTCAATACCTGGGCAGAGCAACATCATAAGAGCATTTTGCAAGAAGAGAAAAGAATAAGAAAAAAAGATAAAAATAGGCAACTGAATCTTAGCAGCGAGGCTCAACCAAGATGGTACACAAGAGAACAAAGAGTTGATCCACGAATCGTTGGTGATACCAGCTTCAGTCTCCAATGTTCATTTTCAGTTTATGCAAGGCAGCAATAGTTCTTGTGATGGTACCATTTTCTGTGTCATTGGGAGATACAAACATGCAGTAGGTATTCCTGATTTTCCGGCATGCTCTGCCCTCCATTGCTGTCAGGCGGTCCAGTACATACCGGATTTGCAGAGTCATAAGCCCAAGTGCCCTCAATTCTTCCCTAATGGTACTGAACACTGACTTAGAAGTGTTCACGAAGATTAACAGTTCATATTTGGTCACCTGGAGCCATTAGGCCTTGGCCGCTGCTTGGGCACCAGGTTCCAGGAGGGAGGCGAAGAAGGTATCGATTGGGAATGTGTGCTAAAGCCTGTGGTGATGCTGCTTAAAGCTAGTTAGATATTCTCCTACGTTGCAATTGTTTGTGATTTTTGCCATAAAACATACTCTTTGGTTTGGCTATATGAGATGATGAAAGGGATGCAAGGGGCACAGGGGACAAAGGGAGCACCGATGTAGTTTTGGGCATTGGATGGGCTAAAATTAGGTGTTCTTCATGGATCACGAGGACGGTCACATGAAGAATAGAGAGACTGCACACACCTTGCCAGGCTGGAGGCAACTGCCTATATGCATGCTTCCTACAGGTCCAAAAATGATCTAGAAGGGCAGCCGTACCTCCAGCCAGGTCTGTGATGCAAAGCGTGAGGCTGCGGTACCCATTTGTGCCAAGAGGCACCATGCCATTGCCCTTAAAACACAGAGAAAAATGGGGTGGGTGTATGTATCTTAACAGGTTTTCCAGGATCTTTGAACCACGCCAGAGATTGCAAATGATTTCTCCTGCCCCATTCTCTTGATTTATTTGTGCCACCCCTTCTTCTGGGAATCCCCTCATTCCTCCAGCTCTGCAACTCTTCACCCCTCGCTCTCAGAGATTTTTAGAAATGATAGCTCCTTTGAATAGAATTGATGTTTTTCTGCTCTGCTCCATCGACAACTGAGCAACCTTCATCAATTCGTATGGTTGGTAGGATGCTGCACTTTAAACTGCCCTCGGACCCTGAACCGGGCTAGGTGCACTAGGCATAGTGCATCTGCTACTTCTATCTCACTTGGAATGAACACCCTAGGAATGCCGGAAGCATGGGGGATGAGAGAGCAGATATAGAAATATCCTATGGATATCTCTCTCCCCACCTTCCTCATGTGGCTACACCATACGCTGTCCACTGCAAAACCATGTGCATTTGTTGTGGGATCTAGTTCATCACCCCCATTATCAAAAAGATAATTCTTAACATATCTTTTCCCTCTTAACACTTTCTCCTCAGACTTCATAAAATTATACAAATTCAAATGTTCTATATATACACAGATTGTCATCATAAGACATGATGACACAAGGACCAAGAATACCATAAAAACATACATTTTCACACAATCTAAAATATTAGACATTTATTTTCCTGAACGATCTCTGTTCGCACCCACCTTTGCCATCAAATGAACAGTGAATCCTTTGGTCGTAGTTAACATTTATGCCTGCTCATGTGCTGGTGGAGGGCTGCTGGTATCTCTTCGGGTATCACCAAGGTGAATCCAATTCTTGTTGCCCTCCACCTTCACAGCAGTCAGAGTTGCATAGATAACGCAGTGAGGCCCATGAAAATACTAATGAGGTCTCCTGGGAGTAGCCATGTCTTGCGTTGATCGTCTGTAGTCTTGCTATTTTCTCTCTCCTGTTGTCTGTTGGTGAGAAGACACAACCTGTGAGGATATAATCTTAACACTTTATTCGTAAAAGCCCCAAGGTATTCGCTAAACTCCTTGCCTAGGACCATTACGGTCTAGTGTGTGTTTGACGCCATGCATGTAGGTGAGAACGGTGTGCGTAACCTACACCCCATCATGATTTTGTGCGGGCTTAATTGGTGGTGCTTTCCTGGCTGGTGTCTCAGGTAGAATAATGGCAGTGACAGGCAATAGTGCCAGAAGTCATTTAATTCAGTGCATAGTTTAGCTAAATAGGCCTTAAGGACCCCATTGAGCCTCTCCACAATCCCGTTAGCCTACAGGTGGTACACCAAGCACAACCTACGCTTTATTCCTAACAGTGACGTGATTTCTGCGAACAAGGTATTAAAGAAGTGGGTTCCGTTATCGTATTTTAGGACCTAACAAATTCCCCACTGCGGGAACACCTCTCTCACGAGAAATCTCGCAGCCAATTTAGTGTCATGATGTACGCAGGGACCAACCTCAAGCCACCGGGAGAATGGACAAGCAATGACAATTAGATATCTGAAGTTATTGCACCTCGTAATCGTGCCCACAAAATCAACATGGAGCTCCTTGAATGGACCGGAGGGCCTGGGCAAGTTCCCCCTTACCGACCTCATGCTGTTTCAAGGATTGCATTCTTTACACACTACATAATTCCCTCCAAATCTACTTCCCTGTTCTTATAAGTTAGGGATAAACCAGTCCTCCTGGAGCACTGCTGCGATTTGTCACCGAGAAGTATGCAACATGTAGTCTAGTTGTTCTAGAGCCAAACGAAGTATCTCTACAGGTATTACTACCTTCTACATCACCTCTTGTCTACAGAGCAAATATGTGGGTGAGATAACACATCCTCTCTTTTTTCAGAGCTCCTGTTCTTCTCTAGGGGCTTTCTCTTGCATTTCTATTATCTGGAGCACCAGATCTGTGGTGTACGGGGCTGATAGCGGTACCTGTTGGCTCACGGTTTCCATTTTCTGGGAATCTTTGAAAGGTAAATACACCACTTCCTTCGCTGCCTTCTCAGTGGCATCATTCCTGAGAGCTATTAAATTAGTGTGGTTAGTATGGGCAGCGCATTTAACTCTGGTGGCAAAGTTAACACTTCAATTAGTCAGGATAGCAGTGCAGCATGCTGGATAGGAGACCCGTCAGACAGCCTAAACCCTCTTATCTGCCATCTTGCTAACCCAGAATGTACAGTGGAGGTGAAATACGCAGAGTCAAAATAAACAATAACTGCCTTCCCCTTACTCATTTACAGCACCTCTATAAGTGCCACTAGTTCCGCCACTTGCGCATGGTAATGAGAAGGCAAACGACTCTTCATTATGACCCAGTTGTTAGGGAGATTTCTCACGCAAGTGCTAAATTCCCTCTAACTTAGAGCCCTCCAGCTCTTTTATTATATTTTTGGGCTTTGAACTTTTCATTTTCAATGTGTTTTACTTTTATTGTCATGGACTATGGAGTCTCACTCACCTCATAGGCATCATCTTGTCACCCAGCACCTTTAGAGGTCTTTTCAAACTTCCCACTTTAAACTCCATTTTCTGGGACTGACTACTGTCTCCCAGAACATGTAAAGTTGCCATTGACTTTATTGGTCTTTTTAAATTCACAGACCCAGCACACACTATCTTACAATAGAGTGGTGGACGGGTTAATACGTATCCCCTTTTGTCTGATTCTCATGTAACATTTTTATGTTACCCTTTCTCTAAGATTTGGCTGGTGGCAGTGGTACCTACCATTTGTATTTTGCCGCAGACTATGAAAATAGCCTTTGGTACCATTGAGGCTATGGTGGTAGCCTCGAACTAAAACCCGATAATACACTTTTATTTTAACTTGGTTCCGTTTGGGTTTTTTCACCATTTCTTTTTGTAAAGGTCCTTCTCATGTTTTTCTCTGCACGCCAAACCAGGTTTGGTTCCTTTGTTCGCTGTCCTTTGGTGGGCTTCTTCACAGAAGCCCTCCATAGGCTCCTGAGTGTCTGGGGTGGACAGGATGTGAGGGAGGAGTTTGAGACTCCCTGCACAGGGTCTCCTTGGAGACCCATGTCGCACTGTTTGTGATTGGCTGTGGTGACTGTCCCGCCAGGACAGCCACCCTGCTGAGTGATTGACAGCTAGGCTGGTGTGAATGGGGGAAAACTGCTTAAAAGGCAGGTCTCTGGGACTGGAGGGCAGAGTCGCCACTGGAACGAGAGAACCGAAGGAAGCTGAAAGAAGGAGACTGCTGCAACAACTGGAAACCCCGGCGAAGCCCTGCTGCAGGTCCGAATTGCCTGAAACTTCAAACGACAAAGAAGACCTTCTATGAGACTCCTTCCCTTGAGCCTGGTGGGACCAATCAGCTCACAAAGCCCCTGGACCTCCTCTCCAGACTGGTCAAATTTGCTGTGCTGCAGGAAACAGGATAGCCAGTGGGTGAGAGTCTCTTTGTGCTTTTAAAGCATGCACCTTTTACCCGTCACTTTGCTCTGTTCATGGCCTCTTCCCTGGGCAGTGCAGGAACCTCCAGATTTCCTCCTTCTTGTCACCTCGACTGAAGCTCCCAGACCAGCGAGACTGCAGGAACAACTGCCTCAGCTAGAGCCTTCTTCATCTTCAAGGTACTGTGTAAAATTCGGCCATTGGCTCCGTCCAGCTGTGGTGAAAGTGTTTGAAATCTTTTGCCTCTTCGAATGCTTGTCCTTCTCTTCCTTTTCATATACCTTTTCTTCTGACCAACTTCGTTTTGAACTCTTGGCAAAGACTTAACCGCGAACTACTTTGAACTGTGTGATCCTCTGCAAAGAATCTGAACCATTGACATTGGCCCAGGCCTATTGACTTGAATACAAGTTGTTGTAGCCTTTTCTAGATTGCCCTGCCTATCACGTGTTGGTGCTATTGATTTTTGATAACCTTGTCTTTCCTCCCTTTTAAATTGCTGGAGTGCCATTTTGCTCACACTTCATTTTGAACTTAACTTGTCCAGAATTGATTGGGTGTTGATGTAGTATATTAAAACTGTGGTTTTCTGCTGCTTTATGATAGTGAACTGTTTTCTAACTGACTGAGTAAATAAATGTATATTCTTTTACCAAGAAACCTTGAGTTAGTGTTTGTTTAAATCACTGTAATTGTTGTCCCTGGTGTAACCCTTGATACTGCTCAATTTACTCTTGAGATAAGTCTGGCTGCTCAGCCATCGCTACCACTTTACTGTGTAGTAAAGGCTCATACCAAAGGTGAAATTGTGCTCACACTTGTAGTCTTAATTGTGTGTAGTGTTCTCCAAGGGTACTGCACAGGATTCTGCCTAACACTGGTATACAGCGGTGAGGATAAAGTATAGTTGTTACATTTGGAGTGCTGCTATTACCTTGTCTCAACTAACCACAACGCTAAACATCACTGAAAAGCAATTTTAATCATGTCTGATATGGAAAGCTACAGCCAGGAGACCCTCCTTACTTACACTGTTGATCATTTGAAAAATCTGTGTAAAGATAAGAATCTCTCTGTTAAAGACAAAAAGTCAGAATTAATTGAAAAGTTGTTGGAATACCAAAGTCTGGGAGTGGGTCTGAAATACCTAACCCTCCAGCAAATGTGGAAAATGATGAGTATGATAATGTTTACAATAGTATGGATGTGTCAGATGAGGCAGATGCGTCTCCCAATATAGGCCCTATTGCTCCTCTACCTGCTCAGAAACCTCAACCTTTGCCCACTGGGACCCCATCAGGTCCTACACTCAGTACTGAATTCACTGCTCTAGAAAATATGAGGCTCGAATTGGAATTCAAACATATTAATGCTCAATATGAACAAAATCATCAAGAACTTAAGCTCAGAGAAATGGAGTTAAATTATGCACTAGAATGAAAAAGTTGTCTATTGAGAATGCTGCTCTCCCAGAGACTTCTAGGTATTCCAGTCCTAAGAGACCCTGTATACCTAAAGAAATTGTGGCTATGTGTAATGCTAAGCTTGATATTTTGGAATGGTTGGCAATGTTTGAGTATAACCATGGGGTTCAAGATATTGCAGGGAATCAGTTGCTTCCTTGGCTCTTCTCTAGGCTACTCACTGCTGCATCTGATGTTGTGATGGAGTTGGGGGAGGTGGATAGGATGGATTGTGAGTGTGTGAAGCTAGCTTTAATTGCTAGATTTGGGAAGACCCTTCCCAGTACCTTAAGAGGTTTAGGACCCTCAAAAAGCATGATGGTACCCCTTGGGCTACCTGGGTGTGTGAATGTTTGAAGAATCTAGAGGGTTGGATTTAGGGTTACAGAGTTAACACTTATGAAGGTATGAGAAATCTGTTCATGTTGGAGTCTATTTTTGATGCATTCTCTCCTGAGCTGAGACAGCACTTGGCTGACTCTAAGGAATTAGATCCAAAAACGTTAGCTAGAGCAGCTGACTCATGGGTAGCCAACAGGGCCACTCATAAGGATTCTGAGGCAACTCCCAAAAAGGATGGGGGGGAGCAGCACAAAGGTGAGAACACAGATACATCTAAATCCATCCAACCAGAAGAGGCCTCCAAACAGAACCAGAGTAAGCCACATGGGAAACCAAATAGGGCTAGTGAATCATCTGGTGCCCAACCAGAGGGAGGTCAGCGGAAACCCCCATTCCAGAGAGAATTTGGTAAATGCTGTGTTTGTGAGTCAACTGACCATGTGAAAGGAGATCCCAGGCTCAAGGGTAAACCTGCGGGGATCAGCACTGCCTCCTTAGCCTTCTCCCCAGAGGAAGAAGTACAAATGGCTAGTGCCCACTTTCAACTATTTGCTGAAGCAACCTTGGGTCTTCAAGCTACTGTATCCTTAGAGTCCATGGGTCTGGGTAAGAAACAGAATATGGATGTGTACAACTCCATTCCAGAAAACTCTAGCGGGTATTATATGGACAGGGTCCTTATCAATGGCCAGGATACTCCTGCCAGGAGAGACACTGGGGCCAGCAGAACAGTAGTGGATGAAAGCTTTTTCAAGCCTGAGGATGTTGCTAAGGCACCCAAAGGCCGCACTAAAGTTTCTGGATGCCATGTCCAGTTGGTTCCAATTCTACCAGCTCTCATTCAGTGTAATAATATGACAGTGAGGACTCCTGTCAGTGTCAAGAATGAGGTGCCTGGAGAGTCCTGTTGGGGAATGAGTTAAAAACTCTAGGAGTAGTATCCAGTACCCCCAGGTCTCCCAGTGAGAGAAAACAGAACCAAACCAAATTGGCTAGAGAGGCAACCTTAAGAGACCACTCTGAGCCTGTGAGAATCTCTACAGAGAACCCCACTGCAAGCCCTAGTGTTAGTAAGTTGACCTCTAACCCAGGCGAATCTGAGGCTAGTATAGTAGGGAAATGGGAGCCCCAACCAAGCTCCATTAATGCCCATCCAATTGTAGAGTCTTTGACTCCCCTGCTTCTGAGGAAGAGGTGGATAGACAAATTGGACCCCTCTCTAGGCCTGTGAGAACTGGTAATTGTAAGAACTGGTGGAAAAACAGGAATAATAGGTCTAAGGCTACAAACCTTAAGACTGTTGGAGCTTCTACTGAAGACTCCAATATAAAACCCAGTATTAGGAGGGAAACCTGTAAGCCAGGTAAAACCAGATCTCAGAGGAAGTGGAAGCATGTACCTTGCTTGACCACAACCCCTCCAACCAAGATGCCTGAGACCCAACCTGCTCTTGAGAGAGAGGTGATGAGGAACCATGGAGGCCCCTCTAGATCTAAGGGATTCCTTTCTAATGACCCCTTGAAAAATCCTATTGTAGGTTCAGAGGTTGTTACAACTTCCGAGGGACTGGTAGATCAGATCCCCTGTACATTAAAAAAGAGAGATGTACCACAACAGGTTTGGTTGTCATATAGTTTACAAATGAAAACCACTGATAGAAAGTTTCATAGCAAGGGTTACAAAAGGTTGCTGGTGTACTCAGCAGGCCATTTAACTGACTTGCAACAGGAGATCCATCCTGGTGGGTATTAGATGCTCCTGTCCCTTAGTCTGGGGGAGAGGGGGGGGGCGAGTGTTAGGGAGATTTCTCACACAAGTGCTAAATTCCCTGTACCTAAGAGCCCTCCAGCTCTTTTGCTATATTTTTGGGCTGTGAACTTTTCATTTTCAATGTGTTTTACTTTTATGCTCATGGACTATGGAGTCTCACCCACCCCAAAGGCATCATCCTTTTACTGTGTGTCACCCAGCACATTTAGTGCAGTGACACAGGGTGTCACGTCCCTCGCCCAAAACCCCCTCTGGAACTCCTGGCTATCAAATCTCCCTTTAAAGCCTGTAGGCACTACCTTCTGGGGGCCAGACACACCATTACAGTCATCACAGATCACCAAAACCTGCAATATCTCAAAACAGCCAAGGCCCAGTCCTCGCGCCAATTACGGTGGGCCCTTTTCTTCGCCGAATATGATTATGTAATCACATTTCGACCAGGAGTCAGAAACGGAAAGGCGGATGCCTTATCTCGCATTGGCATAGATGAAATATTATAAACAACTCCAGACCTAGTACCTCTTATACCTGAAGACAAACTCTTGGGTATCACGACAGCCTTAACACAAGCAGAACTACTAAAAGAAATCCAACAGACAATGAATCCTGATGCCTACCTCGCATGGCAAACTCAAGGAGAACAATATACCATCAAGGACCATCTACCCTTTTTTAGGGATCGCCTATATGTACCCAAGAAGGAATTACAACAGCATATTATTTCAAACTATCACGATTCACTGATCGAAGGGCATCCTGGGATCGCCAAAACCCTAGCTAAGGTGAAAGAGAACCTTTGGTGGCCTACCTGGCGTAAGGACATTATTCAGTATATTCAGTCCTGCGGTGTCTGCGCAGAAAATAAATCACAGAAACAAAAACCATCTGGTCTCCTAAAACCATTGGACATTCCTCCAGTTCCATGGAACACTCTTTCCCTTGACTTCATCACTGATCTACCTCCAAGCCAAGGGTTCCACACCATCCTTGTAGTTGTGGACTTATTCTCGAAGATGGCCCATTTTATTCCTCTCAAAGGCCTCCCAGACGCAGCCACTTTGGTAAAAGTGTTCTTGCAGGGCGTGGTTAAGCTACATGGCTTCCCTTCTGTTCTGGTCTCTGATCGAGGCAGCCAGTTTGTTTCAAACTTCTGGAAAAAATTTTGTGCAATGGCGCAGATCGACGTTCGGCTATCTACCAGTCACCATCCCCAAACGGACGGCCAAACCGAGAGAACCAATCAGACACTCGAGCAATATTTACGGTGCATGCTGCACCGCGAACAAAGGAATCGGAAAGACCTACTATGGATAGCCGAATATGCATATAACAATTCTTTGCATTCAAGCACGGGTCAAACGCCCTTCTATACCCTTTATGGCAGACATCCACGTACCTCTGAACTAGACCTTCCAGCCAGCTTGGAAATTCCAGCGGTAAAGACTCTACACACAACCATTACTCAGGCTTTCAAAAGGGCAAAGGAACACCTTATTCATGCCAAAGAAAAACAAGAGATTCGCCGACTGACACCGGAAAAAGGCCCCTGATTATCAAGTAGGAGACAAAGTTTGGTTAGCCGCTAAATTCGGACCCATCAAGGGAATCCGGACCTTTCATCCCAGATTCTTAGGAGCCTATACCATTTAAGGCAATTATCAACCCAGCAGCCGTGAAACTGGATTTACCACCTAATCTACACATCCACCTGTTATTCCATGTGTCCCTCCTGAAACCAATGCAACCCGGCACACGGAATGGGAAACCACCTAAGCCCATACTTGTTGATGGAGAACCAGAATTCGAAGTCGAAGATATCTTGGACTCTAAATACTCTAGGACCAAGCTATATTATCTCGTCAATTAGAAAGGATTTGGACCACAAGATAGATCCTGGGAGCCTAGTGAGAATATCCATGCACCACGTCCATCGGAACTTCCCAACCAAACCTGGGCCAGACAGAAGGAACACCATGGGAGGGGTCTTAGGGGGGAGTGCTCTCACGACCCTCGCCCAAAACCCCCTCTGGCAAACCCATTGGCCAGGTGGAGTCAGGACTCTGGCCTCTAGAGCCTGACATACTTTTCAAAAGCCCTCATGGGGCCAGTCCTGGCGCCTATGGCGCCAGGCTTATACACCATGAAAAAACAATGTGCTTGGGAACTACTTTATTGTATTGTCAGCCAACATGGAGGCATCCACATAGCTTGGTTCCTAAGAACCAAGCTATGCGGTCTAGTGTTTTGGGTGTGGTAGCCTAGGGACTACTTTACCTGGACTATTTTGTTGGGGCTATTTAAACCACACCCGAGCAAGACAACACGTTTCGCATTACTTTGTAGCTTGCAACGTGACGCTCACCATGTCCAGCTATTCCCCCGAACCTCGGAGAAGCAGAACCTGCAAGGAGACAAAAGGAACATCATTAGCAGCAGAATCTTACCTGCAGTCTTCATCTTTAAACACTCGAAGCTACTGAAAACAGCTTCCTCGAATCTGCACGCCTCCCGGACAGAACGACCTGAAAGTGGGAGATAGAGGCAACATTAAAGAAAGCAGTAGAGAAATTTACAAATTACGAACTGCTCAAAAGGATTACCTGGCTGGTCGCCTCTCGGCTGGCACCACTCCAGACATTCACTCGCGCTGAAGAACACAGCGACCTACAAGGAAGGAAAACACAGGTTAGCAAAGGCAAGACTTCGAAGCGCTGCGCATAGCGCTTACTTACCGCATCATAGCGCTCTTAATGCGCCATCATTTACCAGCGGGGCTTAACCAAGCCAGTTCGCTGCGTTGAAGCTCCGCATACCTAAGGGAGAAAAAAGAGACATTTTAAACAAAGAAAGGCATGCAGGATAGCAACAAAACTAAAGAACAGCAATAAGACCTACCTGAACAATATCAAACGGGCCGGCGTCAGTGAAGTAACTGGACCGCACTCGCCCATGAAAGACAACGCACCCCTGCGAAGAAGGCAGGACGGAGAGCACGCCTAATTCTACCACAACTTGAAGTGAGGGCGCCAGAGGGACTGAAATCATACGGGGGTGGAGGGAGGATACTTAACCCAGTTGGTCAGTCTTGAACACAGTCCTCCTGTATTTTCAGGCAGAACTTTCCCCACAGACCACATCAGGGCAAAGCTGAGAAGCATACCAGCGAGTAACCTGGCTGGCTGGCGTCCCTGTGGATACCAGGTGAGCGTAACACAGGGTTGTCTTTTCAGACTTCTTACTTTAAACTCCATTTTCTGGGACTGACTACTGTCTACCAGAACATGTAAAGTTGCCATTGACTTTATTAGTCTTTTTAAATTCACAGATTCAGCACACACTATCTTACAATAGAGTGCTGGAGGGGTTAATACCTCTCCCCTTTTCTCTGATTCTCATGTAACATTTTTATGTTACCCTTTCTCTAAGATTTGGCTGGTGGCAGTGGCATCTACCATTTTTATTTTACTGCAGACTATGAAATTAGCCTTTGGTACCATTGAGGCTACGCTGGTAGCCTCAAACTAAAACCCACTAATCCACATTTATTTTAACTTGGTTCTGTTTGGGTTTTTTCACCATTTCTTTTTGTAAAGGTCCTTCTCATGTTTTTCTCTGTGCGCCAAACCAGGTTTGGTTCCTTTGTTCGCCGTCCTTTGGCGGGCTTCTTCACAGAAGCCCTCAGGTGCCTGAGTGTCTGGGGTGGACAGGATGTGAGGGAGGAGTTTGAGACTCCCTGCACAGGGTCTCTTTGGAGACCCATGTCACACTCTGTGAGATTGGCTGTGGTGACTGTCCCGCCAGGACAGCCACACTGCTGAGTGATTGACAGCTAAGCTGGTGTGAATGGGGGAAAACTGCTTAAAAGGCAGGTCTCTGAGACTGGAAGGCAGAGTCACCAATGGAATGAGAGAACCGACGGAAGCTGAAAGAAGGAGACTGCTGCAACAACTGGAAACCCCGGTGAAGCCCTGCTGCAGGTCGGAATTCCCTGAAACTTCAAACAACAGAGAAGACCTTCTAGGAGACTTCTTCCCTTGAGCCTGGTGGGACCAACCAGCTCACAAAGCCCCTGGACCTCCTCTCTAGACTGGTTGAATTTGCTGTGCCGTGCTGCAGGAAACCGGATAGCCAGTGGGAGAGAGTCCCTTGGTGCTTTTAAGGCACGCACCTTTTAGTCGTCACTTTGCTCTGCTGTGTGATTGGCTGTGGTGACTGTCCCACCAGGACAGCCACCCTGCTGAGTGATTGACAGCTAGGCTGGTGTGAATGGGGGAAAACAGCTTAAAAGGCAGGTCTCTGGGACTGGAAGGCAGAGTCACCAATGGAATGAGAGAACCGAAGGAAGCTGAAAGAAGGGGACTGCTGCAACAACTGGAGACCCCGGTGAAGCCCTGCTGCAGGTCAGAATTGCCTGAAACTTCAAAAAACAGAGAAGACCTTCTAGGAGACTTCTTCCCTTGAGCCTGGTGGGACCAACCAGCTCACAAAGCCCCTGGATCTCCTCTCCAGACTGGTTGAATTTGCTGTGCCGTGCTGCAGGAAACCGGATAGCAAGTGGGAGAGAGTCCCTTCGTGCTTTTAAGGCACGAACCTTTTAGTCGTCACTTTGCTCTGCTGTTGGCCTCTTCCCTGGGCAGTGCAGGAACCTGCAGACATCCTCCTTCTTGTCACCTCGACTGAAGCTCCCGGACCAGCGAGACTGCAGGAACTGCCAGGAACAACTGCCTCAGCTAGAGCTTTCTTCACCTTCAAGGTACTGTGCAAAATCCGGCCGTTCGCTCCATCCGACCACGGTGAAAATGTTTGAAATCTTTCGCCTCTGCAAAGGCTTGTCCCTCTCTTCCTTTTTGTATACCTTTTCTTCCGACCAACTTCGTTTTGAACTCTTGACAAAGACTTAACCACAAACTACTTTGAACTGTGTGATCCTCTGCAAAGACTCTGAACCATTGACATTGACCCAGACCTATTGACTTGAATCCTAGTTGTAGTAGCCTTTTGTAGATTGCCCTGACTATCACTTGTTGGTGCTATTGATTTTTGATAACCTTGTCTTTCCTCCCTTTTAAATTGCTGGAGTGCCATTTTGCTCACACTTAATTTTGAGCTTAACTTGTCCAGAATTGATTGGGTGTTGTAGTATATTAAGACTGTGATTGTCTGCTGATTTATGATAGTGAACTGTTTTCTAACTGACTGAATAAATTAATGTATATTCCTTTACCAAGAAACCTTGCGTTAGTGTTTGTTTCAAACACTGTAATTGTTGTCCTTGGTGTAACCCTTGATACTGCTCACTTTACTCTTGAGATAAGTCTGGCTGCTTAGCCATCACTACCACTTTGCAGTGTAGTATAGGCTTGTACCAAAGGTGAAATTGTGCTCACACTTGTTGTCTTAATTTTGTGTAATGGTCCCAAAGGGCACTGCACAGGATTCTGCCTAACACCAGTAATCCCCATCCACAAGACCCATGACAGCTGCACCCACATGCCTCTCACCCATCTCCTGGTTGATGTTTCAAGACCCATCAACAATATACACCCCTGCCCCCTCCAGGGTATCTTCTTTCACATTCTCTTTCTCTTCCTCTTCTCCCTCATACATGGCACAATCATAAACAATGTCCTCAGGCTGCATTGGCTCAGCTACAAACGTAGCAGGATTTACTAAGTGACATTGCATGGGGTGAATTAATGCATTTTATAGAATGGCCTAATTCCCTGACACTCTCTGAGTTGTTAACGTGGACTTAGACTTTCATAGAATCGTAAAGGCCACATGCTCCATGTACAATGTCACCGGTCAACCCATAGTGATGGTCTGGTCGAAGACCTTTGAACTTCAAAAGCTGCTGCTGCTAAAGCTTGCTCCCAAGGGAGTTGTACCTGCATCACTGGGTCTAGGAGTCCTCTATAGTATGCTAAAGGTTTGTGGCCTAGCAATGTGTGCTGGGTCAGGACGGTTGTCATCACCTGCCCATTTGAATGGGAAAACAGAAAGAATGGCTTCTTGTAATTCTTTTTTTTTTAAAATTAAAATAATATAGTTTCTTCTTTGTAAGCCAACAGGAGTTTGGTCCAGAATCACAATGTCATCTCCATACAGTAAGTGTGGAACAGGTATAGCATTGAGTTTCAGTGGATTAGCTGTTGTGAAATGATGATCTTATGGAATATCTGAAGTGTATAGATTGAAAAGTGTTACTACTTAGGGGCAGCCTTGCTTCAGCCCGTTAGTGGAGGCAATCGACGAGTGTACCATCATGAAAGAGCCTGATTCTGATAGTGGTGTTGCTGTAACGGTGTTTTATGGGTTCTAGGATTTCCGATGGGCAATTCCATGTTCTCATTTTTTTCCATAGTTTTTGTCTATTTACCAAGTCAAGGGCTGCATGTAGATCGATAAATGCAGCAGAAATGGGACGTTTCTTGAGAAGAGCTTCATATTTGAGAATATTTAATATAAACAGGTTGACGTTGGTTCCTGTGTTTTTAGTGAAACCAGTTTGTCGAATGTCGAATCGCTTATTGTCTTTGATCCAATTGGTAAGGTCTTTTAAGAGTAAGGTAGCAAATATTTTGCCAATTGGATCCAGTAATGCGATTGGGCGATAATTCGAAGGAATGGTTTGATCGCCATTTTTATATATGGGTACCAAAGTGGCTGTCCTCCATGAGTTGGGAATTCGTTTGCACTCTTCTATGTTGGCAAATAGGTGTGCACATAGAGTAGCCCATTCAAGCGGATTCTGTTTGATTATGGCATTGCACAGGCCGTCAGGCCAAGGAGTTCTTGCTGCATTTAATTTCCTTATTAAAGGCAGAATGCAATATTGGTCCCATGTAACTGGATATTTGGTTTCAGGTTTGGGTGGAGATTAGACTTGATAGTAGTTGATCTTCTTGTGTATATGGCTGCAAAGTGGGTAAGCCAGGTATCTTCCAAAAATAACCTCAGTTAGTTTTTGTTGTTGCACCTTCTTCGAATTTGGCATATTCCATAAACCTCTTGTGTTATGTGATTTCAGCATGTTTCGGAAAGATTCAGCATCCTTTTGGAGAAGCAATGCTTTGGCATTCTTTACCCAGTTTCTGTAACTTTGTTTTGCCTTTTTAATCAACTTTGAGCCGTTGGGTAATTTTGCTTTTTTAAGGCGGGTAAGTTCTTTCTGTGTTTCTTTTTTTTCTCAACCAAAGGGAGATTATAGGCATGTTTATGAGATTCCTTAGATGCATGGTTGGAGGTTGTATTTTGAAGGAATGGTCTAAGCATCCATTCATAATTTATTTTGTTCAGGCCATTCCGATTTGAGCCTAAGTAAGAATCCACTAGCTAGTTAACTTGGGTTGGGTTGATACACAGCCTGGTCGCAGTACTGTTTATTTCCATCTACATGTAATTCAGGGTTGCCAAGACAGGAGCATTGCTGATTCCAGTCTTGAGTTCCCAAAAGCAAGTCCCTATTTCCTCAGACCACTCTATCTGACCTTTGACCTACTGAGCTTCCTTGAGTCCATGTAGTAAGGGCCTCACATAATTAGAGTAACCAAAGAGCCACGATCTACAAACGTTACAGAGCCCCAAAAACTGCTGCATCTGTTTCAGCGTGACTGGCTGAGGCATATTCTGAACTGCAGTGACTCTCTCTGGCATTACCTTTCTTCATGTAGGTGATACTACTTGCTCCAGATATATTACCTCTGTCTGGCAGTACTGCAATTTTTCTTTGTCCACTTTGTACCCCTTCTCCACCAGCAGGGTGAGGAGTGTTATCGAGTCTCCTCGACACTGCTCCTCTGAAGTGCTACAGACTAATCGATCATCCACGGGTGTCTGTACAGTACAACAAAGGGGTTGATACATTTTGAGTACCTACCTTACCTTAATACAAAGATCTTCAGTATACAGAACCGACAGGATAGCCACAGAGAATCCCTGTGTGTCCATTGTTTTGCCTAACAAGGTGAACTCACCTTCCTTAATGCAAGATTTCATAGCCTACTGTGTCGACCATGAATGAGAACATTTGGTCACCTACCTGCACACCTATCAAGGGTTCCTATTCCGAGTTCCATTGTAATAGACAGGACTGGACACATCTGAGACCCCTGTGGGCTGTCTTACTCTCTATATTAGCATCAGCGAGAGAACATGTATTCTCTCCATAACACTAGCCCCTGTATAATGAGTAACCGTTCCTTTGGGGTAAAGGATTTTTGTTCCATGTCTTCACCAATGCTTGTGCTGGAATGGTTGGTGGGATCCCAAAGGTCTGTGCAGCCTCTGCTGCTGGGTTCTGTTCAACCCAAGCCTGTTGCGATTGCACAGAGCCTGGGGCAAATGGCAGGGTTGGGGATTGCATCTGCAGTCCTCTCATGTTGAAATACTGTAGTCCAGTCCACCAGAACAATCTCATGACATGTGTCCAAACCTTCATATCTTATCTTAACAGAACTTGTAAAGCATAGCATATGCCCAAAGGCATCATGGCACTGAAGCTACAGAGATAAGCCCAACCAAGGACAGAGGCTAGAAGAGGAACATTTTCAAAGTCCGAAGGAAGCAAAGATGATCTTCGATGGTACAAAGAAGGAGAGGAACAAGATTCCAAGCTTAAGCAGCCACCACAGAAAAGGCTGCTAATTAAGCACAATTTAGCACCAAAACTGAACAAGCCATTAACCACCCTAGAGCTTTCTTTGCGGTTGTCCAGTCGTTAACTGTTCAAGTTAAGCCCCGGTCCACAGTTCCGCCCTCTCAGGAACTGTGTGATTCTCTGTCTTCATTTTTTTACTATTAGCGTGTCCCACTTTTCTGAGGTGCAGCTTGAGCCTCATCTCAGTCCATCCTTCTCTGTTGACACCCCGCCCGGTGCTTGGTCCTCCTTCCCCGTGTTTTCTGACAAGGAGGTCCTGGTAGCCTTCAACAGTTTGAAATCAGCCTCACCTAGTGACCCCATTCCGCTTGCTCTTCTTAAGAGCATCTCGAATGACATCGTCCCATGGCTCACCATGGCCATTCATGATTCTTTTTCCTCAGAGGTAATTCCTGACAATCTGAAGCATGCTCTTGTCATTCTGCTGTTGAAAAAATCAGGCATAGAGGCCATGAGTTGTTTAGCTAAACAACAGTTGGCTTTGTTGGTGGGAAGATTGAAATCACCAACGATCACCAAATTAGAGTATTTTTGGCATAGCAGCAAGCCTAGGGAATTAATCGCAGAATTTACGATCCTAGCCCGGAGAGCGAAGCACATATAGAGTATCAGTAGCTGACACCGGAATGCAAATCATTCCGTCCATATTAAGAGCATGATCAAATTGAATAGAACGAACTTTAAAAATAACCGCACCCCCACCACCGGAATGAGGAGGGCTGAGGTCACAGCACAGCAGCTCATAATTGGGGGGGGGGGGGAGAGTTTGGATAACAACAGGTTCAGAGTGAGGGCCCAGCCAAGTTTCAGAGATAAAAACAAAGTCGAGAAGATGATCTTCCATCAGATTTATACAATTCTGGACATGCACCGCCAAAGAACGTGCATTCAACAAGAAACTATTCAGAGTGGATTTCTCATTGCTGGTCAAAGTAGCTTCATGAGCATGCATAACATCAAAACTCATAGGAAAAATGGTTGCCTCAGGGGCCAGAGTAAGAAGCTACGGCCGTCGAAAACCTGATTACATAAGGGGGGGGGTCAGAACAGCCGGCAGGATCCACATGACCAACACTGAATCCAAAAATATTCTCCATGATTATTATTTATTTACCCAAGCAAATGCTTGAAATTGCTAAAGAGATGCCATTACCTGAGTCTCCAACAGAGGGAGTTAACAGGGATTACTGACCACCGAAGTGCCTCCCGAAATCAAAGTCATGCAGTCAATTGATGTTGAGTTTGAAATGTGGAGAACTACAGAGATTGAAGGCATTTTGGAACCGCAAAGGCCTTTTTCTCCATCCTTCTATTCCGATGAAGAAGGAGACGGAGCGGACAACACTACAACTTCTCTTATGTCGACCCCGATGCCTAGACAGGCCGGTCCTACCCCAAGCTTGGATCCAAATACGAAGGCAGAAGCACCATTTGTTTGCTTTGAATCAATTACTCTCTACCTTTTCAGTACTGCACATGGTCATTAAGGCTGAAGTGCAAATGCATTCTTTGGTTTTGGATTCAATACAAAACAAGTTGGATATTTTAAACAACAGAACTGGATTGGTGGATGTGTCCCAAACCAATATTTATAACGAAAGATCGAATTTGTCACAGGCTATTTTGATGTCACAAAAAGCGGCCCTTGTGTCACAAAATGTGGCTCCTGTGACACAACCACTGCAACAGATTCAAATTGGAACAGAGCAACTCTTAGATAGTAGTCCACCTGCTCTGAGGAATAATGGGGTGGCAGAATTGATTAATACTCCTTTACCTCAAAAACATGTTGGGTAAAAAGCTTTCCAAAAAAGAAACCACTGCAGTGATATGAATGGAAAAAAAATCAAAGAATAAGAAAAGGAAAGCTAATTCAAATACGTCTTCACGTAAGTTACTAAGAAATCTTATACTTCCTGAGGCCTTGGCACAGAACAAGCTTATTAAAGCACCCGAGGTGGAAACATTGGCAATCATGAAACATATTGTCATGGCTGATAATATTTCCGAGGATGAAGAAGTTGACTGCGAGACAATCCAGGAAGTCCCATGGGAAGGAGAAAGACTCTGGGAATCTGGCAAAAAACTCTGAGCATATCTATGAATGTTCACACACAATTTGAACTGACCCCCGTCAACAGATTAGTATCATTGGAGGAACATCCTGCAAGTGAACAGGTGGCAGTTGAATTTGTAAAGGTGGTAAAATCAATGCATACCCCGTATGAATTGGTCATAGAAGAAGGAGATGGTCAGAGGCCAATCAATGCAGAAACTACCCAGGCATCCACTAGTGTATATCATACGGATAAAGGTACTAAAGCAAAATCTGCAGCAAACCAATGGGAAATGTACAGGACGGTCCAAAAATTAGACATGCCTAAATCATGTCATGGAGTTGAAATACAATCCTCTGCAGTACAATGTGAAGATCAGCGGAGTGGCCAAGCTTCAGCACTGAATTGGGATGAGCTGCAAAGAGGAAGAAATGTTGACTCTCAGTCAGGAGCAATAGAACCGATAGATTTTAGATCTACCCTGTTTCCATCCTGTTTAGAATCTGGGCAGTTGGGAAAATCCATTGTCAGTACTATGCCATCTTTAGATGTAAACGATGTAGGCTATTACTATGACAAGCTATGCCCTGTGGTGAATCCTACAGCAGTTGGATGGCCCGATACAAAACATACGGTGCAGCACAAGAACACATTGCATGGAAAGTCTACGCGCAGCTCCTTGCTCTCCAAAGATTTAAACACTGTAGATTATTTGTACGAGAAGTTGTGCCCTGCAAAGAATCCAATAGTAGCTGGAGACTTTGATCCTAAATGTGTTGTGCTCTCCAAAACATTTACAATCTTAGGGGAGGCGGGGGCTCAGAAATGAATCATACCCTTAAAGGTTTGACAGGAGAAGGAAAGTCAAGAAGGTATATAAAAGAAACAAAACCTTCGGCGATCAGAAACTCAGCACTTTAATTACATTATTTTGCTAGAGAGTATTTATTTTATGGATGGAAGAAGACCGCTTTTAAATAGATCTGGGGTACTTTTATTGTTTTGGGAAATTATACATTTACATGCAATTTCAACAAAGGACATATCAAGGGTAGAATTATTGGAACAAGATAGAATAGATAGGGTGGTTCTAAGCTTTGAATTTAGAGCACTTTATGAATTGGTTCAGAAGGAAACAAGCACTTTTAGGCAAATTGAGTTTCATTTTTCCCCATTTAAAATTTTTGAAATGATTACACCCATATCCGGAGGGGATGGAATGAATTTCATATACATTGCTCCTAAAGACTAAATAATAAGTGTGGGTTCCCAATTATTGAGTGTTAGGGAGAATTCTCATAAATGTGCTAATTTCCCTTACCTTTTGAGACCCCGGGAACTTTGAGGGGTTTCTTGGACTTGATTTTTACCTGGAAAGAGTGTGAGCCTTTTTTTCCACTCTTTCATGTATTTTGATGTGTGTTTTACTTTTGTGTTCTTTGGATATGGAGTTTTAGACAACTCCATAGGCATCATCTCTTTCTTGTGTGTCACACAGCACCCTCATTGTAGTGACACAGGGATGTCTTTTAGACTTCCCAAGGTTTAAATACCTTCTCTGGGACTGACTACTGTCTCCCAGTCAATGTAAAGTTAAATTGACTTTGCTAGTCTTTTTAAATTGCTAGACCCAGCACACACTGCCTTGCAGCACAGTGTTGGATGGATACCTAGTGTTCCCTATGCCTAGAAAACTCATGTAGCCCTCAAAAGCTACACTTTCCCCTCAGAATGGCTGGTGGCAGTGGTATTACCATGATTTCCCTGACGCGACCCGTTAAAAGCGCCGGTAGCTGAAATCCACCGGAGCCATGTTTTCCAAGATGGCGTCTGAGCCCCTCTGTAAAAACAGGTTCTGATCGACTTTTTTCACCATTTCTTTTTGAAAAGGCCTTTCTATGGTTTGTCTCTGCGTGCCAAACCAGGTTTGGTCCCTTTGTTCATTTGCCTTTGGCGGGCTTCTGTACTGAAGCCCCCCTCTGGTGCCTGAGAGTCTGGGGTGGACAGGATATGAGGGAGGTGCCTAGGAGACCTGAATGCACTCTGGTGTCATTGGCTGGCTGACTGTCCAGCAAGGACAGCCCCCTGCTGGGCGAGTGACAGCTAGGCTGGAATGAATGGGAGAAAACTGTCTAAAAGCAAGTCTCTGGGACTTGGAAGGCAGAGGCGATCACTGGAAAGAAAGAACGGAAGATGAGCTGAAGGAAGACAACTGCTGCATCTCCTGGACCGTTGGTTTGCCTGGTGAAGCCCTGCTGCCATTCCGAATTGCCTGAAACTCTACATGAATTCTGTCTAAATTCGAGTAACATGATGAATCGGAAAAGTCAGATGTGAAAGGAAAATTAAGCTTTCGACTGGTCTTTATTGCCAGCCACACTAAACAGAACAAGATAATCTGGGGAGGCTACTAATAGACTTTAGCTAGGGAAACCCTGAATAATGTTAATAACCCAGACCTGGTGTAAGTTTTAAGAAATGTTGATATCGTGTGCCTAAAGGAAACCTGGTTGATTAAATGCCCTGTGTGGGATGTATATATTGTTAATCATCAACCATCTAAGAGGAACCCGTTGGGTAGACCGAGGCAGGCTTTGATCACTCTATTAAAAAATGACTGTAATTTTACTGACATTAGGATGAACCACATCATGGAAGGTCCCCTTTCGGTGGAATTCACTGGTTTGATGAATCAGGAGGCACAAACATGTTTGTTATGAAATATTTACTGGCATGCGGGGGTCGGTGAGCTGGAATCTTTTTTTTTAATACATTATCCTATCATGTTTCCCGATGGAAAGGAAAGCAGTAAATGGACATGCATTGGTTTTGTGCAATTTTAATTCATACTGTTTGAAGGTGGTGGATCCAACGCCTCAGGAAAGCATGGCAAACCTGAGTGCTTAAGTATAGGAATCGCAGAGCACATTTTGAAAATGGTGTAAAGTGGCTAAAAGCCTTGGGGACTGTAGGACTTCATAAGTTGAACGGTGCTGTGGAAGGTGACATTGAGGAATATACAACATGACATAATGGTTTTGCATTCTCTAGTGGACAAATACATAGTGGACTATGTGTCTCTGGAGAGCACATTTAAAATGGGGATTGCTGAATCTTGTGAAATGTATAATGAAATAGTATACCCAAAATGCTGCATCAAATAGAATTGCGTGGAATGCACATATCCAAAAAACTAATTGAGTGAATGCAGGTCTGTGGCTCTACTTCATATGATTGGAAGTTATTTACATTCAGATATGACCATTTTGACGTGTTTTATGGTAAAGTAGTTAATTGAACTACTAAAAAACAAATGAGTAAAAAGGCAAGCGCTGGGACCCCAAATAAGAAATGCCATAACTATAATTATGATTTGGCCCAGGGGAAAATAATTCTGAGACTTTCCATTAAGCACATCAAAAAGATTGTTGTGTCGCATTCGGAATAAATGGAGAAAGTTGGTAAGATTTAACAATTTAAAAATTGTGTGAGAAATCACAAAGCCATGATTCTCCAAGCAGAGGCGGAAGAAATGTTGAATTGCTTAAAGCCATTGAATGTGAAATATTTCTGGAATGTTATGAATTCATTAAATAAGTTACACACAGAGAAAATAATGCTGCAGTTTCAGAGACACAATGGGTAACTCGTATTGTTGCTCTTTATGCAGAGGGGTGGGGGTAAGTTTGTGACTTAGGTAGATGTTTACCTGACTTAAACAATCAAGGGGAGAATGTCCTGAAATTCGAAGTGGATGATGTATGCAGCCTAATTATGGCAGCAAGTCATTCTAGGTCTCCAGGTCCCAACCAAATGTCGAACAGACTATTAAAGGGAGACCCAAACCTTTGGGCTGTGATGTTAAAGATCTTATTTGACATCTTCCATTTAGCTTGCGGACATCATGTATTATGCTAATTTTTAAAAGTGGAGTTAGGTCTGATCTGAAAAATATTTCCCAATCACGATACTCAACGCAGATTGCAAGATATTTGCGTCTTTGGTACTAAAACATCTAGAATATTGGGCGATTGATTATTGGAAGATTAAGTAAAAACCAAGCAGTATTTTGGAAACACCATGGAACCAATGCAAATGGGTTTACTATCTTCTGCCTTTGATTTGGTTCATCATAATAGACTTTGGCAGAAGTTACATGATTGGGGAATCCCAGATGCCCTGTTGAAACTGCTTATTAGGTTGCATAAAGATTGTAACTTTCAAGTGTGTTTCCATCATGAGGGAGCCCTCTCTCATAACATCCCTACAGCTAATGGTCTAAGGCATGGGTGCATTTTGGCCCCCTGCCTTTTTAACCTTTGTGTTTCTGATGTCAGTGAGAATATTGGAAGCGGCCGCATTTGTCTCACTGAAAACTGGTGGGTTGGCCATTAGTTGGCTGGCTTACGCTTATGATTTGATCTTAGTGGATTGTACAGGTGTAGGTCTTAAGAGGCTTTTGGACGTTTTTGATAAATGTACAGGTGTGAACTATTAAAAGATAAATCCATGCAAAACAAAAATACTATCAATTTCAAAACAGGGGGAAAAATATAGTTAAGAGGTGGACATTGAAGGACATGCCTTAGGAAAGAGTCAATGGTTCAATATATTTGCAATTCCCAATATTCAAGTCAATTAAATAAAGTATTGAAAGAAAATTACTTGAGGGGGAAGGGAGAGAAACATATTATACAAATGATATTTATAAAAACTCTGTATTGCAGATTCTCGTGCCTCCCCCATATCAGGTGTTTAACTGGGAAAGGTGTTCCACAACTTACATATGGAATTTAACTAATTCAAGAGTGGACTCTTGATAATTTAGAACAGCTTGAGAGTATAGTATGGCACAGGGTGTTGGGGATTCTAAATTCAGTCCCGACTGCAGCGATTAGGTTCGAATTGGGAATCAATTAATTGAGATCTAGAGGCACATGACATTCTCTTTAACTATACCGCTAATTGTTATGCCCAGTAGCGAATACTCTTTTATCAAGACATTGGATACGACATCGCGCCTTGAAACACTTGTGTATAGGCGCGTTACAAATGCCATATCATATCATATCATAATGAAAGATGTAAAGGTCATATCCATTTTTGTCAAGTGGTGTGAGGTCAATCTCCTTTGTTTTGGTATGATCAAAAATGACCTAGTGAAAGACACAGTTAAGGTTAAAAGATTATTATTTAAGAACGACTGCCGCAATACTACTAATTTAATGGATGGCCAGACCAGTCTAAAACATCTAGTAGGCGAACACGATTGGGTATGATGGCACACCATTTGAAGATCTTTCCATGTTCTAGCATTAGAAGGGACTTTCAAGATTTTAGATGGAATTTGTGTCTCACACAGGGAAAATATTGTTAAGATGCAGAAAAATAACTGAGGAGTATACAGGGATATTGGAGACTGCTAAATATTAACTGGTGTATTGCCCAAGCTTGAAGATCAAGAAATCGATGTATTTAAAAAAAAAAGAAAAGAAAATGTGCACAGTGTGATCAGATGGAGTGTGATACTTTTTCGGCTCATTGAATGAAAGGTTACCCTGCTTCTATTGTAGTTGCAGTCGTACATTTTTTAAATAGTTTAGATCTGGCAAAAAAAGGTAGCAGATTTATAAAAGAATTTTCTTTGATGATTATGAATTGTCTACTGCCTGGAATAATGAATTCTTTTTTTTTAGCTTTGTAATTGTGAGAAAGAATATGTATGTTGTTATATGTTTATGTTTTTTCTTTTTTTCTCTCTTCTTTTTAATTGTAATATTGTTAAGGTTGAAAATGATTTTAACCAATAAACAATAAAAAATAAATAAAAAATAATTATTTCCAATTGCCCCATGAAATTGCGCAGCCATTCCTCCAAGCCTGCCAAATGACCCACTTCTCTCTGGCAATCCATCTCTGCCCCTCAGAAACCCTCTCATCGGTCTTGGACCAGATATGTACCCGTCCATATACTGTGTCATACAGTGTCCCTGTTGTCCCAATTGCCCCTGCTGTCCTTCGCGTAGCCTCTGATGTGTGTGCCTGCTCTACATTCTCCCTCACCTTTTTGCAAAAATGCACAATAAGTGCTTGAATCTCTGGCCAACTCTTTGCCTCCATCCCTACCACTTTATCAAAATCATGCTGGGCATCTTTGGGAAGTTCCTTCTTCAGCATGTAGTATCAACATTGCTGCATTCTTGTCCCATACTTCCCCCGTTTCTGCCCTCAACATCTCCTAAATTACCTGTATCATCACCCACTTTCATTATTTTGGCTAAAATTGAATTGATATCAGGTGTATCGTGTTACATAATCCACAAGGCCCCCCATACCTGTGCCCTAAGATTTTTAAAAGCTGCTCCATCATGGATATTTGTATCCAACTGAAGTCCCAGATACCCCTATCTCTTCCAAAGCTCGTCTGACCGCTTCCCCATTAGGTACATGACTAAGGCTCTTCATGTCCCCTATGGCCAACATGACACTGGCAGTAGTAGTCCATATATCGATGGACCTTATGGTTTGAAGACCAATGAGAAACTGTGTATCTAATGTTTCTGCAGATGACATGTTTTAGAGGTAGGCATATGTTGTCCACCTGAAAGTGGACAGCCAATCACAATCCTAGCTTTTATAGAAAGTATACTTAGATGTTCCCCTTAGCCAATCTCGAACCTTGTTAGGTTTTTCATAATTGCCACATTGTAGGCCATCACCTCTGATGTATTTGTGGTATGAAAGCTATTGTTTGTGTAAAGATCGCTGAGAGAGACTAAGCGTACGTCCGCTGATGTTCATTGAAAACTCTCTGTTTTAGATAATTGTTAATAAAATAGTACTTTGCCATCTTCCTGAGTTGGTTCGGTAATTTGGGCTCAGAATTATTCTGTTTGATCCCATCCATCACATATGCACATTCCTAAAGGGCCCTAAGCTCACTCTAATGCATAATTCCACTTCCCCGGTGTGATGCTGGAAATGCATTGGTGGCACGGTGCCTCCATGTCCTTGTCCTGTATTCCTTTTTCATGTGTGTTCTGTGTTGTTTTCTGCACAGTAGTCAATGTGGCACTACTGGCAGTGTAGCTCTTCCTCTCTTTGGTTGTGGTGAACATACCCCTGGGATACCCTTATAGCCCTGTACCCCTACTGTATGTTTTTGGGCACCTGTGTGTGGCCCACAAAGCAGGATATGGGCTGTCGCATTTCCATGCTGAATTTGACAGGTGTTCTGAGTATCCTCCATTTTGGGATACCCAGGCCCATGGGGCCTCTTGCTTTCTATTGCCTGTTACCTTGTTTTCCCAAAGTCCTGCGAAGCACTGCCCCTGTCTCTTACCCTGACTTGCTGTTGGGTGGAAGTTCCATATATGGTATTGTGGGGAGGTCCAGGCCAGACTGGCTGGAGCCGTCCCAATGACTGTATGTTGTGGGTACACCCTTGGGGTGGGACCTGGGTGAATGTAGTGTGTGACCAATATACATTTCATGTTATGGGTGTCTGGTTTCTGGTGTGTGACACAATGGGCCTCATTCCGAGTCGGGCGGTAAGGGTTAACGGTCACCGGTAACGAGACCGGTGCCGTTAAACCCTTACCGCCCTATTCCGAGTTCCCTTTGCGGGTTGGAACTTAACACCTGCTTTTTGCAGGCGTTAAAAAACCAACCCGCAAAGGGACCTTGAAGCTAATTAAGGCACCGTAATTTACGGTGCCGTAATTAGCACCTTCCCCATTCCCATTGAGCCCTATGGGGCAAAAATGGGAATGGGGAAGAGCCCATGGTGAATGGGGAATTACCGACCCCGCCAACCTTGGAATGGGGCGGTAATTCCGCCATTCATCATGGCGGAGTCGGAGGGATAACGGCGTCAACCAAGGCGCTAATAGCGCCTTGGTTAACGCCAGGGTCGGAATGAGGCCCAATGACTGAGACAGCCCTGCCCGAAACTTGTATGAATGCAGCTTGTTGTGCTGAAAGGCTGAGTGCCTTTCCCAATCCACATTCTTTGTTGTGAGTGTCTGGGTGGAGAAGAATGGCCTGAATGCACTGTGAGCCTGATTGGCTGCCTGTCTGCATGAGTGTCCCACTGAATGATTGGCTGCTGAGCTTGGCCCAGCAGTGTGAATGAGAGAGAGAACAGTATATCTGGGGACCTCTCACTTATCAGAATTGTTCAGAAGCTGAAGTCGAAACGTGATGCTTAACCTTGATGCCCAGCTGGAAGAGAAGAATTGCTGCTGCTTTCCTTTGCCAATTTTAAAGCTGATGTGTCTTCAACAACTGATCCAAGAGAGGACCTGTCTAGGAGACCCTTTCCTGAGCTACAAGGGATCATTGTGCACCAACTTAGCTTCTTCAAAGCACCCTGGAAGTCAGTCGTCGAAAGTCTGCTGATCGGAGACGGGGTCCACCAAGAAACATTGAAGAAGAGCCAGGACGTTGAGGCCGTCGACGACCATCACCGTCGACCGAGGTTCGGAGGACCAATGTAACCTCTTCAACAGCAGCCACAATGCTCCATTGCCCAAGACACTTTGAAATCAAGGACTCCCTTGCCATCACTGTCGACCGCTTTGTCCCACCGGAGAAAGTCATGGTCGCTGACGATCCGAGGAGAATCTGCTGATAGGTTTCCCCCCACCCAAAGACTTCAAAGACGCTGATGAATATCCGAAAGCCAGCCGTGTTGAGTCCTGATCGTCAATGCCAATGACCCGACGCCATTGCTGGGCCTAAGTTCTTCATCAATCTGCTTTACAGCAATTAAATCTCATCATCGAGGTGTACCGCATGCCTCATCTTTGCAGGACATCCCTGAACGAGACTGCTGCCTTGATGACATTGTTCACCTTTTCTACAAGGAATCCCGATAATCCGTGGGTCCTGCCTTAAAGGGAGTTCACTCAATAAGGATCCATCAACGACTCATCGAAGAACTTTGCTAAACCAGGTACATTGGGGTAGTAGGATATTTTTTGAAGGAAACAAGACTGCTAAATAATATATGGACTGGGCTTGTTTATCTACTTTATTTACATGTTGCCCAAGAGGGGGCATCCTCATACAGAAATGTGTCTTTCGTAGGGACAAAGTATTCTGCAAATTGTCTAACCCAACTTGTTTGCCTCCCATGTCTAGTGTTGGTTCTCATTAATATTAGACTTGTATGTCATTACAACTGTCAGCAGTTGGTGCATTTTAATGGAGACAAGAGTCAACTGTGGTACCACATAAATATTGTCCATATGTACCATGTTAGTATTGCCTGAGCACAAAGTGTGTTATTGTGTATGTATATATTCTGAGCCTTATTTATATAAAGAACTGTGTTATCACCTAAAATAGTGTCTGGACATTCTTTTTTGCGGGCTTGGGGACTACACTGTACTTCAGAACCAGACCGCATCACCTCCTGAGAGCTAAACCTTGATTGCTCGTCCATTGATACCACAAAAGAGAAATTTGGCTGGGGTGCTCTGTGCTTCTACTCTGCCATATAGAGGGCAGGAGTACAGAAAACCCCCCTCCAGTCTTTACACCCGCCCCTGCAGTGATTGAAGAGAGTGTCTTCATCAAGTTACTCTGGTCCATGTGGGACCACAGGACATGATACGTCCTTTCTTGACCATTCTGGAGAAAGGAAAACTGAGTAACACCCATTTTGTTCAAGGGCTTTCCCCATTTCTCCCCTACTTCTTGCGACAGTAATGCCTGTTCTGTAGCACGTCCTATGGCTCCATGGTGTTCTTTTTATCACTGCTACTGGAGCAGGAGGTAGGGTGAGTACACCCTGCTCTCCCTGCTTGTCATCTGATTCCCACCCCCCTTCATCTTCTTCTATGCCTACCACATGCCCTGACCCTTCTACAGGCACAGAAGCATAAACAGCACTACTATAGGGTGTAGTCTCCCATACTCCCTGTTCAGCCCATGTACATGTGGCAGTATACCAGTTCTACCACTCTTTGAAGCCTATCCTCTATCCTAGCAGTAAAAAGCCTAACCTCTTCTTTCTCTCTCATTCTCAATCCTTCATCCGCTCTTCTGACTACCAGCCTCACTCCCGCGCCTCCACCCTTAATCTATCTGCTAACCTGGCAGTCGGGGGGAGTTATCCCCTTCCTGCTGTCTGTTTTTAATCTCTCTGCAGCCCTAACAATAGAAGGAGTTACCATTCCACTTTCCTCAAAACCCAGTTCTTCGAAATCATAACTGATGGGGGCGTTACCTGTGTCCCTCTTGCAACCACTGGAGCAGCCGCTGGGGAAAATAATGGTACAAACTCAGGGTCTGTGTCCCTCTCTGCGGGCGATGAAGGATAGCAACCATATGTGGGCGTTGCAGAAGGAATTCCTGCACCCTCCTTTTTCAGCCCTTCCCCCATGGTTTCAACATCATGGCACTTCCTGCCTTTTTCATAAATCCTCCATAATTCCAAGATATTTATCCGCTTCTCTATTTTCGAAGCCATGTGCTTTGTAGTCAAAATGGTATGCAGGTTCTCCAATATTCCTGTATCATAGGTTCACTCAATAGACCAAGAATTTATAATGTTTACTTTACTTTCCCGCAACCACCCCCTGTTTTATTTTAGAATGTTGGCCTTATAGCTGGGCAACAACTGGCACAAATGATTCAATGGAGTTTCCAGCCTCCTCCCCAAGTTATCAAAAATAAATGTACAAAAAAATGTTGAGCCGAACCTGCGGCACAAAAGGTTTTCACCCAAAGAACCCCCTTTCTACCCTTACTAAGTTTCTTAGTGGTTCCTCACAATCACTCACTGTACTCATTTATACCCCATTTACCACACTCAGCTACTTACTTTAATTCTACTTTCCACTCTTACACAGAACACAGAAGACAGCATCTTATCAAAAAAATGCACCAGCCAATATTTCTGAGATATCCCCACCACTGGAGTATAGGAGGGAAGCAATGCTCTCCACTACAGCACCGCTGCTCTCGATTCTCTCTTCTTCTACTGGTACAGCCTTTTCTACTGCAAAACCATCTTTCCCTGACTACAGGAAGTTTCCCCTTCACTATTTTAACTAACAGAGAAAATCAGGGCAAGGGCTCTGTCCGCACAGCTTATACAAGGGAATGTGAAGGGCCTACTTCAGAAAGGTATCTATGGTTGGATGTACCCTAAAATATCACCCCACCTTCAGGTGAGGGCTCCAGCCAACCAGACAAACAAACTAAAGGGTATCTAGACAAGCCTCACACTGGGGATGTGGGGTAAGATACCACCTCACACCTCTAAAATAACAAATTAAGCAACAAAATAGATACAAGAGACTTATAACACAGAACAGTACAATCACTACATCAAAACATCCACTTTTCCAATCACCCCCGCAAACTCAACTAATTTCACACCCACACTCCAAGTGAACCCTTACAAAAACCTGAGGCGCTCCGATGTGGTGCTCTGTCAAGTCGTCCTATACAGCTAGGCCAAGGCAGCACATCTCAGGCGAGCAGACAGACCTTTATGGCATCTTCAGACCTCTTTTTCACTGTGCATGGAAGTCTGGTCCCACAGTGAGGTGCCACAGCTGATTGGTGCAGACAGAAGACCCCAAATGTCTTGGAAAGCTTGGTATACTGGCTGGATTACCAAAGTTGTGGGGGCGGGCCCCTAATTACCTCAGCTCAAAACCGGATTCAACACGTGAGGAACGAGTGCACGCTGTGTACATAAAGCAAGTTTTATTGTACGATTATCCGGGAAGCAGTTACATGGTGTTATAGGACCAAAATTACACAAGTCTCAACAAACCACATCAGTTGACATATTTTATACATTTTTGCATCAGTTAAAACACTCTCAGATACTTTATTACAATCCACCGCCCACACATGATTGGCGACAAACCTCTTCATAGAAACCCCATATTTTTCCAATTCCTACCTTTTCATTGGCCAGTTTTATCTTAATTGTCATCTTCAGATTATCTGTAGGACACACCTCTTTTAGGGTTCATTATGGTAGGCCATGACATCAGCACATGTTAAACATTGGTATTGAAACATAATTCATTACTAGCAATAACCGGCCTATGCTTTTTAGCCTTATCTTTTAATTTGCACATGGTTCGCATAAATATTTCAAGCAATATGAGGAAGGATAGGTAAATCATTTCTCTTTGAGTTAGCGATACTATCCCATTCCCCAGGTCATCGTTCCATTGAAACCTTCCAATCTACAAAACTTCCACTTTATTGCACAATTGAAACTCTTGGGTAGCCTTAGGCATTGACCTATCCCACGTTTTGCTGCTGACCAAAATAAATAACGAAACCCCTTCTGTCACATTATCAGGAATCATGAGATTACATGACTATCTACGAGACCTATCACACCATGAAACTCATGGAGAGTCCCTGGAGCTGTGCTGACTGCAAAGGTTGTGAAGTTATTTACTCATCTATCCTTTGGCTTCTAAAACCTCACAGAACCAGTTTTAAAGATCACTTTTGAAAACAGCCCCTGACGACCGTGTTTTTGATTAATTTGTGAAAAGCCTACAATATTGAGATTCATGAATTCCCCATGTATTTGTATTATGTTTTTACATTTGGTGGGTTTAACATTTTATCTTTCTGCACATGTGCAAGCAAATATGGAGCAATTCTAAACAACAGTAAGACTAAAGTTACATATGCCATCCATAATTAACTACACTTCGATACATATGAAATTTCACCACCCCCAGTTGTTAATACATCGCATGTAACATGCAAGAAACACTTGTGTACAGGTGGGTTATACATGACTCATCATTTCATATCATATTCTAACATGAACCAATCGTAATCATGGGGCCATTTCCTGACCACTGCAGCAGCAGTCACTTGACCTTTTAAAGGAGGGATGGGGAAGATGCATGGAGGCCTATTTCCTAAGTGTTTAGGATCAGACCTTAGTATTCCTATTACTTTTTCTACATTTGTTGATAGGTAATGGGGTTTTGGGGAGAAAAACCTAGCCTGACACAAGGTGCTACAATCAATTAAAACAGCAGAAGTACACAGCCATTGTGGAATTCTCCCATCCCCTGCACACCCAATTTGTATTGTAAAGCAATCAAACATTCAATATGTGATGAATCTCTTTCAATGAAGCCACTGGGTATGCAAATGTTCAATAAATACCTTCTGGAATGAAAGCTGTATTATACTTGGCAATGTTTTGGCGTGCCGTATACCACTGGACCCAAAGACTCTCATTTTGGGTGTTCCGGATGAGACTGCACTTGACAAATGGGGCAAACTGCTCTTGAACACGGCAGCGGGATTGATGAAGCGCAATATAGCGCAAAAATGGGGGGCCCCGGAGTCACCAACGATGGAGCAATGGGCAACAGACATGAACATTTGTGCAACTATAGAGCACAGAGTATATACTGCCAGAGGTTGCCCTACCGAGGCAGATAAGATATGGGGGAGGTGGGAAGAAGATGGACCTTAGATCCGGTTGGACCCTGTTGTATGCAGTAAGGGGGATATGGTTTAATCGCACTGAAGACCCGGGGTAATGTCATGGGTGATTGATAACTGATCTGTTAATGATGGAATCTTGAAAGGACATGCTAGTCCACACATGTTGTTGTTGTGTCAATGAGAATGTAAAACAATAAAAAATGTTTTATCAAAAAAAAATAAAAAGGACTTACTTTGTCTTCATCCTTAATTTCAAAAAATCAATTATGGATGCTACTCACAACATTAGTATCAACATCATATTCAAACAAATAATAAATAATAAATCGAGTTTTTAGAAATATAATTTCTTTCACTTTTCACTCTCCACAATATTTGAAAACCACCAACACAATTGTTCCCAAAAAATCAAAACAATTTTTCATATGAATGGATTGATAGTCTTGGTAGTATCACAATTCCTTGAATATTGCTCTACACATTTCGGGAAGCAATTCCCTTCTTAAGGAGTTGTTTATTTAGTATGCTATTATCCTTTTTCATATCTACAATAGATAGCAAACGATAATCATATACTCTTTCTAGTTCATTACTTCTCTTCTTATTTACATCATCAAAATTATCTGTCATGCATCCTCATTTAATAATCACCTGTATGATTCTGTCTTGCACCACTTTCTAAATATCTTCCTCCTATCATTATTGCTTTAATGGACCAAGGTTCCTCCTATACATCAGAGAAGTGTTGCAAATCATTAAAACCTCTACCCGGCATAGCTATTTATTAATATCTAGCTGAGAACAACCAATTCAAACATCAATGAAAAACTAGAGAAGTTATACTCCAGTAAGTGCATTATAATTTACTTGTATGAGATAGCGAGGTTCCACCGCTTTGGTGTAATGGTAGTATAATTTCGTCCACTCAAATTCAATAAACCATCATTGGCCTTCTCTCGTGCTGTGTATCCTCTGGGTATTTCTGTGGTTAAAAGTGGATTTATGTCAACCAGGGACCTATTTCTATCCATGGATAGTTATTCCGATTAAGTTCCAATTCGTATGGCAAGAGGCTTACCAATACCTTATTCTGTTATAGATCAAATGGCAAATGGCTTACCAATATTTTGTCATCACTGCAAGATCTTTATCTGTCTGTTCTTGCCTTATGTGCATTTATACCTATTGTCACATGCTGATGGCTCAGCTTCATGTACACCCCTGCGATTATAAGCACGAAAGTTGCTATCGGGGTACTTGGATTTTATTTGCAATGATTCAGATTAAAACCTCTACAGAATGAGTAGTGGGCCAGTTGAAAACTCACTTATCCTTGTTTTTCGCTGTTTTCCGTGTTATCTTGTGGAACCGTTAGGAGCGGGGATTCCAAAATGGCTGCTACTTGTTTTTGAACGTCATCACGCCATCGCGTGATGCTGTCACCCTTATGTTTACATGTGCGCTGTGGCACTGTGTCACTGCTTAAGGTAAACAAATGTGATATTGATAGTATCATATCATTGTATCCAGGAGTATGCCTGATATCCTACTATATAAATGGTATTAAATGTGATAATAAAAAATACCTTAGATCATCTTCTGTGTTCTATATTATTCTTATTAATCATCGATGTTCAAAAGCACATCAGCTGGTCTTTTTGGATTTTTAATCAGATTTTTAATCATGCTCTATTATTCATGTACCACTTGGGATTGTCATCCATTGTAGTTATTCTGCCTCTGTTTGCCAGTGTTCATGACCTCCTAATTATGCAGGCTTCTTCACGCTCATGGTAATTCGATCCCCAAATGAAATGCTTGGGACATCTAACTAATCTCTACAGTGGGATGCCTCTTTGGGTCTATAGAGTTAGGTCTACAAATGGGTACTAGTTACCACCACTGTGTCATCCACATGCTTATTATGAGGTACATGCTCACAATCTTGTTGTATCTTGTCATAAAGTACAAAACCAGTTGTTGTTTAGAAATGGTTGTTGTTAAGGATTCTTTTTAGCTCTAGGCCTGTGACTTCAGCTCCTATTGGACCTCATTTCATACATAATATTCACTCTTACATTCATTTCAATCAATAGTAGTTAAGTGTGGTTTGGCTTTCACAGAAAGGCCCCCAAGCTATATTCCTCGTTCATCCCATCAGGGACTAAACTACCCAATGTCTCAATCCAAAATATTCCTCTTTGGTCCATACGTCTAGCATGGTTTCCCCCTCTCTGAGATTTCTTAACCACTTCCAATATAATAACTTTGAACCGCGCTATGTTATGCCTGTTCTCAGGGAAATGCCGAGCTACTGGTGACCTGATGTTGTTGGTCCTGATATTTCTTGTATCCTCGTTCCACCGTTCCTTTGCTTTTCTTGTCGTTTGGACTACATAAAAAAATCCCACATGGGCAACTTAATCCATATATAATTGATTTTGTATCACAAGTTGTATAATCATTCAATTTAATTTTGTTGCCGTTCTTAGGATGTCTGATGTAACTGCCTCTCATCACATCATTACAGTTGCTACAGTTCAAGCAGGGGAATGTATGTGCCCGTCTTTTTCTTTTTTTCTAATGTCTGTTGTCTGTCCCTTGTTCGTCTCTCAGCCTTGACCAGCCGATCTCTAAAATTCTGCCCTCTTTTGTACGCAATAATGGGTGGCTTTGGGAATAATTTATGCAGTTGTGGGTCCAATTCTCTGGGTCTCCAGTTCTTCGCTATATGGTGACTTTGCCCAGAGTACCAAAGGGCGTATAGGAATGGAATGTCCTTTGACTGTGTTTTTGGGACAAGAAGATACTTACTATCCAAGGTCTGGGTTTTCAGCCTTGCTTTTTCAATGATGTCTTTAGGATATCCCCTCTTCCTGTATTTTTCAGACATTTTCAAGTTTTCATCTCTTAATGTGTCCTCTGATAATATAATCCTTCTTAGATGGAGGAATTGCCTGTATGGAAAGTTATTTTTCAGAGGTTGATGGTGATTACTTAGGTATTGTAGGGAGTTGTAGACATTTGTCATCTTGTGGTAGATGTTAGTTGTTATTCCGATTCCTCTAATTTTCTACTCAGCCTCTAGAAAGTGCAATTTTGGTGTTCCCACTACCATAGTGAATTTGATGTGCTCGTGAATAGAGCGTAATATATCCAAAAATGTGTCCAGACTTCATGGGTCTCCTCCCCAGATGACGAACACGTCATCTATATACCTTTTACAGGTAATAATGTTTGTATGCCATCTTTCATCTGAAAGTACAAAAGTTGTTTCTAAATGAAACATAAATAAGTTCACATAAGAGGGTGCCATGATTGACCCCATTGATGTTCCCGTGGCTCTGAGATAGAACTATGTTTTATGTCAGAAGTAGTTATTGACTAATATGAGTTTACTTAACTCCAGTATGGCTATCCTATTGGCTTCACAATTATCTTCCCTTAGTAATGCCCATTCCAAAGCTTCTAATCCATCCTGGTGTGGAATTGAGGTGTGCAAACTTTGTACATCAAACAATACTAAAAGATCTGTCTCTTGTATGTCTGCCAACTCCTGCAAAGAGTTCAAAGAATTTGTGGTGTCCCTGAGGTATGTCGAGGACACTTGTACTAACGGTTGTAAAGCATATACAGCCAATGGGTGGAAAATACTGTCTGTTCTGGCCACTATGGGTCTTAATGGTGGTTTGTTGCGATTTTTATGCATTTTCGGTAACCCATAAAACACTGGCGTTATAGGGTAGTCATATGTCAAGTATCTTTGTGTTTTGTCTGATAGCTGGAAGAAGGGAGAATGACAGACAGATATAGGGAGAGAAACACCAGGGCTTTAAAGAAGGAAGGAGGTGAATCTTGAGCGTCTGGAGGACACAGCCCTACAACCCCTTAGAACTAACTCGGAAGTAGAGTAGGTCACATCTAGAAAGTCCCAGAGGGAAGTTAGATAGATAAGGCAATTGCTGTTAGGCTCTCACTGCCATAGAAGAAGAAACTAGGCAGACTGGGTAAACAATCCATATACCAACTTAGGGAGTCTGGACGCCTGTATAAGATATGGCCTTGCTTTCTCTAGATGAGATAGAGGGGGATGGCCCTTAGAGCCCCTTTCAAGAAGATTAATAAAAACCCTTTAACTGTCATTGGGCGTTGGTAAATACTCTCCGGACTCATAATAATCTTTGATTTCTCGTTATGTTTCTCCATATATAGTACCTCAAAATTTGGGAAAGAAAGTATACTTGATGATTGCAACCGTGAGCCCAGGTGCCTTCATAGTGTAGTCCTACAATCCTTCTACCACCTCTGATATATTGCAAATCCTGTGTTTATTGCAGGGTTCCAAATTAAGATTTGATGAACAGGTACTGAAACCAGCTCCTGGGTGCCAGACATTACCCAGTAAGCAGGAGCTTATGCTGGAGAAGCAGGAGTGAGTACACAGCACACTACCAATCTAACTTCCACATGAGATGCACACTTTTACTTTTTGCCCACTTTATATGATCCATTATCTTTCAACGTGTTCAAGATGTGTCCTAATTCTTCTTTATTCACATTCTCAAACAATAAAAGTTGATGTCACATATTGTGATGATCCAAAGGGTATCACTGGATGGCAGCATCGGAGACGTGGGATGGCAGATGGAGTGACAGTAAGAGGTGGAGTGGACGGGGTGTCCGCAGCTAGTCCCCAGTGTCACGGAGTAGCCGGACGAGGCGTCAGCAGCCAGTGCCCAGTGTAACGGGGTTCGTGAAAGGATTGTTGCAGCAATACTGAGGCTCCCTGTGGGACTTCGCTCTCCGGGGCGGTCTGTTCTGATGTGAGACATGGCGGTCACAGGAGAGTTCCTGTGATGGTTGCCATGGGATGGATGCACTAAGAAGCGTGGCATTCAGGGAGTCCAGAAACATGCCGGGATTGTGGGGCTGGGGCTTCCATCAACCCACACAGTATACTAAAAACCAAGGTGATTGTAGTAACCAATGGAGGGGAGATGCTTGTTCAATCACATTGAGGGGAGGGAGATTTAAAGAATGAGGGAATCATGAGAGGGAGGCTGATCATTCCTTTATGTTTACAGGAAGGAGAAAAGTGTGGAGAGGAAAATTAATGATGTACCTGGGCATTCTGAAGCCAGGTAACAAGATCCTTATAACCTTCCACTGGACAAGCTCAGACTCTGGGTCCAGAGGAAGTTGACCCAGAAGAAAGGAAGGAACTAAAGTGGAGCTGAAGAAAGCTAACCCCAACGAGAAGGTTACACAAGAATGCTGGTACACAAGAGGGACCTAATCTTGTTACTGGATTCTGTGAATAAACAGAGTAACCCGAGTAGTTGTTCCTGTTGTTCTTCCCACATCTCACATATATACATGTTTGTAGGGCACCAGTTGGCATAGAGAGTCTGTATTTTTTTTAACTTGCTTTAAGATAGACTGACAAGCACCTTTCACCTTATCTGTTATTTTCTCAAGCTCTAATATGCATGCCTCTTGTGTCTCCTTTGCTCACTAATTGTATATACTTTTTGCGTGGCCCCTTTAATATTTCAGTTCTCTTTTCGTTAGTCTTGGCCAATGGTTTTTCATTTAGATTAATACTGCTTTAAATGTTTTGGGTACATGAAAAAGTGGGTCTTTGTGTTGCTTGATTCGCCAGCCCTTTGCATTTTCCTCTATTTTGTCTATTGCATTTCACAAATGAAAGTGACTTTTTACTGATCTTAGTCAATGTTTGTGTGTTTATTTTGCCTTCCTCTTTTACTTTATATACCATCTCATTATTTTTCTGTCTCTCCTCTGTCTCCTCTTCTGTCTTGTTCTTCCTCCTCCTCTTCATCACCGTCCTTTTCATCGTCTGCTTGCCTATTTCCCTTCCCTCCATTGCTTTCTTAATCGATTCTCTTCTCAATCTCGCTCGCAATTCTCTATATTCTTAGCCGTTGCTATCCCATCACGTCTTTTCAAATATTTCTGTAGTTTCATCTTAAATGCAATCATATCTTTTCCTAACCCCCTGCGTTACTGGAGTTGGTTTGAGATAAGGGTTCGCTTGCATTTTCTGCTTCTTCTGAACTACTTGAAATATCCTACTCTGCTCTCTGCAGTATTTTCTTCTATCGTCAAAGGGTTCATGTGGTCTGACCAGCTTACACCTATGACCTCCAGGAAATGAGCAATGCATTCCTTAGCTGGTAATTGCTTATCTTTCCCTATGTCCTCAACTTTGTCCTCATTTTCCAATTCTGTTTAATAATCTGCCCACAAATCTCAGGATTTGCTGCCAGATTTTGTTGGCAATCAGCCAAAGGATTTATTTATTTAGGCATTTATATGAGCGCGCCAAGCCCGAGGGCATCAGTCGCTGGTTACAGTAAGTCAGGAGGAGAGAGAAGGGAGAGAGGACAGAGAAGGGATCCGGGGGAGAGAGTCTTAGTTGAAGAGGTGAGTTTTGAGCTTCTTTCTGAAGCTGTTGTAGGAAGCTTCTTCACAGAGGTGGCCAGGGAGCTTGTTCCAGAGTGCAGAGGCACGGACAGAGAAGCTGCTCGACTTATTGTTGGAAGCCTTGGTCGAGTATCGACTTTTGTAGGTCTTCTTACTTATTGAAGGACGAGTTCTTAGCAATTTTCCTTACTCTGCTCTACATTCCTTTCTATGTCCTTTCAGTGAGTGTTTTCTTTAGTACATTCCTTTTCTAGGCGCTTCCCTAGTATGTGATGTGTTCTCTACAGGTCTGTTCACACCCTGTAAGAAGAGTGCTGGTATCAAATAGCGTCAGATACCATCATGAAAAATGACATACCAAAGCCAATTCGAAAATCCCTTACATTGTGAAAAAAAAACATTTTAACAATAGACTATGCTTTCATAGGTTATTCCGGGTTTTATATTTTTAAGATTCAAAGAAATTTTAAAAACAAATCATACTAAACGTTTTAGTGGAATTGTTTTATTTTTATTTGCAGATTTGCAACACCTTATTCCTGTTAATGGTCAACCAGTTTGTAAAACAATAATGTGAGTTTGTGGAGTTTCTTTTCATATTTTGAATTAACTGAACATATGCGTCAAAGTCAATAGGCTATATTGACTTTTTAACTAAACAATGTACAAGCCCTTTGTAGGTTTCAAATACAAGTGCAACTGATGTACATATTGATGTTTAAAAAAAAAAGCAAAGATGCCAGTATGTTTAACGTCCTAACTGCCAATATAAAATACTTCAAATATTTTTGAGGAACGTCCACCTTCAATAAAAAATTGAAGCCATTGATAAAATTCAACAACATGGCAACATAATAAAAATGAATGAACAGGCTAAACAATATACAAATATTTTGAGGACTTGAAGTGGTGGCCTAGAATACACTTTACACCTCTATAAAAAAAATAGAGTTTCATTTAATTACATAGGAATGTAAATGTTGAGAAAGGTTTAGTAAATGGCGTCATGGAATACAAAGTATTATTTCAAAGTCATGTGAGCATTTTTTTGTTGTTGACAGGATACAGGCAAAGTTTGTGTAGAAAGATCTTTGTAGTCGAGTAAACAAATGCATGTGACTAGAAAACAATTCCCACTTACACCTGCATATGCTGAAACAATGCGCACATCCCTTGTTTAAGTCTAGATACAGCTGTTGTAGGCATTAGAGATATAGGGCCTGATTCATGGAATTATTTGCCTGGTAAATGGAAACTTTGCGAGCTAAACTGCGTGCAAAATCCTGTTTGTCGATTCACGGAATCGACTGCGCTGCACTTTTACATTATTTGCGGGGACTTCGCGCAGGCTCAGCACATCTCTGCGAGCGGCCGAGCACCTTGTGCGAGACATCAAGCAGACCGTGGGTGTGGCTTGAGCAGAGGGCAGGGAAGGGGGTGGAACTTGGAAAATGAGGAAGAACAAGGGAAAATGTGGGCGGTTTAAGGGACGGCCCGCAGGCAGTCCATCGCACACCCACTAAAGCGCGGATTGATACATATTCATGGATCCGACTGCACAACCTCTCGGTGGAGAAATAGCGACGCAAAGCCCTCATACTAGCCGCCACCCGAATGCAGGCATACAGACACTTGCGCATAGGATTCACCATGCAGAGTTAAGATCGAGTGCCGGGTTTAGGGGTCTGTGTATGCAGCCGGGGTACAGATCTAACTTAGGGGTGCCAATATGCACTCTAGCGGGGTGCAGGAGCGGTTTACAGGGGTTTGCATGCAGATTTTCTGAATTTTACCTGAGTTACGATATAGGTACAGAGGTTGTCGGGGTGCTAGTAACAGTTACATGGGACTTTTCGCATGGTTCCCGAGATGCAGTCCTGCTTACGGGTGCCCCCACACACTGTTTAAAGGGTGCATGTATTTGTGCCCGGTGGAGCACACAAAGGTAGCTGTTTCTGGCTGTTTTTCCTTTGCGTGAGGGCGTGTCGGAGGCGATCTGGCTGCAACTTGCATATACGGTTACTTTGTGCGAACTATTCCATGAATACACAGAGTGTAATATGATATGATAGTTTATTTATATAGCACCTATACACAATGTGTTTCAAAGCACTTCAAGGCAAGGGAGGGAACATACAATGACATTCTTACAGGCCATGAACAGTAAAGATGTGAAATTAACTATCGTACTCGGCCTGACGACATTTCAGATAGTGCAAGAGCTAAGACATAGATAAGGAAGTGAGGGGGAGAGTGGGAAGGAAATGGAAACAGACAGGCGACTACTGTACTAGAGCTGACAACATTTCTGGTAGAGCCGGAGAAAAACAAGAGGTGAGGGAGAGGGTGCAGAAAGGTAGGGGAGGAACAAAACAAGCGACTATCATACTAGGCCTGACGACATTTCAGTTAGTGCTGGAGGGGGTGGGGAGGAAAAAAAACAGTAAGGGGAGAGGGGTTGTGACAGACGAGGTTGCTATCATACTAGGTCCAGGGCCAATTCTGATAGAGTAAGTGTATAGAAGAAAGTAAGGGGAGGAGATAGGAAAAGGGAGAAGGGAAATGAGGAGAGAACAGAGAGTTAGCAGTCAAAAGAGTGGAGAAGCAAGAGGGGAGAGTGAATACAATTGCAGAAGTCAGTAGTAACACATAATGTTGCAAGCCAGGATACAAGATGAAGATGGGAACAGCATGATTCAGAGCCACCATGAGTACAAGATGCAAAGGAGGTCCAGCATGAGAGTTGAGAATGGGTGACGCACCGTGAATGAAGTCCTTAAAAGTCAAATCCAGCAGTGGCCACAAATGGTGAAAAACATCTGCGCGCAGGCTCGTGCAGTGTCGTTCTCAGCACGTGGGCTTTGCAGGATCTCTGTGCACTATTCCATGAATCAGGCCCGTAGGGGCAAAAGTGCCAGAAATGTCAGTACTAAGGCCCATATGTAATGAGGGAGAGCTATGGCTGCAGTTAGAGAAGGTGTTGTCCAATGCAGAGGAGCTGTTTGCACTGCAAGTCATCCATCCATGCATAGTAGCTGGAATGACATCAGGGACAAGTAAAGGTATTAGTGGGCAGTGTGATGTAGATGAATGCAGGAAGCGTTGGAATGATTCAAAGGGATGTGTGCACATCTTCTTGCTAACTACCACTGTGAGCCTGGAGCCACAGGAGTAACTCTGGAGGCAGTATATCTCACACCCTGGGAGGAGGAAGTTGTCAGCGGACTTCATATGGAGATATCTGTCTGTGGCAAAAGTCTGCAGAAGTATTCGGGCTGAATTACCTTCCAGGATAATTCAGCCTAAGCCCCATGGTAGTGCTATTGACTCCAAAAAGAGGATACACTTTGCCATGCCACCACTGTGAAAAGTACTCCAAACAGGGTGCATACAGCTCATTTGAAGATGATTGTACTGCATTGAATGCCTCTTTCCCACTATGTAAACGTTACCCTGTCACGATGCTCAGGTCCAAGGCGCAGCAACGGTGCAGAACCAACCACCCCCTGTATGGTCTTGGTGCCTGCAAGTCAGAGCTTACACAGACTTCCTTGACCAGAGCAGCGAAGGAGGGTTAGGGTCTCGATGAATGGATAGGTAGGGGGATTTTAGGAAAACTGTATTGCGGGTTAGGTAGGGGTTTTGGGTAGGACTGGGGGATACTAGGAAAGGGTTGATGGTTGCCCACTTTTGTTCTGCCAATTTTTTGGCATAGGTATAGATAAATTAACAGGTACAACTTTTATCACCACATTGCATGCAAGGGTGCTGCCCCTCACTCAATACGCCAGGTACATAATAGTCATAAACATATGCCAGTCTTCACCAGCGAAAGCAGTAACCAACATGCATATGAACACTTAGCTTTAGTCTTAGCGTCCTGTCCAGAAAGGGCCGTCAAGTCCTGTGCCACGTCCGTGGTGTCTGAGCGACTAGTTCAAGCTAAAAGAAACAAAAGGTAAGCATTAGCCTGTGCTTTCTGAGTTTGCAGTCATTCGTTCTTCATGCCACATTCAACACGCAGCCAGCACATTTTTAGTTCAAGATTCTCAGATCCCAATCATGTGCGCTGCCGCACGTTTGTTTGTTTGTTTGTTTATATTTGTTGTGCGCACCGGACCCAGAGGTATCAGGGCGCAGGTAAAATGAAAACTTACAGCTTAGTTACAGAAGTTAGGAGCAAAGGTAAAGACAAGTTACCTCAAGGTTACAGGATGAGGGTAAACAACATAGGATAAGTGTAGCAGCATATGAGTGTAGACAACAAGTCGTACATTACAGATATTTACATATTTAACAAAACTAAGTCAAAAATACAGACAGGGTAAGGTTTGTATGGTGGCGGAGTGTGGGTTACATATCTTTCTCTGTGAGCCATTTAATTGTACTCTTTCTGAATTTGATAAACGGTTGGTCAGATCTGAGTGTGTGTGGCATGGAGTTCCACAGTTGAGCTTCCCTAACTGGGAAACTAGACCCTCCAATGGTAGAGAGTTTGAATCTTGGCACCAATCGTTGTTGCGCCAAATATCAATAGTTCGCCACAGACGGTCTTTCCTCAGACCTTCTGCAAATACACTAAATAAACGTGCATTGTTACAATTGCTTTCGTCCCATGCGCCTGCTTGGTGTTAGATTCCACAAGGCGGAACCACGCTAATGTTTCACAAGCACCAAAGCTCTCCTAATTCACAATAAACAGATGTGGGTAGTGACAAGCGCTGCCCTATGGTGCGGAAAACCACGTCCACTTAGTTTAGCTTGGAGGCGCAGGAGCTCTGGAGGTGCTAGTGGTGTTCCCCTGTGCTTTTCCCACGATCCCGCAGGCTCCCAGGGCAATGCGGCATGTATCTTGCAAAGGCGAGGGGCCGGATTGCTGCTCAGATGGGGCTGGGCCCCTCGTGTGTGTTTTCCGGGGAGCTGCTGGGCACACATCTTCTCTCATCAGTGTTTTAAGCACAAGCCCTGTGCCTCGGGAATTGCGCATGCGCGTTAGCATGCCACGCCCGGCTCTGCTCCTCATTGGCCCAGCCATTCTCAAAGCATGCTGGGTATTGTAGTTCTTGTGTGCTTTCTGCTGGGACATGTAGTTTTGAAGTGACTTTTCCCTGCAGAAAGGGCAAAGCAGTCTCCTATAAGGCTGTAAGCCCTTGGATGAGGTTCTCACAGCTTGTGTAGGTTTTCTAACTGGTACAAGCATGACAGCCCCAACAGTCCCTTTGTGTTTCTCTGGGCCTTGTCCTTGTCTGCCCCTGACATACCCCATGCAATCTTGAGAGCCAGTGTGCCCCCTATCCAATACAAGTCTACCTTGATGAACTCAGCGTTCTGCAATAAGACTCTAACATCCAAAGTCAACAGGGCAATTGATGCAGTAACCATGCAGATGCCAGCAACATATTGTGACTGCTGCTATAGCAGACCCCAAATGGCAAACTAAGTTTCTACATTCATGATGACAATGTGCAATCCAGGCAGTCTGTAAACATCTACTGACATGAAAGAAACCTGTGCCTTAGCACCTTGAAGCATCTCTTGTGCTAGATGGAATTGCCAATAAAGATCTGAGGCCAAATAACCAGACAGACTCGAAGAATATGGCAAGGTACTACTTTATTCTCAATTTAATAAAGCAGGGTCAACTGGCAGACATCGGACTGATGCTTGCACACTCACACACAAACTTGATTACACAGAGGTCTTATACCCCAATATACGTTATCTAGGACGTCATTCTACGTGGCAAACTGTTAAATTCATTAGCAAGAGGGATTGCTTGGGGAACATATCTACTTATAGAATACGTAGGGTTTTTAGTACACCATTGACTGTCTCTTATCTGTGAGACAGGCCTCCAACGACCTCTAAATATGTATAAACTGATTATAGCTAATAAAATAACAGCAGATCGGTCTATGAAACATTGTATAGCAGGTTACCCCAAAGACACATTGATTGGTGGGCATTTTCACCCAACCTTGGACTTTCGGCTCAGCTAGCAGCACGTAAGCAAAATGGAACCCAGGTGCTTGAATCACATAATATTACTCCCCACTTTCCGAATGAGTCCAACATCTCTAATCAGTCTGGCTATGAGCCACCGTTTCCTGTCTGTAATTGACCTTGTAGCCTGCTCTTTGTTCTGGGGCATAAAAGGGAGTGTAAGCACATCACTATCTTCATCCAAAACTTAATGAATAACCCTTGCTTTTCGACTTCTGAGTCACATGTGAAGAGACCACAAATGTATCAATTTCAACGTCTTATTTACTGCTATTTGATTTAATTATACTGCCTGTCATTGCTCTTCTTGGCCTCTAGAGACTTGCTCCATCTGCCTTGTATACACTGTATGCACTTTTAATTGCCCAATACATGGCTGCTACTGATGTTTTCTTCCTTTTTAATCTAAGAGAAATATGTCTCGCCCATGGCTTATCTGTCTGCCTCCCTTTGCACTTTGCAGCTATTCCTTAAATATAGCATCCTTGATCCCAAGCCAACAATGACTCCTCTTTGTTATGCACACAAAGCTGTTCTTCCAGCATCTCCTCACTCTTCAACCCTGATTTGTTTCTGAGGTACCTTAGTGGAATCTTGACACGAGCTGGCATCCATTTCCCAATTATGGCCATCCTAGCCATGTTATATATTCCTCCATAGCAAGCTTCTATATGTCTTTTCTACCTTGCATTACTGCTGTGGGATGTCTGAACCCACTAGTCCAAGCCTTGCAACATTACTGTGCATTGCTGGAAGCAGAAGCATCAGGAATGGCCACTGGAAAGCATGCTGCTCGCTAAAAATCACCCAAAATTGCACAGTAAAAATCTGAAAAATATGCCACCATCCACTTTTGCCTATGTCAGTGGTAACACAGGGGACCACTGCCAAAACCCACCATTGGGCTACCCACATAGTAGCCTGAGATTGCTTGAAAAAGCAATACTGATTGCAAAAAAGAAACACAGAGCTGTTTGGAAATCCGTTTTCTTGATTGTCAAAAATGTGCAAAAATCATGGCTCACAAACCACCTAAAAGATCCAGCCTCCTTGTTGGGTGTTCCACATTATTCCACTGCAAGAATCCACATAAATACAATGGGCCTCATTCCGACCCTGGGATTAACCAAGGCGTTATTAGTGCCTTGGTTGACGCCGTTATTTTTCCGACTCCGCCATGGTGAATGGCGAAATTACCACCCCATTCCAAGGTTGGCGGGGTCGGTAATTCCCCATTCACCAAGGGCCCTTCCCCATTCCCATTTATGCCCCATAGGGCTCAATGGGAATGGGGAAGGCCCTAATTACGGCACCGTAAATTACGGTGCCGTAATTAGCTCCTAGGTCCCTTTGCGGGTTGGTTTTTTAACGCCTGCAAAAAGCAGGCGTTAAGTACCAACCTGCAAAGGGAACTCTGAATAGGGCAGTAAGGGTTTAACGGCACCAGTCTCGTTAACGGTGACCGTTAACCCTTACCGCCCTACTCGGAATGACCCCCAATGTCAGCAAGAATCATATGTTATCAGAACAAAATCCTCATTTAAAGATTGCTTGCTGAAAGAAATCTGTCAAAAATGGGTGTAGTACCGTTACTCACCTCTGTCAGAAACCGGCGATTTAAAACCTATCATGTGTAAAGTGAACATTGAACTCCAACTATGCCAAAGAAGAGAGTTCCATCAAAATGCCATATAAGAGTGCCACACATTGATTTTCATGTTGAAAAAGGACTGGAAGTAAAGATGGGTTTGCTTATTTTAAATTTATAAATGTATTTTTTTTTAACAAGGAACTATGTTACAATTGACCAGAAGGTAACCTGATTCAGTTAAAACTTCCAAGAGGCCTTCTTCCCCTGGGAAACTCACACCTTGTTAATTCCCACCAAAAGGAGGATATCGCATTGGCATGTTAATCAGGAGGGGAGGAGATTTCCCCTGCTGCCAGGAGAAAGAAACAATGGGTTCCTTGGGATGAATAGGAATGCTAATTCGGGTGTGAGTGACAACAAACTGCACTGGCAGGAAGGCAGGCCATGTGACCCTCTGACTCAGCGCAGCTCTGGAGGCGGGCCAGACTGAAATTGTTGATTTGACATTGGATTAAATGTATGTTTAGAAAAATGCTTATAACAAAGTGTACTGAACTGGCAAAAATATGAAACTTAGAGATTGTTAAAATGAAAAATTTGCTCACAGTTTAAGACTAAGCTGGAATCTGTACGATGTTCTGAGACTGAACCACGGAAATTACTCATATTGTAGCCCTGTTGTTTCTGTTAGGAACATGAAAAATTACAGGAATGTGCCCAGAGGGGACATGCATGTATAAAATTCAGTGCAGAACTAACATTGAGAAACCCACCAAAAGTGCAAAAAAGTTGTCATTTATGAACCATAGCTCGCAGGAAGATGGGAGTTGAACAGAAATGTACCTTAGGCAATCTGTCATGTAAGTATGTATTATGAACAACTTGTGTATCTTGGAAATATGTGTTTTGGGGGAAAATAGATTTCCTAAGAAAAAGCAAAGGGGAGGGATTTCCTTTGGGCCATAAACACAGCATCACTCTGACGCCTGAAGACACACTGCTCCTGTCTCAAATCAGGAGAGGGGAAATTCCCTGACCTATCAGATCCTTGGAGGGTTGGGCATAGTAGAATCAGCCTCCCCACCCACTTTGGAAATACATAAATATGGACTGCTGAGGACAGGCAGACAGACACACTTTCCACTCCTCAACTGATTTCTTGGCGAAGCACCCTGCAGGAAGATCCAAGCTCCAGACATAGATCCAGAGACCAGACTCTAGAACCAAACTCTAGAACTTTGAAGCAGAGAGGCCTAACCCAAGAAGCTGAACCCTTTTTCAGCAGGCCTGAGAATCTTTTGCAACCTGATTCTAACCCCTAAACTTCCACGGGGCCTAACTAAACCATTCAACAGCCTGGCTGAGCTGTTTTGCTTCTGGCCAAGAACCCTGTGCTAGAACCAAGATCCAGATCCATAGAGAAGAGCTGTAAACAACCCATCAGATCCAGTCCAAGAGCCGTGCAGACCAGAGTGCCGTGCTAAGAGCAGAACCCAGTGCCTGAGACCTGTCCGGTGGTAAACGAATCCCAGCCAAACCCTTGACCAGATCTGTGACGGGCCCATTTCATTCTAAAGCCATAGGAGTGAGTATTTAGTCTAGAACTGTCCGTAGACATCTCTTAGTTTAAAGTAATCCTATTCAATCCATTTCAACCTGTCCAGAACTGCATTATAGAATCTCTTGTGTCCATCCTGAATTCGTCTCATTATATAGCCTGTAATAATTGTAGCGATAATCATCTGTGCGCTGATATTTTCTGAAGAAAGTCAGGTGACCTGGGGCACAACAACCAGAGTGGAAGGCGCCCTGTTCTGGTGGTTGTCCCGTTGGGTATCTTGTACTCTCATAGCCCCTTAGTATAATTCCATATTGGTTCTGAATCTTTAAAGCGCAATCTGTCATTTTGAAATCTTGACTCTGTTTCTGAAAAATCGACCTTCACAAAAACCTCTGTAACTTTTGAACCGTACGTCCTAGAGATGAAATTTAAATGTAATTTTGAAGCTAACATCCTCAGCACCCAAAACGACATTCCAATTCCTTATAGGTTTTCCGTAATCGCATTTCCCGCACGCGGAAAAGTTGCAGCGATTTCGCATTTGGCTCAATTTCACTTCATGTAAAATAGCTGTTTCTTGTTTTCAACTTCTGAATTTCGTTTTCCATCTGTTAATCATTCGATAATCATTACTAGTGTTGACCTGAACCTATCCCAAGCCACTCCCACTAGTTCTGAATCTCCTTTAGCGAATTAAATCAATATCAGCATTTTCCCATTCATTGCAAATCACATTCAAAGCATTGACCTGTTTTTAAAGCATTCCTGTTCTCTCTAAGCTTGCTGGGGGAATTGGGATTGAACTGCATTCTTTCATATCAGTCATTCCTGAAACCTGTGTGTCCTCATTCCGTATCTTCATATTGCATGTCGGGGGGAGTGAGTAACAACAGGGGGAAAGAGTGATCATATTGTCTTTTGATTGAAGTCATATCAAGATTTATTTCTGTATTGCATTTCTTCCTATCATTGCAATCTCTTGAACCCATACAAAGTATTCTCTGCTAGATTAATCCTCCTATTCCTACTCCTAATTGATTAAAGAGATTGTCGATATTGTAATATTACCCATTGCTGAACATTGTTCATATTCATAAGTGTGATATTCAGATATTATTCATATTCATAAATGTGTAATCTCTATATTGTTCAATTCTTCAAATAAATCTTTTAATTTGCCAAACAAACCTATTTCTTGGTTCAGTGAGACCGGGGGAATTCAAAGTGAGGGGCGATATAATAGGGTACATCATCCAGAATTAAAAGAACTTTGACATAAAAATATATAAATAAGGGTTTCCACTGGGCATCCCATACTAGGCATTGACTTAGTTGGAGTGCTGGATTGAAATCACTTACACTGCGTATTTACACGTATTGGTCAGCAATTTACTTTGTCTTCTTTTGCATTCAGGATTACTTTATAATTTCGTACATGTTTCTCTTTTCACTTCAGTTACATTGTCTCTCTTAAGTATTTTCATATCGTTTCAGTATGGCTTTGTATATTTGCATGGTGACTTCACTCTGCCCTCATCAGGTTCCACTCAGCGCTCCATGATGTCCAATGGTGCATGCTGACATCCTTCCACACAGCATCCTTTCACACTTTCAGTGCAGGGGTACATTCGGTTCGGCTCTCTGTGTGCATACCGTCTCTCGTACACTTGCTGTGGTATAGGATCAACACATGGGGTCCCATACAGATTTCTTCTCCTACTGTTCCAATATGACAGCAGTGAGGGGACAGGAGTAGGAAGAATGCATCCAACTGCACCCCTACAGACCATTTGTCCCTTTTCCTTTTGCCTCAATAACTTATTCAGGGGGTACATGTGCATCCTGTTTCCAGCAAGCACTACATGTGCATTACAAAACACTAACCGAATTGATTGTAACCCCAACAAAGGCAAGTGTCTGACACCATGCACAATTGGGCCATCATGTCTATTCCATTCCCAATATATGTCATAGCCAGCCCATACCAACAGAGAAGTACCAAGCAGCTTCCATGTTGCCTGGTTGTAATTCCCGTAAACAACCTCTCAACATCACAACTGTGTACAGGTCCTTTTTCCCACATCAAGCTCCCAAAGCAGCCATGCAGAGGAAGCCATTGGCAGTGTAGACAAACCTTCACAGGCGTGGGCTACAATTGCAGCTCAGCAAATGGCTGCAACAAGAACAACACCATCCAATCCTACCTCCCCAAGTTCAGCAACCCGCCAGAAACCCCCAGCTAAGGAAACTGAAGATGCATCAACAACTGTAGCTTTGGTATGCCCCGCACCACTCCCACTACAACAGCAAGGGATCTTTGCAACACTACCAACATTTCCTGTCAGTCATTGCTGCTACTGGCAAAGAACCTGCCACAACCACAAGCAATCAGGCCACCAGCAGAACTGCTATGGAGCCTGACACCACCATCGAAAGTCATCATGTACCAGCCACCAGCGTCATTTTCAGTACACTGAAGAGTGCATCCCTGGTTGAAACATTACCTGCACCCTCCCCCATTCCAAGTCTTGTGCCTACTGTATCTATTTCTCCCCCGCTCCTTACTTCCCCAGGGTCAACATTGGTAGCACCCTATGGACACTGATATTGGCACAGATTACAATGACTTTACTGCTGCTGGGGATGCAGGATAAGAAGTGCATTTCCCAGGTGACATCTTCTTACCTCTTCACCCACTGGACCCTGCCAAAAGATACCTTGATGAGCATTTGGGAAAGGCTCACAAGGATGGACAGTGCTAGGAACGAATGGAGCACCTGCCAGCCCCATATTCTGCTCAAGAGAGCAACACGCGATGAAGCACAGGGGCACCTTGCAAAGTTGTGAGGCAACATGGCCGCCAGTACAGTCGACTCACAGAAGGCATAGCTTCAAGTACAGTGGTTGACCAGCGGGTGCAAGAGTAGAATAAGGCTATATCTGCAGGTCAGGAAACCATCCAGCTTGCGATCCTCCTGACACTGCAGCACATCCATGGCCTTGATTCTATAAGCTCTGAATCGGCCATTCCAACTGGGATTCTTTGCTGGGGTCCCTGACGGAGATCTCAGCATACTGCCATGCATGCACCAAAGTCATCATCAGGACTGGGGAAGTGCAACAAGAAATAACCTGACAGGCTGTGGACTTAGGTTTGTGGGTGGTAGTGGGGTCACGCTGTTGGAGTTGAGGTTGGTGAGAGGGCACGGGAGTTGGGGCTGTGGGTGATGAAATAGCACGGACATTTTTGTTCAGTAAAATAAATGAGCATCAGGACCAAAGATTCCACTACTCATTTTGATCGTGTCATAGACGTATTTGTGTGATTTACGTTACCTGGGTAAAAGGTGCATTTATTCAGAGGTTTTTGTCAATAGGTGCCTGCCGGATGAAGCATCCTCCCCTTCTGTTCACACCTCTGCCCCTTGGTGGCATGCAGTCCACACCATCCACGTCACCCTCGTAGTCTGTGTTTGCCTTGTCCCCTTCTGAAGGCATGGGAATGTTGTGGCAAAAAATGTTGTTGAATGCACAAAAAAGGTTTTTCTCACTTTGTTTGACCTCTATATAATGCCACCTGTTTGGTTGAGGCATCAGAATAACTGCTTTCATCTCTGCAATAGTAATCCCTGACACGAAAGGGCGAGGTGTTTCTGTTTGGCTGGCGGAGTTGACGCTGCACACTTTTCTTTTTGTGTAAGAGACTTAAATCCTGTTTACACACGGCAGCATGGAGCACGGAGCATCGAGGATAAGTAGCCCCTTTAATATCACATGCATGTGTTACCGGAAGTATTGGAGCGAGTATAAAACCACGCCCACAACGTCTTTGCGGTGTAAGCCCTGAAACGAAAGAGCAAGGCGTTTCTGTTTGGCTGGAGGAGTTGACGCTGCACACTTTTCTTTTCTTTTCGTGTGAGAGACTTAAAGACTGTTTACACACGGCAACACGGAGCACGGAGCACCAAGGAGAAGTGCCCCTTTAATATCACATGCGTGTGTTGCCGGAAGCATTGGAGCCAGGGCTTTAAGTGGGGTAAGAAATCGAGGGGGGCCCTCATTTGGGGGCATGGCTTGTGGGGGGCGTGGCCTAAAACGTACGCAAATCGTAAGGTATGCACATACATATATATGCATGTTATATATCTGTGTGCGTACCATGGCTTGCAAAGTACACAAACCATAGTAAGGTACGCACACAGATATATAACATGCATATGTGTGTGTGTGCATACCTTACGGTTTGCCTACTTTTCAGGCCATTTTTTTTTTTAAACATTTCGGTTTTATAAAAGATGGCTTTGAAAGTACACAATTCAAGCCATATTTTATAAAGCTTTGACTACGGACAAAATTGTCAGTCGGCAAAGCTTTATAAAAGATGGCTTGAATTGTGTACTTTTCAAGCCATCTTTCATAAACCTCGAAAAATGTCAAGGAATCCCCAGGTTCGCCGAGGGTTAAAGACGCCTCGGCGACCTGGGGAAACAAAGGGACAGTAACTGCCTCTGGTGACCCCTCGCGCGAGAGGTCACCAGAGGCAGTTACTATGACTTACAGAAGTGGCAGCCAGGCACAGCATCGCTGTGGTTGGCTGCCACTTCTGTCAGATCGCCTGACTTCAAAACAGGCGCATCTCCCGGATAATGCATCCCGCCAATGTTGCGTGTGGTGGGACGGGGGCACCGGCAGGGCCCCGGCCCACTTAAAGCCCTGATTGGAGCAAGTATAAAACCACGCCCACCACGCTCTTGCGGCGTAAGCCCCGAGACGAAAGGGTGAGGTGTTTCTGTTTGGCTGGAGGAGTTTATGCTGCACACTTTTCTTTTCGTGTTTGAGACTTAAAGACTGTTTAAACACGGCAGCACAGAGCACTGAGGAGAAGTGCCCCTTTATTATCACATGCGTGTGTTGCCCGGAAGTATTAAAGTGAGTATCAACCCATGCCCACAACAACCTTGCGGTGTAAACCCTGAGACGAAAGGGCGAGGCGTTTCTGTTTGGCTGTTTGGCGGATTGGGGATTGACAGACCCCTTGCAAGTGTACGCAAATACTTGTGGTGGTGACTGCGGGAATAAAGTTCCTTTGAGCCGTTTCGAGACACTTGTCTGCCCACCTGGAACAAAAAACATGGAAAAAACATGCGCAGTCTGCGGCAGAACAAAGATCTAATGAAATTGTGGAGTCATTGCAAAGGCCGGAACTCGCGGGTTGTGCAGGGTGTGAGACGCTGAGGGCAGGCATCACAGCCTACGATGTGATGGGCCAATCAAATAAGGTATGTCTACATTGGGTGTTCCTGTCCTCTCTAATTCCGTACTGCAGTCACTTTTGAGCAGTTTGTGATTTAAACCTTCCCAAGGGACCCATGCATTAGTGATAAATCCTAATCATGAGGTGAAGAAACAACCATTAACTATGACTGGTTTTTATGGTAGCCTCTAAATTATTTTGGTGGCTAGTCTTGTGAGTTTTTTTCTCAAAAAAAGGATCAAGTGTTCAGATAAAATGAGACAGCACAGAGAAACACCATGATTTTAACTTGACATAGCTAGGTCAAAAACAGGTCAACAACTGTGTCTATATAAGCAAAGATAAAGAAGAACAATGCAGGAAAAGTGCAATTCTTCTCAGGTCTGTACAAACAATATGCAATGATTCTTTGTAATTGTTATAATTGAACTAGAGGTGTACACAATATTACTTCATAGAGGTCACAATCTCATAGTTTCAATGCTGTGAAGTATTGTATTCAGTTCCTGTTTTTTTCTATACATTCAAACAGACCATTAAGGTTAAGAAAGCACAAAGTCCTTTTTGATGTGAGGCATAGATATTATGCCCTAACCGGGTTATTGTGGATAGAGACAATTATATTTGTCTATGTGACAATGGTTAGAAAATGTGGTCAGCTGTGGCTGATCCCTGACCAAGAGAGACTGGTCCAAATAAGGTAAGCACTGTGATAAAAGAAAACGCTGTTGAGGTTCTGCCTGAAAGAAATAATGCTAATGAGACAATTGAAATAGACATTTAAGGAGACAGGGAGGGCGAACAAAGTGAAAAATTGAATTTAAAGAACAGTGCAAAAGAGACCAATAAAGCAGATACAGGCCCCCAACTCTGCTGAGGATAAATGCCTCCAAGTAGGTGAATACCAAATAGCAGTCAATGCAATGGTGTTAATTGCAGCCCATACAGAATCCCATATTAATACGCTACAAGTAAGAACTGAGGATCATATTCCAGAAGTCGGGGCAGATAGTGTTGCGTTATTGGAAATTACAACGCCCACAAATGCAGTAACTGAGGAAAACAAAAAGCAAGGCTTAGGGCAGCAATAGAAAAGAAAATATAGCATACCTGGTCAAGACGGGAAGGCGGCAGTGGAGAATGCAAAAAGAAATAACACATGGATGCCAATGGGCCTAAGAACTATGCACTTGGCCAAGAAATAACACATGGATGCTAATGGCCCTAACAACTATGCACTTGGCCAGTAATAACATATTAGGACATCATGCTGCTGGAAGGAAATAATCAACCAAAGCATTTGCATGGAGGGCAATCTCTAACAACGCTAATGAAATGAAAAGATTAAGCAGTCTGAAATCTCAGACAAACTACTATTAGAAACATCAATGTCCGTAGAGTTGGAGAAAACATTACAAACACAGAAAGAGCTGAAAGAGCAAGAAAAAGTGACTGCTAGACCAGTTACATGGAACGGGGAAAGCTCTCTGCCGCCGCTTCTGAGAAGATATCAATTATTGAACAGAAAGAACTACAATTACAAGGTGACAGAATAGCCAAGGATGCGAAAGTGGTAAACATAATAGGCAAATCATCCACTACAATGGAAATGCAAACAGAGCACGAGCAAGATAAACAAATAAATATAAGTCCATAACATCACATACCAAAGGAAAATGATTTTACAATAATAACATTAACCACAGTGTTAGCTCCTTTTATGAAACTGTATGAGGATATCGGCGAGCGTATGAGCGATAATACAGCAGTGCTGGCACTATAACATTCAAAAATCTTACATGTAGAAGGATTTGTGATGGGAATTCAAAAAGAGCTCAACAACAGCTCTGCCAATGTAGCATTACTATTACAAGAAATATTGGAACCAATAATCAAGGAAAAAGAATCAAGAAGACAATCGAGGCGATTTGGTGCTGTGGACGCAAAACACACATTAGCTAAAGCAGGGAATGACGATATTGGAACAACCTCAGGTCCAAACGGCACAAGATAAAGAAAATGTAAAAAATAACCAAAGATAAGGTAGATATGATGGGAGGGTACAGTGATATTTTTACAAAAAACGGAGTATGGAGTTGCATGAGGAGAGAACTATACCCAAAACGTCGGTGTCGAAGGATGCACAAACCCAAAGTTCAAAATAGCAACTCGTTACCACTAAATAGAAGAGAATACAACAGACAGTTATTTGACGAGGATGAGTCAATGCCAAGAGAACAAGAGAAAGCGTATTTGCAACTGGAAGAGGTTGAGCCAATTGTGAGAGAACAAGAGCTAGCACAGTTGGAACATGAAGAGATGGAGAAAAAGATGTGTCCAATCTTTGAAAAAAACAGAAGGACGGAGAAGGAAACAGCAAGAGGGGCACGAGACACAAGTCAACACGTGGTAAAAACACAAATCAAAAACAAAAGCTTGATTAAAGAAAAGGAACAGTTAAGAAAGAAAACCAAAAATTTGGCAGTAGACCGAAAGTTAAAAACTAATGGAAGCAAAAGTTTCATTAAGAACATTGGATGCCCAATAAGTAGGCCACAGGAAAAAAAAAATGGAGGTTGCGAAAAAGAAAGTGGGGGGAAACTTGCAAGTGCAGGATTAACCCACAACGGAGGAACAAATTGATTTACTGGACCTTTCAACATATTCAATTATGTTGTCAGAACATATAGATGATTCCTCTCTTTCAGGGGGGTAAGAATCATCTTGTGAACCTGAATCATCTGACCGCGATGATGGAACAAATATCAATAGGAAACCTGAGTGGACTGGTAGACGAATTGGGCCAGAGGCCGTGGGGTTGAAGATCAAACCAATGACACCCGTGATGAAAAACGGAACCGTCGGTGGAATAAAAAAATAAAAAAAAGTAACCCAAAAGAAAAGTTGAAGGTGCAAGGTGATGAAGCACAAAAATTACAAATGAAAATGATTGAACCATAATCTAAAAAGCCATCACCACCAAAGAGACAGACTATAAGAAAAGAAACACATATTGAAAAAGAACATGACAGAGAGGGAAGAAATAAACAAGGAAATACAAAAACAGCAGAACAAGAAAACGAAGAAAAATACAACATCTCTCCACTCAGAATTGTAAGGAAGAAGGTGACAGCCATACAAACAGTTAAGGCTGAGCTAAACCAACCTGCGGAAATAGATGTGGATTATCCTTGTTTAATGCTAGAAAGATGCATGACAGCGGATGACGGCCTAATAATGAATCGAGCTAAGGTCATAAGGTCACTGCATCACATTCCGGAGTGGAGACCACTGACCACCAATGATTTGGTGGCAATAGAATTTCCACAAGATGATCAAATAGATAAAGTAATCATCCATCTTAGTCCATCAATGATCAAATTATTATTGCTAAAATCAGCAACTAAGCTGAGGCCTTTAGGTTTTGATCTCTTGCAAATGAAAAAAGAGAAAGTTCCAGTAGTTGTAAGTCAAGAAAGAAACAACAAATTAAGATGGGACCGGAGAAACAAAAATTATGATGAGTGGAAGGCAAGTGAATAAGTGAAAAAATCTGAAGTACCAGGAGGGAAATCAAAAATATATGAGAAAAGACTTGTATTATGGTAAAAGAAATGCAAAGATAGAGGAGGATGGAACCGAAGATCAATGGAAATGGTTGGCAAGATTGGTTGAGATGAAGATGAAAAAAGCATAGATCCGACCGGCGGAAAAAAATGATGTTCTACCATTAGGAAGTTGGAATACACAGGGTTCAGTCATCTATATCAAGTAGGGGCAGGGACAAATATGTCATATGATTGCATATGTATGCAAGAAACCTGGCTAAGGGAACCCCCGGTAATAGAAGGTTACACAACATACTTGAACCCAGCGATAAAAGACCCAAAAGAGAGACCTATGTAAGGCTTGCTGACTGCAATTAAAAACACAATGCAGTTTGACATTATTGAAACATGGAATACCAACGCGTATATCCAAATGCTAGTTGGAAAAACATCAAGGATAGAAGGAAAAAATGGAAACTATAATCCTAAACTTGTACTGGAATTCAGTAAAAAAGGAGCTTGAAGACTTTCCAGAACAAGTGCTGGAATTGATAGACGAACAGAGAGAAAAGTGGGTCAACCCACAGTTTATTATATGCAGAGATTTGAATGTAAATTGTTGGCCAGAAGATGGATATGAAACGGAAGAGGAGCCAAGCAAGACAACAGCCATGACACAAAGAGGAAAAAGCTGGAAAAAAATGATGGCGTCAAGAAACTTCCATCTAGTAAATGACAATGAGGACAATCAGAAACCTGGTAAAATAACATGGAAAGGAAAGAAAACAGATAAAATCTTAGACTATGTCTATGTCTCAGAAAATATACCAAAACATCAATTAAGAATGGAGGTGATGGAAAAGATAGAAAGCGACCACAATCTGTTGCAAATAACATGGTGTTGTGAGAGGGAGCAAAAGAAACAGGCAAACTCATTGCACCTCACTGTGTCCCAAGGGAGAAATCGACTAAAGTTAAATAAAAAACAGATTAATAAACTGAAAGGATATTTGGAGGCTCTAATAAAAGAAAAGCATGAAGGTGCGCACAGTAAAATAGTGGATTATACATCTTTGCTAATGGAGTTTGAAGAAAAGAAAGGTGCAAATAAAACAATAATTCAACATAAACACAGATTTGACACTAAAATAATGGCAATGAAGAAAGTAAAAAGACGAGAACTGAGAAACCTGAGGAATTTACAAGAAGGAAATGTGGTTCGGAAAGCCAAACAGATAAAACAAAAATATAGAAATTGGCTAAAAAAATCACCAGAAAATGCTATTACAAAAAGACAGTGAACCCATGTTATATAACATCAGAAATAAAAACACTGCAGAGATATGGCCATACATTAATAAATTAGAGGAAACTCAAGAAGGAATCTTGACAAATCCAATACCGGCTGGGAAGTGGACAAATTATTGTTGTAAATTCTACGATGAGATGGTAAGAAGTGATGAGGGCTTAAAAATAACCAGTAAGAACTGTAATCTGTTGAAATTGAATAAAGAGGCCTTGTGCGAAGCTATACAGAAGATAAATAAGTCAAGAGCGCCAGGCCCGATTGGGTTAACAAACTCTCAACTGAAAGAAAATCCGGAACAATGGGCAGAAATGTTGGTAATACTATTTAATCATATAATTGAAAAAAAAGAGGTACCAGAAAGCTGGAAAACAGCAACAATAGTTCCCATTTACAAAAAGGGCTTAAGATCTGAGCCTAATAATTATAGGCCCATTGCACTACTTGACGTGGTGGGCAAGATATTTGCCACGTCAGTAGCTAAGAAGTTGAATGAGTGGAGCGAAGAATGTAACCATTTAGACAAATGGCAGAGTGGTTTCGTCAAGGGCATAGGCACATCACTTAACATATTGATGATAATTGTATTGAAGGCACAAAAGGTAAGAACGAAGGGAAAAAAAACTTTACATTGCCTTCATAGACTTAAGTGAAGCTTTTGACTCCATCAAAAGACCAAAACTATGGGAGGAACTGTCTCGCTGGAAGTGTCCAACACCAATACTGGAAGTAATCCAGGACCTCTATTCAGGAACATCGATCAGAATTAAATTAGATCAAGCCAGTACATTAACAGAAACAATCAGAGCAAACAAAGGATTAATACAAGGGTGCCCATTGGCTACTGGACTCTTTAACATGTTCATTTCAGACATTGACCAGAGCTTGAAGAAATAAGATGCTTTCCGCCAAAGTTGGGAGAAGCACTGATACCAAGACTGCTCTATGCTGATGATATTGTTATATTAGATCAGACACCCGTAGGGCTCCAGAGGCAACTAGTAGCCATCCACAAATATACTATCAAAAATGGTTTAAAGATCAATCCTCATAAATCAAGAATAATGGTGTTTGGGGAAAATTCAAACAAAAAAAGAAAAAAAACAACATATGGCAGCTTGAAGGGACTAAGATTCCCCAAGTACAAGAGTTCACGTACTTGGGAGTGACTATAAATACCTCGTGCAATGATGAGCAGCGACTTAGGATCTTGAAAGCTAAAGCAAAGAACTTAGCGAATCAAGTTAAATACTACTTAAAAAATACTGTAGATTCACATTAAAACCTTTGATTGAGTTCTTTAGGTTAAAGGTAGTACCAGTTCTGACCCCTGGGGCTGAAGGAGTTTTGTCATTTAAACATGAAAATTGGACGGTCATAGAGGGTGTTATCTGGAAGAACGTGATGAGGGTTCCTGTAAGTACGCCTATGCAAGCCTTGTGGATGTAACCAGGGTTAGCGGCTTTAAAATGTATAGTGATATGGAAAACACTGACATTATACAGGAAATGTATTACCAACCCGGGCCAGAGAGCATTCAATGCGATAAATAATGCTATGAATGAAAAAGGCGACGAGACGGTGTTAGAATGGAAGCAGATATGCATTGACCTACTCTGGGATCTAGATGAAACGGAAGACACTTTATTAGGAAACCCAGACAAAATAAAGATCAAACTGTACAAAGCAGATTGGTACGCAACAATTACCCAACTTGTTCTTTCGGGATCAATTTCTCCACTTCAGATTACATTTGTTTCCAACAAAAGCAATAACAAAGCATTGGGGAAAGGAAGAGAAGGATAGAGGATGCCAGTGGTGTATAGAGCCTGAGGTTATGTTATGTTATGTTATGTTATTTCAACTTATATAGCGCACGGTCGCCCAAGGGCATCATGGCGCTAGAGAGGAAGACTGCTCGGTGAGGAAAACTAGTGGAGAAGCCAGAGAGTAGAATAGATGCGTTTTCAAGGCTCTTCTAAAGCATAGGTGGTTAAAGTAGTGGAGGTAGATTGTTCCAAAGTTTGGCCGCGGCAATAGAGAAAGCTCTGCTGCCGAGCCTTTCCCGATTGAATCTAGGAACGATAAGTATATTAGAGGAAGCAGAGTGGAGATCCCGATTCGGGGAATATCGGGAAAATTTAGACTGCAGAAATTCGGCTCCCTGACCGTGGATTGCCCGATGGACGATACACAGTGATTTAAAGTGAATCCGCTGAGACACCGGAAGCCAGTGAAGATGGCACAGCACTGGTGAAATGTGAGCACCATAGGGAGAGCCAGTGGCCAGCCTAGCTACAAGGTTCTGCATACGCTGGAGTCAATGAATAAGACCAATGGGTTGCGACAGATAAATTGAGTTACAATAATCTAGCCATGTAAGGACTAGTGCAGCCACCACGGGAGGGCGGAGAGCTTCAGGGATCATGGGCATGACCCTCTTAAGGACCCGGATCTGATGGTTGGCGGACTGGCAGATGGCCGTAATCTGGTTGGACATGGACAGAGAGGCAGCGAGAATAACCCCTAAGTTCTTCACTTTGCTAACTGGGACAGGTAAAAGGGCCCAGGGAAGAGGGCCAAAAGGCAGGGGTCCACAGTAAGGGGTTGGGGGGCATCCCACCAACAGTACCTCTGTCTTATCACCATTTAGCTTTAGCCAATTTTGATCCACCCAAACCCTGACTGCCATAAGGCAGTCATGGAGGCAGGTTGAGACCTCAGATTGCTCCTGATCCAGACGGATCAGGATTTATGTATCATCCGCATAAGAGTAGCAATTAAGCCCATAGAAGCGGATGAGACAGACCAAGGCCCAGATGCATATGTTGAACAGAATCGACGAGAGGGAGGAACCCTGAGGGACACCACAAGTGAGGGGACAAGAGGTGGAGAGAAAGGGTGGCATGGCGAGGGTCTGTGTGCGACCTGAAAGAAAAGAAGTGAACCAGGCAAGAACAGAGCCAGATATTCCGATCTGTGACTGGCGAGCGAGAAGGATGGGATGGTCAACCGTGTCGAATGCGGAGGATAGATCTAACAGGATCAGAGCCCCAACTGCGCCTGCATCGACTAATCTGGTCATGTCGTCCTGTACAGAGACAAGCACACTTTCCGTGCCTCTCCCAGGCCTGAAACCGGCCTTCCTGAGGTGGAAGAGGATTTGAAACATTTGGTAATGTTCTGCTCAGGACTAAAAGACAAAAGAAAATGATTACTTGACGAGATCACAGAAAATGATGCTGAAAGAACATATGATGAATGGTGGCTGGAGCTGCTGAGAGGACAACGTACTAGCTTGACTATAGCCTTAGTAAAACTACTAAGAATAATTTTTGAAAAAACTGTGGTCTAAGAAAAAGATGAAGAGAGCCTAGACGCTCGTCAGTAAAGTTTGATGACTGCCTAGAAAAAAAAAAGAGGAGCTATAGATATTATGGTTTTAGTAGGCTGTATTAATACATCAGTTTGATGAAAATTGTAAACAAGATGTGAATATTTTGGTTATAAGGTTTTATCTTGTGAAAACCATAAAGAGCCAATAAAAAATAATAATTAAAGAACATAGTATGCAGCAGGCACACCTTTGTCTCATGTGTGCAGCATGGCAGGCCACCTCCCACAATGAACAAAAGACATGTTGAAGGTAGTGTGTCTTGAAGACATGCTCATGCAACCATTTCTTTTGTGCTGTGTAAATGACCTATGTCCTACATAAAGTACATATGGGCACTGACATCCTATCAAGTTCGTGTAGCATGTTACTCAGTTTGGGAAATGGCCTAAGTGTACAGCCCATCCTGCTCTTCGCCATTTGTGTCCAACCCCACGTTTCATGTCACTAACTCAGTTGTGTAACCCTACTTATCTTTGAACAATATCTGACTTTTCCCAGGGTATCTATACGGATAGGGCCTAGCATTTGTGTTATGTGGCTTTTCGACTGGGCGTGGCGTGAATTCCATGACGTGACCAAGACCCTCTCTAAGGTAAGCGATAGGGGACCGCCTTCCCTGCATACCAGCTTGGACAATTGTGGTATATTTATATTTTATTGGAATGTTGATTTCCTTTGAAGGTGGAGTTAGGGCATGATGCAGAATAACATTTGTGTGATGCATTATTCCTCCACTTTCTGTTTCTACATGTTTGACTGCAGCATGTATTATCATGCTAGCAGTTTACCAATAGATTCCTATGGGGCATGGCTCCTCTTAGTATCTGCTGCTGAGTGGCGAAGTCCATGGCATTTGCGAAACCTAACCTTTCTCACTGCATTTCTATGAATCACATGTACCGAAGCAGGGGGCTGGTATGAAGCACCATGTCATCATAAATTGACCTGGGGAATCAGGCACAGCAGCGACCTACATTGAGGTTTGGAATGAAATTCATCTGCACATTAACCGAATGATATTGCTTTCTCTTAAAATAAACCTGCGTAACTGCATGGTGGGAGCGAACAATGCTACATTCATAGAGGCCACTAGTGTGAACACATCGAGAAAGTGGCCTATCTCATAGGAGCAGGTGTGAAGGGCAGGGAGATGTAATGGCATACATGTATCAAGGGTGTGTCAGGCCCCTGACACAGTACTTTAGATACCCCTGGGTTAGGTGCGCTTTACAAATGAATAAATAAATAAATGGTCGGCTGTGACGTGCTGTGCGGACATGTGCTAGTTCCACCAAAGTGCAGGAAAGACAACCGTTTCAGGAGGCAAGGGATTGATGTTGCTCCTTATCTCTACGTCTGCCTGGATCAAGGTTGGTGGGTCTGATCTATTGTTATGGTCCAAGTGATACAGTGATCAGCTGCCCATCCGTGAGTGCCCAGGGAGTTGGTCTGATGCAAGGGATGTGCAACATGTCTCCAATTTTGCTCTGCTGGGTCCCTTGGCGGCTGCTGCACTCCATGCCTCTAGAGGCTACATGCTAGAGCAGGCGATGCAAGCTTTAATTCACTTATAGTTGGGGCTGCATTTAGCTTCACAGTGTGTTTGGGGTAGTTGTGGGTCCTGAAGGCCCCCTTGAGACCGATTAGCAACACCTGCACTTTGATGCATTTACCTGCCTTTGGGTGAGGGCAACTGCACAGTCTTTTCGGAGTAAATTCCACATGCTGGTGGTATTTCAGTGGTATTTCAACGTACAATACAGTAGAAATACTTTTTGCTTTTTTTGGGCTAATTCCTCTGGAGGAATTGGTGACAGGGGAATTGCAGACATTTCTTTGTTGATATTTAATCCGGTGCAAATTGCTATATTGGAGTAAGCACTGGAGGAATTACCACTAAATTTAAGGCACTAGACATTGGGTGGAATGGTAACATTGGCATTCGTTTTATGACTGCCACTTTTTCCCGTTATCGCCAAACTAACAATGAGATTCATGGTGTTCACTGATGGAATTAGTTGTTTTGATCTTTCCAGATTGTTTACCTCTAATAGATTGTACATTTTAACTTTACATCACACTAAAATTACTACTCATGTTACAGGCATTCAAGAAAATAACAGATTCAATTCAATATATGTAATTCATTTAACCCACATTAACATGCCAAATACAATATTTATTTATTTATTTGTTTATTGGACATTTATAAGGCGCCTATACAACAAGGCAGTGTGTCAAATCAGACGTTTACTACCTCTAAGAAAACAAAATACGGCAACACACCTAACAGAGTAAGCATCACCTGACGAAGTTGCTCCAAAAAAGAATATTAAAACTCAAAACATTAGTAATGATAGGTGAAATGTTAGCCCTCTGGCTTTTGCTAATAATACATGAGTGAACTGTTATGCACATGTAACAGTACATATATTACTACAAATTATTCCTTTCATTAATGAAATACATATGATTTTAAGACTTCCCGAAAACGCAGTCTTCAAATGTCTAATTGCTGACATTAATATTTGCCCATCTAAAGCTCATTCCTGTACTGAACTACTAAATGTACCTGATATTAATTTACATCAGCATACATATTCTTTACATGAACACAGGTATCTTTAGGAGTTGCCATTGGTATTAATCCACACTTTTGAATGTTCTACAGTGATATAACTGGAGTAAATTATACTTACATTCAAAAGGTTAATTAATGTGTGTGAAGCAGTTCAGCAACAGCACAGTGCTTTGTCATATCCAAAATGTAGACACAATATAATTCAAAAACATCCTTGTTAATGCGTTTTGCAATGCAAACTGTCAACGTTGTTAGGCGCCATTATCCCAAGCAAACATCTTTAATCCTTCCGGAGATTACTTAATAGTTGTTCTACTTAGATACAGACCAAGCAGTAAGATACTAAGGGCCTGATTCATGGAACGTTTTCCTACGGGATTGCGCCATTATGAAACACTTCCATGAATCAGGCCCTAAGTGCATTAAACAATTAATTACAGACAATCAAGTTTCTATATCGGGAAACAAAATGATAATACCCCAGCTATTGCACATCGCCATGGCAATACAACAAGTGGTCATTACACTGTGAATATCAAAGAAAACACTTCATGCTACGAATGTTATCACTTTACCATATCTACGAAAGAAAGACGTCCTTGAAAGTAATGCGTGAATTATATTATTAAAAGTAGTGGTTACACATTAAATGAAATGCACTCAATCCTTCAATATGCTTAAGTAAACACTACGTTTTCTATCAACCTTTTACATTTTCTGGAAATTACATTAAAGGCACAATTACATGAAGCTGATATCTACACGAGACTCCTGTATAAAGAATTAACAGCAACAAAAAAGTTGCAATAAACAGTTATATTTGAATGTACATTCTACAGATATTGAATAACAAAGGCACATTTAGCCTTTATTTCACAAAGTATACCGTCGAAATACACATTGTAAACAGTGGTATGTAATCAGATCACAGGTTTGGATTTGCCATTGTAAACAGTGATATGTAATCTGAGGTTTGGATTTTTGTGTTCTGTGTGTCATGCAGCAATTAGAAGGTATGCCATTGTAAACAGTGATATGCAATCCGAGGTTTGGATTTGTGTGTTCTGTGTGTCATGCAGCAATTAGAAGGTAGAGCATTGTAAACAGTGATATGCAATCCGAGGTTTGGATTTGTGTGTTCTGTGTGTCATGCAGCAATTAGAAGGTATGGCATTGTAAACAGTGATATGCAATCCGAGGTTTGGATTTTTGTGTTCTGTGTGTCATGCAGCAATTAGAAGGTATAGCATTGTAAACAGTGATATGCAAACCGAGGTTTGGATTTTTGTGTTCTGTGTGTCATGCAGCAATTAGAAGGTATGCCATTGTAAACAGTGATATGCAATCCGAGGTTTGGATTTGTGTGTTCTGTGTGTCATGCAGCAATTAGAAGGTATAGCATTGTAAACAGTGATATGCAATCCGAGGTTTGGATTTGTGTGTTCTGTGTGTCATGCAGCAATTAGAAGGCATAGCATTGTAAACAGTGATATGCAATCCGAGGTTTGGATTTGTGTGTTCTGTGTGTCATGCAGCAATTAGAAGGCATAGCATTGTAAACAGTGATATGCAATCCGAGGTTTGGATTTTTGTGTTCTGTGTGTCATGCAGCAATTAGAAGGCATAGCATTGTAAACAGTGATATGCAATCCGAGGTTTGGATTTGTGTGTTCTGTGTGTCATGCAGCAATTAGAAGGCATCGCATTGTAAACAGTGATATGCAATCCGAGGTTTGGATTTTTGTGTTCTGTGTGTCATGCAGCAATTAGAAGGTATAGCATTGTAAACAGTGATATGCAATCCGAGGAGGTATGCCATTGCAAAGAAAGAAGAACCAGATGAATTATGAAAGAAAAGAAAATGTTATACAAACATGTATAATCTACAAACTCAAATCAGTTTGTGCACACTTTGGGCGTCATCACAAGCCGGGTTGTAATTGTAAAGTCTGGAGGGGGGTATATGTACTCCTGCCCTCTATATGGCAGAGTAGGAGCACGGAGCACCCCAGCCAAGATTCTCTATATGGTAGTATGGACGAGCAATCAAGGCTTAAGCTCTTAGGAGGTGACGCGTGCTGGTTCTTAAGTACAGTGAAGACCCCAAGCCCCCCACAAAGGAATGTCCACATACTGTTATGTGCTAACACAGTTCTTTATATAAATAAGATTCAAGATATATACGTCAATTAATAACACACTTTGTCAATTCTAATATGGCAAATACATACAATGTCTATGTGGTACCACACTTAGCTATTGACTCCTTTAAAATGCATCAACTGCTGACAGTTGTAATGGCATACATATCATACAGTAATGGGTAAGAGCATAAATCATAGGAAGGAAGGCAAGTTAGTTTAAACATTGGCAGAATGGTGCTCTTGCTACCAAGGCACAAATCTGCGTGAGGATCCCCCCACCTGGGAAACCTGTAATAAAGGGGGTTAACAAGCCAGTCCATGCATGTTTAAATAGTCTTGTTTTCTGGTAAAAATGTTCAACTACCCCAATGTACTTGAGTTAGAAGAGTTTCTTTGACAGTTCGTCGACGGATCCCTCAAGAGTGGACTCCCTTTAAAGCAGGAGCAACAGGGCATCGAGATTCCTCAAAGAAATGTGAACACTGGTGTCGAGACTGCAGTTTCGATCTTCGCGGCGATTGTCGACAATCGTTCAAGGACTTCCTGGGAAGATGAGGTGTGTGGTGCCCCTCCATGAAAAGAGTTCGGTGCCGCAAAGAAGGCTTGGTGAAGTACATAGGCCAGACAGCAGGCTTCGGCTTCGACAACAGGGATTCGACCACGTCTGGATTTCGGATCTTCACTTGTCGGTGTCTTTGTGGACTTTGGGTGGTGGGAAACCCACCAGCGGATTCTCCTCATTCCTCGACTTTCTCCGGCGGTACAAAGCGGTTCATGGTGATGGCAAGGGAGCCCTTCGTTCAAAATGTTCTTAGGCAAAAGGTGGAGTGTTGCGGCTCTGATCGTGGAACAACACAGCGTCAAGCTGTCCCTGCTACTGGGCAACAAAACTCAACAGGCTTCCAGCAGTCACGGAAATCCTCCGAACCCCGTTCGACGGCAATGGACTTCGATACCATTGATGTCTGGGTGCTTTACTTCAAGATTTTCGGTAAACCCTTTCTCCGGTCGACAGACTTTGGGACTGGCTTCCACGGTACCTTGATGAAGATCAGCTTCTGTACGATGTTCCCTCGTAGCTCGGGAAGAGGTCTCCTAGCCACATTCTCTCTCGGATCAGTCCTCAACAGACTCAACAGCTTTTAGATTGGGTCAAAGGAAAGCAGCAGCAATTCTTCTTCTTCCTGCTGTGCTTCAAGGATGAGCAGCTTCACGTTTCAACTTCGGCTTCTGAACAAATTGGGAAGTGAGAGGTCCCCAGATATACACATCTGTCCCTCATTCACACTGCTGAGTCAAGCTCAGTCAGCCAATCAGTCAGAAGGGCGTTCATGCAGGTATGCAGCCAATCAAGCTCACAGTGCTTTCAGGCCATTCACATTCACCCAGACACCCATAACAAGGAATGTGGATTGGGGCAAGCACTGAGCCTTTCAGCACACAACACATTCATGCCAGTTTCAGGCAGGGCTGTCTCATTCTTTGTGTCACACACACAGATACCAGACACCCATAACAAAGAATGCATACTGGTCACACACTCTATTCACACAGGTCCCACCCCAAAGGTGTACCCTCAACATACAGTCACTGGGAAGGCTCCAGCCAGCCTGGCCTGGACTTCCCCTCAATAACATATATGGTTCTTCCACCCAACAACCAGTCAGAGAAAGGGACAGAGTCAGGACTTCCCAGGACTTTGGGAAAACAAGGTAACAGGTAATAGAACCAAGAGGCCTCATGGGCATATTGCCTTCTATCAGGAAGCCACTGATTCATATGGCAGGGCCTGGGTATTCCAAAATGGAGGATACTCAGAGCACCTGTCAAATCCAGCATGGAACTGCTACCAGTCCATACCCAGCTCTGTGGGCCACACACAGCTGCCCACAAACATACACTAGCGGTACAGAGTTGTGCTCCCACCGAGGGGTGCCATAATATACCAAGGGTCTCTGTTCACCACAACCAAAAAGAGGAAGAGCTGCACTGCCAGGAGTCCCACATTGACTCCTGTGCAGAAAACAACACAGAACACACATGATGAGGGAGTACAGGACAATGACATGGAGGCCCTGTCCCTCCAATGCATTTCCAGCATCGCAGTAATCCAGTGCAATTTCTGCCAAGCATAAATAGCATTACCGCGGTGTCAGCAGAATTAGCGCCACATCACAACCTGGCGTGAATGCACGCCTGACTCCGGCGGTACCGCTATTAGCGGGCAGTGGAAATTTCGCTGAAATAAGGGTTACAGCCAAAACATCAATGCTAATAGCGCTACCGCCGGCGACCCCGGCCTTATTAGTGCCAGCGAAAATTTGCATGACCGCTGGAACAGGAAGCATTGTGGAAGCCATTTTGAGAAACACAATCCATCAAATATCTCCACTTCCCGCAGCCATCCAGACCTGGAAACAAGCCAGTATGTGTCCGGAGAGGATCAGAGGCAAGGTGGCTGAACATTGACTCATAAAACCAAAGTTTAGTGAGTGGGGGGGCTGGTGGTCCTGACCAATGAGGTTATTGCTCACACTGATGAGCTATTTGGCCCCCGCCAAACGAAAACATCAGCAAAGTGCAGGACAGCCATCTGGCATGCCATCAGCCAGAAAGTGACAGATGTGGCCGGCGTCCCCCATGATGAGGAGGACTGTTGTAAATGCTGGAATGACCTCAGGGTCAGGGTGCATGGGCTGCTGTCACAGCACCGCCGGGAGTCCCTTGCCACAGGAGGAACTGTGGAGACACTGGTCCTCACTGCCTGGGAAGAAAAGTGCAGCACAGTGCTTGATATGAAGGGAATCAAGGGAGAGAGAGGTGCAGAGGCAGGTGCCAGCAGCCAGGAGGTGATTCAACCCCCCCTACCCCGCCACAGCACAAGTGCATGCACACATGACAGTCTGGCATAAGATGCCCCAGTGGATAGGGACACATCTCAGCAGACCCAGCAGCTGGGCATGCCAACAGGGTGGAGTGAGGGGGTGGCACATCTGCCACCCTCCACAGCAGCCCCGGGACAGGGCACCAAGAGCACCCCTGTGCATTGCAGCAACAGGAAGGGGTGGCAAATTACCTATCCAAGTGTTATGCACACCACACCCCTGTTGGTACACCCTGTGCCAGCTGGACTGTGATGTGTGAGCAACCTCGAAACTGAGCAGCAGTCACACTGGCATGTTGCAGGTCCAGTAGGCCGGCCCCATGTTGGTAGGTGTGAGAAGCCTGAGGGTATTCTCCCAAGTAGACCTTGAGAATCCCTTATTCAGGTGGCCAGGGAAGGGCTGGTGCTCTCAGATGCCAACCCTGGGGGTGGATGAGCGGGGGAGGATCACCTGGGTAAGGGAGCCCTGGGTTGTGCTCGGGGTAATACCCCAGGTGAGATGCTGTATTATACCAGGGGCTAAGGATGGGACGACGAGATCCCTGAGACCTTTGTAGGCTGTACCACATCTGTCTCCCTTCATCCCAATGAATCTCTCTTGCCCAGATCCAATGACCCCTCTCAATATAAAAAATCCCCTAGGAACCCAAACCCTGTTGTACTTGGAAACTATGGCTCCCAGAACCCGTATTTCCCTGTGTCCTACCAAAATACTCCCAGTTGTTCTCCCCCACGTCACTTTGATTATTATTTCTGAACTCACAATCTGCTTTGACAAAACACCTTTGTTCCCCCTATTTATTTCACAAACCCTACCAAACTCCCCCTTCCAAAATTCATACCCCCCTAGGACAAAGAATATAATTCCTCTTGACACCTTTTCCCCATCCCTACACACTAGGATACTTAGAAAATTGACTGCCCCCATTTTTCGACACAAACACTTTCTTACACCATGAACGAAAACAGACTTGCACTCAAGCTGTTAACCTGACATGTCCCAACATAAGGGTCAGACAAAGTCAGGCAATTGACCAGAACCACACACACCTGACGGCCCTTTCCCTTCCCCACAGGGATAAAAGGTGGAGCATGAGAGCACACTACAAGCAAGGCAAACTGCACAACGAGACAGCTATCCCAGGGCGGGTGTTCAAGAGGAGGAGAAAAGAGGTGAGAACCAAAGGGGCGACAAGGAGAGAAGCGATCATGCCCTTTTTGACCCAGACCCACGAAGCTTCAGTGAAAGGAATCATAAGATGGTGAACAATAGCCAGCATGTATTGCAGCAGATGTCAACAGTCCACAGAGCCCTCCTACACTGATAATCAGGGCTGGGAGAGACTCCTACTACCGTGGTACTGTCCTTGACTCCAGAGACAAGAAAAGCCAAACGGTTCATCACAACCGGTGAGTAGAACGGAGGTCCGATAAGAAACCGAACTTTATTGAACGAAAGTTGCGAATGGCAAATTTAGGGGAAAGTCAGCTGCAGAGGGGTCCGGCACCAAGTGGTTGCTCACGCGATAGACCCTGGTTGATTCCCCTATTGTTCCGATACCACAAGGCCCTATGAGAGTCACAAGGAAAAGATCAAAGTGATCATACAGTGGTCTAGCAAACCCCCCTGTATTTTCGAAAGTCTTTGACCGGCATGTAATTGGAAAACTAAGGGAGACGAATCCTGCATAGTGAGAAAGGAGAAGGAACTGTGTGGTTGGTAAGGGTGAACCCAACAGAGGGATGCAGACAGAAAGGGGCGGTGTGAACCCAACGGAGGGATGGCCAGTGGATTGGTTAAAAAAAGCAGTAAGACTTGTGAATAAAAGCTGCAGTGAACCCGATAGAGGGAAGCTGCTATTCGAGAGTAAGAACCATAGTGAGCTCGACGGTGGGAGGCTGCTATTCGAGAGGGATCTCAGCCTGGAAGAGGGGGGATCCAGGGAGGAAAAGCCATCACCCACCATAAATACAGAAAGGAACTTTTTGTTTTATTATATTGAACCCATCAGATCCTTGGAGACACGAGACCTTTTGTAGAAAAGAGACTTAACCACCAAAGATACAGATACCTGAGAACGAAACGGCAGTCTTGTGCTGGGAAAGCTTGAGATTGTGCTATGCTCAGGAGTCCCGCCTTGCCCCGTGCTCAAAACGTGGGGAAGGGAGACCCCTGACTATAAAATCCTGACTTATCATTTGTGAACACTTCTTTCTTTCTTGTGAACACTATCCCACATTCTTTTTTGTATTTAGTTGTAAGGATTGGCAATAGTTTATTTTTTAGTATAGGCCCTTTTATTTGACCAGACGCCACTATGTCTTATTATTATTTGATGGTCATAGCTTGTTCTCATCTTAGATTAAGGTTTAGATAAGCCATTTTTCCAACCTACCTATACAGTTTAATAAACACCCTTGAACTGTGATCACTTGTGTCTGTCTTTACTGTTCCCACCATGAGTTACTTCCAGAGGAGATGTGGGGGCATGGAGATGTGGGCATGCGTGACCACTGCACGCATGCCAAACATCAGCTGCCCCAGCATGCACACCCTGCCCCCCTGCCCTCACAGGCCAAAGACCACCTGGCCATGTGTCACACACTAATTGCTGCTACCATGCTGCTGCACCCAAATGCAATCTCCATGACCAACCATGCCCATTTTCCACAATGTGCATTGCACGCCAACACACGTGGGGGAACCATACCTGACAACATTTCCTTTGTCCCCTACAGGCACCCGAGGAGGATGAGGGGGCAGGCCCATCTGGGAGTGGACCATCCAGGCCCTCAATGTCTGCCACCCACAAAGGGTCAGTCAGCCCATGCCAAGGCGGATATCCCACTGTCAGACACCGCAACCCAGCAGGGCCAGGCCGACATCCACTCCACAGTCCATCAGAACCACTGTAAGGCCCACTGCACCCCCTCCTGCAGCTGGAGGGTCTATCACAGACACCACACCCCCAGGCTGGGGGACACCAGCCCTGTGTTGCCACATGCAGAAGGGCCACAGAACCCTGGGCACCCTCACCGCCGGCAGCATAGCCCAAAACCTGAAAGCCCTCATATAAGGCAGCATGCTCACACACCTGAGCCGGATGTGGACACTCCATCCTATGGCTCCCCTGACGACAGCCCCGGCACACTGCACTGCCCCCTCCCATGCTATGCTGCACAATCCAACAAGCAGCACAGTGCTGCAGAGACTTGATGTGATGGAGCGGAGACAGACGGAGATGGAGGCGATAGGGCACACACACTCTGAACACTTGTAGGCCATATGGGACAGTATCCAAGGGCCCACCCACAGGATTGTGTGGGTAATGGCAAAGAACCGGGCAGAGACAACTGCGAGTATGGCTGCACTGACACTGTACATCCAGAGGGTCAGGGAGATGACTGAAGGTGTCTCAGCACTGGGCAAGGCCATCCGTCAGAGCCCAGAGGTGCAATGCCAACAGATGAAGGGGCCAGGCTCCATCCCATCCACTTCTGTCACTCCCACAGAGGAGTCACAGCAGGGGACCCGGAGGCATCAGTCACAGCGCCATGAGTGCCCAAGGTCACCCAGGGAAGGCAGGGGGAGGAAAGAGGCCATGGTTGTAATGGACTCTTGAGACACTAATTCAGACCCTCCTGCTTGTAGCGATTTTGTGAACCTGCAAAATGCAGCGAAAAGGGCTGTTTTTTTAAAAGGGCAAAACAGTAGTTTTTGCAAAAACGACCATTCAAAAAAAGACACACGTGGCAAGGTCCTCACAAAATCATTTGACGCAAGAAATGGAATGCGCAAGCACATCTCGTCACTTGCGCCAAAAGAAGAGCAGCCCAATCCACTATGGCACCAGGAAAAAAGCAACCTGAATGGGAGCCTCTTATATGTGCCTATTTCACCCCTTTGTGCAAATCAGGGTCTGTTTCTGCACATTTAAAAGCACATCCCAAATTTACAAACAAGATAAGCTTTTAAATGTGCAGAAATTGTAGGGAAACCTTTGTACCGGCTTCTAATAGGCACACAGTGGGTGCCACTGCATGATAGGGATAGCAGAGTTATTAACCAATGTTATCTCACTTGCATTTTTGTTCCTCAAATAGGATAGAAATGCTTTTTGGGTCGCATTTTACAGGAGCAGGCCACTTAAAGTCCCATCACAGAGAAATGTGCTGGGAGCCTGTAGGATATTGTTCGGAGAGCGCTTCCGATACAAAAGACGGCTGGCCAGCGGCCAGCATATCATTTGTGCCACAGATCAGCCTTGTGGAAATGCGCAGGTCACCTTTGAGAATAAGGTGACCTGCTAATTTCCCCAAAAGCTGGTTATCTATCTAAAATTGGCATATCCTCCGCTCTTTTTTTAGATGCCCCTTTTTTGAAGATCTGGTCCTAAATCTACATTTAAAAAAAAGTACAAATGGTCACAATATGAGAGGGACAGGATTGAGAGTGGGCTGGGGGTGATGGGTGAGATGTGGAGTGGTAGACAAGAAAGCATAGAGAGAGGAGTGTGTCAGAGGGGGAAGCGGCGGGCAAGAGAGCAGAGAGGAAGCAATGGGGCAGTGGGCCAGACATCAGAGAGGGAGCAGTGGGCCAGAAATCAGAGAGGGATCGGTTGGTTGTAAAGAGGCAGTGAGCTGCACATTGGGAGAAAGGATGAGGGAAGAGTGCGATAGAATGGGAGAAAGAATGCAAGATGCAGAAGTAGCTTGAAAGAATGAAGCACTGTATACTGCGGGAGGAATTGGGGAGCATAAGCTGTGAGTTGGGAGTATGATTTGGAGTGTGGCAGAGATTGAGGAGTGCAGATTGTGACTTGCAGTGTGACAGAGCACATGGGTATGTGTATGACAGAGTGAGAGGTTCGGGAACGCAAGTTGTGATGGGAATTGGTGAGACATGTGAGGTGTGTTGGTGAGATAGGTGTGTGGGTGGGGTTTGAAGAACATAGAAGGGGATGTTTCCAACATTACAACTGATGGCCATCAATACTGTCAATATTATTAAATAGGCATGCACATTAAACCAAAAACATAGCCAAAACAAACTCTGTTCTGCCAAGCCAGAGATATCTGGGACTCTCTGGCTCTCTTGTAGCCTTGGACACTGTCTCTATTCTGCAATGTGCCAATCTTGCACTCTCCAGTCAATAAAAAATGTTCAGCAAAAACGCTGCAATAAATAAAGTTTTGAGCCGCAAAATGTGCCATTTCATGCCGCAAAATTTGCCATTTCATGCTGCAAAATCCTGGAGGGCCTGACTAATTGTCATGCGTGGCAATTCTGGGGAGTTGGTGAGGGGAGGCTAGATAGTGTGCTGGGGAGTTGGTGGGGGCATAGTGTGTTGAGGAGTTGGTGGGGGCAGGTGAGAGGGGTGTTAGTGTGCTGGGGAGTTGGTGGCGGAAGACAAGAGCGGGGATAATGTGCTGGGGATTTTGGGGAATTGGCGGGGGGAAAGTGTGCTGGGAAGGAGGTGGTGGGAGGCTGATGGGGGATAGTGTGCTGAGGAATTGGTGGTGGCAGGTGGGAGGGGGATAGTTGGGCACTTCATTACATCAAAATCGTTAAACTTCATCAATGCAGGGACATTCCTGATTGTGTCATTGTTGTGTTCATTGATAGAGGCGAGTACCACACAGTCGTGCATGGCTTGTGCCATGTTAAAGTGTCAGAAGAAATGGTCTATCAGTGTCTGTCAGGCCAATCTCCCATCCCTCACATCATCTCTGGCAATGCGTGTATTTGCCTCTGCCACAAGCACTGCATCCTCATCTTCTGGGGGTGGCATGTCCATGTCCGGGGGTAGCAGGACATTCCTCTTCACGCAGATATTGTGCAGCATGGCATACACAAGCACAATTTTGTTTTTTATTGTGAATTGGTTTGCAAAAAACCTTACAGAAATAAAACATACATAAAAAAATAGAAATCATATATTTGAAAAATACATTTTAAAATACCTATTACGAACTCTCCATTTATTATAAAATAGACTCAATTTCATTCAAAAAACGAACCAAAGCAATAGTCAAAGACAAGTTGTCTCCCCACATAAATATTGCCCACAACAATTCCTTAGAATGGTCAGATGAAAAGCAATCCAATTCTTTAACAAAAGAGGTAGAGCTTATCAACTTTTGAAATTAGCAGTCAAGGATCCAGTGATTAAGGCTTTCAATTCCGTTTGGTGATATAAAAAAACGGCAAGCCGACACTGCAACCTTAGATTGAGTGGAGGACCAATTATTCAGTCTCTCTTTTGTGTGGAGTTGATTCAATTTAAATCTCATGTACATTTTACGACTCTCTGGACAAGGGAAACATTTTTGATAGGTTGACATATGACCTATCCTGTGGGGAAACCAAGCATATTCGCAATATGAGGAATAACTGGATAAAGCTTCAACAGTCAGTCTCCAGTCATCCCAGAAGAGTTTGTGCTTCACCACATCAGGATTAGATATTAACTTCAACTCAGAGGAGTCGATTTTATCCAACAGGTTTTGCATGTAAACCCTAAATGAACTGACATCTGTGTGGAACAGCCACTCATCATCTGTTTCAGATCAACGTACAATGAATTTTGTGGCAGGGACAGAGACCTATTATATGGAGACAATTTATGCCAAAGGTATCGAACCTGAAGTAAAACTATGTTCCATTTGTGATGTATGATGGGGTTGGGCATAGAAAGAGAAAGGCCCAGTACAGTCTTCCAAATTACACCCTGTAGGGAGTCAAGGTATGGACCCACATTCACCAATGCCACGTCCAACTCATATAATAACGCTGGCTCAATCTTTACCAGGTAAATAAATAGGATGGGAAGAATGGAGAATCTGCAAAGTGTTACCGGGTCTGACTTTGCAGTCTGTCTTTTAATGCTAGCTGAGCTGTCTAGCATTAAAAGACTTCTGTGTTTTTAATGCTAGCATCCGTCCGATTATAGATGACATATTTGTAGGATTATAGACAGAACTTTTTACCAACAATTTAACCCACTTCTCTACCGATATGGTCGAGGCCGCGGAAACGTGTCTTCAGGAGGCCGAAGGTGCGCTCGAACACACAGGTCACATGGTTGTAGGCATTATCCTGCAGTGTTTGTGGATCACGTACAGGGGTCATTAGCCAGGGCAGCTGTTGGTATCCGGAGTCACCTACATGGTGGGGCACAGGCTTTAGTCACAGTTTAAGGTGTGGGGGTGGGTTTACACAATATCAGGGCAATGAACAACTTGTGCATGCAAATGGGCCTTCTTTTCATGTCATGTGTCGTTTCTATGTCTGCATGCTGTGTCACTCATGCCATGCATTGTTTCTGCTTCACATACACCCTGTTGCCTTCCAGCATATGTTATGTGAGGTGTATGTTAGTGAAATGTGCAGCTGACATGGTGGCTGTCATGTTGCAGTGTATTTCCACTGTGCATGTGGCATGCTGGGTTTCCCATCCTCCCTCCCTGAGCTTCTGGGCCCGCCGGGTTGCCATTGTGGGCTGGGTTCACATGCGTGCATGGCTGTGGTACTAGCAGGGTTGTTGTTGTGTGAGACGATGTGGCCATTTGCAATCATTGCTTTGGTAAGTGCATGTTGAATTGTGGTACCTGTAGTCATGTTGGTATTTACGGTTGCTACTCTATGTGTACATCAGCTTCTCCATACAGGCAAGTCCAACATGTGCATGCTCCCTGGCCTATACTGTGATGTTGGTGTGGGAGGTGGTCAAGTACGGATTTTACATTTGCTTGTCAGCCATCCTCTATGTAGTTATTTGCATCACACCTATTTAGGCATGTGCTTCACAGCGCATGTGTGCTGGATTTTCTACTCACCCACTATGCAGGTCTGTTGTCCTCTGTGCCTCTCCATGTACCCTGGCAGTGTGCTGTTCCGAAGGACCATGGCAACGTGGGTGGAACTAGGGCAGCCAGCACAGCAGTGGGTGATGTAACCGTTGGGGATGCAGGTCACATGCTCATTCGGGGTGTGGTAGTCTTTGTGGTTACAGCACATTGATACGTGGGCCTGGGGCGGCCACCAGTTTAACATGTGTACAGTTCAGGGCAGCAATCACATTTGGCATTTGGGCAACGGCATAGAACTGTGCTTTCATGGCATTGGCCTGGGCACCTTGCCCAACACTGCACAAAATGTGGGCTGTGTCATACCGTGCATCTTGGCCACTGAGTGCAGAATGGTGCCAGTTCTGAGGAATTGTAGGACATACACCAGCTTTAGCAGTGGGGGCACAGCTTTCCGGATGTTGGCCCTGCTCCCTATGTCGTCAAGTATTGTTGTGAGCAGTTCTCTTATGGTCTCCCTGTTCAGGCGGTACAGGATGACCAACTGGCTGTCAGTGAGGGTCCATGGTTAGGGGCTTACCCTGGGGATCGGTGCACGCCTTGCCTGAGCTCTCATCCTCCTCCTCCTCCTCCTCCTTTCAAATCCCCCGTACTCCCTGTGCCCTGGTCTGGTTGTCTTGCCTTTCTACTTCCAGGCTCAGCATGAGCAGCTGCCTGTACCAGCTCACAGTGGCTAGTGGCAGCATGGTGATGGAAAGAGTGTTTTTGCTAGTGGTGTGCCGTATGTAGCTTTCTGTGGTGGATTGGGATCACCTGTGGCTTCATTTCAGGCACCTCTGTAAATTTACCTCCAGCCCGAAGCTGTAGGCAACTGCACCATTATTTCGGCAGTATTAGTGTTGGTTTTTGGTGTTAATACTGCCGAACATGGACTTGTAATGTAACTCTGTTTGCGCCTCGTGTGGCCGGCTCTAATAGCGCTGGAGTTAATTGCGCCGGCTGTAATAGCACTGGTTTATTTTACAATCGGCGGTATTTACGCCGGCTCATGATGCGGCGGAGCAGTATTGACGGCACTAATTCCATTACCACCACTTTTAAGTGTTACCGCTAGACTTGTGATGAGGCCCTTTATATTTTAGGAATGAAATGATACCTAATTTCCCTCAGTGCAAACTGCATGCAAGAACATAATATGAAGAAATAAAAATATGTTTTTGAGAAAATTAGTAAGATTGCTACCTAGCAAAAGTAAGTCTACACATTTAGGAACTATGCATGATTTGATTTGATTGTGTATTTATTGAGCGCACTTACACCCAAAGGTAGTTTGGCGCCAAGGGACCAGCAGAGAATAAACTATCTGTCAACCTCCCTAAAAGAGAAGGGTCTTTACTGACTAAATGAAAAATATACTGCAAGGCGCAGAAGGTGATCCGCCACACTCAACAAGCGGTAGTGAAGAACAAAACAAAATGAAACCTATTCCACAAGAAATAAAATATACCACAAAATGTACATAATGATCCATCGGACCCAACCCAAATCCTTCCTCATAACTCACCACCCAATACACTCTTACAAAATATATCAGTGAGGAAAAGCCTTTTCTTAGCAAAAGTTGAGGTTAATACCTATTAAAAGTTAACTTTCACATTTTGGGAATGCCAATGTTAGGGTTTAACCTATTATTAGACAGTAAACATAGCCAAAATTAAAACCAACTTTGAAACCGACATTGTTGGCACCCTAACTCACCCTCACAACAAATGACAGATAAATAATTAATAGAAGCACAGAGGTATATCTCTGCCACGTACTCCAACAAAGAATAACATATGCATAGCAAACAGAGAATACATTCTCAAAACACATAACAATACTGTTAACATAAATAGGACTAATACACACCTCAGATTGAATAAGCTCTCAACACATGCACCCACAATTACAGAAATAACTAGGTAATAACAACATATGCGGCCAGAAAACTTGCACCAGTGCAGTGAAAAGTTGCATGGTATTAGCACTAGGGCAAAGTTTTCCCTATTTTTAAAAACACTTGGAAGTATTAAAAAACCATTGCACCATGACAAGTGCAGTTTGGCATGGTATAACCACCAGGGAAAACATTGCCCTAGTCTAAAAAAGATAACCTTTTGATGCATTTCTGCACAAGGCCAAAGTTTGCGCTAGTGCTAATACCACTTCGTATTAGCACTAGGGCAAACTTTGCCCCGGTGCAGAAATGCAGTGAAAACGTATCTTTTTTGCACTAGGGCAATTTTTGCTGTAGTGCTTGTAACTTGCCAAACTGCGCTTGTCATGGTGCAATGGTTTTCTAATATGTCCCACTGTTTTTAGAAAAAAGGACACATTTTTCCCTAATGCTAATACTGCGCAACTTTGCACTTGCACGATGCAAAGTTTCTTTAATCTGGCCCATGGTCTTTCTAAGGTCTTCAAAATGCATTTCACACCAAACAACAACTGTCATTATCAGGCAAAACAAATACACATAAGACATCATAAAAACGTATACCCAAAATACTCTTATAACATGAATGCCTTGATAAAATTCAAAATAAGAGCATGAGGTAAGGCTCAAACAATGTTGGTTTTTAAAGTTTCGTTGCATCTTCACCAATTCTTCTCTTTCTAAAAGGCAGCACAGAGCTTAATCTGCCAATGAGAAAACAGTATTATACTATCTGAGGCAGGCTGGATCCACACGTCATGTAAAAATGCGTTTTGTTCTCCAATGAATTCATCTATTTGTCATTGTCAATAAAGCTATGACTCAAACACATACAATAAGTGTATTTGCACTGCAAAGTTTCAACTTCCATGTTCCTAATGCTGTTCCAGTGTGAGCCATGCATCCTTTCCTGTGTCTAGTTAAAAAATGAAATAAAAGTGATATTATGCCATATTTTCATATTTTCAAATAACCTTCTAAAGTGTAGCTATAAACTTCACTGAGAGTTGAAAGCTTTAATTGGAATGAGCATGCGGTTCCCCGCTGTTCTGAACACTTTTAGATTTTCTGTTTTGATTTAGGTTGGGGATCTGTTAAGAAATTGACCGTTTTTTAAAATGTTCCTTATCTCCAAATATTCCTCTAGGTTGCAGATATCTATCACATTTACCGGTCGATTCATGGAAATAATGTGCACTGAAATTTTCGGCGCAAGCGTGCGAAAGTGTACGAATCGCAGTGCCGGTGCGAAAATCGCAGCGAAACCCGCGCACAGCGATTCATGGAAGTCCGTGCGCGAGGAAATTCCAGGATGTGCTCCAAAATACTGCGTGGCGCACGCTGGCGCACACGTCTTCAAACCGCGTGCGCTAAGCGCACAGAGAAAGCGCCCATAGCGCGGCACACACAACAAAAGTAGGCGTAACACGGGGCGTGACACGGGGAATGGGGAACAACGCGTGAAAATGAGGGCGTCACGGGGGAAGTACTGGAGGCAAGTGCGCGGAACGCCCACACGCTCGTCTACAACACGTATTCATGGAATCGAATAGGGCAAACCAGCGCACGGGCAAAGACGCGCACAGGCCTAAACACGTCCACCACACGAAGGCAGGCGGTAGCGTACCTGCGCATGGAAGAAATGTGCGCCAAAATGTGCGCTAACAAAAAGGACGTATATACAGCCATGATGAATGTCCCATACTGTGGCCCTCTAGGACAAATGACGTGCAAAGGGGTACGCGACAAACACTGACACCCGCTGTGTGAAAAATAGCGTGTGTGTGTATTTCAGGGGTGCGCGGGAAGTTTCACATGCGATAGGCCTTGGGCGAGCGGGGTACGTGTATTTCAGGGGTTCGTGTTAAGTTTCACATGCGATTGGCCTTGGGCGAGCGCGTTACGTGTAAATCTGGGGTGCGCGGGAAGTTTCACATGTGATTGGCCTGGGTACGTGTATTTCAGGGGTGCGCGGGAAGTTTCACACGCTATTTTTCTGTCAGAGCGGGGAACGTGTATTTCGGGGGTGCGCGGGGAGTCCTACACGTGAATTGGCAGTGTGGGTCCCCCCAGGTGTCCCAACTACCCCCTCCACGACCCCTGCAGGCAGCCCACACCACAGGAGACTACCCTGCACCCCTGGTCATGCCCCGCAGGCAGCCCATCCACCATGGGCATGCCCCCCAGCCAAGGGACATGTCACCTTGCAATATGATCAACAACTCATGTCCCCCTGCACCCCCACCCCCCAGCAGTCAGGGGCCCCTGCCAGCAGGCCCCCACTCATGTTGCCCTGCACCCCCACCCCCCAGCAGTCAAGGGCACCTGCCAGCAGGCCCCCACTCATGTCCCACTCATGTCCCCCTAAACCCCGACCCCCCAGCAGTCAGGGGCACCTGCCAGCAGACCCCCACTCATGTCCCCCTGCACCCCCACCCCCCAGCAGTGCAGGGCACCTGCCAGCAGGCCCCCACTCATGTCCCCCAGCACCCCCACCCCCCAGCAGTCAGGGGCACCTGCCAGCAGGCCCCCACTCATGTCCCCTTGCACCCCCACCCCCCAGCAGTCAGGGACACCTGCCAGCAGGCCCCCACTCATGTCCCACTCATGTCCCCCTGCACCCCCACCCCTAGCAGTCAGGGGCACCTGCCAGCAGGCCCCCACTCATATCTCCTTGCATCCCCACCCCCCAGCAGTCAGGGGCCCCTGGCAGCAGGCCCCCACTCATGTCCCACTCATGCCCCCTGCACCCCCACCCCCCAGCAGTCAGGGGCACCTGGCAGCAGGCCCCCACTCATGTCCCACTCATGTCCCCTTGCACCCCCACCCCCAGCAGTGCAGGGCCCCTGGCAGCAGGCCCCCACTCATGTCCCACTCATGTCCCCCTGCACCCCCACCCACCAGCAGTCAGGGGCACCTGGCAGCAGGCCCCCACTCATGTCCCACTCATGTCCCCCTGCACCCCTACTCCCCAGCAGTCAGGGTCCCCTGCCAGCAGGCCCCCACTCATGTCCCCCTGCACCCCCACCCCCAGCAGTCAGGGGCACCTGCCAGCAGGTCCCCACTCATGTCCCCCTGCACCCCTACCCCCCAGCAGTCAGGGGCACCTGCCAGCAGGCCCCCAGTCATGTCCCACTCATGTCCCCCAGCACCCCCACCCCCCAGCAGTCAGGGGTCCCTGCCAGCAGGCCCCCACTTATGTCCCCTTGCACCCCCACCCCCAGCCCCCAGCAGTCAGGGGCACCTGCCAGCAGGCCCCCACTCATGTCCCCCAGCACCCCCACCCCCCAGCAGTCAGGGGCCCCTGCCAGCAGCCCCCCACTCATGTCCCCCTGCACCCCCACCCCCCAGCAGTCAGGGGCACCTGGCAGCAGGCCCCCACTCACGTCCCCCTCCACCTCCCAGCAGTCAGGGACACCTGCCAGCAGGCCCCCACTCATGTCCCCCAGCACCCCCACCCCCCAGCAGTCAGAGGCCCCTGCCAGCAGGCCCCTACTCATGTCCCCTTGCATCCCCACCCCCCAGCAGTCAGGGGCACCTGCCAGCAGGCCCCCACTCATGTCCCCCAGCACCCCCACCCCCCAGCAGTCAGGGGCCCCTGCCAGCAGGCCCCCATTCATGTCCCACTCATGTCCCCCTGCACCCCCACACCCCAGCAGTCAGGGGCACCTGGCAGCAGGCCCCCACTCATGTCCCCCTGCACCCCCACCCACCAGCAGTGAGGGGCACCTGCCAGCAGGCCCCCACTCATGTCCCACTCATGTCCCCCAGCACCCCTACTCCCCAGCAGTCAGGGGCCCCTGCCAGCAGGCCCCCACTCATGTCCCCTTGCACCCCCACCCCCCAGCAGTTAGGGGCACCTGCCAGCAGACCCCCACTCATGTCCCCCTGCACCCCCACCCCCCAGCAGTCAGGGGCACCTGCCAGCAGGCCCCCACTCATGTCCCCCAGCACCCCCACCCCCAGCAGTCAGGCGCCCCTGCCAGCAGGCCCCCACTCATGTTCCCTTGCACCCCCACCCCCCAGCAGTCAGGGGCACCTGCCAGCAGGGCCCCACTCATGTCCCACAGCACCCCCACCCCCAGCAGTCAGGGGCCCCTGCCAGCAGGCCCCCACTCATGTCCCACTCATGTCCCCCTGCACCGCCACCCCCCAGCAATCAGGGGCACCTGGCAGCAGGCCCCCACTCATGTCCCACTCATGTCCCCCTCAACCCCCACCCCCCAGCAATCAGGGGCACCTGGCAGCAGGCCCCCACTCATGTCCCACTCATGTCCCCCTCAACCCCCACCCCCCAGCAGTCAGGGGCACCTGCCAGCAGGCCCCCACTCATGTCCCACTCATGTCCCCCTGCGCCCCCACCCCTAGCAGTCAGGGGCACCTGCCAGCAGGCCCCCACTCATGTCCCCCAGCACCCCCACCCCCCAGCAGTCAGGCGCCCCTGCCAGCAGGCCCCCACTCATGTTCCCTTGCACCCCCACCCCCCAGCAGTCAGGGGCACCTGCCAGCAGGGCCCCACTCATGTCCCACAGCACCCCCACCCCCAGCAGTCAGGGGCCCCTGCCAGCAGGCCCCCACCCATGTCCCACTCATGTCCCCCTGCACCCCCACCCCCCAGCAATCAGGGGCACCTGGCAGCAGGCCCCCACTCATGTCCCACTCATGTCCCCCTCAACCCCCACCCCCCAGCAATCAGGGGCGCCTGGCAGCAGGCCCCCACTCATGTCCCACTCATGTCCCCCTTAACCCCCACCCCCCAGCAGTCAGGGGCACCTGCCAGCAGGCCCCCACTCATGTCCCACTCATGTCCCCCAGCACCCCCACCCCCAGCAGTCAGGCGCCCCTGCCAGCAGGCCCCCACTCATGTTCCCTTGCACCCCCACCCCCCAGCAGTCAGGGGCACCTGCCAGCAGGGCCCCACTCATGTCCCACAGCACCCCCACCCCCAGCAGTCAGGGGCCCCTGCCAGCAGGCCCCCACTCATGTCCCACTCATGTCCCCCTGCACCGCCACCCCCCAGCAATCAGGGGCACCTGGCAGCAGGCCCCCACTCATGTCCCACTCATGTCCCCCTCAACCCCCACCCCCCAGCAATCAGGGGCACCTGGCAGCAGGCCCCCACTCATGTCCCACTCATGTCCCCCTCAACCCCCACCCCCCAGCAGTCAGGGGCACCTGCCAGCAGGCCCCCACTCATGTCCCACTCATGTCCCCCTGCGCCCCCACCCCTAGCAGTCAGGGGCACCTGCCAGCAGGCCCCCACTCATGTCCCCCAGCACCCCCACCCCCCAGCAGTCAGGCGCCCCTGCCAGCAGGCCCCCACTCATGTTCCCTTGCACCCCCACCCCCCAGCAGTCAGGGGCACCTGCCAGCAGGGCCCCACTCATGTCCCACAGCACCCCCACCCCCAGCAGTCAGGGGCCCCTGCCAGCAGGCCCCCACCCATGTCCCACTCATGTCCCCCTGCACCCCCACCCCCCAGCAATCAGGGGCACCTGGCAGCAGGCCCCCACTCATGTCCCACTCATGTCCCCCTCAACCCCCACCCCCCAGCAATCAGGGGCGCCTGGCAGCAGGCCCCCACTCATGTCCCACTCATGTCCCCCTTAACCCCCACCCCCCAGCAGTCAGGGGCACCTGCCAGCAGGCCCCCACTCATGTCCCACTCATGTCCCCCTGCACCCCCACCCCTAGCAGTCAGGGGCACCTGCCAGCAGGCCCCCACTCATGTCCCCTTGAATCCCCACCCCCCCAGCAGTCAAGGGCCCCTGGCAGCAGCCCCCCACTCATGTCCCACTCATGTCCCCTTGCACCCCCACCCCCAGCAGTGCAGGGCCCCTGGCAGCAGGCCCCCACTCATGTCCCACTCATGGCCCCCTGCACCCCCACCCAACAGCAGTCAGGGGCACCTGGCAGCAGGCCCCCACTCATGTCCCACTCATGTCCCCCTGCACCCCCACCCCCCAGAAGTCAGGTGCACCTGCCAGCAGGCCCCCACTCATGTCCATCTCATGTCCCCCTGCACCCCCACCCCCCAGCAGTCAGGGGCACCTGCCACCAGGTCCCCACTCATGTCCCACTCATGTCCCCCTGCACCCCCACCCCCAGCAGTCAGGGGAACCTGCCAGCAGGCCCCCACTCATGTCCCCCTGCACCCCTACCCCCCAGCAGTCAGGGGCACCTGCCAGCAGGCCCCCACTCATGTCCCACTCATGTCCCCCAGCACCCCCAACCCCCAGCAGTCAGGGGTCCCTGCCAGCGGGCCCCCACTCATGTCCCCCAGCACCCCCAACCCCCAGCAGTCAGGGGCCCCTGCCAGCAGGCCCCCACTCATGTCCCACTCATGTCCCCCTGCACCCCCACCCCCCAGCAGTCAGGGGCACCTGGCAGCAGGCCCCCACTCATGTCCCCCTCCACCCCCCAGCAGTCAGGGACACCTGCCAGCAGGCCCCCACTCATGTCCCACTCATGTCCCCCAGCACCCCCACCCCCAGCAGTCAGGCGCCCCTGCCAGCAGGCCCCTATTCATGTCCACTTGCATCCCCACCCCCCAGCAGTCAGGGGCACCTGCCAGCAGGCCCCGACTCATGTCCCCCAGCACCCCCACCCCCCAGCAGTCAGGGGCCCCTGCCAGCAGGCCCCCACTCATGTCCCACTCATGTCCCCCTGCACCCCCACACCCCAGCAGTCAGGGGCACCTGGCAGCAGGCCCCCACTCATGTCCCCCTGCACCCCCACCCGCCAGCAGTGAGGGGCACCTGCCAGCAGGCCCCCACTCATGCCCCACTCATTTCCCCCAGCACTCCTACTCCCCAGCAGTCAGGGGCCCCTGCCAGCCGGCCCCCACTCATGTCCCCTTGCACCCCCACCCCCCAGCAGTCAGGGGCACCTGCCAGCAGGCCCCCACTCATGTCCCCCTGCACCCCCACCCCCCAGCAGTCAGGGGCACCTGCCAGCAGGCCCCCACTCATGTCCCACTCATGTCCCCCTGCACCCCCACCCCCAGCAGTCAGGGGCCCCTGCCAGCAGGCCCCCACTCATGTTCCCTTGCACCCCCACCCCCAGCAGTCAGGGGCCCCTGCCAGCAGGGCCCCACTCATGTCCCCCAGCACCCCCACCCCCAGCAGTCAGGGGCCCCTGCCAGCAGGACCCCACTCATGTCCCACTCATGTCCCCCTGCACCCCCACCCCCCAGCAATCAGGGGCACCTGGCAGCAGGCCCCCACTCATGTCCCACTCATGTCCCCCTCAACCCCCTCCTCCCAGCAGTCAGGGGCACCTGCCACAGCAGGCCCCCACTCATGTCCCACTCATGTCCCCCAGCACCCCCACCCCCCAGCAGTCAGGGGCCCCTGCCAGCAGGCCCCCACTCATGTCCCCTTGCATCCCCACCCCCCAGCAGTCAGGGGCATCTGCCAGCAGGCCCCCACTCATGTCCCCCAGCACCCCCAACCCCAGCAGTCAGGGGCCCCTGCCAGCAGGCCCCCACTCATGTCCCCCTGCACCCCCACCCCCCAGCAGTCAGGGGCACCTGCCAGCAGGCCCCCACTCATGTCCCCCTGCACCCCTACCCCCCAGCAGTCAGGGGCACCTGCCAGCAGGCCCCCACTCATGTCCCACTCATGTCCCCCTGCACCCCCACCCCCAGCAGTCAGGGGCCCCTGCCAGCAGGCCCCCACTCATGTTCCCTTGCACCCCCACCCCCAGCAGTCAGGGGCCCCTGCCAGCAGGGCCCCACTCATGTCCCCCAGCACCCCCACCCCCAGCAGTCAGGGGCCCCTGCCAGCAGGACCCCACTCATGTCCCACTCATGTCCCCCTGCACCCCCACCCCCCAGCAATCAGGGGCACCTGGCAGCAGGCCCCCACTCATGTCCCACTCATGTCCCCCTCAACCCCCTCCCCCCAGCAGTCAGGGGCACCTGCCACAGCAGGCCCCCACTCATGTCCCACTCATGTCCCCCAGCACCCCCACCCCCCAGCAGTCAGGGGCCCCTGCCAGCAGGCCCCCACTCATGTCCCCTTGCATCCCCACCCCCCAGCAGTCAGGGGCATCTGCCAGCAGGCCCCCACTCATGTCCCCCAGCACCCCCAACCCCAGCAGTCAGGGGCCCCTGCCAGCAGGCCCCCACTCATGTCCCCCTGCACCCCCACCCCCCAGCAGTCAGTGGCACCTGGAAGCAGGCCCCCACTCATGTCCCACTCATGTCCCCCTGCACCCCCATCCCCCCAGCAGTCAGGGGCACCTGCCAGCAGGCCCCCACTCATGTCCCACTCATGTCCCCCAGCACCCCCACCCCCCAGCAGTCAGGGGCCCCTGCCAGCAGGCCCCCACTCATGTCCCCTTGCACCCCCACTTCCAGCAGTCAGGAGCACCTGCCAGCAGGTCCCCACTCATGCCCCCCAGCACCCCCACCCCCCAGCAGTCAGGGGCCCCTGCCAGCAGGCCCCCACTCATGTCCCACTCATGTCCCCCTGCACCCCCACCCCCAGCAGTCAGGGGCACCTGGCAGCAGGCCCCCACTCATGTCCCCCTGCACCCCCACCCCCCAGGAGTCAGGGGCACCTGCCAGCAGGCACCCACTCATGTACCACTCATGTCCCCCTGCACCCCCACCCCCCAGCAGTCAGGGGCACCTGCTAGCAGGCCCCCACTCATGTCCCCCTCCCCCTGCATCCCCACCCCCCAGCAGTCAGGGGCACCTGCCAGCAGGCCCCCACTCATGTCCCACTCATGTCCCCCTGCACCCCCACCCCCCAGCAGTGCAGGGCCCCTGCCACCAGGTCCCCACTCATGTCCCACTCATGTCCCCCTGCACCCCCACCCCCAGCAGTCAGGGGAACCTGCCAGCAGGCCCCCACTCATGTCCCCCTGCACCCCTACCCCCCAGCAGTCAGGGGCACCTGCCAGCAGGCCCCCACTCATGTCCCACTCATGTCCCCCAGCACCCCCAACCCCCAGCAGTCAGGGGTCCCTGCCAGCGGCCCCCACTCATGTCCCCCAGCACCCCCACCCCCCAGCAGTCAGGGGCCCCTGCCAGCAGGCCCCCACTCATGTCCCACTCATGTCCCCCTGCACCCCCACCCCCCAGCAGTCAGGGGCACCTGGCAGCAGGCCCCCACTCATGTCCCACTCATGTCCCCCTCCACCCCCCAGCAGTCAGGGACACCTGCCAGCAGGCCCCCACTCATGTCCCACTCATGTCCCCCAGCACCCCCACCCCCAGCAGTCAGGGGCCCCTGCCAGCAGGCCCCTATTCATGTCCCCTTGCATCCCCACCCCCCAGCAGTCAGGGGCACCTGCCAGCAGGCCCCGACTCATGTCCCCCAGCACCCCCACCCCCCAGCAGTCAGGGGCCCCTGCCAGCAGGCCCCCACTCATGTCCCACTCATGTCCCCCTGCACCCCCACACCCCAGCAGTCAGGGGCACCTGGCAGCAGGCCCCCACTCATGTCCCCCTGCACCCCCACCCGCCAGCAGTGAGGGGCACCTGCCAGCAGGCCCCCACTCATGTCCCACTCATTTCCCCCAGCACTCCTACTCCCCAGCAGTCAGGGGCCCCTGCCAGCAGGCCCCCACTCATGTCCCCCTGCACCCCCACCCCCCAGCAGTCAGGGGCACCTGCCAGCAGGCCCCCACTCATGTCCCACTCATGTCCCCCTGCACCCCCACCCCCAGCAGTCAGGGGCCCCTGCCAGCAGGCCCCCACTCATGTTCCCTTGCACCCCCACCCCCAGCAGTCAGGGGCCCCTGCCAGCAGGGCCCCACTCATGTCCCCCAGCACCCCCACCCCCAGCAGTCAGGGGCCCCTGCCAGCAGGACCCCACTCATGTCCCACTCATGTCCCCCTGCACCCCCACCCCCCAGCAATCAGGGGCACCTGGCAGCAGGCCCCCACTCATGTCCCACTCATGTCCCCCTCAACCCCCTCCTCCCAGCAGTCAGGGGCACCTGCCACAGCAGGCCCCCACTCATGTCCCACTCATGTCCCCCAGCACCCCCACCCCCCAGCAGTCAGGGGCCCCTGCCAGCAGGCCCCCACTCATGTCCCCTTGCATCCCCACCCCCCAGCAGTCAGGGGCATCTGCCAGCAGGCCCCCACTCATGTCCCCCAGCACCCCCAACCCCAGCAGTCAGGGGCCCCTGCCAGCAGGCCCCCACTCATGTCCCCCTGCACCCCCACCCCCCAGCAGTCAGGGGCACCTGCCAGCAGGCCCCCACTCATGTCCCCCTGCACCCCTACCCCCCAGCAGTCAGGGGCACCTGCCAGCAGGCCCCCACTCATGTCCCACTCATGTCCCCCTGCACCCCCACCCCCAGCAGTCAGGGGCCCCTGCCAGCAGGCCCCCACTCATGTTCCCTTGCACCCCCACCCCCAGCAGTCAGGGGCCCCTGCCAGCAGGGCCCCACTCATGTCCCCCAGCACCCCCACCCCCAGCAGTCAGGGGCCCCTGCCAGCAGGACCCCACTCATGTCCCACTCATGTCCCCCTGCACCCCCACCCCCCAGCAATCAGGGGCACCTGGCAGCAGGCCCCCACTCATGTCCCACTCATGTCCCCCTCAACCCCCTCCCCCCAGCAGTCAGGGGCACCTGCCACAGCAGGCCCCCACTCATGTCCCACTCATGTCCCCCAGCACCCCCACCCCCCAGCAGTCAGGGGCCCCTGCCAGCAGGCCCCCACTCATGTCCCCTTGCATCCCCACCCCCCAGCAGTCAGGGGCATCTGCCAGCAGGCCCCCACTCCTGTCCCCCAGCACCCCCAACCCCAGCAGTCAGGGGCCCCTGCCAGCAGGCCCCCACTCATGTCCCCCTGCACCCCCACCCCCCAGCAGTCAGTGGCACCTGGAAGCAGGCCCCCACTCATGTCCCACTCATGTCCCCCTGCACCCCCATCCCCCCAGCAGTCAGGGGCACCTGCCAGCAGGCCCCCACTCATGTCCCACTCATGTCCCCCAGCACCCCCACCCCCCAGCAGTCAGGGGCCCCTGCCAGCAGGCCCCCACTCATGTCCCCTTGCACCCCCACTTCCAGCAGTCAGGAGCACCTGCCAGCAGGTCCCCACTCATGCCCCCCAGCACCCCCACCCCCCAGCAGTCAGGGGCCCCTGCCAGCAGGCCCCCACTCATGTCCCACTCATGTCCCCCTGCACCCCCACCCCCAGCAGTCAGGGGCACCTGGCAGCAGGCCCCCACTCATGTCCCCCTGCACCCCCACCCCCCAGGAGTCAGGGGCACCTGCCAGCAGGCACCCACTCATGTACCACTCATGTCCCCCTGCACCCCCACCCCCCAGCAGTCAGGGGCACCTGCTAGCAGGCCCCCACTCATGTCCCCCTCCCCCTGCATCCCCACCCCCCAGCAGTCAGGGGCACCTGCCAGCAGGCCCCCACTCATGTCCCACTCATGTCCCCCTGCACCCCCACCCCCCAGCAGTGCAGGGCCCCTGCCAGCAGGCCCCCACTCATGTCCCACTCATGTCCCCCTGCACCCCCACCCCCCAGCAGTCAGGGGCACCTGCCAGCAGGCCCCCACTCATATCCCCCTGCACCCCCACCCCCCAGTAGTCAGGGGCACCTGCCAGCAGGCCCCCACTCATGTCCCACTCATGTCCCCCAGCACCCCCACCCCCCAGCAGTCAGGGGCCCCTGCCAGCAGGCCCCCACTCATGTCCCCTTGCACCCCCACCCCCCAGGAGTCAGGGGCACCTGCCAGCAGGCACCCACTCATGTACCACTCATGTCCCCCTGCACCCCCACCCCCCAGCAGTCAGGGGCACCTGCCAGCAGGCCCCCACTCATGTCCCCCTCCCCCTGCACCCCCACCCCCAGTCAGGGGCACCTGCCAGCAGGCCCCCACTCATGTCCCACTCATGTCCCCCTGCACCCCCACCCCCCAGCAGTGCAGGGCCCCTGCCAGCAGGCCCCCACTCATGTCCCACTCATGTCCCCCTGCACCCCCACCCCCCAGCAGTCAGGGGCACCTGCCAGCAGGCCCCCACTCATATCCCCCTGCACCCCCACCCCCCAGTAGTCAGGGGCACCTGCCAGCAGGCCCCCACTCATGTCCCACTCATGTCCCCCTGCACCCCCATCCCCCCAGCAGTCAGGGGCACCTGCCAGCAGGCCCCCACTCATGTCCCACTCATGTCCCCCAGCACCCCCACCCCCCAGCAGTCAGGGGCCCCTGCCAGCAGGCCCCCACTCATGTCCCCTTGCACCCCCACTTCCAGCAGTCAGGAGCACCTGCCAGCAGGTCCCCACTCATGCCCCCCAGCACCCCCACCCCCCAGCAGTCAGGGGCCCCTGCCAGCAGGCCCCCACTCATGTCCCACTCATATCCCCCTGCACCCCCACCCCCAGCAGTCAGGGGCACCTGGCAGCAGGCCCCCACTCATGTCCCCCTGCACCCCCACCCCCCAGGAGTCAGGGGCACCTGCCAGCAGGCACCCACTCATGTACCACTCATGTCCCCCTGCACCCCCACCCCCCAGCAGTCAGGGGCACCTGCCAGCAGGCCCCCACTCATGTCCCCCTCCCCCTGCACCCCCACCCCCCAGCAGTCAGGGGCACCTGCCAGCAGGCCCCCACTCATGTCCCACTCATGTCCCCCTGCACCCCCACCCCCCAGCAGTGCAGGGCCCCTGCCAGCAGGCCCCCACTCATGTCCCACTCATGTCCCCCTGCACCCCCACCCCCCAGCAGTCAGGGGCACCTGCCAGCAGGCCCCCACTCATATCCCCCTGCACCCCCACCCCCCAGTAGTCAGGGGCACCTGCCAGCAGGCCCCCACTCATGTCCCACTCATGTCCCCATGCACCCCCACCCCCCAGCAGTCAGGGGCACCTGCCAGCAGGCCCTCACTCATGTCCCCCAGCAACCCCACCCCCCAGCAGTCAGGGGCCCCTGCCAGCAGACCCCCACTCATGTCCCACTCATGTCCCCCTGCACCCCCACCCCCCAGGAGTCAGGGGCACCTGCCAGCAGGCCCCCACTCATGTCCCCCTGCACCCCCACCCCCCAGTAGGCAGGGGCACCTGCCAGCAGGCCCCCACTCATGTCCCACTCATGTCCCCCTGCACCCCCACCCCCCAGCAGTGCAGGGCCCCTGCCAGCAGGCCCCCACTCATGTCCCACTCATGTCCCCCTGCACCCCCACCCCCCAGCAGTCAGGGGCACCTGCCAGCAGGCCCCCACTCATATCCCCCTGCACCCCCACCTCCCAGTAGGCAGGGGCACCTGCCAGCAGGCCCCCACTCATGTCCCACTCATGTCCCCCTGCACCCCCACCCCCCAGCAGTGCAGGGCCCCTGCCAGCAGGCCCCCACTCATGTCCCACTCATGTCCCCCTGCACCCCCACCCCCCAGCAGTCAGGGGCACCTGCCAGCAGGCCCCCACTCATATCCCCCTGCACCCCCACCTCCCAGTAGTCAGGGGCACCTGCCAGCAGGCCCCCACTCATGTCCCACTCATGTCCCCATGCACCCCCACCCCCCAGCAGTCAGGGGCACCTGCCAGCAGGCCCTCACTCATGTCCCCCAGCAACCCCACCCCCCAGCAGTCAGGGGCCCCTGCCAGCAGACCCCCACTCATGTCCCACTCATGTCCCCCAGCACCACCCCCCAGCAGTCAGGGGCCCCTGCCAGCAGGCCCCCACTCATGTCCCCCAGCACCCCCACCCCACAGCAGTCAGGGGCCCCTGCCAGAAGGCCCCCACTCATGTCCCCCAGCACCCCCACGCCCCAGCAGTGATATGGCGATTCCATGACACAAACCAAAAGTCAACTATGTACATCAACACATGTCCGCCACACGAAGGCAGGCATAGCGTCCCTGCGCATTAAAAAAATGTGCGCTATCAAAAAGCCCGCATATACAGCTCTGATGAATTTCCCATACTGTGGCCCTCCAGGACAAATGACGTGCAAAGGGGTACGCGACAAACACGGACACCCGCTGTGTCAACAATAGCGTGTATTTCGTGGGTGCGCAGGAAGTTTCACACACGATTGTGCCTGGGCGAGCGGGGTACGTGTACTTCAGGGGCTCGCGGGAAGTTGGGCTCACGTGAAGTATTACACGTGATTGGGCCTGTGCGAGCGGGGTACGTGTAAATCTGGGGTGGGCGGGGAAGTACAGGAGGCAAATGCGCGGAACGCCCACACGCACGCGCCAAAAAAGACGCGCTAATCTGGAAACACATACGCCAGCAGGAAGAAGGCATACGTGGACCCGCGCAGCATAAAAGTGCATGCAAACAACAAGCAAGCTCAGACGCCAGGATGAACATACCGTTCCTAGCAGCAGTGGTCGTAGGATACCGCAGGAGGAGGAGGAAGATAGTCAGGCCCAGAATTTTCACACCCAGAACCAGCCCCCTGGAGAAGGTCCTCAATGTACTGCACTTTTTGCCCACCGGATCATTTCAGCGGACAAGTGCCATAGTGGGGCGGGTGTCACAGGCCACACAGTCACGCTTTCTACACCAGGTCTTGGCCATCATGACTGCACGCCCATCAGTGCGCAGGCACATATACCTGCCCAGAACACCTGCAGAAAGGCAGGCTGTCGTCCAGGATTTCTACGGGGTGGCACAATTCCCCAAAGTCCTAGGTGCCATTGATTGCACCCATGTGGCCCTATGTCCCCCCAGGGCATCAGAGTACATCTATAGAAACCGCAAGCACTGGTATTCCATCAACGTGCAGGTAGTATGTGATGCCAAGGGAATCATCACCTCAGTATATGCCAACTATCCAGGGTCCACCCACAACAGTTTCATTTACAGAATGTCAACCCTAAACCGGGACCTAGAAGCTGGGCGGCATGGCGATACATGGCTGCTTGGTGAGTATAAATGCCACAGCACATGCATGCATGCCAGATACTGAGTAATGTCACAACCCCACTAATGATACCCATCACCACCTTCCCAGGGGACAGTGCCTACCCTCTGAGCACCCACATGATGGCGCCAATTCGGAACCCCACCACGCCACCCGAGGTAAAATACAACACAGCCCATATTGCAACCCGGGGCATAGTGGAGCGCACATTCGGAGTGCTCACGTCATGCTTTCGCTCCCTTGACCGTTCTGGTGGGCAGCTGTTATACGCTCCCCCAGTAGTGTGCAGGATTATAGTGGCAGCATGTGTCCTGCACAACGTTGCAACACGCCGGGGCCTGCCGGTGGACATGGTGGTGCCCCCACATCCCCAACCACATGCACGCCCACTGCGCATGGGAGGGGAAAGGACACGGGGTGAGGCAGCCCGAACACAGCTGGTGGCTAATTACTTCACTTAGAATCACACCCCTGTGGAGTGCACACAGCCCTGCCACATACCAGCTGACAATCAATGATGATGACATGAGGGACAGTCAACTGTCACAACCATACCATCCTGAGATTGGTCATCTGGAAGTGTCACAATGTGTGCATCCCTACCTACAGAAACACCACCAATGCTGTGTCATTTAAAGACACATATGCTGCTAAATGCATGACCCCCTTGAAAAATACAACATGAGAACAGTGCCATGTCACCCAACCCCTCCCCAGCACCGCCACCCAACACACCATGACATGTCATGCTATGTGAGAGCAAACAAAGCAATCCCAAAAACCTGACACAAGTGTCACAAAGTACAGTGTCCCTAATGGAAACTGGCCACACACAATATGCTCCTATTAATGTTGAACTAACAACACACATGACCAAATACTTACCAACTAAACAATGCATCTAGACACGTTCAAACATTTCTAAAACATGACAGTACTAAGCTAAAGTAGTCATAGTCATACAACCTGAATATGCCACCACATCGCCCCCTTCAAACTGTAGTCTTGCAGCCTTCAAAACTGGTCTGTGTACTGCATACAACATGAACTCCATCTCCAAAGCAGACGGCCTTGTGAAGACATGAGGAATGAACCTGCAAATTCAGAGGGAGACATGGAAGCACAATCATACATTAATACACCATGCAGTGTACAATACAACAACAATATACTCAAGGAATGTCTACACAGTATTGACTACAGACTGCCCACACGGCTCATGGGAGCCCAACGTCACTGTCACTTGGTCACACCCTTTGCAAGCCCATGGAAACGGGAAGCAGGAGGGGTGTGTGTCTCATGAACCCAAGCATCTAACCCAAACTCAGGACAAGCCTGCATGTGCCCAGCCGGAATACAGTGGATGCCCACGGGAGCCACACAAGGCAACACACTGTCAAATAATTTTTTTTAAAAAAATCAAAATTAGAAAATCAAAATTAAAAAATCAAAAATGGCCATGTTGGGCCCCGGGGGGGGGGGGAAGCCACCTAGGAGGTCCGAGGACAGGGTGTGCACCAACAGCCACCTGTGTGGATGTTGGAAAAAAAAAACACCTCCATGGGCTCATGGCCTGCACGGCTATGCCAATGTGGGAGAACTGCTGCCGTCGCTCTCATGACCCTCTGCTGTTGCATCAGGAGGTGGTGGTGCTATGGGAGGCAGCCCACGCAAAGCCCTGGTATGGTCCTCCATGGCAGCAAGCATGCGGGTGTGGAAGGTCTCGTTCTGGAGGATTATAGTGCCCACATCTCAGCTGAGAGCGTACTTGTGAGGTGCTTCAGCCGCTGTTCTGCCCTAAAATTAGCGGAAGTCTCAAGCTCAAGAAGAGTCTGCCTGAGGTTATGGAGTTCTTCCCTCAGGGCTTCCCTGTGGGCCTGGGACTCTATTGAGATGGATTGGCGCAGAGTCTCCAGTGCCGCCCGTCGGTCCCTGTTGGACGCCAACATGTCTTCCCTGAGTGATTGGTAAATGGAGTCTGTTGCCTGCTGTAGTTGCTCCATCTGCCTTTCAGGGGGGATAATGGAAGTGGCCACCCTCTCCATTGCCTGAGCCATCATTTCTACTGATGCTGACTGTTGTGTTGACATAGCGTACATGGAGTTCTCCCATACGCTATTGCCTGGTGGCGTACGGCCACCGCATCGACGGGCACCACACCTGTTTGGGGCAAGGTGATGTGCACCTTGCTGTGCTGGCATCGCCTGAGGCTGCAGGACTGCATTCCCCCTCTGATCTGCTGGCCCAGGAACATGATCAGATGCTGTGGAGTGTTACCCTGCATCCGTAACCGCCAAAGGCGCCTCTACCAACACTGACATCCCCATAGAGGGATCTACCCCTGGTGCAGGTGGGTTGGCCAGAACAGAATCCCTGCCAGAAACACTTACCTGTGACGGCACATAGGTCTCATCATCCGAATCAGCACCTGAATAGAGGTCTGGGGAGGTGCACCCAGAGACACCCCTGGAAAGTATGGTCTGCAGGAGGATTGGGTTCTCACCCACCACCACACCACATCCCCCGCTGGTGCCCGGTCGTGCCTGGGATTCCTCCTGGGTCTGCACCATCTCCTGAACCTCAACAGCATCAAGTGCGTCATCCCCTGCAAAAACATGAAAGAGAAAAAATGGAAACAGGCATTAGCACCATAGCACATAAATAGGCCTGTCAAGCTACAGAACCAGTACATGATTCACACATGTCCCACATGACTATAACCCTCCCATGCCTGCACTGTCACTGAGTAGTAAGGGGAGGCAAAAGGCAGACACTGATGACACCAATATGGGAGAGCAACACATTTGCTGCATGCTGGGTAGCACTGCCATCACATATTGGCCTGTGAGTGGCATGCCCAATACACATACATGACACATAGCAGCACACGGATGGCATTTAGCATAGCCATGGTACATTTGACAAATACAGCCATATGTCAGTGATTGAGTACTGTCATCAATTCATGTGAGATGGACATGATGACATGAAAATTGCCGCATACTGGGACTAAGTACACATGTGCCACTCACTGCAACACATGCAAGGTACAAGAATACAGTAATAGTTGGCTGATCTATTTTTCCTCACATTGACATCGCAGGAAACATCTGTCATTTTCCACATGCAAACAGGCACTCATCTAAACATTTGTGCTGGCCAATACTCCATCAACCTGAATGGTCTCATTGTGTACATAACTAGGTAAAGCATTGGCCCAGTGTGGCCAGTAAACAATGACCGAAGCATATCACATATGTCACAATATGGTTGATAAATGTCTAGCAAAAAAGGGGAGAGTGGAAAATATTATCCTGAAGGCACACTTACAAATTCTGACCAATGTAGTTGCAAGATGGCAGTACAAGGTCAACTGCACAATTGTGGACCTAATAGGATACTGTGGGCAGAAGGGATGCAGTCATAGCCAAATACAAGGCACGTGATCCCATGTGAGGAAGGAAATGGGTGACCCATAACACTCTGGAGTACACACCCTCACCTGGCACTCAATCAGAACCCGTCACCCAAAATACATACACATGCACTACACACACACGCATGGGCACTCACCGGACAATGCTTCGTAATCAGGTAGTTCTCCCACACCTCGGATCTGTTCCTCTGTGACAAAGGTCCCAGCAACAGACTCATGTTCAGTGAGTTTGTTGTCCTCTTGTGGAGACCCACCGCCAGTCACCAGAGTAGCGGCATGATTTGAGGCCAGCTTGTCCTTTGCTCTGCGTTTCAGGTCGTTCCACCCCTTGTAGCAATCATCAGCTGAGCACCTCACAAATCCAAGGGCACTTATGTGGTTGGCGATGGTCTGCCAGTGTGCCTTACGTTGACCAGGTGTGGTCTTGGACCCTGCAGTCACCACCATTTCGTGGCTATGTTGCGACACATAGCTCACAAGTGCATTAAGCTCCACGTCATTAAAGCAAGGCTTCCTTGACATGCCGCAGTGTGTAGCCGTGCCTGGGGTCTCAGCCTGTCGTGCCAGAGAACCCTTCTTCCTCTTTTTAGAAGGTGGAGCGGAGCCAGAGTGGCTAACGCTGCTCTGGTCAGTAGGGGCAGAATCACCGGTGGACTCGGTTGTTGGTGTGTGCGAATGCACATTGACCATAGGACTTGGTGCAGGCATTGTCTGAAGTGTGATGTTGGCAGGGGGAACATCAGTATGATGGACCAGGACCGACACTGTCCTGGCTGGGAGAGTCAGAGCTGGGGCGGATGGAGCTGCAGCTGACCCTGCAGCCTCACCACCCTGCATACTTTGGGCAGCAGATGACATAGCTGCCCCAGATCCACGTGCCTTGGTGACAACTTGCACCGTCACACGTGGCCTAGACTTGCTGACCTGGAAGTCAGCCAGGGAGTCCTCCTGTGCCAGGTCAGGTGCCACAGTGGGCTGGTCCAACAGGGGCTGAGCTGGGATGGCCTCAGCCGCGTTTCCCTCAACCATGTGGGGGGGGAGCATGGGTGTCCCTGATTGGTCTTCCACACATGGGGGTCTAGTGGCACCCTGCAAATCCTGGCCACGTCCCCTACCGCGCCCACCACATCCACCTTTTGAAGGTCGGCCACCTTTGCCTCCCTTACCGCTTGGTCGCCTCCCAACCATGGCACTGATGTTGTTGTGCGTATGGGAGGAGCAGTAAACTATTGTCCTGGGCAATTGGGGGTCAAAGGGGTAGGTTACTAGATGGAATTCGTACATTAGTGCTCTAACAAGGCTGTCTGTGACCCCTGGGGGAAGATGACGGGTCACGCAACGCACAGGCAGCCCAAAAACAAAAATAAACGTGCACGCAACCCCTCGTAGACCGTGCGTGGAAAAATGAACCCGCACTACGCTGTGGCAGCCAGAAACACAAAAATAAGCGTATGCGTAATACACGCAGCCTACAATGACCTCTGAAGGGGAGTGCGACACTCGGGGCAAGCAGAGTTGCTAAGTACATGCGGAACTCACCGTCTGCCTGGAATAAGAATGTGAAAAATACGCGCGTGTGCGCGTTGGCAACACCCCCGCCAAAAGAAGAATTGTACGCTGTCTGAGGAGACAGAACAAAAGGAGAAGTGAACACTGTTTGAGGAAACAGGCCCAAAAAAAGTAGAAAAATGAAAGCTGTCAGAGGTAACAGGGTGTACGAACTTGAAACGCTGTGAATTAATCGCGTGTGAACCGACAAGAAGTACTGAATTCACCCACTCGCTCTCCACGAAAAGCACGTACAAGAAAATGGCGTTCTACACGTACCTTTTTAAACTGGCCCACACGTACACGTCACTTACGCGTGTACGCGTCCTTTCCTCCAATTACACGCGCTGACACTCGGACGTGCAGCTTTTCCACGTGTGCTCTGTCATCACGTGCTATGAGGGAAACACCTGCGCGTGTCACGTCAGACACGCTTACGCGCTAAGGGCCTTTGGTCCAATGATATTGTATACGTGTGCTGACGCGCTTACGCGCTAAGGGCCTTTCCTCGAATTACATGCTGACGTGCAAGATTTTCACGTGCCAAATCACTCTGTATCAAGCTGGCCACGCGTACACACACGGAAGACCACACTCCTGCCCAGAAGGCTATTTTCCTGCCCCCCAGAGCCATGAGCACGTTCCCACCAGCCATCTGCTGCTGCCTGTCTGCCTGCTGCCCACGTGCCCTGCTATTTGGTGCCTGCACGTCAGCCATCTGCAGGGGTCCAGTTGCTGTGTCCACCCCTGCTGGAATAGAAGACTCCCGACTGGGATTCCATCACTCCACAGCCCAGCCCCAGGACCCAGTTGCCCACCCACTCCTGCCTCTGGGGTTGCCATGTCGAGCACATCTCCATCTGGCACTACTGGCAACCCCCAGCCAGAGAGGCAGAGGGCCACCAGCTTCACTGCCACCGAAGTTGGTGTCCTCGTGGAGCATGTCCTGGGGCATTATGATGCCCTCTTTGGAACATCACGCGCCAACAAGGAAGGACGGGAGAGGATCTGGGACGACGTAGTGGTTGCCATCAACGTGGAGGGGGAGGCACCCCACGACATCAAGCACGTCAAGAAGCGCTGGGAGGAATTCAGGTCCAGGACCCTCCACAAGGCCCCGCGCCTTGTAGAGGGGGGGCCGGGCACGCATGATAACATCCAGATGAGGGTCCTTGAACACATAGGCCCAGCGCTCCACGCCCAGATCCTTTGGAGGCAGACCCGTCTGGAGTTGAGCGGTAAGTGGCCAAGCATTGCTGTGTGAGACAGGGCATGTTGCAGTGTGCTGGTAGTCTGATGCTTGCCTGTATGTGTGACATAGGCCATGTATGGATGTGTGTGTGCAGGGACATCATGGTCATACATGTGATACCAGTTATGTGTGAACCACATGGTTGGTGCATGTGTTTGTTTTAATGCAACATGGGGAGCTCTATGTGGAATGCACACATGAAAGCATGACTGTCTCTGTTCCTGGACATGGAGGGGGGTGAGGAATGGGTGCTGATGTCATGTACATGTATGGTGCACATGTGTGTGTGCCTAAGAAGTGTGTGTGTGACTTTGGAACGCCATGGATGCATGTGACATTGAAGGCAACATCTTGGTTTACAGGGGCCCTTCTACATGGATTTTGATGTTGATTGCAGGCGCCAGGACTGTTTCTGCATGTGTGTTGTGTGCATTCACCCATGTGTTGTGGAATGACAGGCTGGAAGTGACATTTGACAGTGCCACTCATGTGTTATTGCTTCCTGTCCAGGGTATTTTGTACTGTACCCTGATGCTTGTGTTCTATGTCTCCCTCTACGCAGCGTCAAGTGAAGAAGAGGGCGGAGACGGTGATGTGGAGCCAAGCGGCGGGGATGCCTCCACTGGGCGGTGACGCAAGGCCCAGCCACCCTCCCAGGAATTACCATCATCCGGGAGCAAGGGGGCTGGTGCTGCGTCTGCCACAATGGCTGTGGCGGAAGGGCCGGGTGAGCCCCCACAGGGGCTTCCAATGGCGGAAGACGGTATAGAGACATCCAGGTTGGTGGTCTCCACAGAGGAGGAGGAGCCCGCTACTGAGCCGCACATGGGGCCTGGTGGGGGTAGTACCACTGGTGCAAGTGGTGCAGTCCAGGGCCAGGGTCAGGAGGCAGCACAGGTCACCGCGGAGGGGCCTGTGCATGTCTCTGTCCTTGACCCTGTGACTGCACCATCATGCATCAGCAGGGAAGCCCCGTCCCAGGCCCGTCAGCAGGTAGGGGAGAGTGCCATATCACATGCCTTTCCACTTTCTGCGGGCGAGGGGTCCCGCGACCGTATGGGATCCGTCCTGGTGGGTGTCGCATTGCGCACGCGTGTCATTCATGATGACGTGCGTTCTTCCTGGGCGGAGAACACACGCCATCACGAAGAGCAGCGTCGTGACGTGGCACTGCTGGGAGGGGCCCTGGTCGGTGGGTTCCTACATGTGACGCGCACTCTGGCGGACCTCTCCTCCTCTGTGGAGGCTATTCGCCGGTCGTTCTCCACATCGTCTTCCGGCCCAGATTCCACCAGGGCCCCCTGTGGACCTGGCCTGACCAACACAGCCAGCTTGGTGGAGATCCCATCCCTGCCACAGTCGGGAGTTGGCAGTCCAGCAGGGGTGGACACCACAACTGGAGACCAGCAGATGGAGGATGTGCAGGCACCATCGGACAGGGCACATGGACAGCAGCAGCAGCAGCAGCAGCAGCAGGCTGTAGGTGGGAGCAATGATGGCTCGGGGCCATCAACATCGGAGGGGCAGGCATTGGCCGGAGGGCAGGAGGACCCTGGACAGGAAGTGTCTTCCGTGTGGCAGCGGTTGGGCCATGCGATAGATGCGGAGCGGCAGCGGGCGGAAGAGGCACGGCTCACGATGGTCAGGGTGGAGAACTCCATGCGTAGGGCCCTGAGACGGGCCGAGTGCCTCGAGGCCATTCGCAGGGACCTGGAGTTCCAGATGTCTGCGAACCCTCGAGGCCATGGAAGAGGACCACCTCCGGGGCATCGAGCAGGAGTTCGATGATGCCCTGCCCCGGGACATCAACATGTGAGCCGTTGGACTTGCCCGCTGCCCTTGTAAATATTTAGTTAGTTAGTATTAGGTTTCCTTTGGTTTTTTCTTTATTTTGGACCGCTTGGACAATGGACCACATTTTTGTATATAGTTTTTTTTTATTAGGTAGTAGTTTTTGGTAGGTTTCATTTCTTAAATTGGGCTCATGGACCCTGGATTCTTCAATTGTACATAGTTTTACATTGGATTCATCTTTTTTAATATTTTTTTTGTGTTCACCATGGAGCAATGGTTTTTACTTTTTATTTTCCCTTGGATTTGATTTTTTGAACTGTGACTTTGGACAACATTTCTTTTTGGATTTCTTTTGCTTATGTTTTCTTGATTTTCATAATTTATCGGACATGGACCATTTCTTTTGTTATTCCCATCGTTGTGTGTTTAATTTGATTTACGTTCATGTTATCTTTAATATATATTTTTTTATACTTCCATTTGTGGTATCATCTCATTGGTTTCATGCATGTCATGATATGGGTTTTGACATTCACTTGCACCCATTGTGTGTGTGTGACGGACATGTGTTCATTTACATACTTGCCATTGGGGTTGTATCATGTAACTGGAATTTCTATGTGGGTGGATGCAATACTTGGGTGGGTCTTTGGCATGTGGAGGCTGGCCATAAGGGCCAGGGATCTAGATTGTGATGACGTGTTGGCTGGGGGACATGAGTGGGGGCCTGCTGGCAGGTGCCCCACACTGCTGGGGGGTGGGTGTGCAAGGGACATGAGTGGGACATGAGTGGGGGCCTGCTGGTAGGTGCCCCGCACTGCTGGGGGGTGAGGGTGCAAGGGGACATGAGTGGGACATGAGTGTGGGCCTGCTGGCAGGTGCCCCGCACTGCTGGGGGTGGGGGTGCAAGGGGACATGAGTGGGACATGAGTGGGGGCCTGCAGGCAGGTGCCCTGCACTGCTGGGGGTGCAATGGGACATGAGTGGGGGCCTGCTGGCAGGTGCCCCTCAGTGCTGGGGGGTGGGGGTGCAAGGGGACATGAGTGGGACATGAGTGGGGGCCTGGTGGCAGGTGCCCTGCACTGCTTGGGGGGTGGGTGTGCAAGGGGACATGAGTGGGGGCCTGCTGGCAGGTGCCCTGCACTGCTGAGGGGTGGGGGTGCTGGGGGACATGAGTGGGGGCCTGCTGGCAGGTGCCCTGCACTGCTTGGGGGGGTGGGGGTGCAAGGGTACATGAGTGGGGGCCTGCTGGCAGGTGCCCCGCACTGCTGGGGGGTGGGTGTGCAAGGGGACATGAGTGGGGGGCCTACTGGCAAGTGACCCACACTGCTGGGGGGTGGGTGTGCAAGGGGACATGAGTGGGACATGAGTGGGGGCCTGCTGGCAGGTGCCCCGCACTGCTGGGGGGTGGGGGTGCAAGGGGACATGAGTGGTACATGAGTGTGGGTCTGCTGGCAGGTTCCCCGCACTGCTAGGGGGTGGGTGTGCAAGGGGACATGAGTGTGGGCCTGCTGGCAGGTGCCCTGCACTGCTGGGAGGTGGGGGTGCTGGGGGACATGAGTGGGGGCCTGCTGGCAGGTGCCCTGCACTGCTGGGGGGTGGGGGTGCAAGGGGGTAATGCATTGGTGATCACTAGTGCAAGGTGACATGTGGCTTGGCTGGGGGGGGCATGCCCATGGTGAATGGGCTGCCTGCGGGACATGACCAGGGGTGCAGGGTAGTCCACTGTGGTGTGGTCTGCCTGCAGGGGCCGTGGAGGGTGTAGAGGGAACACCTGGGAGGACCCACACTGCCAATTCATGTGTAGGACTATCCTGCACCCCTGAAATACACGTACCCCACTCGCACAGGGCCTATCGCGTATTAAACTTCCCTGCACCCCAGTCATACACGTACCCTGCTGAAATCACGTGTGGAACTTGCCGCGCACCCCTGTAATACACGTACCCTGCTGAAATTGCGTGTTAAACTTCCCCGCACCCCAGAAATACACGTACCCTGCGGAAATCGCGTGTGGAACTTTCCGTGCACCCCTGTAATACACGTAACCTGCTGAAATCGCATGTTAAACTTCCCCGCACCCTTGAAATAAATGTACCCTGCTGAAATCGCATGTGGAACTTCCTGTGCACCGCAGTAATACACGCACCCTGCATAAATCGCGTGTAAAACTTCCCTGCACCCCAGAAATACACATACCCTGCGGAAATCGCGTGCGGAACTTCCCGTGCACCCCTGTAAAACACGTACCCTGCTGAAATTGCGTGTTAAACTTCCCCGCACCCCAGAAAAATACACGTACCATGCTGAAATCGTGTGTGGAACTTCCTGCGCACCCCTGTAATACACGTACCCTGCTGAAATCGCGTGTTAAACTTCCCCGCACCCCAGAAATACACGTACCCTGCTGAAATCACATGTGGAACTTCCAGCGCACCCCTGTAATACACGTACCCTGCTGAAATCGCGTGTTAAACTTCCCCGCACTCCAGAAATACACGTACCCTGCTGAAATCGCATGTGGAACTTCCCGCGCACCCCTGTAATACACGTACCCTGCTGAAATTGCGTGTTAAACTTCCCCGCACCCCAGAAATACATGTACCCTGCTGAAATCGCGTGTGGAACTTCCTGCGCACCCCAGTAATACACGTACCCTGCTGAAATCGCGTGTTAAACTTCCCCGCACACCAGAAATACACGTACCCTACTGAAATCGCATGTGGAACTTCTCGCGCACCCCTGTAATACACATACCCTGCTGAAATCGCATGTTAAACTTCCCCTCACCCCAGAAATACACGTACCCTGCTGAAATCGCGTGTGGAACTTCCTGCGCACCCCTGTAATACACGTACCCTGCTGAAATCGCGTGTTAAACTTCCCCGCACCCCAGAAATACACGTACCCTGCTGAAATCGTGTGTGGAACTTCCCGCGCACCCCTGTAATACACGTACCCTGCTGAAATTGCGTGTTAAACTTCCCCGCACCCCAGAAATACACGTACCCTGCTGAAATCGCATGTGGAACTTCCCGCGCACCCCAGTAATACACGCTCCCCGCTCGGTGTTTGCTGTTTGGCAGCCCTGTATACTGGTCCAGGGTTAGTGCAGCCCTTTGCGCTGAATTGGGAATTTTGATGGCTTTTCCTTGCGCGAGGGCGTTCTTCGGGGCATAACTGGTGCTACTGCAGGGTCGCTGCGCCACTCTGCGCCACGGCTGGTTTTGGAGGCTTAAATCCATGAATACGCTGTGTGCGGATATCGATTTTAGCACACGCGGCTGGCGCAGAAATTCACATGCGCACACTGTGCGCCAGCCGCGTGTGCCACTTTTGTGCGAAATTCTATGAATTACCCTGTTAGACTGGGATGCCTGCATTAGAATGAGCATGCTGTTCAGGGATGCTCTGGGCCCATTTAGCTGATTAGAATAGGCTTTGTTCAGGAACCGGTCCAGATCAGCATATTATTTCACATTTATTTGTCTCAAAACATACTTTCCATGTGCCGATACATAGTTCACCTAGATTCTAATGCATACATTGCAGTTATTATGCCATTATGGGCTGTACCGGAGCACATGTATCGATATAAAATGCGATTAGGATATGAAGCTATGGTGAACAGGATCATATTTTCCTTTTCTTGATCCCCTTATAGTCTTCTTATGTATATACACATACTTCACCTAGATTTGATTGTTTAAAGCTCATGGACCATGCTGATACAGGTTCTTCCAGACTCTTTCTGATGTGTAGAAGGGGATCTTTTTGACACTATGATTTCCTTTTAACTCACATGTTTGTAACCCAAAATGGTATTCTTAAGTACAGACAGCTATTGCACGTAGATTTGAGCACTTACATTGAAATCCCATATTATCGCGGGCGTGTATCTGACATATTTTGTTGTTTAGAATGGGTTTATAATTGACAGATACTAGTTTAAAAGAATAGATGCTATTTCACATTAGCACCCGAGGCGGGGGAGCCAGCCAATCAGGTTATTCGGATCGCAGGCTGAATCTACCGACACAATCCTGCATTCAAAGCAACCTGATGGCTGCACACCCACCTCGCCATCTTCCCTTCACCCTTGCCTTCCCTTGGTCACTGTTCCCGCCCATCACTACCCCCCTACTCCACTCACCTTGTTGTTTTTGGTGGAGGTTCAACAGCTGTCCCGCTCCAGCCTCTCAGAGTGCCATGGAAATGGAAGAGGGTCTCCGCTTAGAGACCCATATTCCAGCTCTGTGGCGGCCATCTTGCTTAAGTGTTTTGTATGAATGAATGGGACACTGCCAGGCATCCGTTCATTCATACCAAAAACATTGTGCAGCCGGGGCACTAAAAACAATAACACCTGATTCGGCGGGCCAGATCAGGTGGTAACAGCGCCCGGACCCATCATGAAGACCCTCGCTGCCACAAAAAAACTTTCACCATACTATGACCCTGGTGCATGGCATCACCCAGACATGCATCTAGCGCATCCTCTCACAGGTTTTGTTCATCATGATGAGATTGATCCATTGCCACATATCCACATAAAACTCTACCACACCCCAACGTGCACACAGCACACTCATGCTTCTCTTTGAGTTTTTGAACAAAATGAGGATCTGCCGCGTGTAGTCTAGTGAGTGACAGAATGGTGGAAGCAATTCCTTCTCAAGACAGTCAATGTAAAGGAAACTCTTGGAATTCTGCGCCAATGTTTGAACGTAAAGAAATATTTACGTTGGTTTAGTCACAAAGATGCCCTTACTGATAAGACGTGTTTCGGCTCTATGAAGCCTTTTTCAAATCAGGGCTCAATCTATACACACAGGATTATCCAAACCATATCCATCATTAATGTATTGAAATAGATATAGGGCCTCATTACGACCCAGGCGGTAAGTTACCGCCTGGGCCGTGACTTTACCACCATGGCGTAAACTACGTTTATGCCATGGTGGTTGGCGGACTTACCGCCCCATTCCGACCTTGGCGGGGCGGTAAGTCCCCAATCCCCATTTACCCTTCCCCATTCCCATTTTTGCCCCATAGGGCATAATGGGAGTGGGGAAGGCGTTAATTACGCCACCGTAAATTACGGTGGTGTAATTAACTCCATGGTCCCTTAGCGCCATGGATTTTAACACCTGCTAAAAGCAGGTGTTAAATCCGCCATGGCGCTAAGGGACCTCGTACTCAGGCGGTAAGGGTCGGCGCTGTTTACGCCGGCGTAAAACCCTTACCGCCTGAGTCGTAATGAGGCCCATAGTAACAACATCAATGGTATGAATGCAGTGATAACAACCAACATTTAGCACGGATTAGAAAAATCCAAACAATTCACACAAAACATTAATATTAAAGATGTTGAGCTGGTGCCACGATATTCAAGGTGGCAAAACATTAAAACAGACCAGCTTTAAGAAAAGCCATACTTCTGTGACCTTCTCAACACAGGTTTGTTGGGGTAGGAACAAGGGTTGGATGGGTATACAGACCCTACCAAATTCCAACCCTTGTCCGTTTAATGTATCTTGCAGAGGCCTGTGTCCTCACTGTTGGCCATTGGGGGCTCCTAAGAAATGGAGTTGAGGGCCCACATCAGAAAAGAAGATTAGATGGACCAGCCAATAACATTTCTCGAGGAGGAAGTGAAGGACATAGAGAGATGAAGGGTACCATAGATTCTAAGTGTGAAAGTGCAGCAGAACAACTTTGTAATGCGGCAGGAGGGTTGGAAACTGGTGATCACCAGGCAAACACCACCTTCACATTCATACAAGTGGAAGGAGTGAGGGTAAGCATTATAGTATATTGGCAAAGCCAGCACCAGTAGCAAGGTAAGCAGGGGGATAACACTTCCAAAATAATAGTATATACTTGTTTTAGACCTAAATAATATGGTATTATGGTTGTGTAGTGAATCTCCATGAGTTTGAGTCAGTGTTTATCATTTCAGGAATGTAGCTTTTGAACTAACTGCAGGTAGCATTTTTATTATTGATGCTTTGAAGTCTTTACACATCTGTGGCTCCTGTTTCTAATGACTCCTGGTTTTAATTAGGATAATTAATTTTTCATAAATAATTATGTAATACATAATAGTACTCGCTCAATCTTCTTAATATTAATATAATTCGATTTTTGTATTCTATTTTTCTTAGATGGAATCTATGTGTTCACTGTGCCGCCCATTATGTCGACTATTAAATTGCTGACTTCCATGATGGTGCAGCTCAGTGATCCCATAGATCACTGTGCCCTGCATCCCCATACCCGCCCCCCCATCCACTTACCTTTTTGGCAGCACACACTGTGCCGCTTTCTCTCTTCTAACCCTGCGGCATCAGTTCCTCCCACTCAATACTGACCCTGCAAGGCCCTTTTTTTGTTGTTTTTTTGTGTTTGACTTCTCATCCGCCGCTTACAATTACAGTAAGCGGGGGACACCCCCACAACTCCTGACTCCCGTTACTGCGCCCAAGAGGAGCGGGGGACACCCTCGCAACCCCTGCTCGCCTTGGGGTCAATAGTGGGAGTCGAGATTTTGTGCGCATTGTAAGTCGCATTCACTGCAGGGGCACAGTACTGGAGGCAACATTTTTTGTACGTTTTCGTTAGATGTATTGTGTTTTATGTATTTAAAGTGCCGAAGTGGATGATTATTGAATTGATAAGGTCCTGGGGAAGGCATTGAAGAATATTGCAAAGATGCCAAAGCGTTGTTACCATGGTTAACGTCGACTCAACAAATCCATTCTATATATGTATGTCAGTTGTATGCTTACCATGGTGCTCTTGTTTTGATTATTTCTCACTTTAATGTGCAGCCTTTGTGAGATTAACATGTCCTTTTTATAAATCTCGCATCATTGAATGTTTTCTGGTAAAAATGTTTGCATGGTTTAATGTCTTTCTTCTGGGGATACAACACATTTCGAGCAAATTAAAACATAATAACGGAACAATTATATTTTGATGGATTTAATATTGAGCACCCTTAAAGCCCCATTCAATTTTAGATATGTAGTTGAATTGAAAATGCATCAAACTGAGAGCTCTACAAGATATTCTCCAGGTGATACATCTTTTGTGAATTAAGGCAATTATGCGATTGTGCTACATACCAACTGTGGTTGCACATGTCATTCATATGATCTTAGTTTACTGCTATGCATTTCCACAGGCATGGATGCTTGCAGGAGTCTGATGGGCCACTTTAACATTTCACACTCTGCTTTATCCACTCCTCTGTCCCCCAAAGCGCTGTATCCTTTACCTGGTGCAGATGAGTGTCGTGCCTTTACTGCCCCCCCATTTTGGGCATTTTTTAAGTAAATTTGGTCCGCCAACCTGCACGCACTCACCTATTTGCCCCTGGTTCATAGCCCATGTGTTTCCCCCTTCCCTCTCACCTCCTGTCCCTCCCCCCTTCCCTGATTGGCCACGCTCCGTGTGTAGGCACACAAGAGTGTTTGCTACCATCTGCGAGACCAAATGCACAATTTAGGTCTCTGGTGCAGGTGCGTGTCGTGCCTTTACTGTTCCACCCCATTTTTGGAATTTGAAAGTAAATTTGGTCCCCCTGCCCCTCACCCATTCACAACGGGTCATAGCCTGTGTGTTTCCTCCTTCTCTCCTTCCTCCTGTCACTCCCTCCTCCCTTGATTGGCCAACGGTTCCCATAAGTAGCATAGTGTTAGGGCAGCCCTCTGCCTGTTGCAGCCTCTGCAGTTAAGGGCCCCAAGGCAAAGGGCAGCCCCTACAGGCAGTCGCAGGAGGTGTCTGCAGGTGTCTGCAGGGGAAGTAGCTGCCAACCACTAAAAGTATAATCGCAAATCACTGACACCAAAAACCTAACCCCAAACCCCACCCACATAATATTTTGTACCTGATAACCCACTGTACCTCTTGCCCATCTGGCCAGACAGCCACACCATGCCGAGATCAAGCAACAGGTAAAGCAGTGCTTGCCACTCTACACCCGACTGCAATGGCAAGCCCTGCCTATTCCCAAAGCAGCTGCCAACAAGTTCCCCGCTCACACCTCGACTCGCCCACAAACAGCAGAAGCACCTTCGAACAGTATCCACATGTGCTGAAAGAGGATCAGACAGCCGTCAACCCGCATCAACAGACAAGGTAGGGAGAACTACTGATAGTTACTGCTACCACCTCCTTGAATAAGTAATGTAACCACTAAACATACCCACCCAGGACACCATCTGGGGAATCCAGTTTAAGCACAACTTGCATGCTTTCATTGAAGTATCTATTGTATGGTGAAACCTAGGTCTTTCTCCCAATAACGAGGAATCTCAAATCTAAGTGTATTTTTATCACTGCCTGCCACTTTGTGAAACCTAGGCTCACCCCCGCTGTCTAGGAATTGCAAATCTAGGTGTATTTTTCTTATCACTGCCTGTCATTTTGTGAAACCTAGGCCTTTTCTCCCTCTATCTAGGAATCTCGGATCTAGGTGTATTTCTATCACTGCCTGCCATTTTGTGAAACCTAGGCCTTTTCTCCCACTATCTAGGAATGCAAAATCAAAGTGTATTATCTCATTGTTAACAACTCTGTGAAACCTAGGCATTTTTCTCAAATTATTTAGGTATCTCAAATCTATGTGTATTCTATCATTGCTTGCCGTCGTTGAATCCTAGGCCCTCCCATTAGCCAGAAACACCCAGCAATCACTTACAGCTTTTAACTATAGCCAGGTAACAGCCCAAGTTAACCATGAACCTGTAGTTGACCTCCCATACCCAACTGCGCTACCCCTTCCAATGCGTAGTACCCCACCTAGACAGTCCACCCATAGATAGAGGAACACCAGACAATTATCCATACACAAGGCCCTATGGGTGTGTTACTGCCCCTTTAAGCTCACAAGCCAAACCATCATGCTACCAAGGACCACAAAATGCCCCAACACAGAATTGGACGCCGCCAAAGAGAATCGGAGCAAGGATCAATTTGAACGGGTCCACACCCTCACCCTCCTCCAGTAGAAGCCATCACAAATACAGAACACACACCAACAACACTACAACCAACAGAACAAACATCATAAGAGAAAAATCTCTATATCTTCCACTGTACCTCACAACAAACGCAGAACCTAAACAATTCAATGCCACTGACATGTCCAGACATGCTCAGAACCTATTGGAACCCCGCAAAAAAAGAAGAGAGAACCCGAGAAGAGAAAGGTCTAATACCAAAGCCCTTACTCCATATATCACAGAAACACAAGGGCACTGCCAACAACCACATCAAAACACAATAGATGATGAAGCTGTATAATTCATCAACCCAACTATCAATCTAAGCTGCTCCCATGGCTGTCCCCCGAGTCTGTTGAAAAAAAGTATCCTGATACTTGAAAAAGTTCCTGTGTAGGGGCAAGGAGAGAAGTTCCAGGATAAATTCAACTGGTGCTTTGAGAGGCTGGACAGCCTGCGTGAGGAAATCACGTATGCATTGAATGCAAATCCCTAATCCTTCGCCTATCAAGAAACCCCAAAACAAAGCTCAAATTCATTCTGGTATACAGACCACTGACATACGATGCAACCTTCGTGGATGCCTTTACGGTAGCAATCACCAACCTAGATATCTAACAGGAACACCTGATAATCCTTGGTTACTTCAACTTCTGGTTTGACGAAGAAACCACAAACACACAAAAATCACTAGCTGAAGAACTGAAGACAATGAAACTACATCAGCTAGTCAAAGGACCAACTCAGGCAGCAGGACTTACACAATCTTCACCAAGAAAAACCTCATTACCACGGCGCCACCAATACAGATGCTCTGGAGGCGACCCCCTCATCATCCCCTTTGTGATCACGCTGGCTACACCAACAACCAAACAACCCATTAAACTGCCAACTATCATGAAAAGAAACTGGAGGACCATCACAAATAGCAACCTAATTGGATTATTGGAAATCAACAAACCACAGGCAACAACAATGGATGAAGCTGACCTTGACAGAAAAACGAACTACTTCACAAGTGGATCACCAGAACAATAGACAAGATCTCCAAGGAAAAACCTTTCACCCCATCGTGCAAAAGAGCAACAGAAAAATGGTTTACCACGCTACTCAGCACCATCAAGCGAAAATACAGGAAGCTTGAACTAGAATGGAGGAATAAAAAAATGTCAATTCCAACAACAAATCATCATGCAAAAAGGAAATACAACAGAATCACCAAATCTCGCAACACCCAAAAATAACTTTTTTAAAATCATAAACAAAATGAGACCCCCCTGGCCGCAACAACATACCGATACCTTCACTGAAACTATGCAACGACCTCACAGACAACTTCAAAAACAAATACAGCACCATCCAACAGATCATACAAAGCAGACTAAGCAACCTCAACATGCAACCCACTTACCCATCCGTGGATCACCAGAACAAATGCCAAAGCTTCCCCCAAATATCAGCGGAGACATTTGTCAAGCTAGTAAGCAATAGCAACAAAACAGGCTCCAGCATGGATCCCTGACCCCCAGGCATACACAAATCAATCCTCACACAAGGAACACCCATGGAATACTACAGAAACCTTTTCAACCAATCAATTTCAATAGCGAAATTACCACAATCTTTCAAATCAGCACACATCATGCCGCTCCTCAAGGACACATCAGGCAACGTGGGGGACCTCTCCAACTACAGACCCATCTCCAACATCTCGTACCCAGTAAAAATACTCGAACCATATGTCTATAGAATAACACAAGAATTCATAGAAGAACACTTACAGTTGGTGCAAGCACAAGTAGGCTTCAGACCGATGAGAGGAACGGAAACAACCCTGCTTTAAATCTGCGATGATCTAAAGGCAAAAGCACAGCTCTAATACTTCAGGATCTCTCTGCAGCATTTGACACAGTCAACCACGACATCCTCATTGAGAGATTGAAAGAAATAGGAATCACTGACCTAGCCTTACTATGGTTTAAATCCTTACTAACAAAAAGAACAGTAACCATATGGATCAAACCTTTGAAATCTACCTCAAGGAAATCCACCTGTGGAGTAGCACAAGGATCATCTTTTTTCCCATTGCTTATCAACATATACCTGGCTCCCCTAATCAAGCTCATTAAAGGACACAGACTCACATGCTACAACTACGCTGATGACACAAAAATAGTCTTCAAAATACAAGACACACAGGAGGAAAACACAAAGCTGAAAGGCTGCCTACAAGAACTCTACGGCCGGATGAAGTGAAACAACCTCAAACTGAACACGGGCAAAGCAGAAATTATGATCCTATCCAAAAGCGGAGAAAACAATCACTACATCCCATGGCCGACAGAACGTGGTACAGCGCCAGCTCCATCAACGATTGTAAAGAACCTGGAACTTTTGATGGACAACAAACTAACACTTGAGCCACAAGTAAACGTTATAATCAAGAAATGTTTCTTCCTCCTACACACATTAAAAAGGATCTGACCATTCCTCTCTTTCACTCACAAAACACTCACCATCATTGCACTCATCATGTCCAGAGTAGACTATGCCAACAGTCTAGGAATGCCAGAACGACTGTTAAAGAAACTCCAGCGCAACCAAAATGCTCCGACCAGACTCCTGCTCAAACTACCACAAAGAGAACACATTACCCTAGCACTGGAAATGCTACACTGGCTACAAATAAATCAGTGACTAAAGTTCAAATCAATGTGCATAATGCACAGAGCAACCCACAGCCAAGGAGTAGAGTTCCTAAAAGAGAAAATAAACGTCTACCACCCGACAAGACCACTCAGATCAAGCAACAACATCTGCCTAGAACCAAAACCATACAACAAAAGAAAATTCGGAGGATCATCTTTCTCTCACCTGGCACCAATAACCTGGAATGAGCTACCAAAAAACATACGCAACACAGGGGATTATCTTCAATTCAGAAAACTACTCAAAACCTGGCTCTTTGCTTTAGAACCAGAAGGAAACGACTATGAAGCATATGCGCAGCGGGAAACAAGAATTCCAAAGAGGGCACCTGTCATCCCTAACTTAATCTTTCCTAACCAGCAGGCGGGGGGAGGAGGCCATGTCCACATATCGCTAGCCTTCAGAGGAAACATAGGTAGGTTAGGACCTCACATGGGAATGGGCAGGGAAAGACCAGGAGGGCGGTGGGAGGACGACATGTCCACATACTGCTAGTCCGCAGAGTAAACATAGGTAGGTAAGGACCCCACACGGGAATGGGCAGGGGGAACCAGAATCCTCTGAGCTAAACATCACCAACCCCAGGGTGGGGGAACACAACTGCTCCAGTCAGGTACTCAAACCACTAAAGAAATACAGAGGAAAGCTGCCACCCTCAACATACCTGCCAACTAGGGGAACAAACTACAGTACCAAACACACAGGATAGCCATAGGTGTGGAGCTAAAAAACGCGAAGACAAAAAGGTAAGGAAAAACCCGCTAAACCAACTATAAAAACTCAACTTTGCCCATAACCTTCTCATACAGAAACCCACACAACCGCTTCTCTGCACAGCAATCTGCATGTACTTCACCACACTGCAACAACAGACAAACAACACATAACCTGGATCAACAGAACATGGGAACTCAAACCGACCCGATAACTGCACTCAAGCTCAGAGGACGGTGCAAACCGAGTTGAAGCTGCCAACTCTCTCCTATTCCAACTACACCCTACTAACCACTCACCCCTGCTTTTCAGATCATCCGAGAATGCCTGGGGACTACTCCGGTGGTGATGGTGCACCGTACAAATATCTTTAACATTAATATAATTGTTCCAGGGGTTTAGGCAATAGAGTTGAGAGGGATTGGAATAGTTCCCTGTACACCTGTTGCTCGATGGCCAATGAAGAAGGGATGGATATTTCATCCAAATTTTGACTCGAGCGTATGTGGAAGGTATGTATTGATGAGGTAAGCAAATGCATGTTTCATCCCACAATGTCCTGTCCATTGCAAGTCAGCACCACAATGTCATGCAGGTACAATTGCAGATTCGTGCGGGGTGTCACACTAGGTGACATGGCATAGCACACCTTGGCTGCAAATCGGGGGATCCTTTTTGTAGGTTTACCGAGTGTTGCGGTCCGAAGATTTGCACACTTGCTGGTTGGGAGCTTTCCAGATATCGGGATGTCTGTTTGATCCTTCTTCCATATGGTCAGGTCATCATTTCAGCGCAGCATGGGTAATTGGGATACATGCACGTCCTCTCTATAGATTAGTAAACTCCTGCTACTTTCTGTAGGGTTGTCTGTTCTATGGTTCTCCCAGTTGATTGACACCCAACATGCATGCCTGGCATGGGACACTGACACTGGTTTGCATTATGGGTTGAAAATGATGGGCATCAGTTTTTGGCTACCAGCATTTGCATCCAGTGTTTGTCTTTTGTTGTGTTATCAAATCTAATTGCAAAGAATGTTGTGCTGTTCTCGCTTTTGCTGCACTCTCCCTATATTCTGGAAGCTAGTTGAAAATACCGTAGTCTTCATTCACCATAATGTACAGGAGGAGGTTGCATCCAAACGCGGACGCTAATGATGCATGGATAATTGTTGGCTTCATGTCCCAAGGGACAAAGTCCAGGGATTTGGCAATATTCTTATGGCTGCAAGGAGTCTACCCATCCAGTCATCTGTGTGGCAACACTGTAATGACTCAGTTGCAACAGGCACTTTGGTCAGCGGAGGGATTGGTGTGGGGTGCGACAATAGACAAGTTGATTGATTTTGAGTCATCATTGGCCCATTTATTCTGGACCAGTGACAGTAGTAGTCAAAAAGCATATGCAGAGAAACAGGTGGGAAAGGTCGTTGTGTGGAGGTTGATATGTGACTTGGTTATGATGTACTTGAGCCATTCTTTTCAGCTGTGACAATGGCAACATTGGTTATACTGTCACACAGTTTGTCGGACAAATCATGCCTTTAAACTGCATGCATGCTGTGTACTCACTTTCAACTCTAGTCTCAACTCCTCTGTTTCCCTCGAGGCCACTGAGGTCAATAACACTCATAGCTTGCTCCTCCCACAACCGCACCACCAGCTGGGGTAGTACTTTGCCATCCCATGTGATCAAGCACTCCTTCCGCTGGCCAGTGACCAGCTGATGTACATGCCGCTGTAGTTCCTGCCAGCACTTCTGGACCTGGGCCATGGTGGTCTGGGTGGGCATGGCATAATTCACCATGTTGAGGATGGGGTTCTAGATCCTGTTGTAAATGCAGGCCGACATCCTCTTTGGTTATGGACTGTCAGGCACTCAGCATCATTCAGGACTGTTAGGAAAGATTTCATATTTGAATGTAATTTTCCCTCCATGTGTCAACCCCCAAACATTTTGCTGCTGTTTTACACCCTGATCTAACCTTTGCCAGAGAAGCACAGCCCTCCGCCGCACTCCTCTGGGCTTTTGCTCAATTCTTATGGGGAAACTGACATGCCCTTAAGACAGTCAGTACTGGGAGACTTCGTTTCCCTTAGTCCTTTCCTCATGTTGCAGCTTTTGTGGAACATGTAACAAGAGGGCAATGTAACTTACTTTACCGCACTCTTGGGTCTCTAGTCATTCCAAAGGCTCTAGAAACTCTCGCTGGACTTATTATGAACTGTGCAGGTGTGTCACGGACAGGGCTGGTGGCAGCTATCGTTTATCTTATGTTTTGAACCCTTTTTTGCCATGTTATCCGCGCTTACCCCGTTTGGCATGAATAAGTGGCCTGGCTCCAAAATGGCCATGCCGCATGGTTCTTTGTCCTGTCCTTTGGCCATCTTGCCCCTTCATCTTCCCTAGGTCGAGCCGACCCAGGTCAGTCCTTATTTGGTCATGCACTTTCCCGCGAAACCCAAAGCTTTTGCGGGCTTCTGCATGCCTTGTCTGTGTGCCTCCAGGATGTGGGCTGGGATGTCTGTTCCAAGTACACATCCTGGGTGACACAGAGAGTCTGGAGTGTCCTGAATGCCTGGGACCACGGTGGTCCGTGATTGGTCCATGTATGGAGTGAGTGTTTGTGAGCAGATCTCCCATTGGGTCCTCTCCGTTTTGGCGCGAAGGGAACTTTGGATAAGAGGAGGCCGAAAACACCACTACCACGTCCATCTCCTGAGTTCACACCGAACAAGGGATAAGGAGCCAAGTATCCTGCAACAAGAAGCAGAGTCGAAGAACCGCTGGTGACCCGCTGGAAGGTTTGGCACCCTGAGCCCGCTGTCGTCCTGCGAGACCCCTCTGCATCTGATCATTCTAGATCAGTGGTCTTCAAACTTTTTTGGCCAGGGCCCCCCTGAGCAAAATTTGGGCAGGTCGGGACCCCCCAGAAATGCCAAATGGACAGTATATATTGCGCGCCGTCACCTGCTCCCATCAAAGTCGCTGGGCTCCCTCATCCCACTCCTACCCAGTCGCTGGTCTCTCCCCACCCCATCACACACCCAGGGCTCTCCCCACTCTGCTCCCATCACTATCCCATGGTTCCCGCCCATTGTGCTCCCACCATAGTCCCTCGGTTCCCCCATCCCGTTCCCAACACAGTCTGAGGGCCAGTGGCGGCTGGTGAATCTTTTTTAAGTGGAGGGGCATTAAGTGGAGGTTCGGGGGGGTTTCCCCCTGTGAATTTTTTTTTAAATTATAGGTTAAAATGTTGCATTGTAGAGCATACTTTTAACAAAAAATGGGTAAATAGCCAAACAGTTTGCAATTGTTGCTGGGAGTCCAGGGGGCAGGCATTGATATTTTATTTCTATCGCGCTCGTACACAAGTGTTTCAGAGCGTGACAAGGCAAGGGAGGGGAACAGAGGAGAATAAAACAGCGATCTTACTAGGCCCAGTGACATTGAGAACGCGCAAGTGTGAGGGGAAAAGTGCATGGAAGGGGGGAGAAGTGGAAAGTGCGAAGCAGAGGAGAAACAGATAAATAACAATAAATAAATAATAAAGGCAACAAACAGTGGTAGTGCAGCCAGCAATTTGCAAGTGCTACGTTTAAGGCAGCAGACAGGGTAGGTCTGATAAGCGCAGGAAGAAAGATGGTTCTCCTCAAGTTTTAGAGTGGCAGGGCGCTGTTCCAGAGGGAGGCCCCAGCCGAAGATGGAGATCTACCCCCAGCTCGTTTCTTTGATAAAAGACTGACCCTGAGGGAGTTGGAGGTAGAGGAGTGAAGAGCTCGAGAGGGGAGGTATTTGCGGAGGAATAGCTGAAGGTATTTTGGACCCAGGCCCCAGAAAGCCTTGTGGACAAGGCAGAGGGTTTTGAATGATAGATGTCCGGTAAAAAGATACCATCCCTGTCCCCTGGGCCCCACTGGTCCTAACACAATGAACATGATTATGTGTATATGCAAGGCGCTGCACATTCATACAGCAATCACTCTATCATTCACATGAGCTATTGAAACAGTGGGCTTCATAACTACTCTGGCGGTAGCTGTGCCGGTAAAACCGGCACGGCTGCCACTGGAGTTGCATCCGGGTCTGGCACCCGCGAATGGGCAATTACTAGGTCATGCCGAGTTAGGCGGACATGATAATTGCCCTTTCGAAGGTGCCGGTAGATCCCCATTCCCATTTGAGCCCCATATGGCTCAAATGGGAATGGGGAGCTCGGATGCACCGGCACCGTTAATAACGGTGCCGGTGCATCCGACGAGCTGAGGTCAGACCTGGCGGGGGCTGTCAAGCACCCACGAGCACAACTCTTACTATGGCGGAACGGTAGCAACGGTGCCGGTAGCTTACCAGCACCGTTGTTACTGGTCCGCCATAGTAGTAATGAGGCCCAGTCTGTGACTAAAGGAATGAATATCCATTTACAACTGTGGGCCACTTTTTCATTGTTGCCTGAGACAGTTTCATGCTTCAGCCCGCCCGTGTGGGCCACCCCTGCCCATTTCTTCCAATCTAAAAAAAAAAAAAAAAAAAAAAAAAAAAAAAAATCTTTTTTCATGCTGAGCTCTCAGGGCCCCCCTGGGATGCACCCGCGGACCCCTAGGGGGTCGCGACCCACAGTTTGAATACCACTGTTCTAGATGGTCTGCCAAGGTGCTTCGACCCATTGGAATAGTGGGACCAACTATTCTCGGCACCTTTATCAAACCCTGCAAGTAAGCCTCTTCGGAAGTGTCCCTGGGCCAACCAGTGGGCTGACCAGCTTATATGGGACGTTTGCTCTGTCACCGCCGCCGTTTCGGGGAAGCCCTCGAAACTTGGCCTACTGCTAGCTCTGTGTCCACGGCACCCTCACACTGAATTTCGTACACTTGGCATTCCCAGGTCTGAAGTGAGCCGAGTGCCCCCGGACCAGAGTAAACACGGTTGCCGTGTTGCCCTGCTACGGTAACGACCTGTGAACGTTTGCTGCATTTGTGACCCCCTCAACCCTGAATCCTGCTACCACGGAACCTACACGGTGTTGAGACGTCCTGATTGTCGCATCCGAACCTGCCAGCAATGTGAACTGAACTGGCGAAGTCTGGGTCTGCCTGCGTCGGGGACCGGTGAGTAGTCCATACCCCAACCGGTGGCCCCTAGCGCAGGAACCCATTTCTTTTCTACTGCTGTTGCGAAATAGCAGATCCATCCCGCACTCTCACCCTGCCTCTGCCTGCAAGTGGAGGTCTTGCTTGAGTAGTGGGGACTTGTTCTTCATCGCCTCATCCACCTTCCTGAGCTGTCAGAGACCCTTGAAGAGACCCTATTTTGTCCATTGGCACAAGCGCGTGCAGGTACTATTGAGCAGAAGGCTCCACTCTTCGTAGGGCTTGGACTGCCTCCTAGTTAGGTGTATTTCTGATGTCGAACTGGGTCTAACGATTACTTGCACTGCCTGTTTTACTCCCCATCTAGGTGGTCTACATATTTTGTGCTTCTAACTCCTTAGACCCCTCAGTCTCGTATATATATTGCATTGATTGTGATGTGTTGGTTTACTTTAGTATTATTGTGATTCTTTGCTATGGTCGATTTTACAAAGGCCTTGCAATAAATGTGTCCATATTTTTAATATAACACCTGTCTGGAGTAATTTGTAGGTGTCTTGACCGCCGCCATCACTACCCTGATTGGTCTGGCTTGTCCAGAGGTTACCCTGTTCCAAGAAACTAGGCTGGCCTTCTGAACCTCTGCCCCTTCAGGTCAGAGTTCAGAAATCCATCTTAACAAGGACACTCTCTGCTGGCACTTTCAGAGCTCATCCTCGATGAGCTTGCTGGGTGCACAGTGGTGTGGGGCTCTGAATGAGGTAAGCTAGTCCAGTGGTCACATTTTGCTTTCATAGGAGCAGGGAATTGGTCATTTTTTTAGGTCAGATTTGGACCAGCCTAAAGAAAGGACGCCAGAGTCTATGGCATACCCAAAGCGACCTAAAAGGTGATCTCATAGTCAGAGGGGGGAATCGCCACCATATGAGAGCAGGCTGAGGCCAAGTAGAACTCCCACACTCCCTCGATTCTGAACATCTGGGCATACCATTAAAAGACAGGGGGACCTGATGTGGACCACACTCTAACATAAGGTGAGAGTCTTGAAACCGACTGTTGGGGTAAAATTTTGCTGCATTTCAACTAATGTTAGAGTGTTTGCTTACAATACATGGTTACCTTTACAGTGATCTGGGTTGTTGTACAACTTAAGGCGTATGGATGTTTACAGCCATTTAGAACATCGCGATTGGAGGATCACCTTGGTAGATTTCTCCACGAGACACCCTATGTGGTTAGAACACCGCAGAAGCGGTGAGTGACTTTGTATTGGACAGGCTCTAGAAATCTGTACATTCACCATTTGTTTGTATCACAAGAGTTCCTCTATAATATTGGCCCTTCTTGAACTGTCTTACATAGGAAATCAGTTATACAACACATGCCGTTCTGTTGAGCCTCGAGATTTACAGATTTCTAAGGAATTAAGGAGAGAAGGAGCATCGCCACTGGAGGAAAGGTACATGTATGCCAAATATGGGGAGTCTATTAAGATATAAGGAGAGCTGTGACCTTTTAGCAATTTAAGTGGTAGTTGACTACTAGTAGTATAATCACAATATACTTTTATAATTTTGGGGTTTTAAGAGCGTTGTGAGAATACCTCCTTTTGACGTAGACCCTTTGATAGATACGGACGCACCTGTATTTTGCGGGGGTGGATCCACATCCCTTACTAGATCCCAGTTGGAATATATATTGACATTTGTGGAGTTCACTCATGATAAACTGACATTGAATGTACTTGCCAGACGTTTTTCTGAATTATATGACGCGTATAAAGGTCAACAAACACCCTTACAGTATTTCTTTTATATTATTTGTCCCAGTCCAATTAGGCTCAAGAAGAAGGTAACGCGTCAGCCATAGACATTGGACTTCTGCATTTTTTTAATGAACTGAACTTTGTTTTAATTAAATATTTCTCCTTTAAACTAATAAAAAATTGACTTTAAGATTTCTGTGTATGAATATTTTGAGTATAATTGTTAAAAATCCATGTCTTTAAACTTTGACTCTCTAACTGTTTTTTTTTTTACCGTAGTTGACAGTGTACAGGGGACGGGAGGGTTCCAATCTAGGACCTTCTTTTTCGTTATTGTTTAGCATATTTGTGGTTCTGTGCCAGGATCATTATACCTCCCCCGCACCTTAAGTAATTCTTAAACTGACATATTCATTATTGAAGACGTAATTTAACTTTATGAGTGCACCTGATATACTCTTCTTTGTTAGCATTTCACCCTCTGATCTCCCTCGACCGGGCTCGGATCCCAATTTATAAGGGGGACACTTTCCTTCCCCTCGTCTCGCAATACTTCTCGCTTTCACAAATCTCAATGTCTTTTTAAACAGGTTTCTCTCTGCGGGCAAACTCTTGCCTACATTTCCGATATACAGTTCATGTACGAACTTTTCACCATGCTGGATTTGCTTCCTTATTTTCTCAACATTTTGTTTGTCAAAGACTTTCCATTTTACGGGGATTTTGCTTGATCTCCTGTATGACCATATTGATCTCTCTTGGCGGCTCTCCCAGAGCCTTCTGGTATCTGTTGTCATATTCGACATGGGATCAACCAGGGTTTCCCGAGTCAGCACCCACATGGTGCAGGTTCCCTCTGCAGCTGGTCTTCCGTCAATACTTATACAGTTCGTTGAACTCTTCTTCATATACCACTTTCCGACATCATTCAACACAGCCCAGTTCTTATTGATTCTCCCTTTGACTCACCAGCTGTGAAGAACCGCTTGGCTTTCCTTGGATCTGGAGTCAAGGCCGGTTCCACGGTAGCAGGAGTTTCCCTAGCTTTGGCCTCTCAGCATAGATATGCTCTGTTTACCGTTGACATCTGTTGCAAAAGACTTGGGCTATTGTTCACGGTCTTACAGTTCCCTCTGCGGAGGATTTGTGGGTCTGAGTCAAAAAGGGCAAGGTTGCATCTCTCCTTGTCAGCTTCTTGATATTTGCTGCCTTTCTCCTCCTTTTGAACTGCCAGGTCTGAATAGCAGTCTTGTCGTGCTGTCTGCCACGCTCGTCTTGTGCTCCACCTTTTATCCCTGTGGGGAAAGGGCCGTCAGGTGTGCAAGATTCAGGTCTATTGCCTGACTTTGCCTGAACTTTGTATTGGGACATGGCAGGAAAACGGCCCTGGTGTTAGTCCGTTGTCTTTCATGTTGTGCAAAAGTGTTTGTGTGGGAAAAGGGGGGCAGTAATTTGGAATGTCCTATGTGTTAGGGTGGGGAAAAGGTGTCAAAAGAAGGAGAGCGATACCCCGTCCCACCCATCGGCATCCCACTCTCACTCCCCAAGGACCCCCCATCCAGGTGATCCTCCCTCACTGGTAAACCCCCAGGAACTGGATCCAATATCCATGGCCGTGTCCTGGCCACCTGGATGCCAGATCCCCGGGAACTAGCTAGGGAGACACCTTCAGGCTTTTCACAGGTGTAGAGATGATCCAGGGCTTTTCAAGTGAGTGGCCATTTATTTGGGCCTGGTGCTTTGCCAGATCCCTGGGGTTAGAGATCCTTGGGGTTAGGCATTCAGCTCATCACTCCTGGTTCTACTTTGGTGTGAGACTGGCCCAGAAACTGATATGATGCCTCAGGTAGGCATTTTTGCCTCGCTTTTATGCCTTACTTGAAATGTCTAGGTGGAACTACTTTTCCGTCTTATCCTTGTACAGCGTAAACACAGTTAGCATGCTCTGTAAAATGACCCCTGTTTGTTTTTTCATCCTTTTCAGGTATTTTTCATGAGCTTTGTACATTTTTTGGCTCTGTTCCATATTCTGATGTTTTCCCGGACCCTACTGATGATATAGCACATCAAAAAGGGAGTCCAACAGGCATCTATGTCATTGTTCTATGAAGCAAATGATCACCTACATATTCAATGTATTTAAAGCACACTTAAGTTCATTGGTATCTATAAATAAATAGGAATCAATTTCATACAACATTAATTGTCTTTGTGTGTTTTACTAATAATTTGCTAGTTTTATTCACAATCTTAACAGAGCCAATCAATAACGGATTGTCAAACAGGCACATCACAAATAAATGATTCTAACATATTCTGTTGAACACATCTTATAACAGGCACACCGCACACATGATTTTAATTAAATATTGTTAGACGAATTTAATTTAATAATGGTTCGTATGTCACAAAGGTTTGGCCACACCTTTCCTTATTTTTAGCAATGCAAAATTACATTATTTACTATTTATGTTAATACAATAAACACTGTACGAACTGTTCGTATTTTTCAAAGTGCTATTTTAGTTCCATTTTATGGCCTTGAGAAAGCGCCTTGGCTGCAAAACATTTGTCGGCCTATGAGAGTAAAACAAAGTTGATAAAGTTGATACCTGCCCTCACTACTTCAATTCTGGAATAGTTATAATTACAAAGAGAGGAATTGTGCAATACACCAAGAGAAGCTTTCAAACTGCAACCTACACAGTGATTTAGAAGCGATCCCTATTCTTAGAGATGTTTGCAGCACTGAAAATTATTTTAAAACACATAATGCTGGTTCCGGAAATTTTTCGACACCACACATGACTTAAGATTATCCAAATGCATCCCCACAATACAGTACACAACACATTGAATAACTCAACGTATGCAAATATCTAAAGAGCGGGGCATCTCTGAAGAGTATGACATCAATAACTTTCCACAAAATATCTGTTCAGGTTTTTCAAAGCACATAATGGCAATTAATACTCGGCGAGGGACAATCAGATTGTTACAAACGATCTGGTTGGCTCTTGTCTGGTCCTTACCAGCCCGATTAGGCACTGGTCGCTGCTGCGCCACTCAGTGTTCCTTCCCCAAATGGCCACAATGGAAAGGGAGAAGGGACTAGTCCCTTTTCCCTGTTCCATGGTGGCCATTTTGTTTGTTTTCATTTTTTTTCTCTTTTTACTGGCCACCATGGAAAGGGACTTCATGTGGTGCCTTCTCCCTTTCCATGGCGGCCATCATCTTCGTTTACCTTTTTTTATTCTTTTAAATGGCCCCCATGGAAAGGGAGAACAGACTTCGTATCCCGTTCCATGGCAGCCATTAAAAAAAAAAGATTTTCTTTTTTCTGTTGCTAAACACTGGAGCACATCGCAACTGAAAACAGATGTTATTGGCTTCACTCTGGCCTGTAACTATGGGCCCTGGGGCATCATCTGAAGCGGTAATGCCCCCCCCAGCTCAGGGCATATTGCTTAAGAATAGACAAAAATACATTTAAGGCACATAGTGCAATTCTACATCAAAACCAAGACTTTACTTTCAGGATCTAACTGGAAACAAGCATTTCAAGTTACGCACGAGAAAAAGACCCTTGTCACTCTAATGTTTTGGGGGTTGCAGGCATCTGTCATTCTTATGGGTTTTAGATAAAGCTTTATCTTGGTCAACAGATTTTCTGTATGGTTGACATTCTCATCCAATATCTCTGGCACATTCAAGGTTCTATCTTACAAATGTAATTCATTTATGTCTTTCTCCCTTAAATAGCGCTATGTGCAATCTGAGTAACGCCATGGCTCTTCGTCATTGCCTATGGAAGGGAGAGCATAGGCCCTGAGCATGCTGGAGGAGCATGGCCTTGACTGAAGAGTGTCTAGAATACAGTTAAAGGTCACGCGAGATAGACAAGTTAAGTGGCCTTTACACTATGGGGGTCATTACGACCTTGGAGGTAACCATGCCACAGTTTGCGGCATGGTTGCATGGTTACCCCCTTACCGGTTACCGGGTTCCTTAAATGAGGAATTACCGGGCCATTCCAACCTTGGAGGACCCGGTAATTCCTCATTGGAGGAACCCAGACCCGGTATATCCCCATTCCCATTCGAGCCCCCATAGGGCTCAATGGGAATGGGGAGGGGGCTAACAAAGGGCACGTTAATAACGGGCCCGTTGTTAGCTCCCTGGTCTGCTAGCGGGACCTGCTAAGGGCACCTGGTTTTACCAGGCGCCTTATTGCGGGTCCCGCTAACAGACTCGTAATGGGGCGGTAAGGGGTTGACGGCTCCGGCACCAGTACCGGTGCCGTTAACCCCTTACCGCCAAGGTCATAATGACCCCCTATATCTTTATTTTTACTTAATCACTTTGAAAGGTCTTTCTCAATTATCCCGCCCCCTTATTCTCCAGATCTTTTGTAGCTTCTCAATGGGTTCAGATGGGCACTGTCTCTGCTGTGAATAGGAACACCAGCAATAGCTTCAGACACTTAAGATGCTGGGAGGAATTTGAAGGAAGTTACCGTCCCTCCTCTGACTTTCAATGACTATTTTGTAGACCTCCATTCCACAGCGGCATATACTATTTTGACTCATGTAGGGGCGGTTCTACAGCAAGGAAATCCCAGAGCTCCTCCAGCAGGAGAGCATCCAGAGCACCATTTTGGTCCAAAAACCAACAAATAAGCAGAGTGCCGTTGAAATTCCACCTTGCCAGGATGGCATAAATCTTTGCATCAGCCATACCCACATATCTAAGGCAACCGATATTACATTATTTTTTACTGATTCCAAATAATAAAGCAACTCGGTTTTAAAGGAGAACATTATTTTCATGGCCACACTGTACACAAATGCCTGGTTGCTTGGAGAAACGCTGTGCAAAATGATGGTCTCACACTCTGACCTTTCCCCCGCTCACCGCTCACCGCTGCAGCGCCCATTCGAAATGTATGAATAATGGCTTTCATTCTTTCTGTGTTTTTATAAACATATAATTTGTGATAAGCCAAATGTCCATAAAACCATTTTCTTCTTGTATCTGGTGTGCGCCCTGCGATTTATTTTTCACCATTTTCCCCAACCTTAAACGCATTTCCCATATTAGCGTGTAATTCTTGTTCTCTGTCTCCTCAGTCGTGCAAATGGATGAAATGTTCTTATGAGGAAAAAATGGCTAATAAAATTGGCCTCAGCAGCGCTGCTTTGCAACTCTTATGAACAGTAAAGTGGTACTTACAGTCATTGATGTTAAAAGCTATTTCTAAATTATGATACCATTTATTATCTCCAGTGTCCAAAGTAAGTTTAAATGATACTTATAATTCATGTTTTACCAAATTTCCTTTCCCCCCAAGGATCCCTCTGATTAACTTATGCACAGTTAAGCGCTTTTTAAATTCCGCTTTTATTGCCATTATGCCCTGAAAATCTCAGCGATTCTCAAAAATGGGCAATAAAGGCGAGATAAAATGCTCCACTTTTAGATCAATGCTGACATATCACTATGGTGATTTCTTTATGGCCTGCGCGGCCAAGCTTTATATTTACCGGATATTTACTGGCTCATTACCATAGGATCACCATTTTGTTGGAAGATGAAATGAGTAATTTGCCAATTTATTATAGCGTAACATCTATGTCTTCCTTAGCCCGATGCCAGGCTATTATGTTTATTTAGCATAAAGATTTACTATACAAATCCTTGGTCTGTGTAGGTAGCATTTGAAAAACATCACACCACCTCATTACCAAATGCATATTGCACAGGCTGCATTCGCTTATTGTGACGCAGTTCAGTTTCCCAGCAGCAGATATCGTTGTACAAATGATGGAGAGATAAACAACACGTACGTATACACAGCTTAATTACTTTAGTACCAAATTGAAACGAAAGATGGATGGCAGCGTTAAAAGTATTTCCAGCACGAAAATAATTTGATACTGCAGAAGTTGTGTTTTAATGTGGTACCAGGCAAGTAACATTCCAATGGTCCAGCACATGCGTGGTGGAGATTATGGGGCGTACGCCAATCGGAGTACTTGCCTGACAGAAAGGTATTCGGGCACCTGCAGGGGTGGACTGAGAACCAAAAGAGGCCTGGAAATAATTTTCAAAGTGGCCCCATATTACACATTTTCAGCAAACCCAATGCTTTATTTATGAGCACGTTTGGAAATACCACACAAAAGAGGCCCAGGGTGCAGAGGCCTACCGGGAAATCTCCAGAGATGAACACCTAAATCAAGTCATACGCCATTTTGACGCCTTTTCAGGTAGATGGGTTGTATGATGAATCTATTACATACTCTACGCTGCGATGAACGAGCCATTAGAAAACTGTTGGTTCACCAATCCAGTGCCAACTTAATACCTTGGAGAGCTGGGCCACTTGGACACATTTCCAACTACCTGATTTACAACCAATGGATGGTTACTCGATTATAACCACTCTCACCTAAGGTTCACCTAACCAGTGAACCATAATATGACAGACAAGAAAAGGAAGAATAGTGAGTGTGAGATGGGCGAGAGAGGTGATAGGGAGAGTGGGAGAAGGAAAGAGAGGTTGAAAGAGAGAGAGAGAGAGAATGATATTGCAATAACAGTGATCACCAATGTAAATCTGGATTCCACATATGAAAGAGATGTCCATCTGTTTCATATGTGGAAACCTCATTTCGTTCCTGAATACAAACAAAACCTTTTTAATTCTTCCTCACTGTTGATGTTATACTTCTTCAATATTCAGGTACAATAGCAACAATTCAACATTACCTGTACGAGCCTGAATATTCAGATAAGGATAAGGTTGAAAGAGAAAGAAGCCGAAATGACAGGGAATCAGATGAAAGTCGTGACGAACAATCACCGGAGCCTGATCCTAGTTGCATTGAAGACATTTCCACATGGTGTACCTGTGTCACGGTTCGCCTGCTCCGGACGGCCTGTCGTGACCTCCATTCCAGGCAACATTAACAGTGGCGACTACTGTGGCGTTTACGGCAGTGCACATCACGCTGATCGCCACATACTACCTTTCCCAGGAGATCCGGGACATCGTTCATGTGACTCATCATGGGTTCTGTTCACCGATGTGACCCGGAAGCTGCAAGTCGCATCAGTGCTTGTATTTAAGTATCTGAAACTTGCCGGGCGGAGCGCCTTAACCTTTGCAGTTTGCCTGGCAAGAAGCTATTCTTGCATCTTGTTCTATCTTGATTCAACCCGGTTTCCAGACCTCCTTGTCTTCCGTTTCATTTGGATTGGATTTTGCCTCTTCCCTATCTGTTCTGGTGCTTGATTCCCCTGATTGATCACCCAGCATCCACTGAACTCTGCTTTTCTTCCCGGACTCTTCATCCCCGTTTTCTGTGTCTACAGCTTCTTTGCCTGTCTGCCCTACCGACTCCTGTTTCCACGTTCTGGATTGCTTTTTGTTTTCTTTTTAGATGCCTGGATTGAACTTGGTATGAACTTGGATTTTCTTGATTTATTTAAAAAAAAACATTTTTTGATCATCGGCTCAGTGACTCTTTTGTGGACTTGTTGCCCATGGGAACTGCACTGCCTGGACCATCCCTAGATTGTGCCCTTGTGCTGTACGGGCCCGGTGTCCTTTTTTGTGAATAAGACTTTGTCAAAGCTCTCCCTAGCATTTCCTTTTGGAACTTTTTGACTGTCTGGACTTCCTGGCAGGAGCTCATCAAGTAGGTGCATCGCCTCCATCATTACCACCGCAGGTAGGAATTGGGTACTGTCAGAGGGAAGTGTGTCTTGTCAGTTTAAGGTTACTGAATGGGAATATTGATGTTGTGGTATTTGCTTTTCCCTTGCTCTAGCCCTGCTGGTTGCTCCTGCCTTTTCACCTGAGCCCCTAGCCTGACAGGTGCTTGGTTGTTCTCTGCAGGCTGCACTCTCGGGGGAAAGTCTCTCTGTGAAAGGAGACCCCCGTCAGCATACACGACTGAGGTTACCAGAGTTGGACTCAATCCTAATAACCTGCCATCGATGTGAGGAGATGTCAACTGTGGTGTAGAACTGTGTCATAATGTCATCTGGGTGTAGATGACAGGTGTGTATGCAGGATGATGGTGTCACATGGGCATCTGTGTGTGGATGCAGAATGTGAGGTCATATGGAACCTGGAGTGTTAGTGAGAGGGACCTGGAGTGTTGGTGAGACAGGGTTCTAGAGGTTCTACAGTGACAGTTGGAGTTGCTGTGCTGGCTGGGGTGGATGTCCCAGTACTTCCTTGACCCAGAACTTTGGGGTTTTTACGTACAGTTGAAGGCTCTCACCTTGAAGGAGGTCTAGCATGGTAGGTGTGTGGGAGGCCTGCTCTGATGATGTTGTTTTCAGTGTTGTGGCCTCGTGAACTTTAGTGCTAGCGGGTGGGCTATGGGCTAATGTTAGCGTCTAAGGCCTGTCTGTTTATGTAATATGAAATATGTTGTGTTCATGTTGTGGCCTTTTCCTGCTTAGGTTATGGTTCAAGTGTAGGTGGACTCGTGGGTGCGGGGGTGCACTGTTTGTGTTGGTGTCAGGCTGAGAGATATCCTGTGTCCGCGGAAGCTGCTGAACCCCCAACAATCCCCCTGAAATGTAATCCTCAGAACCAGTTTATACTCGGCTCTGTTAACTACACCCCAAAGGGAAAGGGAGAAGTGGATAACATAAGAAACACCAGGCTGGCGACGTCTAGACTAGCTGATGCGGAACCTGCAGTGAATACATAAGAACACACAAAATCCTCAAATTACTTAACTACCTTTTGATTTTGAAAACTCTATATCCTTAACTAAAATGTAAAGAATCATACCTGGTTCTTCTCTTTACAGATCTTAGAGAAGATAGGAGTAATTGCTGATAAAATCTTTCTACCTTCTTTTGCTTTGCAAAATCTTGAAAATAACAGCAACTCCTTTCGAGTATGTAGCATTAAGAACCTTGACTCATGCCTTTAAAACGGTATAATGTTCCAGTTATGATGGGCTTACAAGGAATCCAGTTCTTCTTTCTTAATAAAGTACAGAGGGCCTCATTACACGGTAGGCGGTGAGCCATGGCGCTATTAGCGCCATGGCTCATGCCGGTAAAATACCGGCACCGCCTTGGCGGAAAGGGGATTTACCGCCCCATTCCAAGGTTGGAGGTTGGAGGGGCGGTAAATCCCCCTTCCACCATTGCCCTTCCCCATTCCCATTTCTGCCCCATAGGGCTCTATGGGAATGGGGAAGGCGCTAATTACGGCACCGCAATTTTGCAGTGCCGTAATTAGCTCCGAGGTCCCTTAGCGGGCTGGATTTTAACGCCTGCAAAAAGCAGGCGTTAGATCCCCCAATCCGCAAAGGGACCTCGTAGTAAGGCGGTAAGGATTTACCGGTACCGGTATTTTACCGGTACCGGTAAATCCTTACCGCCATCCGTGTAATGAGGCCCATAGTCTCTTTAAGAACTTGCAAACTTGTCCACACGCGCAAAGATGGACACGCGCAGAACTCGCGCTGAAGAAAATATGCGCCGGAGAAAAACACGCGCTGAGGAACACCCACGCTATGAACACACGCGCTGTAGAAATCACGTAGAAGTTTTTTCTCACGCTCGCGTACACGCGCTATAAACACCCGCGCTATGAACACACGTGCTGTAGAAATCCCGTAGAAGTCTTTTCTCAAGCTCGCGTACACGCGCTATGCACTCACGCGCTATAAACTCACGTGCTGCAGAATTCTTTTCACGCGCTTGCGTATACACGCTATGAATACACACGCTGAACACACACGCGCTTTTACGAATTAAACGTGGAACTATTAACAGTGTAACATCACAGTTCTACTATTGAATTTACATTCACTTTCTCTAAAAGTCATGAATGAATCTGAGCAACAGATTAACATATCCAAATAAAGTCACTTAGCTTAAGAATGTTTCTTTTCCAAAAGAACTTCCGAAAACTCTCCTGTGAACCTGAGTACTTCTCCTGAACAACCCCGAATAAGTAGCCGCTCGACTGCCAAGATTTGAAAGTTCAAATCCACTAGGCCCAAGACTTCAGCAGGAGCAGCTACAAACACGTCCTCTCAGCTGGGGTTACGACGATGAAAGGCAGAGAGTGAAAGTTTAGAACGTTCATTGTTGTCCTGCAGTTCTCTCTAGCCAATCAAAGCTTCTATTGTAAAACTCCATCTTGCCTTGGGCCAGAGCCAAGAATCTGTATAGAAAAGTCAAGGCCAAACCAACTGCAGTAGAAAACCTCTAACCCACACAGAAATAAAATGGATAAATAGAATAATTAAAGGAAACCTGACAGTTGGTTAAGGTGACATTGTTTTCCTTTGCAGGGGTCATGTGGACACGTGGGTGCAGGTATGCACGGGTGTTGGGTCTTTCATGGACTTGTGGGACCTGTTTCAGTTTTGAAATGTTTATTTATAATTGTTTTGGACATGTGGGTGTGGGGCTGGCGCTGGGATCTAGCGTTGTGACTCTGATGCTGGAACTTGTTCTGAGTTTTGGTTCCAAGTTTGGGGCTTAGCACATCGTGCATGCTTTGGTGGTGTTATGTTTTGTGTGATGTTTGTAGGGGATTTTCCCCAGGTGTATTTTGCTCAATTATCAGGATGGCTTGGTGGGTTTTGTGAGTGTGACGTTGGCAATGAGGTGCTGCTGAGTTCAGAGTGGCCGGGCGGGCTCTGGGAGTGTTGTTGTTTGGCAGTGTGGGGCTGCTGGCTTGGTGTTTGGAGATTCGTTGGTTGTGCAGTGAGGTGCAGTTGGGTTTGGTTTGCAGTGAGGTGCTGCAGGGTTTTGGTATTTATGGTATCATGTGGGTGTGCAGTGAGGTGCTGCTGGGTGCAGTATGGCCGGGTGGGTCCTGTATTTGGATATTGTGCAGTGAGGCGCTGTGGGGTTGCAGTGAGGTGCTGCTGGTGTTTTAGTAGTCTGCTGCAGGATACCGGCTGGGTTCTGTGTGTGTGGTGACCTTGGTTACAGTCGGGGTGACCTTTGCTTTGGTTGGGATGCGTTGGGTGCATGGTGTTAAGATTGTTATTACAGTGGTGGCAGTGACTTGGGGTCATGTTAGGGTGTATCGGGAGTGTTGTTATTTTCTTGGTATTATGGTAAGTTTGGTGATGAATACCAGGTGGTTTCTGTGGTTGGCGCGGCTGTTGGGTACAGTCGTGGGGTTAATTTTTTCGTTCTATTAATGCTCTGAGGTGGTATCGGTCATCTTCCCTCTGGTTATTATTTAGGGAAGTGTGTCTGGTAGCCACTGTGGGTGCTGTAAGGGTGTTGTTTGGGGTGGTTTCCTCTGTTCTGGGATGAGATTTAATAGTTGGAATGATTAATAGTTGGTGCTTGTTGTTTGCTCACAGTTGGGCTGGTTGCGCTCAGGCCTGGCAGTTCTGAAGCTCTGGGAGGCAGCTCAGGGCAGAAGGTGTTGGTGCATTGAGGGGTATGCTGGTTAGTTTAGTTGCCCGTACGGGTGATGGTACGCTTGGTTGTGGCAGGCCTGAGGTCTTGAGGGGCAGCTTGGGCAGCTTGGGACAGGTGGCTGTTTTGTTATATTTAGTCCTCGAAGGTTGTTGTCAGTCCTGGATTAGTTAGATGGGAAGGTGTGGCCCTTGTTCCATCTCGGTGTGTGTTCTTTCCTTATTTTGTTGGTGGGAACGGAGGGGATTGCGATGTGGTGTAGAGTAGAGATTAGAGGTTGTTGCATAGCATACTCTCTGTGGGTTGTGCGGTAGGGTTCAGTTCCACAGGGTTCATTGAGTTTTGGCCCATGTATGTGTATCCATCTGGATCGGTGGTGCCGTTTTTTATTTATCTGCCTGGTGGCCACTCGTGGGTTGTGTAAGAAGTGTTTGGTAGCGTTGTGGGCTTTCTCTGTGTGTTAATTTGTAGGGCGGGAGAAGTGTCATAATGTCGTCTGGGTGTCGATGACAGGTGTGTATGCAGGATGAGGATGTCACATGGGCATCTGTGTGTGGATGCAGAGGGCCTCATTACGACCCAGGCGCTAAGTGAAAAACGATGGCGGTAAATGATTACCGCCATCGTTTTCCGCTAGGTCCGATCATGAGCCGTGACCGTTAACTACGATGCCATTAGTGGCATCGTAGTTAACGCTGCCACTAACTGCACCAAGGACGCGCGCACGCGAGATCCCACACCGTAATTACCGGCATGGCGCAAAGGTACGCGAATGCCGACCCAAGCGCCCATGTACCTAACGCCATCAACCAGCCCGTTAAGTACCTTACCGCCATGGTGCTAATTACGCCATCGCAAACCAACCGTAAAGGGCCATGTAAAGTTAATCCAGCTGCCACAGGTGCACAGAATCAGCACAGGTGGAGGCAATGCAGACTCAGGAAGTACAAAAAGAGCACTCCCAACCCCTTCCCACACCCAGTCACACCCCACAATGATAACAATAGGACTAGCAATGTTGGGGCTGGAGGACCTGACAGCAATGCAAGTGCTACAACTTCAAATACAACAACAACAACAAGATGCTGCACAGAGGAGACGCAGGAGGAGAAGGAGGGCAAGGCAGGGCCAGCAAGCCCCACCAGCACAGCCAGTGGCACCACGCAGGCAGCCCCCAATCCCACGCATCAGAGCCAGTCCATTCACCCTCACCGCTGAGCGGATCCACACCCTGTACCGACTGGACCGGGACACCATCACCACCATTGTGGACATGATACACAACGACATCATCAGCATGAGTGAAACACCCACCGCCACCCCCCCCTACTGAAGGTAGTGTCCGTGCTCCACTTCCTGGCCACAGGCACCTACCAGCACACAGTGGGGCACTTGCATGGCATATCACAACCATTATTCTCACGTACACTGATCCAAGTGCTGGATGCCCTCCTCAAGCACACAGATGACCACATCTCATTGCCACGGTCTGCCCAGGAGATTGCTAACACCAAAGTGGGTTTCCATTCACTAGCTGGCATACCTGGTTGCATTGGTGCCATCGATTGCACCCATGTGGAATTGTCGGTCCCACGTGCCATGGAGGTACCGTACCGCAACCGTAAACTATTTCACTCAATCAACGTGCAAATGGTCTGTGACTCCAACTGGATCTTCACACATTGTTGTGCCCGATTCCCCGGATCATCCCATGATTCAATGGTCCTGCGTAACTCCACAATACCACGCTACATGGAGCGACATGCAGGGCCAAGATCCTGGCTACTCGGTGAGTCTCATGTCATGAGTATGGAAATGAGAAGTGGGTAGGTGATCGACGTACCAATGCATACTTTACCTGGCAGAAAGGGGGGGGGGGTGATGCATACTTCACCTGGCAGAAGGGGGGGGGATGATCTATACTTCACCTGGCAGAAAGGGGGGGGGAATGATGCCTACTTCACCTGGCAGAAAGGGGGGGGGGGGAATGATGCCTAGTTCACCTGGCAGAAAGGGGGGGGAATGATGCATACTTCACCTGGCAGAAAGGGGGGGAATGATGCATACTTCACCTGGCTGCGACTAGCAGTAGCCAGATCATACCCTGAGGCAGCACTTACGTCATCTGACACCTGTATACGTGATGCCTGACCTAAGCAGCCCTAACATGTGAATGAAGGTGTGTCCCAACCATGACACAACCATCTGCAAGTGCATTGTACAAAATGTGACCACATTGACTCCAACGAAATGCACCTACATGCACGTCACCAAACACCATCTACTGAAAGGCCTGTCCCCCATAACTGTGCCCAAAGGTGGCACATGATGGACTGGAACATCAATGCACCGCAACACAGACAGCAAGGCCCACAAACTGTCCCTATTGACATCAGTATTGTTCACTGGGGTCATAATGAGGCAGACAGCAATGTTGCGATCATGTGAGCGTTAACCTCACAGGACACGTGCAAGGTCACCTAAAGATACGGCCTGAACTTACACAGTGGATGGGCACTCACAAGGCACTTGCCCCCCCTGCATACATTGTGTTTTGGCATGCAAAACAGTACATGAGAGCCATGAACATATACCGGTTGCATAGTGTGAATCCATTAGCGCAACTAAAAGTGGTGCAAAGTTACAGTTGAATGCAAGGCATGGTGGCACGTCATGTTCATAAATCAATTCCATCCCTGACACATACATTGTTGCCCACATACAGGTGATGCAGGCTATCCCCTGAAGAGGTGGCTTCTTACACCAGTCCAGAACCCACAGAACCAGCATGAGGAGGACTTCAACCGTGCCCATGCACGTACCCGTGTGGTGATTGAGCAGGCTTTCGGCCTACTGAAGGCACGTTTCCGCTGCATCAGCAGGTGTGGCGGGGCACTCCAGTACCGCCATGAGAAGGTTGCGAAGATCGTCATGGCATGTGTCATGCTACACAATATGTGCGTCAGACGAAATGTGCCCCTGCCCCCTGACGCAGAACTGCAACCACCTGACGATGAGGATGAGGAGGGTGGGGATGTGGCAGCACCTCAAGGAGGCAGCGATGCACAGGAGGGGCGTGAAATGCGTCAGAATCTCATTGACCAATGCTTCTAGCACACACGGCGGGTGTGTGTAACATGGAGACGGCACTTGGGGCACTGTGTGTGTCTGGGACATGCACACTGTGGACTGTACAACAATAAAGCACACATACGCAATGAGCAATGTCCACACATTGGATTTGTGCTAAACGATAAAGTGTATTATAATAGTGAAAGGGTATGACACACCAACTCCTCCCTCCCCCCTCCCCCCTGAACACCCCAACACACCCACTCACCCCTCCCCCTCCCCCCTGAACACCCCAACACACCCACTCCCCCCTGCCCCCTGGAATCCCTACGAAGGTGTGGTTCAGTCTGTGCAGCAGTGTGTGATGTAGTTCTTCTCCACTGTCCGGGCACTAATGACAGTCCCCTCCCCTGGCCCCCGGGGCACCCCTGCCCGTGCTGCGCAGGTTCCTCCCTGATCTGCGGATGGGGCTGCTCTGTGCCGAGCTGGTTGACAAGGAGGGTCCTGGCTGCACATTTGGATGGCTGTCCCGAATGGTCTGCACCAGTTCTGAGAGGACGTGCCGCACAGCGGCGAGTTCTGTGCAGATGTCCTTCGTGGAGGACTCAATGGCAGCCGTGACTCTGTCTGCGCATTTCTCCATGGCATCCCTTGCCCCCACACACTCTGCAACATGTTCATTGAGGAGGGTGGATAGCTGCTGCTGCCGGGTGACAATATCATCCAGGGTCTGCTGGTTCCTCTGGCTCATGGCCAATGGCATTGGCATGCCCATTGGGCTGCTCACCTCCGGCAGCGGGGATGGGGTGGCTGGCCAATCCTCGGCCTCCATCTGCCCCTGTGTGGCATCCGCCTGCAGGGGGCTTAGGGATGTGTAGGGGGAATGTGGGTGGGCAGTGGGGCTTCCATCATCAATCTCCTCGATGCTCCGTGCCTCACTGTCGGAGGATGCTGCTATGGCAGCAATTTCACCAAGGGTGCTGCTTGCAGCAGAGCCTGTCCCTTCGGTGGGCACGATGTGTGTCATGTGCGCTGCTGCTGCTGGTTCTGTGGTGACAGTTGTGGTGGCTGTCAGTGCCCTGTCCTCTTCCCCTGGCAGGGTTTGTGGCTGCTGGGGTGTTATCCTCTGGACGGCAGAGGTGGAAGCTTGCGGCCTAGGCACAGTTGTCCTGGCCCTCCTGGTGGCTGTGGAGGCAGTGGTGTCCTCATCCTGGAGGTCTGAATCAGAGCCTGTGGTGAGCGTTATTGATGGGTCTGCGGACATTGTGCGTGCATTGTGACGAATGACATCTTATCAGTCGGTACATGCAGCACATTTGAGGCAGGGGCATACAGGTTGTCTGCCTTTTGTGTGGAAGTAGCATGGTGGTATGTGGGGGCCGGCAGTTAGGGTGTGCATGCTGCATGTGTACAGGGTGGATTTCGGATGTGTCTGTGGGCAGTCTCCTGCTGATGTGTTGCATTTGCACTATGGGGCAACATAGTACTTCACATGATTGGACTTTGGTGATTTTTGCAAGGCTTGATTGGAGCCACCTATCTGCATCTCCTGATGTCGGGACTCCTCTCTCCATCCCTCCGACTCCTTGTATGCTCTCTATTCTAATGGTGGATGCACATATTTCCACCCATGCTTGCAATTTGATGGGGGAATCACATCCACCCCCGGTTGCCGTGCCCAGGTTCCTATTCGCCGAGAGGATGATCCTGACGCGGAGCCTCAGGTCGTCCCACCGCTTTCTGCACTGATGTGCGTTGCGGGATACGCTCCCCACCGCACTGACACGCTGTGCCACCAGGGACCATATGGCCTTCTTTTTGGCTATTGCCGGCCTGGACATTTGCGTAGAGAAGACCACCGCAGCATTGTCCTGGAGGGTCTCAGCAAGCATGGTTAGTTCCCCCTGGGAGAAGCGGTCCTGGCGCTGCCGATCGCATGCTTTCTTTACAACTTTGGGCATTTTCAGATTGGTAATTGGGTGGGTTATGGGTTTGGACAGGTCTCAGGGTCGGATGTGGAATGGTTGGGGAGGATGGCAATGGATTGTGTTTTTAAAGATGGCCGCCGTGCTCTTTCCCGTTTCGCCGCGATGACGCTACTTCCGGTTCCGCTTATTTACAGTCACTGCTAACTGCGGTGACCGCTAATTAGGGTGACCGCTCACTACGGTCGCCGCTATGATGGGTGGTGGTAGTGCACCTTGCGCGGCGTACTATGCCGGTAGGGGGCGTTTTATGGTCATTTACGCCATGGCGTAATTTACATTACCGGCATGGCGTAATGCTCGTGCGCGATGGGTCGGAATGTGCCGCTCTTTACGCCATCGGACCACGGCGTAAACGTTCATTACGCCATGCCGGTAATGTTCAATACTTACCGCCTGGGTTGTAATGAGGCCCAGAATGTGAGGTCATATGGAACCTGGAGTGTTGGTGAGTCAGGGTACTAAAGGTTCTACAGTGACAGTTGGAGTTGCTGTGCTGGCTGGGGTGGATGTCCCAGTACTTCCTATCATATTACTTACCTGTACTCACAGCAAGGAATAAACTTACCTGATAACTTACCTCCTGACTCCAGAGTGGTGTGTGAGTGGAGAAACCCATTACTTCAAACTGCTGTTGCAGAGAAAACTCTGGCTGCTTGGCCTATATAGCCAAAGAAGACACACCAACACTATGCATTACCTGGCTGCATGATGTCAGGGCAGCCTTACAGATCTGTGTTGCAAATGATGATTGTCATTATGCACGAACTTCGAGCAACATTGTGCCCTCATAATCCGAGTTATGAGTATGTTTCCTCTTTATACGTTGTATGTTTGACAACCGAGACCTCTAACTTTTTATGTTGTTCTCCTACATCATTATACCTTTGATGGATCACTGATGAAATAATTTTTCAGGTATTTGAAAACATTTCTTGTTCTAATCAAACCAAAGCATTCAACATTATATTTAACAACCAAACATTTGCATTTCTTTCACTTTAAAGTTAAAAACAATATTTCCCTATGTCCCAAACTGTTTTGTTGGAATGGGAGTTCACATTTCTAATTTATCCCTACTTGAAAACAAAAGTATCGTCAGTACTTTGCTTGAAAAGTTACTTTTTTTAAGCATACCAATACCTTGGTCCTCACTACGACCCTGGCGGTACCGGTAATCTCTTAACGCCTGATTACGAGGTCCCTTTGCGGGTCCCGACCTTCACGGCTGGTCTGTACCAGCCGTTAAGGTAAGGACCCGCAAAGGGACCTTGAAGGTGATTACGGTACCGCATTTTGCGGTACCGTAATTACCGCCTTCCCCATTCCCATTGAGCCCTATGGGGCAAAAATGGGAATGGGGAAGGGCCAATTGTAAATGGGGAATTACCGCCTCGCCAACCTTGGAATGGGGCAGTAATTCCCCATGTCACCATGGCGGATCCGGTAAATTACCGGCGTTAACCATGGCGCTAATAGCACCATTGGTTAACACAAGGGTCGTAATGAGGGCCCTTATATTTTAGAAGGCAGTGCAAATTAAATAAATGCAATTATTTGATTAATTCAAGTAAACTAGTAAACAGAAGGTACAGGCTTGTGGTCTATCAAGCGTTTATATGGTGGGTTCATGGAAGACTGGAATTTTGTGTTCAACGAGTAACACATGCCTGTGTGGTACGAGTCATTCATGGGAAATTCCCCAGTGACTCTCGACAATACAAGGGATTTATACAGACAGTACCTTAACCACATGAGTACAATTTTAGTTTGTCAGCGCCATCAACTTTACCAAACTAAATAAAATAAGTGAGGTAATATAAAAAGTTATTAAAAATAAATAGTAAGTCACCAACACGTCAAAACATCAAATATTTATAAATGTATGCTACAACAAGAAGATCATGAAGGATCGGTGTCCTTTAACAAGGTTCCTGGCATATTGCACTTGCCTCATTCACATCCACCCCCCTCTGGGTAGTTCACACCTGTAAACGTGCATTAGCAAGGGGGCTGGGCAAGTGGGAACAAACAAGGTGCCGAATATCATGTACACCTCAAAGGGTTATTTTGCATGGGGACCATTGGCCACATGACTACCCCAAACCCAATGTCTCTAGGCTCCCCTTTGAAGCTCCTGTCCCTCCAATCAGCATATGTATGTGTCCAAGCCTGTTATGCTCCCCTCGTCCACATCTACCTCCTGTAGTATCAATGTCAGTTTGCGCCTGTGTCCGTGCACTCAAGAGGGGGTTGGGCTGGTGGGAACTAACAATGTATCGAATACCATGTAGACCTCAAAGGGTTCTTTCACATGGGGACCATTGGCCACATGGCCAACCTTGTCCCGGTGTCTCCAGACTCCCCTTTGAAGACCCTGTCCCTGCAATCAACATAGGTATGTGTCCTTTGACCATGTTCCAGGCCTATTATGCTCGACTCATCCACATCCATTCTCCCTCCAGTATCAATGGCAGTTCACACCTGTGACAGTGTGCTTGCAAGGGGGCTGGGTGGGTGGTAACTTACAAAGTGCCGAATACCATGTACACCACAAAGGGTTCTTTCAAATGAGGCCCATTGGCCACATGGGCACCCCAGACCCAGAGTCTCCACACTCCCCTCTGAAGACCCCATTCCTGCAATCAACATGTGTATTTGTCCTTTGACTATCTCCCAGTCCTATTACACTCCCCTCATCCACATCCATCCCCCTCAGGTTTTAATGGTAGTTTGCACCTGTGACCGTGCACTTGCAAGATGGCTGGGCTGTTTGGAGGCAAACATGTCAAACATTCAGATAGAGGCTGTGTGCGTGGGAACTAACACATCAAACATCTTCATTCACTCACTTTTCAAAGCGTTTATAAATAACTTGAAAGTTAGCAAGAAAACATCTCTGCAATCTATAATGGATATCGTCATCTATCCGCTTTGACGTTGGTTGCTGAATCGGCTCATCTATTGTTCCAAGTAATGGTTAGTCAACTATTGGTTTCTCGAGTGCATCAATTTCAGCTCAGTACTTTTCTATTGCTTTTTACTCAATGTACATCGGATTATCAATTTAATTTATCTTAAAGATTGTGTATTGTTTGCAAATGTAATGTTTCGTAAATCATGTTTTAGATTCATGTTTTCTTTAGGTTGCTCAAAGGTTGTTCAGTGTACCAGTAATACATTTCTTCTTGTGGTAGACCAATTATTTTTGACTAATTTGATTGCTGTGATGGGTAGACCAGGTTGCAGGCCATTCTTCAAAGTATAACAAAGGTTTACTATCAAAGCTATTTGATGGTTGATTTACTCACTGTAATACTTTATTAATTGTAATCTATTTTTTTAACCGGTCTTCTGTACAATCAAACAATGCCTTCATGTATCGTTTTTGGTTGCCCTAACATCAGCCATGTTAAAACTCCTGGTACAGTGATGCATGTTTTCCCAAACGATATGATGTTAATCAGAACATGGTTGTTGAACTATGGATTTCCAGTGTCCAAGATTGAAAGCAGAGCCAAGAATGTCTTGGAGGATGTGGGGGACAATCAATACTGCGTCTGTACCATACACTTCTCAGAAGATATGTAAGAACCATCAAAGTACACTAAAAAGCATTGCCCCAGATTCCTTTGCAAATTACTTCCCAGTACAGTTCCAACTGAATTTCAGCACACTCTGACTCGGGTGAGTAGTGGACGTTGAAATATTTAAATATGTTCATATGCAAGCAATTAGCCTGTATAAATATGTCATCTAAATGATCACTCAATCTATTGAAATAGTGTGTTAAAAGGTAACAATATGAAAGTTTTGGAGTTTTTTAAAATATGTGTATCAATATTTTGCTGCACAGTTTTCCATTGCGATACAATGTACAGTGGTTTTTAAACTGTTCACTTTGGACTACCAAGTGTATCCCTATTCTAAGGATAAAAAAATAGTTCAACGCAATGGGAGCCTTTCTAAAAGCTTTAATAGCATCCTCTGAAAATTGGTTATTTTGGGAAATGTGTTTATACCATGTCTGTCTTTACACAGACCACACTGATGGAAGTACAAACCGTTACCACAGAGGAAACAGACACATCCATATCCAAGTGGTGAGGTCAGGCGGCATGCACATAAACTTATTTTAGAGTGTGTGAAATGGTCTACATTTTAATACTAATATACATTTTCAGTTTGAACACTATTATGAATAAAAACATTGAAAAAAGGACCAACATTCAACTTCGACAACTATTCCAGAATCAACATCATACTCCCTCACCTTTCAAGTAATTATTTTATACTATTCCTTCAGATGCGACTCCACAATACATGTGTATCGTGAATTTCAACTTTAAACATATTGATCATTGTTATTTATATTAGCTATTGATATAAACTGCCATGTAGGATCGTATCACAATATCAACTATCTTTTGAATGTATTTCTCTTGCATCACTATTGTAACAATAATTATTTTGCTACAGTGGGATGCAGGAACTTCAACAACGTACTATTCTTCTATTGCAACCGGTGAGGAAGATGAGGGATGACGTGAGAATATATTCAATAATATTAATAATTGTTTATTAATAATATTTCATTTAAAATTAATAAGAAAAGTGATAATGTATTTGTATTCATAATAATTTAGACAAATTTAAAATGATTCAATCAACAACCGTGTTGTGTCAATCGCCCTCACACATGCAACAATGATAGTAGTCCATCACAAAAACTTAGATTATAAAAGAATTACATGAAATCTTTCACTCTCTGAATGTATCTGTAAATAAACCTTTGCTGCCTACCTAATGCTCAATAGGTACAAAAAAACATTATAACACAACATACTTTAAGCAGCAACAATGTATTTACTTTGTTTTGCACAATGCTCTCACACCAACTCACTGTGACATCTCAGAAGCTCACCAGGTACAATTTCAAATATATATTTTTTAAATGTTACATCTACACACTGTTCGACTTTATCTCATTAAGAATGTACATTTTATAAATGTTTTCACTCAAAAATGTATTCCAACGATTTACTGGATCTGTTTTTAATGTTTAACTGATGTTAGAACGTCGACAGTCATAAAAATGAAATTCTCAGGATGTGCATTTTGAGATTAAAGATTTTACCATTAAATTCTTCAACTATTACATTATTTTTGTTGAATTTATTATGTACAATGAGTGTACTATTGAAGCGGTTGAGATTGAAGAGACACATGGACCCGAGGTATACATATGATATTGTAAATTATCAGTTATCATCCATATTTCTTTTCATGTAATTTTTATTATGTGATAATGATTTTCATATGAAAATTAGGTTCTATTTGTACATATGTATATATGTATCTTGAAATGGAAGAGTAAAATGCATTGTTTATACATTTTCTACATGCTCTTTTTCAGCTTTGTTGATGTCGACAAATCAAGAATGACTGTATCAAGGCACACTAGGAAAACAAGGGTAAATAACAACCAGGCTTTCGTTTTTTTAAAGAAGTTGTTTAGAAGTTATTTAATTGAAATTACCTTCTGAGGATGCAATTCATATATTCTGTAAGTGTGCTAGCAATTAAGAATTTTATTTTTATCGATTAGCAGCCTAGGTAGAACAGGAGCAGAAAGAATCACACCACAAACTAATGATGTTGCTTGCCAAACCAATGTCACTTGGTGACATTGGTTTGGCAAGATTCAGAGTCGGGATGCAGATGTCCAGTGGCTGGAATTTGAACTAAATGTCACCAGTGACCCATGGAAAGTAGCCATGGATCATTATTACAGCACACAAGTCCCCCAGAGACAGACAACAAAGAATATGTATCAGAATTACTTGCAGACCCGCTCACACAATCCACACCATCTAAAATATGTCATTCAAAGAAAGAGGGAATGTTCCCTGTTTCCCCAATAGATGCTGAAATTCCTGAAATTTCACATACTTTGTATTCAACTGCTGCCTGCTAGAGATTATTAAAATGATTACATGTGATCATAAATTACATAGGAGAATTTGTGGGGAGTCATTGGTTTACTTATGTAGTCAAAGGCACCAACCTGAAGATCAAGGGTAGCTGTGTCCATCCAGCATAACACATTTACATGGCCTGCTCAACCTATCCTTGGAAAAGTGCCTGCTGGAAATGTACTTTGTTCATCTGCTTTGTTGTTTAGCGGATCAATGTTCAGTAAAGGTTTAGGTTTCTGTACATTTGTGGGACTTGAGTTCCTTGCTTAAACTGCATAGTGCAAATATCAGAGCAATTTCTTGTTCTCCGCTATTAGCCAGGCCTGAAATCTCAAACAGATGTCAATGGACAATGCTTTCTCAGGCAAAAGGCTCAGGCTTGCTGGTGATGGACAGTGCAACAGTCCTGGTTTATATGCTAAATACTGCACTTACCACATCCAAGACATGGAAAGCAAAAACAATTGTGAGTTTAAACATCATGTAAGTATCTGAATGTACATCTTCTGTTGCCATGGAGAAATATGGTTTCATTAGATCCATTGAACCTCTGCAATCCAGGGGAATGCAAATAGATCTGATAGCCACTGACAGGCATGCTGGAATAGCAAAGGCCATGCAAGAACAGTTCCCACACATAAAGCATCAATTTGATATATGGCATGTTGCTAAATCAATATCTAAAAAAATAACAGCTTCTGGTAATAAAAAGGGTACTGAAAACATTTTAAATTGGTCACAGTCTATCAGCAACCATGTTTGGTGGAGTTCAAAAACATGTGAGGGATCTGCAGATATTCTTGAAAAGTGGAAATTGTGTTGATCACACACAAAATGCAAAAATATAACACTTGCAATGTAATTGTTGATGAATTTATTTGTATGTAATTATTGTTTGTGATGCAATCTTAGTAGATATGCATTAGTAGTTCTGTTTTACTTGTCCTTTTCTTTATTTTTTCCACCCAGTATCATTGTTTTATATTCCACCAACAAATGACAACGTGAAAAAGTATGTGCCTTTCTTGAAAAATCATGGCAATGTCTTTTATGATTACAATTCTATATACATATGTTCTTTAATTTTTAAAGAAATGTGTAAACGGTCATGGTAAAATGTTAATTGCGAGAAATAGAACATTGATAGAGAGTAATGTATTGACAAAATTGAATCTTTACAGTAAAACAGATGCCAGATGTAATATTAGATTTGTTAAAATGTATCTTGCACACAGAACATGGATTGACAGGAAAATAACTATTAGTTGTGTGGTTGACAGTAATCAAGCATTATGATAGGGCTGAAGTTGAGGGGACATGATTGTGGACAGAGTAGCCCCACTGTTTTCAGGAGTCCCCCACCACCTTTTTCAGAGGGCATCTTCACATGCTAATTTCTGATGAAATAACATTCAATTGGTATGTTAATGCGTGCACCCACTTTTTTAGGGACTTGAACACTGGATTAAGCACACATGCACAACACCGAGAAAATAGGCTGATAATGTATGGATTTTAGAATGCAACAAAGATGCATTTAATTGTACAATTTGAAGAACATTCCTTCTCTGTTGCATTGAATTAAGAAGAGTCATTAAGACAAGTCTTAATTGAAACATATGTTCTTAATGCAAGTATGCGTCACCTTGTTAGAGCAAGCAAGAAGTCGATTCCACAAGGAGTTGCATTGGCTTACAGGTCAGGCATAGATCTTTTGCAACAGCCACTCAAGCTAATGACCTACCTGCCATGATTTATACCTCTATCTTATTTCTATTTTTCACACACATCACCCTATGGTGTTCTTCCATTGCCTCACATCCTTGATGCCCCTTCAGCCTCTGTGTACTTACAATTAAATGTTATGCCTCTATTACCCTTTTGCATCATCCCTTTACTTTTTAATCAATTCTCTTCCCTTACCTGGCATGCAACCCCTTTCCTTTGCTCACATGGCTTATTAGACTAATTTCTTGTAACTCACCCCCTTCCATTGCCTCCGTTCACATATACATGGTAGATCACATGTGTTAGGGAGAATTCTCAAGAATGTGCTAATTTCCCTTACCTTTTGAGACCCCCAGCAACTTTGCTGGGTTTCTGGGATTTTTATTTTTACCTGGAAAGAGCGTGAGCCTTTTTTCCTACTCTTTCATGTATTTTGATGTGTGTTTTACTTTTTTGTGTTCTTTGGATATGGAATTCTAAAACACCTCCATAGACATCATCTTTTTCTTGTGTGTCACACAGCACCTTCAGTGCAGTGGCACAGATGAGTCTTTCAGACTCCCACAAGGTTTAAATACTGTTATGCTCACCTGGACCCCACAGGGGTGTCGATCGGACCCGGACAGCTGCGGTCTCCGTCAACGTGATGCGTAGTGCAGAGATGACTGTCTGGACTGGCCCGCCTAGTCTTGTCTGCTGGACCCGAAGAAGTATTTTCCTGCAAGTGGAGACAGGGATTAGCCACCTGTGGGTTTTAGTGATGGCCTCCCAACTGTTCTCGCTCTCCCCCACTAATCACCTCCGATATCCACTTAGTAACCTCACCTTATGTTTGTAAAAGATGAGCTCTCCATCCTGCGTGTCTTGCAGGGGCGCGTAGATACCAGTTACTTCACTGGTTTGAAGGCGTTGGGAGAGTTCCGGTAAGCATTGACTCTGAAGTCCCAGGCGGAATTGGTAAGTATCAAGTTCAAAGAGTTCAATGTGCCCGATGTGCACTCTTGTCCCCTTCCTTCCTTAAGTTGCAACTGAGTTCATGAGAAGAATGTCTCGTAGCTGCTGCTGGCGTTCAGGTAAGAGTCTGTGTTACCCAATGCTGTCCGGTAACTATTGCATGCGTTAACGTTTTGTTTTTCTCCCTCTTTACAGATGCGGCATATGAAGATATGGAGAATAATACCGCTGGTGGTAAATCAGGTAAGTCTATGGTGATCAGAGGTATTTGTACTTGGCTCACCTTGTTGTTCTTGTGCCCCTAGGTGCCGGAGTATGGCGAAGAAATGATGGAGACAGTGCCGGATCGAAAGATGCTGTGAGTACTGGTGAGTATGGCGCCGTGCTGGAGCTGGCGAAGCGACGCGTGCAGGACTGATGTACTTTCCAGGTCGGGAGATGAAATAGATCCGGAATCAGGTGAGGAATTTGAAATAAGTTCGTTTTCTAACCTTGTCCTTTTCTTCCTCTTTATTCTAGGAGCTCCGGATTCGAGGCGGGCGTGGCAGAAGACTGGATGCTGGCTGCAGGCACGTGGGCGTGGCAGAAGACTGGATGCTGGCTGCAGGCATGGTGAGAGTCATGCTGCTGGATGCAGAATAACACGAAGCATGTGCTGCTGTTCGGGCGTGGTTTAAATAGCCTCCAAAGTAGTCCCAGGAAAGAAGTTCCCCAGGACCACAAAAATAGTCCCTGTAGTAAAATAGTCCCATCCAGGCCTCACGTGGCTTGGATTTATTCGCAACATGGTATGCATGAGGTAAGTAATGTCTATGAGCCTGGCGCCTATGGCGCCAGGACTGATTTTTATTATGAGCCTGGTGCCTACGGTGCCAGGACTGAACCCAGACAGCCCCTAGCTGGGGCTGCTGGGGTCTTTGTAAATGTCTGGATACCTGCTCCCGGGGCTTATGTGCTTGATCCGGATGCCCGGGGGTAGGCATCATGACAGCACTCCCCCCCCCAAGGCTCCTCCTAAAGTTGTTCTTCCCCTTGGCCCTGGTTTGTCTGGGAAGTTCCGATGGAATTTCTTCACCAACCGAGGTGCATGAACGTGGTCACTAGGCTCCCATGACCTTTCCTGTGGTCCGTAACCTTTCCAGTCGATTAAATAAAAAAGTCTTGATTTAACCAACTTAGAGTCCAGGATATTCTTTACCTCAAATTCAGGTTCTCCATCTATTAGTATGGGGTCAGGTGGTTTGGCAAGTCTTGTCCTGGATTGAACTGGTTTCAGAAGTGAAACATGAAAGACAGGATGGATCCGCATATTAGACGGTAATTCCAACTTGACGGCCACCGGGTTGATAATGGCCTTAATAGTGTAAGGTCCCAAATACCTAGGATTAAAAGTCAGAGTTCCTTTTAGAGGTATGTGTTTTGTAGCCAGCCAAACTTGATCCCCAATCTGATATCGTGGAGCATCGCTTCTATGTTGATCAGCATTTTTCTTATATTTCTCTTCCGCTTGTTTCAAATGTTCTGTTGCCACCTTAAAGGCTTCTGTAATAGTAGAGTGTAAATTACTAACTGCAGGCATTTCTAAGTGCTGACGCGAATCGAGTTCTGAGGTTCGAGGGTGATGTCTGTATATGGTATAGAAGGGGCTTTGTCCGGTTCCAGAATGTACTGAGTTATTGTATGCATATTCGGAAATCCATAAAATATCCTTCCAATTGCTTTCGGTCTGGTGCAGCATGCAACGTAGGTACTGTTCAAGGGTCTGGTTGGTCCTCTCCGTCTGACCATCGGTCTGGAGATGGTGACTGGTTGATAACCTCACGTCGATTTGCGCCAATTGACAACATTTCTTCCAAAATTGTGAAATTAATTGACTGCCTCGGTCAGAGACCAATACGGAAGGAAATCCGTGTATTCGAACAATCTTTTCGAGGAACTCCTTGGCCAAAATTGAAGCGGAAGGTAATCCTTTTAAAGGAATAAAGTAGGCCATCTTGGAAAAAAGATCCACAATAACTAGGATGGTGTTAAATCCATTACATGGAGGTAGATCTGTAATAAAGTCTAAAGACAAGGTGTGCCATGGTGTAGGTGGAATATCCAAAGGTTGTAAAAGGCCAGCGGGTTTCTTCTTCTGGCTTTTGTTTTGGGCGCAAATGCCACAAGACATCACAAATGACTTTACATCTTTTCGCCAAGTGGGCCACCAGAACTGTCTCTTAATTTTCCCTTCAGTTTTTGCGATACCTGGGTGCCCTTCCATCAGGGTGTCATGGTAATTGGAGATGACTAGTTCTTGTATTTCCTTATGTGGTAAAAATAGTCGTCCTTGATAGTAAGGTAGGTCATTGATGACTGAGTAGTCCGGGCCTTTCTTTACCCAGTCCTGCAGGGTTGCTTGATCGAAGAGTTGTTGGATTTATGAATGAATATCTTCTAGTGTCTGTAGAGTAGTTATGCCAAGAATTCTTTGCTCGGGAATTATTGGCACCGGTTCCGGGTTTGCATATGCTTCTCCCATCCCTATTCGGGATAAGGCATCTGCTTTGCCATTTTTGCGGCCTGGTCAATAAGTGATCACGAAATCGAATTCGGCAAAGAACAATGCCCATCGAAGTTGTCGCGATGATTGGGCTTTGGCTGTTTTTAAATACTGCAGGTTCCGGTGATCAGTGATTACGGTAATGGTATGCCTGGCACCAAGAAGGTAGTGCCGCCAAGCCTTAAAGGCGGATTTGATAGCTAATAGCTCTTTATCGGTAATCGCATAGTTTAACTCAGGTGCTGAGAACTTTCTGGACCAAAACGCTAGTGGGTGAAGTTGACCGGTTTCAGGATCCTTCTGGGACAGGACAGCTCCCATGGCTAAACTGGATGCATCAGTTTCTACTATGTATGGAAGCTCAGGGCGTGGATGCTTTAATACAGGTGCTGATGTGAATTTCGCTTTCAGCTCTTGGAAGGCCTTTTCAGCCTCTTCGGTACACAAGAAGCGTTTGTTTTTTCGCAAAAGTGCTGTGATGGGGTGTACAACATGGGAGAAGTCCGGAATGAATCTGCGGTAGAAATGAGCAAATCCGAGCATGCTTTGTACCCCTTTGATTGAACTGCGTGATGTCCACTTGCGAATTGCGTCCACCTTTCGAGAGTCCATTCGGATTCCCATTGGAGTCAGGATAAATCCAAGAAATTCAACTTCCGTAGCATGAAAAACACATTTTTCCAATTTTGCATATAACTTGTGCTGGCGTAGTTTCTCAAGGACTGCACGCACGTGAATAACATGGTCTGATTCTGAGGAGGAGTACACTAGAATATCATCTATGTATACGACGACACAGACGTCAATGAGTTCACGAAGGACATTGTTCATAAAATACTGGAAGGCTGCTGGTGCATTGCACAACCCGAAGGGCATCACCTGATATTCGAATAATCCGTACTTGGTGCGAAAGGCAGTCTTCCATTCGTCGCCTTTCTTTACACGTACCAGATGATATGCCCCTCGGAGATCTAACTTAGTGTAGATACAAGCAACCTTTACTTGGTCTAGTAATTCGGGGATCAGAGGCAATGGGTATCGTTTTTTACCGTAATCTGATTTAATGCACGGTAATCTATGCAGGTTCTAAGGTCACCTTCCTTTTTTGGCACGAAGAATAAAGCTGAGGATGCAGGAGACTTGGAAGGACGAATAAAGCCATTAGCAAGGTATTGGTCCAAATATTGCCGTAGGTGAAGATTTTCAGGTTCTGTGAGGGCGTAGATTCTACTGCATGAGGGTTGTGCACTGGGTAGGAGGTCGATTTGACAATCGTATGATCTGTGAGGAGGTAATGTATTGGCCTGTTCTTTTTGAAAAACATCCTGAAATTCTTGGTATTCCTGAGGTAACTGCACGATTGGGTTAACGACTGTAGCCAGGCCTTTGTTCAAAGTTTTCTCTGGGTAACAGGTGTGTGCACAATCCGGGAAGGTTATTCTCTTCTCTCGCCATTCTATACAAGGATTTTGTGTTTCCAACCATGGCATCCCCAGTATTATCTGGAACTGTGGGGCTTTGATTAGATCAAACACAATAGTCTCTCGATGCCCATCTTGACTCAACAGTGTAATCTCTGTAGTGGAATGAGTTACAGGCCCCGAGGCAATCTCAGTTCCATCAACTGTGGTGATGACATCCAAAGTGGTCTTTTTGCAAAGAGGTAGATTCATCCTTGACACCAATTCGTGGTCCATATAGTTTCCTACGGCCCCGCTATCTATGTATGCCCTTACTGCGTGCATACGTGATGGCTGCCTGGGATCAATTAGGACCATTGGGATGATCAGATGCGAGGTCTGAGTGTCCTTCTTTAAGCTCGGCAAGCGGACCTCTACGCTTGTCAGGCGTGGTCGTTTCCCTAATCAGGCTCTATGTGGCTTTTATCAGAAACTCCTATCACCTTCTTGGGTGGTTTTGTAGGGAAATCCCGTAGAAAATGGCCTGAGGTTCCACAGAACAGACACAACTGCATCTGTCGTCTTCTTTCTCTTTCCTTTTGAGTTAAGGGTCCTTTAACCCCCCCGATCTGCATAGGTTCAGATGCATCTGTTCCTTTGGGGGCAACGTTGGGTTTAACCAATACCCGATTCTCGAATTTAGCTCGATCAGTCTTTTGGTTCTGAAGTCGGTGGTCTAACTGGACCACTAAGTCTATAAATTCTGTGCAATCCTGAGGTGGATTTGTGGGGTTTGACAAACTCTGGTCCTGTGAGGCGCTGGTAGGATTAGCTAGTCCGGTGATTGCTGGTAGGCAGCTTTCACAGATAATGGATGAGTCAAGTTTTGTTGTCAAACATGAGGTTGTTTAATTCCTTAGTTAGTCAGCACCAATGAAAGACATCATTGGATAAAAGGTGACATTTATAACATGATGATGTGTTACACAGCCGACGCGCGTTTCAACCTAAGTCTTTTTCAAGGCTGTGATTTTTTGTGAGTTGGTGTGGTAGTGATTTGGTATACCCAGTGAGGTGACATTCAATGCCAATTTGTATTGAGGATATTCAATTTACATCCATTATGCATGCATTAATAGGCAGTTACAAAGAATAAAACCAATTGCGATTTAAGGAAAAACACATTGTGACACCCAGGAGAGGTGATTTACCATGTTGGGTGATGGCAAGTGAATGTGACAAAGTATAGTTAATTTGGACACAACGAATAACAGTTGGTAAAAATAGAAATGCCAGTTTGCAGTACAATTAAATAGCAGGAGAAGAAGCAATGTACCAAGGGAGAAGAACAGAAAGACAGAGGTTATGTTTGGTTAGAAGTAGGGCTAGAGAGAATTCCAAATTAGCCTGGTAGAGGAAAAAGTTTCTGAAGTCTTACCCAATGGAGTTATGGGGTGAGCTTCAAGGTGCAGTGAGCTGGTCCTCCCATGTGTGGGTGCCAGTGGGCCGGGTAGCCGTTCTGAAAGGAAATGGACAGAAAATGAAATAAAGGGGGGGATGGGACCCTTGGAAAGTTGGACGGTGGGCATCGTTGTAGTGTCTTGCGTTTGCGCGCCGTGGTCATGTCTTGTGACTATACATGTTAACTGCCGTGGATTGGAAGGTGCAGCTACTTATTATGGACAGTGCCCGAGTCAGGAATGGTTTGGAACAAGGTCGGTGGACTGAAACATTCGTTTAGTGCCTCTGCGGTTGCTCAGTCAATGATTTAAAAGTGAGGACGTTACAGCCGGTCAGCCGGAGGGGCGTACTTATGGTCTGTTAGCCGTGCGTAGAAGCCTGGTGGTTGTAGGGCCACGCTTAATACGTGTGCTATAGTTTGCCGGTGCCTAGTTTGGGAAAGGGAGGCTGGGGTTTGTGCGAGGCGACGTCCAGGTTGAGGTGCCTGTTTAATATTATCAAAGGTGTGGGTACTGCTATGAAATTCGTGTATTTAGTTGGTAGCAGTAGACGAGGCGCTGAGAATTTAAGCAGGGCAAAGTGCCGTTGTGAGGAAAAAATTAATAAATGGAAAGTTGCGTCTGCGGTGACGCGGTGAGTGTAATGCGGAACGCTTACCTGTGGCCGGGTTCGGCAGTGATGGTGTTCAGAGTCGTGTAGTCGAGGATCGTATGCCGGAGTAGCGCACAACTTCCTGAATATAAGGAAGGAGCGCTGCGGTTGGTTCCATCAACGAGCGATGTGATTCGTTCGTTGAGAACGGCCCGCGGATTGGCTGCTGGGCCAGAACGTGTCATAGTGCTGGGTTGAGCATGGGTAGTGTTGTTGTCATTGGTGCTGGTGCTGAGAAAGCTGCCTACCAGCAATCACCGGACTAGCTAATCCTACCAGCGCCTCACAGGACCAGAGTTTGTCAAACCCCACAAATCTTCTAAAAAATCAGGAACCCCGGAGTTGTTCCCTTGACAAACTAGGACTCAGGCTGCAGGTCTAACACAATCAACCATTGAATAAGAGGTGCGCAGGAGGGAGTCCCGTCTTTCAAAAACTCCACCCATGCTAAAACTACAATTCAGGGACCAGATCCCCCGCAGCACCTGAGCCAATATGGCTGACTATTTGGAATCAAGTAAAACTGACACTAAGAATCTCTTCGCACCAAAAGGATCTACGGTGCATGCATTCCCACCCACCCCAAGGGCGCCGGATAACCTAAGGCAACATTTCATAAAACTAGAAAGACTCTGTACCAAGGAAATAAACAAATTTTGGGAGAGATTCACCCTCCAAACTTACCTGGAACAAGAGAAAATCCCAAGGGGTCTAAGAATTATTATTTTTCCGGACTTCACCGACCCAGAAGACGCTGATCTGGCCGCCAAATGGGAAGAAAACCTCATTATGGGCTCTAAAATAATGATGGAATTACTCCTAGAACATGCGTATAGAGCACATGGGAGACTGGTCATACAGATAGACCAACTCAAGGATGACATTGAAACCAACAACGCTCCTGCGGCAACCAAAGATAAAAATTACAAAACCATGTACGAAATCTTGCGAATCCACCAGGATGAAGTTAAAATCAGAAAATGCAGGAAATTCGCAAGGGATGAAAGAGATTATCAAGATAACAGAGTTTTCACCTTCCAACCAAAATTTGACAACATACAGGGAAACAATTCAAAAGACAGTTCTGCATCTAGCTCTCCAGCAACATCTGACGCTGACAGTGAACCTGAATCAGAACAAGAAACAGAAGAGAACGATGATTGTGACCATGCACTAGATACAGCACAAGGAGAAACAGAGGGAGCAGTAACCCCGATTGAAAAAGAAAAAGATAGAGCTACACCAAGATTGTCCAGACAACATGATGAAAGCAGAAGCATAGGCTACAACTTTCTTGACGAGATCCAGCGGTACAGGAAAGGAACCAGAGCACCACAGCCAAAACAGCAACAACAACAACAAAACAACAAACAAGTTCATTTTTTAGGCCCCACCCTGGGAAACATACCACCAAGATAAGAACCAAGAGAGGCAAGAGAGCGGGGACCAAGAAACACCCAAGAAGAACAAAAAAGCGCTATCAGACTAAGAAGATCCACAACACAGCAACAACAACAAGCTCCAAGGTAACACATCTAGTGATGAACCTCTCCAAGTACATCCTTTCTGAACATGATTCAGAAATTCTGAACAAAGGACTTTCCTTTGCACCGGCCAAACATACCAACTTTGTGAATGCTCAAATTGATCTATTCAAGTACATCAGAAAACTCAAGCTCAAGAAACTTTTCTCTAAGCAAGTCAAGTGGAAACAACCTAAATCTGTAACAGTGCCCCTGAGCACTCTAGACATGGAACACTTGGAATGCACCCACCTCTTGACAAATTTGGATCAATCACCAGACAGAGAAAGGCAGACCATGTCACAGACTATGCAAGATTTGAACATTGAGGAAAGCAACCTAAAAATACCATAAATGAAGCAGAAATCCAAGTTCACCCCCAACTTACAAGGGGACAATGCAATAGACATCTTCAGTCAGGCAGTTACAAGAGACCTCCAAGCATTAGAGGACCGCCTGAGATCAAATCCCTCGAGGAGAGCAGATAACATTACTAGTAAGGGACGACTCGCACTCAAAAGATTACAGGATAACCATCAAATCGTAATCAAGGAAGCAGATAAGGGTGGCAACGTGGTCATAATGGACAGAGCTGACTACGTCAGAATGGCCATCACCCACCTAACCACCCCAGGTTGCTATGACACCATCAATAAAAACCCAACTAATGAAATCATAACGGAAGCAAACAACATGCTGGCCAAATGGCATAAACGTGGACTTCTGTCAGATGATGAAATGAAGTATCTGCAACCTTCACACCCCAGAATGCCAACAATATACTTCTTGCCCAAGATCCACAAGAAGTTTGACCCCATACCGGAAGGACGACCTATATTGAGCGGGATAGGAACGATCACTGAACCTCTAAATAAATACATCAACAATGTCTTGGCACCCGAGGTACCTAAGATACCTACTTTCTTACGTGACACCATGCACACCCTGCTGATTCTACGAGAAATTGTATGGAACAATGACTACACTCTGGTTACTCTCGACGTTAAAGCCCTATACACGTCCATAGACCACAGACTAGCCCTCAAGGCCATTGACTTTGCCTTTACAAAAGCATCAGCTTCGTTCTGGTCGCACCTGGAACTCACGAAAGAACTTTTGGAATTTTCACTAACTAATACCATCTTTTTATTTGACCAATAGTACTACAGGCAAACAAAAGGCATAGCCATGGGGGCCACATATGCACCCTCCATGGCTAACCTTTTCATGCACCACTACGAGCAAGTACATGCCTTTACTAACCAGGACTTTAACAAACTGATCCACACTTGGATAAGATATATTGATGATATCCTGATTTGGCAAGGAACAAAAGAAGAACTTGACGCATTCAAACTCTTCCTGAACCAAAATAAGTTTGGCATTGAACTAACAGGCTCTTCAAGCAAGGAAAACATTGATTTTCTCGACATTACCATTACACCAGCAGGTACAAGGCTCACTACCTCGACCTACAGAAAACCAACGGAAGTCAACCCAGTCCTGCATGCTTCAAGCTGCCACAAAAAATCTGTAATCAACAACATCCCCAAGGGGGAATTTCTCCGAGCCAAAAGAAACTGTAGTGACCAGCCAGCATTTGGAAAGGAATGTACAACACTCAGCAAACGTTTCCATGAGAGAGGATATCCGGAGCAATCGATTCTAGCAGCTGTAACCATGGCTAATAACAGAGAACGTAGCACGCTCCTCACCCCCAAAGTACACACTAACAAAGAGACAACGGAAGACAGCGAAATACGATACATCACTCAATTTTGTAGCGACAGTCATCGAGTACAGAAAATCCTCAAAAGATATTGGCACATCTTAGCAATTGATGAAGACATTAAGGCATGGATCCCAGACAAACCTACCCTAATCTATAATAAAGCCAGAACATTCAAAAACATCCTCAGTCCGTCTTTCATGGCACCAATCCCTAAAACTGACACCAACTGGCTCACCAGCAACAAACCAGTAGGCTTCTACAAATGTGGAACCTGCTCTATGTGAAAGTTCGCCACCACAACTAAGACGGTGATTTTCAGCACCACTGATACGCATATAATTGGGCAATATATTAACTGTAAATCCAAATTTGTGGTTTATGCCATCAACTGTGTTTGTAATCACAAATATATTGGAAGCACTAAGAGAGAGCTCAGAACAAGGATCCGGGAACATCTGAACTCCCTTCACTCTCAGGACACCAGATACCCACTGGCGCTACACTGGCAGGAAAAACACCAGTGGGCCAACAAGGAAGATATCACCTTCATGGGTCTGGAAAAAATACCAATCAATACAAGAGGTGGAGACAGAGAACTCCAACTACGTCAAAGAGAAGCGAAGCTGTTATGCAAATATCGAGCTGTTACTTTTGGATTGAACAGTGATCATGATTTCCATTTTTTCTTATAAAAGTGTATACAAAGGTAGGAAATCTGCATGTTTTACAATTCAAAACACTTCACAGTGACATCATGTCGGATCTTTCAATTATGCCACCACACCTTGTACTCCATCACCGTAGTGGTGAGCAGTTCGCCCCTCCAATTCTTTTAATTGCCTATTCACCCTACTGTCCTTCCCTCCCCCTTAGTAATGGGCCAATTTTTGCCCTCCTTACCACCAACAACATGCCCATTATCAATCCGATTCCACACATGCCTTCATCATCCCGCCCAGGGTTAACCCCAACTCCGTTCTCAAGGATAAATCACTCCCCATTACGCTCCAACAAATATGACCTTCAAATTAGCACTATTTGCGCCTCTACCACTCTTGTGGTCACTATGGTGGAATGGATTCATGCCAGCACCAATAACAACACTACACATGCTCAACCCAGCACTATGACACGTTCTGGCCCAGCAGCCAATCCGCGGGCCGTTCTCAACGAATGAATCAAATCGCTCGTTGACGGAACCAACCGCAGCGCTCCTTCCTTATATTCAGGAAGTTGTGCGCTACTCCGGCATACGATCCTCGACTACACGACTCTGAGCACCATCACTGCTGAACCCAGCCACAGGTAAGCGTACCGCATGACACTCACTGCGTCACCGCAGAGGCAACTTTCCATTTATTAATCTTTTCCTCACTACAGCACTTTGCCCTGCTTAAATTCGCAGCGCCTCGTCTACTGCTACCAACTAAATACACAAATTTCATAGCAGTACCCACACCTTTGATAATATTAAACAGGCACCTCAACCTGGACGTCGCCTCACACAAACCCCAGCCTCCCTTTCCTAAACTAGGCACCGGCAAACTATAATACACGTATCAAGCGTGGCCCTACAACCACCAGGCTTCTACGCACGGCTAACAGACCATAAGTACGCCCCTCCGGCTGACCGGCTGTAACGACCTCACTTTTAAATCATTGAATCAGCACCCGCAGAGGCACCAAACGAATGTTTCAGTCCACCGACCTTGTTCCAAACCATTCCTGACTTGGGCACTGTCCATAATAAGTAGCTGCACCTTCCAATCCACGGCAGTTAACATGTATAGTCACAAGACATGACCACGGCGCGCAAACGCGAGACACTACAACGATGCCCACCGTCCAACTTTCCAAGGGTCCCATCCCCCACTCTATTTATTTTTCTGTCCATTTCCTTTCAGAACATCTACCCAGCCCACTGGCACCCACACATGGGAGGACCAGCCCACTGCACCATAATTCAATTGGGTAAGACTTCATAATTCAATTGGGTAAGACTTCAGAAACCTTTTCCTCTACCAGGCTAATTTGGAATTCTCTGTAGCCCTACTTCTAACCAAACATAACCTCTGTCTTTCTGTTCTTCTCCCTTGGTACATTGCTTCTTCTCCTGCTATTTAATTGTACTGCAAACTGGCATTTCTATTTTTACCAACTGTTATTCGTTGTGTCCAAATTAACTATACTTTGTCACCATCACTTGCCATCACCCAACATGGTAAATCACCTCTCCTGAGTGTCACAATGTGTTTTTCCTTAAATCGCAATTGGTTTTATTCTTTGTAACTGCCTATTAATGCATGCATAATGGATGTAAATTGAATATCCTCAATACAAATTGGCCTTGAATGTCACCTCACTGGGTACACCAAATCACTACCACACCAACTCACAAAAAATCACAGCCTTGAAAAAGACTTAGGTTGAAACGTGCAACGGCTGTGTAACACATCATCATGTTATAAATGTCACCTTTTATCCAATGATGTCTTTCATTGGTGCTGACTAACTAAGGAATAAAACAACCTCATGTTTGACAACAAAACTTGACTCATCCATTATCTGAGAAAGCTGCCTACCAGCAATCACCGGACTAGCTAATCCTACCAGCGCCTCACAGGACCAGAGTTTGTCAAACCCCACAAATCTTCTAAAAAATCAGGAACCCCGGAGTTGGTCCCTTGACAAACTAGGACTCAGGCTGCAGGTCTAACACAATCAACCATCGAATAAGAGGTGCGCAGGAGTGAGGGAGTCCCGTCTTTCAAAAACTCCACCCATGCTAAAACTACAATCCTGAGGTGGGTTTACAACTTGAGCCAAGACGTCTTTGAGTTCTCCCCGAAGTCCACGATCAAACAATGTAATTCGTTTTTCCTCCGGCCACCCGGTTTCCACCACCAACCTATTGAAGGTTGCAATATAGGTTAGCAGATCCTGGTTACCCTGTCGTAAGGATAAAAGTTCGTTGTCCAGGGCTTGACCCTGTGAGTGTCTGGCGAATAGTTTTTCCATGCTCCTTTGAAAACCCTGAAAATCCCAGAGAAGGGGATCATCCTGGTTGACTAACGGAATGGACCAATCCGCTGCGCTGTCACTCAGATATGACAATACAAAGGCTACTTTGGCTTGGTCATTTGGAAAGGCTCCCGGTCTGCATAAAAAGTGCAAGCGGCATTGGTTCATAAACATGGCGAACCTTTTGGGGTCCCCAGCAAAGCGTTCGGGTGGAGCTAACGGAATATTTCCTGGTAAAACCACTTGCACAGGATTGCTTGATGAAACGGGGGTTGGGTTTCCCCCATATACAGGTAGGGGCGTTTGCCCAGCTTGGTTTTGCAGTAGTTGCCTAGCCAGATCATCAGTTCGCTCTTTTGAGACAATCAGTTCTCTCCTGGGGGCATTAATCTCTTGGCGAGCGGCATGTACTTCCGCCCTAAGTTCCCCCAATAATTGGGCCAGTTGGTCGGTTTCCGAGGTTTCCATAACACCCGGGTGGGTATTTTTAGAAATGCTTCGTGTTGTGTCACGCTCACCTGGACCCCACAGGGGTGTCGATCGGACCCGGACAGCTGCGGTCTACGTCAACGTGATGCGTAGTGCAGAGATGACTGTCTGGACTGGCCCGCCTAGTCTTGTCTGCTGGACCCGAAGAAGTATTTTCCTGCAAGTGGAGACAGGGATTAGCCACCTGTGGGTTTTAGTGATGGCCTCCCTCACTAATCACCTCCGATATCCCCTTAGTAACCTCACCTTATGTTTGTAAAAGATGAGCTCTCCATCCAGCGTGTCTTGCAGGGGCGCGTAGATACCAGTTACTTCACTGGTTTGAAGGCGTTGGGAGAGTTCTGGTAAGCATTGACTCTGAAGTCCCAGGCGGGATTGGTAAGTATCAAGTTCGAAGAGTTCAATGTGCCCGATGTTCACTCTTGTCCCCTTCCTTACTTAAGTTGCAACTGAGTTTGTGAGAAGAATGTCTCGTAGCTGCTGCTGGCGCTCAGGTAAGAGTCTGTGTTACCCAATGCTGTCCGGTAACTATTGCATGCGTTAACGTTTTGTTTTTCTCCCTCTTTACAGATGCGGCATATGAATATATGGAGAATAATACCGCCGGTGGTAAATCAGGTAAGTCTATGGTGGTAAGAGGTATTTGTTGATTCCCTTGGCTCACCTTGTTGTTCTTGTGCCCCTAGGTGCCGGAGTACGGCGAAGAAATGATGGAGACAGTGCTGGATCGAAAGATGCTGTGAGAACTGGTGAGTATGGCGCCGTGCTGGAGCTGGCGAAGCGACGCGTGCAGGACTGATGTACTTTCCAGGTTGGGAGATTAAATGAATCAGGCGAGGAATTTGAAATAAGTTTGTTTTCTAACCTTGTCCTTTTCTTCCTCTTTATTTTAGGAGCTCCGGATTCGAGGCGGGCGTGGCAGAAGACTGGATGCTGGCTCCAGGCACGCAGGCGTGGCAGAAGACTGGATGCTGGCTGCAGGCACGGTGAGAGTCACGCTGCTGGATGCAGAATACAACGAAGCATGTGCTGCTGTTCGGGCGTGGTTTAAATAGCCTCCAAAGTAGTCCCAGGAAAGAAGTTCCCCAGGACCACGCCCGAGTAAAAAATAGTCCCTGTAGTAAAATAGTCCCATCCAGGCCTCACGTTGGCTTGGATTTATTTGCAGCATGGTCTGCATGAGGTAAGTAATGTCTATGAGCCTAGTGCCTATGGCGCCAGGACTGATTTTTATTATGAGCCTGGTGCCTATGGCGCCAGGACTGAACCCAGACAGTCCCTAGCTGGGGCTGCTGGGGTTTTTGTAAATGTCTGGATGCCTGCTCCCGGGGATGATGGGCTTGATCCGGATGCCCGGGGGTAGGCATCATGACAAATACCTTCTCTGGGACTGACTACTGTCTCCCAGAGCATGTAAAGTTCAATTGACTTTACTAGTCTTTTTAAATTTACAGACCCAGCACACACTATCTTCCTATAGAGTGCTGGAGGGGCTGCCTAGCATCCTCTGAGTCTAAACACTCATGTAACAGTCAAATGTTACCCTTTTCTACTTGAAATGGCTGGTGGCAGTGGTTTTTAACAAACTACCATGATTTTTCCCAACCGCGAACACCAGTAGCTAAAAATCGGGTCAGTCATGTTTTCCAATATGGCGCCCAAGACCTATCTGTAAAAACAGACTGCGGTTGACTTTTTTCACCATTTCTTTTAGAAAAGGCCCTTCTTGTGTTTAACTCTGCGTGCCAAACCAGGTTTGGTCCCTTTGTTCGTTGGCCTTTGGCGGGCTTTAGTGTTGAAGCCCTCCTCTGGCGCCTGAGTGTCTGGGGTGGACAGGATGTGAGGGAGGTGCCTGAAACTCCATGTGCTTAGTCTCCTAGGCAACCTGAATGCACCCTGGTGTGATTGATCGGCTGGCTGTCCGGCAAGGACAGCCACCCCGCTGTGTGCGTGACATCCAGGCTGGAATGAATGGAGGAACACTGTTTAAAAGCAGGCCTCTGGGACTTGGAAAGCAGAGTCGACCACTGGAACGAGAGAACCGAAGACAAGCAGAAAGTAGACGACTGCTGCATCTCCTGGTCCACCGGTGAAGCCCTGCAGCAGGTCCGAATTGCCTGATACTCCCTCAACAGAGAAGCCCTTCAAAGACGACTTCTACCCTTGAGTTTGGTGGGAACAACCAACTCGCAAGTCACCTGGACACCGTCCCTATACTGGCCGAATTTTCTTCAGAGTGCTGTTGAAAACCAGATAGCCAGTGGGAAGGATACCAGTTTGTGGTCTTTAAGGCACTCACACCTTAGACCGATGTTTTTCTAAGCTCGTGGCCTCTTCCCTGGGCAGTGCACAAACCTCCCGACGTCCTCCTTCTTGTCCCCAAGACTGAGGCTCAGGAACAGCGAGATCGGCAGGAACTGCCAAGAACAACTGCCTCAGCTCTTCTTCATTTTAAAGGTACTGTGCAAGTGCGGTTCAGAACTCTGTTCGGCTGCGGCAAAGGTTTGGGAAACTTTCCCGACTTTGAAGGCTTGTACTTCCCTAAACCAACATCTAACTTTTCGTCTGACCAACTACTTCTAGAAACCGTGGCAAAGACTTAACCGTTTACTACCAGAACTGTGCTATCCTATCCAAGACTCTGAACTGAAACTATTTGCCCCACCTCTGAAAGTATTTTTGCTGTTGATTCTTATAACCTTGTATTTTTACCACCTTTTTTTAAACATACTTTTATTATTTTATAACATACAGTGCAACCACCAAACATTCCTCCCCAACTCCCCTCTTCCCCCCACGCATTCCCCATCAGAGCACCGAAATTCCCTCAAGTCCGTCCCTTTCCTCAAAGAAATAAAAAAGAAAAGTTTAATCATCCATGAAGATCCAACAGTTTCAACCTTTGCGGGCACCACTGTTCTCTGAATTCTCCTTTTAGGTATGTCAGCGTTTCTCCCCAATCAGCTGAAAAGTTCTCCAGATTGATATTGACCGCATATGTGGCCCACTCCATTGCTACCAAATCCCACATTTTCCTCAACCAATCCTGCTCCTTTGGGATCGTGGGCCCCTTCCATCTCTGAGCGATGAGGGACATCGCCGTTAGCGTAAACATAATATTCTCCTTGTCTTGTCCCTTTCCCGTTCCCCCATCTCCTGTCCTTTGCCTCCCAATTCAGATCACCCGGGGGTCCCATCCCTCTCCCTCTCCAAACGCATGTTCCAGTGCCGCAATGAAGCTGCTCCAGAAAGGTCTGATTTTGGGGCAGTCCCACCATATGTGGGCTACTGTCTCTTCCTTCCCACACCCCCTCCAACATTCTTTAGACATTGCTGGGTATATCGCGTGCAGACGGGAGGGGGTGTAGTGCCAACCAAAAATATACTTGTACCAACCCTCTTGTAGTTGCGCCGCCCTTACCCACTTCGGCAACCCCCACCACAGCCTCTCCCATTGCTCTCTCTCTATTCTCGTTCCCAGGATCTGTTCCCATCTGTCCATGTAGGCCCAGCTAGTTTTTGGGCCAGCGTCCCAAGTTTGTAGAGATCTGAAATTAGCCCTCTAGACCCCATGTGCGTGAGTAGGAACCTTCCGAACTGCATCATAGCCCGCATAGCTGCGTTTCTTACTTCCTCAGTCATCACCCAGTGTCTGATCTGGAAGTCTCTATGTCTTTCCCCTTCCCCCAAGTCGAAGTCCTGCTTGCACTCTAAATACGTTTTCACATTCTGCTTTCGTAACATGTCCCTAATGATTCTACATCCCCCTTCCTCCCACTTCCTAAAAGACCCTTTTTCCTACCCTGGGATGAAGTCTCTATTGCAAAATATCGGGGTAAAAGGGGAGGGGTATGTTGTGATCCCCAACTTCCTCACCGCCCTGTCCCAAATGTCCACCAGGACCTTTGTTATGGCACTTAGATATAGATGAAATGGCCTTAGATGGTGCGGGAGCCAGAGGACTTCCCCCAGATGGTGCCGGGCCACCATTTGAACCCACTGTTTTCTATACTCTGAACCACTCCTGGATCACTCTCAGATGTGCAGCTTCATAGTACCAGCAAAAATCCGGCAACCCCAGGCCCCCATCCCTCCTCGAGGCCGTCATTAAGCATCTGGTCAGCCATACTCTCTTGCCCTTCCAAATGAAATCCTTCGCCGCCATGTCCAGTTCTCTAAAAAAGCTCGAGGGAACTGGGAGCAGGACAGCCTGGAAGAGACAAAGCAGCCGGGGCAGGATCACCATTTTAAGGTCTACCACCTTCCCCAACCAAGATATTCTGAGGGCACTCCACTTCCGGAGGTCCTTTTTAATTGCTTTCATCATGGGGCTGTAGTTCGCAACGTACCACCCCTCCAGAGCTGGGGTAATTTTCACCCCCAGGTATCTTATTCCCCCAGGCTCCACTTAAAGCGATATCCTCCTTAAGTTCTGCGGCCTCCCTGACTTCTAAAGACAGGTTCATGAGCTCTGACTTCTGCCAGTTGACGCGCAAACCCGACACCTCCACGAATTTGGACAGAAGGTCCATACTTGCCTTAATGGATCCACTCGGATCGGTAAGGGTGCGGAGCATGTCATCGGCGAAAGCTGCCACCTTGTGCTTTCCTCCTCCAATGGTATACCTCGTATGGGCTCCGCCTCCCGAATCGCCTGCAGTTAGGGGCTCCAGGTAGATTGCGTAGAGCGAGGGGGAGAGCGGACACCCCTGCTTGGTACCACGCCTTAGGCTAAATGGGATTGACGTTGCTCCGTTGACCAGGATGCGTGCGGAAGGGCTTTGATAGTTGGCCCGGACCGTATTTATGTAATCTTCTCCCAGTCCCATCCTCTCCATGACTTGGAACAAAAACGACCACTCCACCCGGTCAAACACCTTTTCCACATCCAAGGCTAGGAGCACCGCCGGAGTGACTGTTTTATGTGTTTTTTCTACGAGATGGGCTACACGTCTGATGTTATCTGATGTTCTGTCTCTCAAGTATAAAGCCTGTTTGATCCGGGTGGATCAATGCCAGAAGGTGCCCCTCAAGCCGCTTCGCCAGTATTTTAGTATACAGTTTCGCGTCTGTGTTAATTAGCGCAATGGGCCTATAAGAAGTACATTCTTCCGGGTCCTTCCCGGTTTTATGGATGAGCGTAATTTTGGCTTCCTCCATTGTCGGAGTGATTCTACCAGTCAAATTGAAGGAATTAAACAACTGCGTGAGGTGCGGGGTAAGAATTTGGGAAAAGGTCTTGTGGAAAGACACTGGATAGCCATCCGGCCCTGGGGCCTTATTACAGGGCAGCAACGCTATTGTGGTCCTCACCTCATCTTCCGTGAGATCACGACCCAACTCCTCCCCTGCTGTTCGGGACAGACTGGAGAGGGGCAGAGCCTTAAGAAAGTCCCTCTGAGGTTGGGGTGGGGGGTCCTGTGAAGAATATAGTGTGCTTTAAAATCCAGCTAAGCGACCCTTTATCTCCTCCGTGTGGGTGAGTTTGTCCCCACCCTCGTCCTTCATGGCCATGATCATGTTCTGCTCCCTAGCCCCCCTCAGGAGATGCGCTAACAAAGAATCTGCCTTGTTGGCTTTCGCATAGTACTTTTGCCTGACCATGAGCATGGCTTTTTCCGCTTTTTTGGTCCTCAGCACTCCCAACTGGCCTTCAGCTAGTCTATATGCCCTGAATGCTTTCCTGGAGCGAGTTTCCCCCAGCCTAAGCCTTGCTGTCTCTACCTCCCTCTCCAGTTGTGCCTCCAACTGCCTCATTTGCTTATTCCTTTCCGCTTTCAGGGCGATGAGCTCACCCCTCAACGTAGCCTTGAAGGCGTCCCACCTTGTACCCAGGCTTGTGTAAGTACTGTTGTTCATCTCAAAGAAAACCCTTATTTTCTCCCTGATCTCTTCCCGGACCACCTGATCCCTCAGTAGTTCTTCTAGGAATTTCTACTTCCACAGCCAGCCCATCCTCATCTGCACTATTTTATGATCTGCTATACCCATGGGGGCCGTCTCCACCATCTCCACCCTTCCCGCCAGACTTGCCAATACCCATATTTAATCAATTCTAGATTGGGTCCCATGAACCCCCGAGAGAAATGTGTGGCCCTCCTCCCCACGACGCAGAGTCCTCCACACATCACGTAGCCCCGCCTCCTCCACCCGCTCCCGGAGTTGGGGCGAGGCCACCGCTCCTCCCCCTGCGCTGTTGTGTGCCGTCCGGTCCAAACGTCTGTCCCAAGTCAGGTTTAGGTCTCCCAATAGGATCATTTGCCCCCTTGCAAAATTCTCCAGGACTCCCAAGGTCTCGTGCAGAAAACAATCCTGGCCCGTGTTCGGAGTATGAAGCTATAGTATAGGGCATACCCATATGTTCCCTTCTTACCAGAACATACCTTCCATTCCCATCCCTGAGGACATCTTGCATTCTAAAGTCAATACTCCTCCCGAAGGCCAGCGCCACCCCCCCACTTTCGTGGGTCCTGAAGCGAAGTATATCTGCGTGAAGCCCCTCAGCCGCAAGTGACCCTGGTCCTTTCTTAGTATGTGGGTCTCTTGAAGAGCAAGAATATCCGGTGTGTGCGTCTTAATGAACCTCTCCAATTTAGCCCGTTTGAGGGGGGTATTGAACCCCCTTACATTATGCGTTATCCATCTGAACCCAGCGGGGAAATTCTAACATGGCCCTGCTTTTTCCGCCTTGCCCCTCACCCGGAGCCTGCTCAAGGCAGGACCTGCCCCCTTCTGCCCCCCTACCACCTCCCTCCACCCCCTCTGTTGCAGTATCATGCCCTCTGCAGGATCTGCTTGCCCGGCTCTGTGTGGCTCTCCTCCTATTCCTTTCCCCTACCGTCGATCATACCCATGGTTTAGCCCTATCCCTTTGCCCTGAGATGGTTGAGGTCTCACCCCCTGAGGCCTCCCTTTCACCTTCGAGCTCCAAGTGCAATACATTTGCTGCTTCCTGTGGCGTGGTTCCCTGCCTTTGGATCCCCTCCCATTCGAACAGTAACCCGGAGGGGAATGTCCACTTATACATTTTTCCTTTCCTGATTCGCTCCCTCAGGACTTGGCCGATGTTCCTTCTTTTCACTAGCGTGCTGTTCGTCAGGTCCTGAAACAAGGAAATCTCTTGCCCCTTATAGTGTACTGGTTCGCGCTGCCTGGCCGCCCGCAACACTTCTTCTTTCTTTCCATATCTGGCAAATGCAGCCAGGACGTCACGCGGCCTGGCGTTGGGGCCCTGGGGGGTCGACCAACTCTGTGCACTCTGTCCAATTCTATCGATTCTGGGCTCCCCTTACCTAGGAGATCAGCAAAAACACTCTGGATCTCCCCCTTCAGTTCCTGCTCCACCACCGATTCTGGTAAAAATGTAATCCTGATGTTGACCCTTCTAGATCTATTTTCCAGGTCCTCCGCTTGGGCTTCCAAGCTCTGCGTCGCAATGTCCAGCCGATCAATCGCCTCACTGTTAGCCGTTGTGTCCTTCTCAGTTTCCTGTAGCCCTCTTTCCAGTAAATCTGTTGTCTCCCCTAACTGGGCCATTTCTGTTTCAGTTCTCCTAGCGCCACATTCAAATCAGATCTCATCAGCTGGAAATGGTCCTGAAAGGTTTTAGCTAAAGTCTCTCTCAAGGCCTGCATTTCCCCTCTGAGGTCCTGCCTTGTCATTTGTGCCGAGTCCGCAGCCCCTTCCTGCTCCAGCCGCTCTTTCGGCTGGCCATTGCCCCCTCTATTTGGCTCCCTGGCCTCCATTGCTGGCCACAGTGTGGGGAGGGTACCTTGGGGATCCCCTGCGCGCTGACCGGTCTTTGCCATTTTCCCCTTGGCCCTGGAGGACATCTAAATTCGTGGCAAAGTCCTACCAAGTTGTGCGCCCTCCACAGCCCCCTGCTTGGTGCGATCCGGCTACCTCGTGCCTGCCCTCCAGTTGGTTAGTGCACACAAGCCAGGTGGCCCTCCCCCACTCTTATATCTCAGAGGAGGTTCCCTGGGTTCCCCGGGTCCTCCTCCTAGTCCGCCGCGCTAGGCACCTGCAGAGTGCCACTGGGGCAGGGGGTCCCGCACTGAGTCGCTGGCTCTCCTACTGGGTTTGGCTGTCAGCCCTGTTGCTCTCCACCGATGAGTCACCACTCCTGCCGGCTCTCCCCTTTGCGCCTGGGCTCCCGCGTCGCGCACCAGTCTGACAGTCCCCAGCGCTTGCAGTCTCCTCACCTCACCCCCGCCTCGGGGTCCGGGACACTGCAGCGGGGCTCCTCTCCGATCTTCCTGTCTCTGTGGCGGTGCCGGCGTGCAACCGCTCTGATCTGTTCACTTTCTGGGGGGGCTCCCTGACCCAGCCCAAGGAGCCCTCCAACGTTGCCCAGCGCACTCTCCTCGCCGGCGAACTCACTCTGATCCGGAGGCCGCACCTCCTATGTCGCAGGCCCTCTCGGGCAACCCCCGCCGCCTCCAAGGACACCCTCGTACTCCTGCTGTGTTCCACAGGATCGCCACGGTCCAGCTCAGGCCTCCTACACCTGGGGGGTGGTGGGATCTCCAGATGAGAGGCCTCGTAGCTCAGGAGCAGTCGTCTACTCAGTGCCGGCTGCCATCTTGGAATCTTTTTACCTCTTTTTAAAGTAAATGAAGTGCCATTTTGCTCCCACTTCAGGGGAGCTGAACTTGTTCAGAAACTGATTGGTTGTGTATTTTAGTATAGTAGATTGTGATATTGAGCTTCTCTTGCTAGTGGAATGTTTTCCAATTGACTGTGTAAATAAATGTATATTCTTTTACCAAGAAATCTTGAGTAAGTGTTTGTTTGAATCACTGTGATTGCTAGTCCTTGGTGTAACCTCTTGTACTGCTCACTTTACTCTTCAGATAAGTCTAGCTGCTCAGCCACTGCTACCAGATTACTGTGTAGTACAGGCTTGTACCAAAAGTGAAATTGTACTGACACTTGTAGTCTTAATTGTGTGTAGTGTTCCCTAAGGGTACTGCATGTGATTCTGCCTAACAACATGTATTTGCCATTCATCTTCTGCAAGACACAACAAGAAGTTATGGTTGGACACTTGATGGTAATTCTAACTATGGGGTCTGCCCATGGACAATACAGTGAAAGAAGCTGAGTGGACTTGAAATTTATTGTGCTAACATGTTGCACTTTCTTGTAATGTTTGCTGCATATTTCAATTCATGTAATCAGAGGTAACTGCAAGGGGTGTCATCCCGGGATATGGTGATGTAGAGGGAGTAAGAGTGACCTATAATATTTGTTTCTGTCCTCAAGGAAGCAAGGTGCTTTACTTCAACATACTTAATGTTTTAAGGAAGGGCGATGGAAAGGGGTCAAAACAATGGCATCTGAGATGCCCACATTCTCACGTCCTTTCACAGGAGATGCTCAAAAGGGACAATAATGACTATTATGTGCATAAAATATGACCAGTAATGGCATTATTCTACTAATACGTAATACGTGATGGTTACATTCTTCTGTGTGTGTGTTATTCAACTGTGCCCAAAGGTGAGTACCAAAAATTAGCACACTTGTGATATTCATGGTTATTATTCAGGGTGCTATTAAACTATTTTTTGTAATGAACTCACACATGTTCAAGATTCTTATCAGAACAGAGGAGAAGCAGTCATACAGAATCAAAGCAAGGGAAAGCTCTTACAATATATGGAGTCTAACTTCATTGGTAAGCAGAATTCATGGTAAGTGGCTGTGGATTGCAATAGACCAGAGGTTTATGGACAACAGTGTTAGGCAACATTGACATCCGGGTGGTGGAATATATAATTTAAATGCATACTTTGACATGCGCATGTGTCCTATGCTCATTTCCATCTCACTGTGGCGTTGCACTTGCGTAGGTCACCCACGTGCTCCTGCAACACTGCTGAAATGAAGATAACTGCTTGACTAGATCTACACAGAAGCCAGTAATTGTTTCAAAACTCAGCTCATTTTAGGCAGACTGGCATTTTACCAATTGTCTCTTTTCCTTTTTTTTTTTTACACTTTGCACCTCTGGCCCTGTTAGCAACAGTCCAGTCTGCCTGGTGGGAAATCACCCCTTTGCCTCCCTTCACAGTCTGCCTGTGCCGCCTCTATATATTCACCCACCACTTTTCATCCTTCAATATCCAAGCATCTATATTTCGTGCATTAACCATCTCTCTATGTCCCATATGATTTGTTAAATAGGTTTGCGTGTTTTTGATCCGTACTGAAGGTGGGTAGCGAATAGTCAGCTAACAGCAATACATATTTATCAGGTGTTGGGAAGTAGGTGCATTGAGTAATGTTGCAATAGGTGGCAGAGTCCCAATGGTGAAACGATTTCACAGATGCATAGAATTTCAGAAGTCTTTGTATTGGGATTGAGGAGGAAAAGCTGTTTTCATGGTGTGTATTAGAGTTTTGTTTTTTTTAGAAATGAGGAGATGGCTTGGTTGTGTACAGGCATGATACAATTAGGTTTCGTTTTGATGTGGTTGCTTGAAGAAAGACTGTCACATGTTTGTAAAAACTCTTTCAACAAGAATTCAATCACCACTTAGTCCGATCTGAACCATATGGGCAGACAGACCTGCACCCCGCCCACACTTTTGCCGGATGGCCTCCATTCTAGTCATCTATAACAAATAATACATACATTTCCAGGGCACATGACTGCTTGTGGCCATTAGAAATGTGTGGAACGTGTTCTGCACCTCTCCCAGCCGCATCTCTAGAAGTAACCAAAAGCAGGGTGGGACAGGGCCCCTTGAGTCCGTTAAAATAGAAGTAAATATTTTGATATGTGGAATATTTGAAATATTTCATTAGTTTCACTGCACAGCTAGCAATTGAAAGCAAAAAAAAAAATTTGGCATTTTGGTTGCATTTTTTTCCCGAAATCTAAACCAACCTTTCGCTGGCTGAGAACACACAATAAAGTGTCTCTTTGTTATTTTTCCTTGAATCGCAACAATTTGAAGGACATAATGTGTCGAATGTCCACAAAAAATTGAATAGAGATTGTAACTGGACATGATAAAGTTAAGTTTCAATTACCGAGATCTATCGTTCGAGGCTCTTGCTAGAAAATCAGAAAATAATGTAATCATAGTTTTACATAACATTTATGCAACTGAGGTTGGTATGTGTGCTGTATGCTTGATGATTAAAGATGTGCCAGATTAATGTTCAATTGGTAATTAACAGATCTATGTACTGAAATATATTTTTGCATCCCCAAATGTACATAGCTACGTTCTGCCGATATGCTTTTGTCATGGATGCAATCTTCCTGTGGATAGATTTTTCAACCAGAATTGAACAATCACCATCAACATCGCATCTGCAATATTAATATTCTGGGATGATCGTCAAGCACGGATCTGTCCTTTTGCGTTGGCAGTAATAAATATTAACATGCCTGAGTTTATGGTCTAAATATGTGCTGATGAAAAAGGGTTGCATTTCGAAGAGGAACGATTCCTTCCTTCTCCATAACGGAACACCATGTACGCCAATCAAACATTGGTGATGGAACATAAGCGCATATAACGACACAGAACTTTGACTAAAGAATGCAAATACAAGGAGTAATCAATCGATCAATGCAATTGGCAATATTTGATGGAAGTTGACAGTTATAGAAAAAAATGTAAGCATAGGATGTTTGCTAGCTATCACTTCTACTGGCAAAGGTTATCAATGTTCTCCTGGATGTAATCTTTTATTTTGAGCATTATGTTAAAAATATAGTGCTTGTTATATTCCTGACTATTGCTATTTTCTTCACAATATGTGTTATTTTCTCCTTTTTGTGAAAAGAAAAACTTTTGCAGTGTTTGTCAATGTGTATGTTGATCTTTCTGGTTTTGCGGTAAGCAACGTTATGACGTGGGTGGTGACAGGGTACGTTTGGCTACGCTGTCCACGAACATCATGAGAATAGGTGGAGCATATCGTTTTTACTACTGATGTCAGATTGAGGAGCGGGTGATCTGAATTACTGCTGCAAGGGCACTTGAAGTTCGGGCGATGGATCAATGGCTACATTTAGCCCTAGATGGCGGTACCCAACCCATAAGTTTTGTATGTGTAAATGTCAGAAAAACTAAGGTAAGATGCATTGGAAATGTTTTTGCCATCGATCGATGTGTATGCTCAAAAATACATGCCCGATCAATTGGTCCAATAAAAGGTCTGCGCGAACCTTCCCTTTAATAAAAATAAGGTACAGAGTAATGCTTTAATTTAGCGTTCTAGCCTGAATTTTCGTAACTGAAAGATGAGACATTGGCAGTAGCTGCTGATTTATGGTTAGCCAACAGGGTGACCCATAAGGTCAAAGCAGCCCCTCATGAGACTGGAGAGGGGAAGAAGCAGAAAGAAAAAGAAGGGTCAGCTAAATCTCACCTAAAATCAGGGCCACAAAAAGGACAAGGTGGGGAAAGCACATGGGAAATTCAATAGGTTTAGTGAAACTCTGGGTGCCAAGTGGGAATCTTGTCACAGAAAGCCCCCATATGAAAAAGCGTTTGGCAAATCTGTGGTTTGTAGAGTTGGTGATCATGTGAGCATGACCTTTGGGGGTCTGAGCTGTCAGCTTAGCATTTTGTTTAGTGGATGGAATTATTATGACTGATGCAATATTGCACTTAGTGTCACTTGGGTCCTGGAAACAACAATGTTAGGATGCTTATAATTCTTTCCTAAATATGTTAAAGTGCTATTTCAAGGACAGTGGGGCTCATTATAACTTAGCCGGTAAAAAGGCGGTAATACCAGTAAGGGAGTGTTACTGTTACCGGCAGGGTGACCAGCGGAATTACCACTGCATTATGACCTTGCGTGGGCAAGCGCACCACTCTGCCATTAACAGTAATACCGCCTTACCAGTATTACCTGCAGAAAGACAAAATTGCTGGTAACACTGCAACAGAAGCAGCAGTATCTCCGATACCGGTGTCATATCAGCCAGTATTACTTTTGTCGGTATTACCAGAAATAGAAATAACACTGCCGCCGGAATGGGAAGTGCTACGGCACCCATCTTTAAAAATGCAATCCATTCTGAATCCACCATATCCAGCTGTCATATACTCCTGAAACCTGTGGTAGCAGCATGGCACAACAAAAGAGTGCAGCCTCCCCAAACTGTGCCAGCGTAAGCCGAAGTTCACTGAGGCAGAGTTCACAGCGCTTGCTGAAGCTGTTGTGGAGCATTCCGAGGATCTCTTTGGGTGCAGACAGCGAAAGATCTCTGCATAGAGAAAGACCGTCATATGGAGCGTGATCATGGCAAGGGTGTCAGCAGTGGGCACTGTACCCCGCACTGCCTGGGACTGGCACAATCGGTGGGACGATTTAAAGGCAACATTGCACAGCCTTATAGCAAGACACAGGAGGGGTGCTGCAACAGGAGGTGGAATGGTGGAACCCCTCAAACTAATTCCCTGGGAGGAGACGGTCAGTTCCATCTTCCACAAGGAGGGCATCAAGAGCTAGGCAGCACAGAGGCCGGCTTTGGGTCCCACAGTGATGAAGGTGAGTCAATCTTACCCCATGCACATGTGAATGCCATGATCTTGAGCAAGCATCCCCCAGCAGAAACATACACCAATGGACAAATGTGTCACCATATGGCCATCACAGCAAATGGACAGTGAGGATACACATATGCCAGGGGATGCAAGGAAACATAGCCATGTACATGCACTGTAGGTGACACATATATCTCAATTCGGGGACACATGTGTGCCATGTAAATCCATGTCGCCAAGTGATGCCCCACCGCACACATGAAAATATGCCACCTTGGCAGCCCAGCAGAGAGTGAGCACATGCAAGCACTGTGCACATCCTCAGCAGGCACTACCACCATGTGGAAGTGGCAGCACCTATTGCAACAATACCACCCATGCAAGTCATGAAAAGAGTGCATCCCTGGAACACACCCAATGGTTGTATGAGTGTTCTGCAAGGTTGCAAACAAGTCTGCAAGATGACTGACAGCATGTCATTCTATTTCCGACAGGCACACAGTCCACTGACAGTGACAAGGCAGGACCTTCCACTGCAGGCACATCAGCTGTCACCACCCATGCACAGGCCAGACCCTTGCAAGTGGTAGCAGGCAGCGGAGAAGGGCTATAAGACAACCAACACATACTCCACAACCACCCAAGACCACAATGGAAACGCCATCTATCATTGAGGAAGACACCATCCCTACAGTGATGCACAGCGTCCTCTCCACTAGCCAGGCAGGTGATACAGCTGTCACCACAGCACCTACTTCCAGGCCACAGCCACCACCTATTATGGCACACACCAAAGCTGTCCCGACAGTGGTGCACAGTCATCAGGGTTCAAGAACACCCTCATCTCCATCACATGCAGCACAGCCACCGGTACATCATGGCAGGCCCATTTACCTGCCACTGATGAGGAAGAGTGGGAGGAAGAGGAGCGCAACATGGCTGATGTGTCTCCATGCTTCACCCCAGAGCCACCACAAATCCCATGCAGCGCACCACCTCTGCCTGTGACCAGCATGACAGCAGTATGTGCGAGACTGGAGGCCATTGAGCACCACCAGCCATCCATAAAGGCATTAGCGGGCCAGCATCTGCATGAAATGCAGGTCATGCTTGAGTGCCTTCAGGGGTATACCCGCAGTATAGCCCGATCACTTGCGCATGCCACCACCGTCATGGTCTCACTGGGACAGAGCGCGGGGGAGCATACTCATTCATCCCCTGCCTCTACCGAGTCACTCAATCAGGTCATCCAGCTGAGCCTGCAGTTCAACTAGGCCCAGGGGTCAGATCCCTCCACCTCTGTAACCCCCACAGAGGGCTTTCTATCCATCTTCCCAAGACACACCGCTCACAGCGCCACCTCACAGCCAAAGAGCAGGAAAAGGCTCCCATTTCAAAGAGGGGCAGAAAATTACTGTTGGAAACTGCAAGGGTGTATTGAGGGTGTACCTGGGGAGGGATTTCGGGAAGGGGTGTTTAAGAAGGATATTGGGGAGGGGCTTTGGGGAGTGGTGTTGCTGTCTTGGGGAAGGTCAATTCACCTCTACACATAAAAATGTGTTCAACTTGAATCAATGCTAAGACATTCTTTATTGTTGCAAGTGTATAATGTGAGAAGTGACAATATACATAGGTGCAAGTGAAGTCCTTTTGGGTGGTGCTCAGAAGACATTTTCAATCAGTTCCTGATGAGCCCGGTGCCCCACCCTCGCCTCGACCCACTCAGTGTCTGCTCCCACAGCACTCGCAGGCATTGAGTAATCCTCCTCTGGGAGTGGCATGTCCTCATCCGTGAGCAGGGGAATGTTGCGCTGTAGATATATATTGTGCAACATAACATGTGCAAGTACTATCTGTCCCACCTTTTCCGGCATGTACATAAGCGCACCTCCAGAGTGGTGCAGGCAGTGGAAGTGCATCTTCAGGAGGCCAAAGTTGTGCTCAACACACACTCTGGTGCGCACATGTGCCCAGTTGTACGTGAGCTCCTGCGACGTCTGGGAATGTCTCATCAACCATGGGAGATGGGGTATCCAGAGTCATCTGCAAGGGCAAATAAACCGTCTGCCGACCCGTCCTGCCCGGCTAACTATGGCCCAATTTCCATCATTCCTTTCCTGAGCAAACTCCTGGAAAAAGCTGGCCATCTCCCAGCTCAACCTTCACACTAAATCTGTTGGTTGTCTCCATGACCATCAGTCTGGCTTCAGAGCTGCCAGAACCACGGAAACTGCTCTCCTGAACATCTGTGAAGACCTGCTCTCCAACTTCGATTCCAACACTCCTTGTGTCCTCATCTTGCTACAATTCTCTTTTCTGCCTTTGACACAGTCAACTATGCCATCCTGCTCAACTGTCTCCATGATATCCTGGGTATCACAGATCAGGCCCTGGCTTGGCTGACTTCTTTCTTCTCCGATTGACTCTTCCAGGTTCAACTTGGGTCCTTCCTCTCCTTTATCTCTATCTCTACCTGTGGTGTTCCCCAGGGGTCTAACCTCTCTTCCTTGCTGTTGACCCAATACCTGGCATTTCTTGCCCACCACATTGCTGCTCTCTGCCACAACTTTCAGTGCTATGTGGATGACAGCTCATTTTTAGGCTCCCTTCAGCCACCTCTTCTCATACTCTCAGCTCTGTCTGTCTGCTATCCAGGAGTGGTGTGCCACCAATGATCTCTGCCTTAATGCCAGTAATACTGTGATTCTCCTCATCAGCACATCTGCTCCCTCCTTTCCTGTCACTCCATGGTTGGCCTCTCTTGGCCCTCTTCCTGCCCCCACGGGTGAGACTAAAAACCTGTGGGTCATCGTTGACTCCACACTCTCTGATGTGAGAAGAAGTCACACTATCAGCTGCACCTCCTCAGAGGTATTCTTCCTTTCCTCTCCCTCTCCCAGAAGCTCACTTTCTCTAGAGCTCTGGTTCTCTCTAGGCTGGATTACTGCAATAGCCTCTTTCTAAATCTACCTGCCTCTACTCTCAGCCCTCTGCAACTCATCCAAAACAGCACCTAAAGCCCAGGGATAATATCTCTCCAGGACTGAAATCTCTGCACTGGCGTCCAGTGGCTGGGAGGATTAGGTTCAAACCCCTTTGCATTGTCCACAAGGCCTTCTGGGGGCTGGGGTCTCAATACCTTCAACTCTCTCTTCCTAAATACCTTCCTTCTCGAGCTCTTCGCTCATCCGCCTCCAACTCCCACAGGTTCAGTCGCTTCTCCAAGAAAATAATTAATGGTAGATCTCTTTCTTTGGCTGAGGCCTCCCTCTGGAACAGCCTCCCTGCCTCTCTGAAACTTGAGGAGAACCATCTCTGATTCTGGAAGCACCTCAAGACCTTCCTCTTTGCTTCTGCCTTCTCTCCCTCTCTCCCTTGCTTCATCCTGGCTGAAACTGAAACTGCACTGGTCACCTGGCTATCCTCTGTTCTCAGACCCGGGTCCCCTCCCGTCAGTTGCACACCTGCACTGCCCCCTGGCAACCCTTGCACTCCGGGGCTGTTTCTATATCCCTACAGCCACCAATCAGCTCTTGACACCTGATGTCTGCACTTACCCTTGCACTTGCCACCAGCTGGCCGCTCTTCTTATTTATTGTTTTTATTTATTTTACTGTTTATCCTATGTACTGCACTGCCCCTCAACCTTTCCCCTCGCACTTCTCCCCTGCCCCCTCCCCTGCACTTGTGAGATCTCAACGTCAACTGGCCTAGTAAGATCGTTGTCTCTGTCTTCCCTCTGTTCCCCCTCCCTTTCCTCATCGCGCCTTGAAACACTTGGGTATAGGCGCGTTATAAATGCCATATCATATCATATTAAAGGACATTGGAGTCAACCACAGTGGTCTGCTGATGTGTTGCCTGTAACAACAGCATGTTCGTAGACAGGTTATACATGCATTTCATATGTCTCTTCGCTCAACATGAACTCACATGCCAGTCCTTGCAGCATGTGTAGTGAACCACTCAGGGGGTGTGTTATGTCTGATATGGTACTTCTTGCTCACAGCTCACAGAAAACACTCAGGGTCTGTGCATGACAGGGCAGCAACACACAGTGGGTGGTTTGGGCCTATGCATTGCTCCCATGCATGTTCCCTGATGGGTGCCTGTAGTGTTTCTGGGTGTTACGTGCGGATCGTCTGTGTGGAGTCCATGTTGGGTCGACGTCCATGGTAGCCTTTGTACATGCCATCTCATCTGCCAGTTTCATGTCTCTTAGCTGCATTTTAACAGCTTGTCATTTTATGTATTTATTTTTTATTTTATCGAGCACTTGTAAGGCACTGTATACAGCAGAATTGTGCTTCAAAGCGCCCCAAGGCTAAATGGGAAGGGAACTGGGGAAATAATAACAGTGGCAAAAAAACAACAGTAATATCTGCAGTCATGGTCCTACTAGGCGTTGTGGCATTCGGCCGTGCAAGTGCATTGAAGATAAGTGCAGGGCAAGGGCATGGAAGGGGACGGAGGAGTGAACAAGTGCTGGAGGAGGGCCCGGGATGGACGTGCTAAGTAGAACCAGGAGGAGACCCTCAAACTAAGTGCTAATGCAGGCAACTTTCAAGGGTGGTATGTGAAGCCACCAGGCAGGGGCCCACAGGTCAGTGCATTGGGGGGTAGGCAGGGGCTGGTATTGACTGTCAGGAAGGGCCTGAGATCCTGTGAAGATGATGGGGATTGGGTCACCAGTCATAGCAGCAGTGGGGTGATTAGCAGGGAAGCGAAAGAGGTAGAGAAGAGCAGAGTTTTGAGCAGTTTCCGGAATTTAAGGAGTTCCGGCTCATGTCTGAGAGGGTTAGGGAGGCTATTCCAAGGGGAGGCACCAGCTGAGGAGAGACACCTACCCCACACTCTCTGCTTGGAGGAGCATTTGACAGTCAGAGAGTTGGAAATAGAGGGGTATAGGGCTCTAGCAGGAGAGTATTTAGGAAACTTTGGGAAAGTTAGAGATAGCATGGTCCCATGCCCCAGAAGGCCGTGTGGATGATGCCGAAAGTCTTGAATTTGATCCTTGCAGCCACCAGGAGCCAGTGAAGAGATTTTAGTGCTGGAGAGATACGGTCCCTAGGCTTGAGGCCAAGGATGAGTCTTGCAGCCCTATTCTGGATTAGCTGGAGGGGGCAAAGGGAGGAGAGAGGGGTATTGAGAAAGAGGTTGTTGCAGTAGTCCAGATGGAGAGGACCAGAGCTCTGGGGACATTGAGCTTCTGGTGGAAGGTGAGAAAGTGAAGAATGCCTCTGAGGAGGTGGTGATCGTAGTGGGAGTTTTTGGTAATGCCCATGAAGTGAGCGGTGAAGGAGAGGGCAGAGTCAAAGATGACCACAAGGTTTTTGGAATCGCAAGATTCTGAGGGTAGAGGGCCCAAAGAGGGTGACCAGAGGGTAGAAGGAAAAGAGGGCACCAGTGTCCAAATGAGGAGGATCTCCATCTTAATGGCACTGAGAAAGAGATTGTTTGCTTCACACCATGCCTGATTGGCGGACAGTCAGGGATGAGAGAAGAGGAAGAACGGGAGGTAGACGGAAGTTTGAAGGAAAGCTGTGTGTCATAGGCATAACACTGGAAATGATGAGAGAAGGAGGAGATCGGGTGAGCAAGAGGAGCGAGATAGATGTTGAAGAGCCATGGTGATAGGATAGAGCCCTGCGGATGACACCGGTAGAGAGGGTGGTGGAGGAGAAAGGGCCGAGTTGCAGCTAGGAGGTGTGGTTAGTGAGGACAGAGGTCAGCCAGTCCACTGCCCAGTCTGTGATGCCGAGGGTGTCACAGAGTAGTTTTATGAGGATGTAATGGTTGACCGTGTCAAAGGCAGAGGAAAGATCGAGGAGAATGAGAACAGCAGAAGAGCAGCTTTTGTGCCACTGGATTCCCAGAATTCATATTGATGGTCATGAAGGCAACTAACAAGATCAGTGTGAAGGGTCACTTGTGAGAGGACCAACTTTTCCAAGAGTTTACCCAGGAAGGGGGTTTTAGAGATAGGGCGATAGTTAGTCAGGCAGGAGGGGTCAGTAGAGGGATTTTTTAAGAGAGGGTGCACAAGACACTGCTTGAGTGACAGAAGGAAAATGCCAGTGGCAAAGGATTGGTTACAGAAGTCAGCAAGAGCCGTGCAAAGAGGGGAGAGGTTGTCCTTAATGGTTCTAGAGGAGGAGGTGAGCTCCTGTTTGAAGGATGCCTTCATAGAGCTGACCACTTGAGAGATCTCATCCGGTGCAATGTCCAGGATGGAGGAGAGTGAGGAGGGTTGGAGGAGGGGGGTCAAGGGAAGCAGGGTAGCAGGCATGGGAGAGGAGATGTCCTGAGTTTTGGATGTTAAGTGGGAGGCCAAGGCTGTGCAGAGAACCTGGGAAGGAAGGAGAGAGGTGGAGATTGTAAGCGGATTGGCCAGTTGCTTGTAGATTTGGAAACGTTCGGCCATGTTGTTAGCGGCTCTAGAAATGCAGGATTGAATGTGGACATGCTTCTTGGAGTGGATAGAGAAGCGATATTCCCTTTGGAGCAGGTGGCAGACCAGTTTGTCAGAGGATGAGCCCAAGGTCTGCCACTTCTGTTCAGCAACTCTACACTTGGTATTTCAGAGATGCTAGATTGTAGTCGTACTAGCTGTTGTTCTTGGTGGAAGATTTTAGGCAGATTCTTATGGCAATGGCAAAGATGTCAAGGGTGTCATATATGGCAATTTCCAGATTAGCAAGGGCAGAGTCAGAGGGAGAGTCCGGACAAGGGGTCAGAGGGGGGATGAAGGTGGAGGGAAAATCAGCAACTGTCACTTATTTCATCGGTCGAATGATGGCAAAGGAGCCTGGCAGTGTAGGGTAGTGGCTCAGATAGAGGGCCAAGGGGCCCCAGGTGGGAGGAAAGGAGAGAGAAGTCAGGCCAGGAGAGGGGGGTGACCGGATTAGAGATAGGGATGGCACCAGAGATGAGGGCATCAAGAGTGTGGCCGGCCATGTGTGGCAGTAGTCTTGGTACATTAACATGCTGCACCCCCCTGGAGCTCGATTGGTGCCTGTGGGCCCTACCCCAGCATCCAAAAGATGTCTAGGGGGGCTCAGGTTGTTCGGAGAAGCAGAGAGTTGCTAGAGCATCTATTTCATGTGTATAATTGTACTGTGTTGTTTTCCATTGAATGGGTGGTCACCGTGGTCATTTGTAATGTTGCTGTCATCCTTTTACTCTTTTCCTGAATATGGGGGGAGGGCCCTGTGCATGCTTTGTGAACCCCTAAGTGGGCCAACCCCCCAGTTTCGTGTCCAAGTATGTTAATGGATATGTGATGTTGCATTGTGGTACCTGTAGTCCTGTGAGTGTGGCTGGCCTGATGGGGATGAATGACTTGGCCATTTTCTGCGGCATCATGCATCATGTCATAGTCCTGTGGATTGCAGTCTGTCATGTGTGGCCTCTGTGGGTTGATCATGCATGTACAGAGTCTTGACAGGTCATGCAATGTCCTTGTGTGCTCTCCCCCATATCATGCTAATTGTACAGCAAGGTTGCTGATATGGAACTTGTACTCACCCAACATCCAGGTCCATTGGCCTCTGTGCCTCTCCATGAACCCTGGCAGCATTCTGTTCTGCAGGACAATGGTGTCATGGGTAGATCCTAGGATGCAGCGCAGAAGTGCGTGATGGTGAGGGTGGGATCACAGGTCTGGGACATTGAGGGAGTGGTACTGTTTGTGGTTGTGGTATGCCTCCTCCAATGCCTGGGGTGCCACCAACTCCACATGGGTGGAATCCAGGAGGCCAGTACATTGGGCATGTGTGCCATGGTGTAGAATCTAGCCTTTGTGGCATTATCCTGTGCCGGGGAGGTGGCAAGTGCAATGAACCATCCCACATGGTGCAGAAGTGCTTCCAGCACCTCGACAAGCACATTTGAAAAGGATGGCTGTGAGATGCCATGCAGCATGCCCGCAGTATGCTGGAACATGTCCATCACCAGGAAGTGCAGAGCTGACACCAGCTTCACCAGTGGTAGAATGGCTGTGCTGATGTTGATCCTGCTTCCAAAGTCCCCCTGGATTGGGGTCAGCATATCGGCAATAGTCTCCCTGTTGGGTCAATGCTAGATGAGTATCAGGCCATCTGTTAGGGTCCAGGGTGAGGCCCTGACCCAGGGTATGGGTACCTTCCTTGATTGGCATCTCCTCCTCACCATCCATCTTCTCCTACTCTCCTCTGTTGCATGCTCCCTCTGATGGTCCTCCTGCCCTTGCAGGTCAATGTTCAACTGGACCAGCTGCATGTTCACCCTTGCACAGACCAGTGGCAGCATGGTGGTGTTGGGAATTGTGTTTGGGGTGGGTGTGGCCCTTATGTACCCTTTCTGAGCGCATTGGGTGCACCTGGGTGCACTGGGTGCACTATGGCCTTTTTTCACTCACCTGTATGCATTTACCTCCAGCTTTCAGGTGGAGGTTTCTCCGCTGTACTTTTGCTCCTATTATCGGCACTATTTAGGAGTGTTACTGACATATCCCTGACTCATGATACGCCAGTAATACCTTTTTTCTGATAATTCCATTGCTGGTTGTACCGTTATCAGATATACCATTGATGGCAATACCGGCACAGGAATGACCGGTGCCGGTGTTACTGGTGACTTGTAATCCGCTGGTACAGTAATAGTGGTGATAACCAGTATTACTGCCACTTTTTCCATATACCGGCTAACTCGGAATAATCTCCAGTGTCTTTCGTAATGGACAGAAGATCACTGGCATTAGAGACACTGAGGCCACCATCTCAGTAGTTGATGAGACTCTCCTTATTCCCAAGAAGTTGATAAGGTTAAGCTGCGACCTGCTAATCTTGCAGGTAGTCTTACACAAATGCTCCTCTTATTACCTGTCACTCTTCCAGTGAATGACATGGCTGTCATCATTCTGGAATAGTTCTGCTGAAAAATTACTTAAAGGAGTTAGATTGTGTCTCTGGCACTGCAGTTCCATCTGGACCAAGGGCCAGGTCTCAAGCCAAAATGGCTAGGGAGTTAACTCAGGCTAAACCCTAAGTTAAAGCAAAGAAGAAACCACAGTCTCAAAGGTGAAGACATTTACTAAACCCCATACACCTAGAAAAGCCTCTAACCACCCCTACTCCTGAAAGGGAGGAGGAGGTTCTCTGTAATTTTCAGGAGCTGAACCATAAGGACCATCATGATCTGCAGTGTTTGATTGCAGAGGGTGGTGCCTCTATAGCAGACATTAGTAGAAGGCAAAGGAAGTGTCCCTCCAATAAAGGCCTGAAAAGGCAAGCCGCTTGTAAAGCACACAGGGGGTCCCTGGGAAGCATAGAATGTACTGGGAAAATGTGCTCCTGTAGAAAGAATCATAGAATCCCCTCCTGGGGACCATAGGGGTTTGGTGGATCCCCAAGTTGTGCAGCCATGCCTACTACAGCTGGCTCATAATGTACCTCTTACAGGTCACCTTTGCTATCAAGAAGGCCAAGTATAGGCTCATCTTCTATTTTTTATTTTTTTATTATGTTACAGCTGAGACAAATTGACTTTTCATAAAACAACAAAATGTGCATTCTTCTTACAGTAAATAAAACAAAGAGAAAGAAAAAGAAAAAAAAGAAAAGAAAAGTAAAATAAGACCCACATCCAATAATGTATCACACTCCAATTGAACAATGTTAAAAGGTTAGAAAGTATAACTTGTGCAATAGACTTAAAACTTCACTTGTTAATAGAGTTTCATGCACCACAATTAGTCTCGCCCAGAAATTATTTGTATACAGATACTCTTTCCTAAAACGTTTCAGAAGTCTAAATCTTAGATCTTGGGTGCCAGTACACTCTATCATAACATGTTGTAAAGCCTGTAGCATAGGCTGTTTGCAGAGGAGGCAAGAAATGTGATCTGGAGGGACTTGTTTTCTAAACAGCCTTGCTTCTCCAGTGGACAAAAGGTTTAAGCGAAATTGCAGAAAATGTGCTCTGCTTTTGAAGTTCGGAAATCTCCTGAGGTACTTTGCAAGGTAGTCCCTTAGTCTATCTGATTCGGACAGCGGTTTTGCAACTTTGGAATTGCGAGCTTGTGTTATGGTGATTATCCAATCATGCCTAAGCATCAACGGTCTGATTTTTTGAGGATGATGTATAAGTTCTTCTTCTGTACAATGAATTGTTGTTAACATTTCCCAGGCAACACTAGGTAGATTATTTAGGCAGTTATTGGAGGCATTGTTTAACATTTTATTAATGTTTTCAATAAGGGAGTGAGGACTGGCAAGCTGTATGGAACTATACAATGAGACAATCTTCCAGTCTACTTCTGTTTGGATGGATGAGAGGCCTAGTTCATATCTTAAGCAGCAGACTGGGAGGCTCAAATGTAAGCCAAGTACTCTTTTTCCATATGCAGCCTTCTAGCCACGCCCACTCTACATGCTTAGTCATGTTGACTTCAACACCATAAAGTATGGGAGGAATGGCCTTCAATTTATAGAACTTTATCATAGGATGAAAAGAGAAATGACAAAAGGAAAAAAGCAGTTTCTTCATTTGGCATGTTAATTGATCAGCCTATGCATCTAAGGTAATCTCGAGTGAGGCCAGAGTGGGAAAGGCCATCACGTTGAAACTCCGATATATGATCTCATTTGCAATTGGTACAGTCTGCTTGTTTGATTTCCATAGAAAGTTCGGGGAGCATTTGTCAGGCCTTTTCATTTTAACTATTTGCATTTGGGACTAAATCTACCCAGGCACCATACAAGGTGGGTCCCCCCTTCATCCAAGATTTTTTGCATGCCATGCTCAGGAGCAACCCGTTTATGGATGTCCCTATACCTTTACGGAAACTCAGCTCTTGTGTGGATAGAATTTTCTTACTGTCAACCCACGCCTCCAAATCCTAAGAATCAGACTTGAAAGGATTTTATTATAGACGTCCAGGAGGGCAATCAGGCGATATTTCTTAGGATCTTCCTGGTCACCCTTCTTCTAGATGGGAATGACAACTGCCCATCTGCATGATTCTGGCAAGCTTTTACATGTAAGGATTTGTCTAAATAAATGTTCTAAAATGGGTGCCCACAGATCTGAGTCGTGCTTTGTGATTTGAGTAGACAGTCCGTTGGGACCAACTGCCCGAGAAGAGGAAGCTTTCTTGATCAGATCTATTATGTCCTCCTTTGTTATAGAAACCTGCCAAGGAACTTCTGTATCGATTCTGAATTACTCACTCGCTCTGGGACAATATTGCCCCGAATCATACCTTGGGGGGCATAGAGATTTTTCACTAAAGTCCAGAAGTTTATGGAATCTCTTTGTTGTATTGTCTTGAGCATTATCTCACCGTTATTCTGTAGGCACAGCTCTCTATTGCTCCTCGACCAGTTTCTATATTCATTTTTTAAGGAGTTTAAGGTTTACTGCATAATGTGTCTGGCTATGGCTTTCCCATTTTAGAGAGCGAATGGCTTTCCTTAAAGTGCTTTTCTTCTGTGTGATCTTGTCATCATAGACATGCTTGCGTTTGATACTGATTTTTGGTTTCCCTGGTCTTGGCGGATCTTGATCATTCAAAAAGATAATGTAAGACTTTGGGGGACGAAATGCTCGTATTTCTATGTTGCTTGCCAAATTCCAAAAATGTTTGATTTTCTTATTCAAAACAACACAGTTTTTCCTAAACTTCATGATTTGTTTTCTTCCTTGGCTAACACCAATTTCTGATGTGTACATGCCTTTTCGCATGTTCTGTGGAAATGCAAATGTTGCTGCTAGCATGTTCTGATCACTGGCTGACTGATGCAGAATTTGAAGCGGGTGCATTTGGAGAAGAGCATGTCTGATAGAAACATGTAGTCAATAATGGACCCCCTATTTCCCTGTTCCCAGGTGAGTTTGGGACGGATGTCACCCTCTATATTCCCATTTGCCATTGTAAGTGCCTAGTCATTCATGATCGGGACCAGAATCGGCTTTTGCTGTTGACTTGAGTCATGGTACGTTTTAAATTAATAGAATTGCTCTGATTGCATTGAGAGTTTAAGTCACCAACAATCACCAAGCGTGCTCCCCATATGTGTTATTAATGGTGAAAATGACTGATATTAAAGATTGTAAAAAAACAGTTTGGGTCATCAACACTGGATTCCGGTTAACACCAATTACTGCTATCTTCACTATTGGAATGGTGTTTTCAGTTATTGTACCAATAGTCAGTACGCCAGTAAACTCGTCACTAATAAGGAAGGATCTTGAAATGGTGGAATAATGAACTACAAACAGGATGCCCCCGGAAGGGTGGCCACCCTTCTCATTACGTGCGACTTGACTGTAAGTTGAAAAGTCATCTATTCCTAAGTGACTCATCAAACATGATTCCTGGAACAAAACAAGGTCAAAAACGGTGAAAGATTGAGCTCCACGTTTGTTTGTTTTTTTAACGAGCTGGATCCACACGTGTACCAGCATACTACATTTATCCCTTCCTGAGCTAGACACAGACATTCGCCAATCACAACTTCACTAAAACCTGTGTGATGATTTCCGGCAGAAAGGCAACAGATCTTTGTTGTTAAGGCAGTCTGACCCTTTACTTTTTTTGCCTTTTCACCCTGGTTGGCCCTACTAGTTTTGGCTATGTTTGTCTGTCTCCAGTTTGGCTCTTTCGACTGGCTGAAGTGTGTGTGATTGTTAGGCAGAATTATATTCAGTAACCTTTGGGAACACCACACACAATTAAGACTGCAAGGGACAGTACAAATTCACCTTTGGTACAAGCCTGTACTACACAGTAAAGTGGTAGCGACGGCTGAGCAGCCAGACTTATCTCAAGAGTAAGTGAGCAGTATCAATAGTTACACAAAGGACAGCAATTACTATGATTCTAACAAACACTGACTCAAGGTTTCTGAGAAAAAGAAAATACATTTATTTAAACATCAGTTGTAAAACATTTCACTAAAGTAAAGCAGTTGAAAAATCACATTACTAATACACTACACCGCACCCAATAGATTCTGGACAAGTTAGGCTCAACATGAAGTGTGAGCAAAATGGCACTCCAGCAATTTGAAAGGGAGGGAAAGATAAAGTTAGGCAAGAATTGAACAACACCAACATGTAAGTAAGCAGGGCAATCTAGAAAAAGGAACTACAATGAAGAAATCAGATTCAAGGGACCTGGCCCAAAGTCAATGGAACAGAGTCTTTGCTCAAGATCACACTGTTCAGGGTAGTTTGCGGTTAAGTCTTTGCCAAGAGTTCAGAACGAAGTTGGTCAGACGAAAAGTTACTTTAAAGAGTGGAGAAGGACAAGCCCTCAGATTGGCGAAAGGTTTCACACACTTTCACCGCAGCTGGACGAAACGAACAACCGGATTTGAACAGTACCTTAAATGAAGAAGAAGGCTGTAGCTGAGGCAGACGTTCCTGGCAGGTCCTGCAGGCTCACGGTTCCTGAAGCGACTGTCAGACTGACACGAAGTAGGAAGACTGGAGGGTCCTGCACTGCCCAGGGAAGAAACCAGCAGCAGAGCAAAGCAACAAATAAAAGGTGTGCTCCTTCTAAGGCAAGCAGGGTCCGTTCCTCCTGGCTATATGGTTCACTGTGGCTCTGTACAGAAATTTCAAACAGAGAAGGGAGACCTGACGAGCAGTTTGGCAAACTGGTTGTTCCCACCAGCGCAAGGGGAGAAGATTCCTTGAAGATCTTCCCTGTCGTTGGAGTATGTAGATTCACACCTGCAGCAGGGCTTCACGGGGTGGTTCAGTCATTGTAGGTGTCTTCTTCTGTCAGCTCCTCTTCGGTCCTTTCATTCCAGTGGCGACTCTGCCTTTCCAGACCCAGAGACCTGCTTTTTATGCAGTTTTCCCCCATTCACACAGTCTGGCTGTCAATCACACAGCAGGGTGGCTGTCCCGCCGGGACAGTCAAAACAGTCAATCAGATTAGCATGTGACATTGGTCTGCATAGAAGCCCGCAAAAGGATGGTGAACAAAGGAGCCAAACCTGGTTTGGCGCACAGATAAAACCGCAGAAAGACTTTTACAAAAAGAAATGGTGAATAAACCCAGTCGGAACCGTATAAAAATGTATATGGTCTAGCGGGTTTAAGTTCGAGGCTACCAAGATAGCCCAAAACAATACCAGGGCTATTTAAGATAACCGCGGTAGAACACATAGGGCAGTTACCACTGCCACCAGCCAAGTCTTAATGAAAAGGGAGCGAAACAATGCTCCAAGAGAAACAGACAAAAAGGGATAAGTATTAACCCTTTCCAGCACTCTATGTAAGATAGTTTGTACTGGGTCTGTGAGTTTTAAAAGAGACTAATAAAGTCAATGGCAAACTTTACATGTTGTGAGAGACAGTAGTCAGTCTCAGAAAATGGAGTCGGAGTTGGGAAGTCAAAAAGACAACCCTGTGTCACTGCACTGAAGGTGCTGTGTAACACACAGTAAAAGATGATGCCCATGGAGTAGGTGAGGCTCCACAGTCTATGAACACAAGAAAATGTTAAATACACAAAGCAATGAATACAAAAAAGCGGAGTGTAACACACCCTCCTAGAGACAGACCCCCTGTAAAGAAACCCAGCACCGACAGAAAAGGCACTTTTCCATGTTTACACTGCACTAACTGCAACTTTGTCACCAAAGGCGACACAGTCAGCCATTCACAAACAGGACAAAAGATTAAACTTAAGGTCTATGCCACATGTGAAAGTACTAATGTTATTTACTTAATCAAATGCCCATGTGGCTTACACTACGTGGGTAAAACCAAAAGAATGGCTAAAACACGCTGGAATGAGCACCGCTCATGTATAAGAAATGCCAACATGGGTTCAGCTGTCGCAAGACATTGGGTAGAGAACAAACATCATGTGTCACAGATCAGATTCCAGATCTTGGAAGTAGTGAGAACAAGAAACCCACACGAAAATATGAATACCAAATTATACCAGAGAGAGACTTTTTGTATTGATAAACTGGGATGCCTGAACCCAGCAGGGATTAATGATGAGATCAATTACCAATGTTATTTATAGAGAGAATGTTATACTTAGATTTGATTTGATTATCCCTCTTCGTTGATTTGCTTCACATGCTATAACTGTTCTTCTATGTTCATTTCTTTAATTTGATTATGCTATATAAATTGGCTCTTTAGCCTTTTTTAGCAACAGCACGTGACCAGTAGAGATGTTATAGCTAAACTATGTCTACAGTATATAGGCGCTACTTTATTAGCCATTACATTCATAAGTGGCAAATGCTTTTTGTATGATCTATTGTTCTGGAGCTGGTGTTAATGGGATTATAGCCACTTTGTCATCTAACACACACGAACATACGCGGTATGGTTTTTTTGCACTATCCCCCAATCAACTACTGTTGATTTTGATATATTAATTTGAGATTAAGGGTTAGCAATCTCAGAGATAGCGTCACACAGAAGTATGTGATGAGTGATCTGTCTAACTTTGATCAGCGCAGCACGCGTGACTACCATTGTTGTTTAGTCATGCTTTCAAAATCGCGCCTGTTTGCAGCACGTCCCGGCCCCTGCTGAACTAGCGAGTCTGGGGCGCGAGACGGCTGAGTCATGACACACCCACGGGTGCGTCAGACTCAGGCGTCTTTGGCTGCTGCCATGGCAACATACAAAAACCTACGTTGCGAGGAAGCGTGCGCGTTCCTCCAGGCACGGCAGTGCGAGCATGAAGGTAAGCTGTAACCTTCCTTTCTGGCGATCCTAGTGATCTTTAAGAGAGCATTTAATGGATATCATGACCCTTGTACTTATAACGGTACATTTACACTTCTGTTTAAAGGTACGGATTGTCTCCCCGCTACTATTACACTATTACGTGTAAAGTGGATGCATCAACGTGCAAGTAAGGTACATTTACTCTAATCTTCCAATCTATATCACTGGCAGTAAAAACAACGTTTGGTTGACAACGTGATTGATTATATGCATATCCAATTGTAGGGAGGATCTGGTTTCTGAACCCAGCTTGGTTCATTGAATTCGACAAGAAAGATAGGAATGAGGTATTTGCTTTAGAGTTCATACGTATAACTAACATGGTATAAATTGAGATATGAGCGAGATGACATTTTTTGATGTTTTTCCTGGTACTTAGTGTACATTGGGCTTATTTATATTCTGTTTATTTTTCATTTCTGTTTCTGAAAACGTCCTGAAAACCACGATTGAAACTTTGGTATGTAATATTTAAAATATACACATGTACATGTATAATTTGCTTTGTAATATGTAAATACTATGTTTTGTGTTTAGGGGGCACAGCCCTAATGAAGGAGAGAGATATTCTCCGAAATGCATTGGCTACATTAAAATGCTTACTCTCTGTTTTACATGAGTCCAACATGGTGGTCTATTATCTTTCATACAAGAGCTATGATTTAAGGATTTAATGGATACAAACCACATGACTAAACTTTATGCAAAAAACAAGCACCTAATTGTAGATAAACAATCAGTTTTTGATCAAAAACAAACATAAACACAAATAGAGATATATATTGTTTCTAACTGATTATAGTAACCTCTGTCAGAGGTACAAAAGAGAGAGCGACCGTCTAGTAGGGTGTGTTACACTCCGCTTTTTTGTATTCACGGTTTTCTTGAACCCAGGTGTCTCTGGTTTGTTTTTTGGCAGTCTGCACCTCAAAACAAACTCACTATTTTGGATTAATCCGTGAGCGTCACATGAACATTATAGAGAATTCGGTGGTGCCCGCTATCTTGGCTTCTTTTGTCTAAACACACACAGCAAAACACGTGTAAGAGTGGGAAAAAAGGCTCACACTCTTACCAGGTGAAAAAAAAAATCCCAGAAATTCAGCAAAGCTGCTGAGGGACTCAGTAGGTAAGAGAAATTAGACATTCTGGAGAATTCCCCTTAACAGTCATGTATACCAGTGTGATCAAATTCAGGCATTGTTTCTGTGACCATGATGCCGATCTTATTTAGGTCATGGCGAGCAGCTATCAGTGCTCTTGCACCCAATCATGATTTAAGTCCCAGCTTAACAATATAAACATGTTTTATGTATGGAAAATGTACATATTCTAGGTCTTCAGAAGAGAAAAAATATAAAGACAGTATTTGTTTACAGCTAGATACGAGTACTTCTGTTCAGGGCCTGACGGATCCTTCCATTCACATGGCCTGTCATCCAAATTCTTGGGATGGCAACAGGATCGGTCCTATCTTTGTTTGTGGTAAGATTGTCTTCACATTCTAAGATCTCCCTCCGAGCGTCCTTTGCTTGTTTTGAGGAAACAGTTTCTTCAACGTTGTCTTTAATCAGTTGTACTGTCGTCTCAAGGCCATACACTGAAGAATTTTGGTCACTTTCTAGATGAGGCTGTTGTGATGGAGTTAGGACGGTATTACCTTTGTGAATGATTTTGCTCTGTAATATTTTTTCTTTCTTTATGAAAATGTGTGCCATTTTCAATTTGGGAAGGTCTCCCACTTTATCCTTTGGGCCTGAGCTAGCAATTTCCCCAGAGGGCTTTTCTGATAGCTGATTGTTGTTTTCAGCTAGTAATTCGTGAGAATCTGTTTGCATGGCTTGGTGTACTTCCTTTTCGTGCTTGGTGCCCTGTGGTACACATTTTGTTATGGGATTCTCTTGTGGCAAATTTCTGAATGCCACTATCGGATACTTGTTTAGAGGGAAGCAATGTTTTACTGAGAAATCACATGTTTTTCACTCTTGTATTTTTCTTTTCTCTTAGGAGTTTTGCTTTTGCAATATTACTCATTGGGGTCGATGAGACAGCCAAACTCTCTTTGGATTGGTCCACAGAGGGGACCATATTATCATGGGGTCCCTTGTTCTTCTTCTTCTTTCTTTTTTGTGATTGAGCCTGCTGCTGTTTAGATACAGAAGATGTTGGCGGGAGACAAGTTTCTTCTGTACTGTTAACTGGAGGTGTATTACGATTCAATTGAGTTATAGGCACAGTGCCAAGGTCGTCTCCTATTTGAGCAAGCTTCATAAACTCTGCGACCACCGATTCTGACAGTGGGGTATCATCCAAGTCACAATATATAACAGCTTCTGCCACAGGCACACAATTGTCTCCTTCTGGTAAAGGTAACATTATTCTAGAGGTGCTATGTAAATCCCTCAGCTATATCCCTCAGGTATACAAGTGTCAATCCCTCAGCTATATCCAGACTTTGTAACCGTGGACGCGTGTCTGCAGTTACAAAGTCTGGACAATAGCTGAGGGATTGACAATTCCTCAGAAAAATGCTTAAGGATGACTGGAGGCGTTATCAGGGCAGACTCCATGAGAAATGAGCAGGATTAGTGTGGAGGAGGAGGAGCCAGTCACCTTGAAGAATTCGGCCTCGAAAACGTTAAAATAGGAGCAACGCCAGGGGTATTGTTTTTGCAAACCCAGGTGGCGCAGAGGAATAAACAAAACAAGTCACTGTAATAAAAACGTGAATTTAGAGATAAGGGCCCACACTGTACTTGCCTTTTGTGCATGTTTGAGGAAAAGTAGTTCTGCAGTGGAGCGCACAGCGGCAAGTGCTTTCTTAGGTTAGTGCCAAAAAAACAGTCCCACCAGTCCCGGCAGACACCGACTGTAACTCTTTTGCAACTCCACCAAAATGAGTATTCCTCTGCACACAGCTCCCTGGTTCCCCTAGAACTCTGAAACACTCTCGTCACACTCCAGCTATGCTCTGCTTTAGCAGGAGATATTTGAGAGCAAGGTTCCTCTTCCAATAATTAACACAGTGAAAACACTGGTCCGGACTGTGTGCTGCCACTGAAACAATGTTGCACACTGAAACACTCTCATCACACTCCCGCTCCGCTTTAGCAGTAAATATTTGAGAGCGAGGTTCCTGGTACAATAATGAACACAGTGAAAAGACTGGTCTGGACAGTGAGCTGCCACTGAAACAATGTTGCACACTGAAACACTCTCATCACACTCCCGCCTTCTATTTCTACTAGTCCAAGATGGGTGTGTGAGTGCAGAGCCACTGTATAATATGCCCTATCAGTCATGTGTCTGGTAAAAGTGGTGGCATGATCAACACACCCTTACTACCTCTCCCTATTGTGGGAATATCATTTGAGGGGATACACATCAATATCATTGGTGCCCGTCTCAACTACCTCAAGAAACAGGTTTATACTTTTTGTAGTGGATTATACCACCTTGTACCCTGAGGCCATCCCATCGAGGAAAATATCTGCTCCTGCAGTGGATAGGGTTTTCCCAAAGAAGTATGCTAATGGGACAAACTTCATGTTCCACTGAATGCAGGCCTTGTAGAAGACTTATGGTGTATCCGACAAGCAATCTACTGCTTACCATCTCAAACAAATGCTTTGGTTGAAAAGTTTAACTGAACGGAAAGGTTTAACTGAACGTTGAAGAGCATGATGAGTGCTCTAGAAGAAACATTGAGAAGAAAATAGGATCTCCTTCTGCCATACCTTCTCTTTGCCTACCTAGAAATTCATAAAGAGGGTGTAGGATTTAGCCCTTTTGAATTCTTCTTTGGCCATCCAATCAGAGGCCCTTGGCCCTGATTAAAAAGGGCTGGGAGATTAAAATGGGCTGGGAAGCAACTCCCACATCTACACCCTTAAATGTGGCAGATGATGTGCTAGACCTCAGAAGGAGGACAGAAACCATGATGGCTAAGACAAGTAAGAAACTGAAAACTTGTCAGGAATTAGTCAAGAACAAGTATGACCAGTAGAGCTTTCAGGTTGAGTGCACTCCAGGGAATCACCTGCTTATCGTGGAGCCAGTAAGGCACAGAGCCTTGCAGAATAAATGTACAGGATCTTAAAAGATGGTAGAAAAACGTGGGGAGGTCAACCACTTCATCTATTTCGGTAATGCCAAAGAGGCTCCAAGAGTCCTCCACATTAACAGACTCACTGGTTTTATCCCTAGGGTGGAAACAGAATCCCTACTCCTGGCTATAAAGTCAGAGGTAGAGGAAAGAGAATCTCTACCTGATATCCACCCAGTCATCAGGTGGATAGGTGGAAGGGGTAACCCTCTCTCCACAGATGACGTTGCAGCAGCACAGTCAATGCCGACCTTTAAGACAAATTTCTCTCTATTTTCATTGTCACCAGGCCTGATTAATTTTAGTAAGCATGATACTGATACTGGATATAGTGTCCCTGACAAATGCAGGAGCAGTAGAATATCGGACTCTGTCAGAAATCACATCATGTCAGAGGTGAATAAGGTGAATAAGATGGTAGTTTTAGGAGTAATTGCCCGCTCCAACAGTCCCTGGTCTAGGCCAGTTGTACTAGTGCCAATAGCAAGTTCCAGGGAGTTGAGATTATGTCTAGACTATAGGGCACTGACTGCATTCAATAAGACTTATGCTATTAGAAAAGCCACATGAACTGGTCAATAAATGTGGGGCTTTCACGTACCTCAGTACATTTGATCTTTGCATACCATGCCAATGGGAAGACAGCATGTTCCACCCAAAAGAGTATTTTTTCAATTTAAGGTAATACCCCTTGGCATAAAGAATGTACCTGCCACCTTGCAGAGGTTAGAGAATCGTGTGCTGAATTGGCGGGAAAATGTCAGCTGCCATAACTAGATGATATTGCAGTGTAGAGCTCCACTTGGGAAGAATATCTTTCCCACCTTAGTGATGTGTTGCAGGCTCTTCAACTTGCCCATCTGAACATCAAGGCCACTAAATGCCAGACTGGTCAAAGCTTAGTTGTCTAACTTGGATACAAGGTAGGGGGGGTAAGATACAGCCTCTCCAAAGTAACGTAAAGGGAGTATAAGGCTACTATAGGGACTGCCATTCCCTCACCTAAACACATCAAAAAGGTCAAATGGACTGAGGAATGCCAGATAGCCTTCCAAATCTTAATAGTGGACATTTACCAAGCTCCCATTTTGATAACCCTTGATTACAAGAAATGGTTCCATGTCATTACATTGACAGTAATTACTTCATGGCAATTTACTATGTAGTAAGTACTTTGAAATTTTACATCATGTTTTTTATTTTTTATTTTGGGGGTTCCCCCAATCCACCCTCTCCCTTCATTGCTACCCCTACACAAACCCCCCACCCCATTTTACCCCTTAACCCATAATTACCCATATTTTACGATGTAATTTCGAAGTAAATTACCACAAAGAAATGACTGTCTATGAATGAAAGGGATACCCAAGAAACCCTTCATTTTACAGACTGATGCATCTGAACCAGGGATTGGTGCATTCCTGAGTCAAATGGATGGAAAAAGTAAGGAGCACCCTATATTTTTCATCAGCAAACAGCTGAAGGACATAGAATTGAGGTGGTCCACAGAGGAAAAAGTGTATTTTTATATTTTGTGTTAATTGAAGAGGCTTTAGCTTTCTTTTAGAGCAGTCTACTTTCAAGGTTCAAACTGACAAAAGCCCCCTGAAATGGTTGATGACCAAAAAAGGGGAAATCCTAACTTGCTCCTTGGTCCATAAGCCTTCTAGGCTTCAGGTTCATCATATAGCATAGGACGACATCCAAACATATTAATGCTGATGGGCTGTCCAGGAAATATACGACCTGAAACAAGAAATCCATCCATTGTGGACTAGATCCCCATGTCCCTTTGTCTAGGGTTGGGAAAGTTTGAGGGAGAATTGTTTTTCTTTACAAATCTTCCCCTTACTCCCTAGGACCCCCTCCTACCCACCCCCTTCCCATCAGCCCTGTTGTTGAATTCTGGATTTTTCATTGACTTTGAAGGTGCGTGAGGTTTCTGGAGACCACTCCCATTACCCTAGCATCTATGTTTGTTCTATGGTCGCACCCCCTGCCTTACACAAAGTGCTGCTAATGGCTCCTGAAGGCCCCTTTTCCATGTTGTCTTGGGTGCACTGCGTAGCCGATGTGCCAACCACAGAAGGGTATGTCACCCCTTCTTTTGTGACAAGGGTGTTTTTAATAAGCAGCACTAACCATCTCACATGGAGTATTTTGAGGGTACTTTTCATCTTTTTTCCTTTCGTCTTAAGTAACAAGTTCTGTTACTTCCTATGCTTTTCCTAAACACTCTTACCATTTTGTAGCCTTTTAATCATGTTAATGCATTTAAGGAGGACCATATACTTCAAATGGCTGCTCCCCATATTTGAAGTCCTGTCCGAGATAGCATGGCCTTTCTTGGCCTTCCTACTGCCTTTTCAGGTGGCGGCGTGTTTCCTTTGTTTATGCACCATTGCAGGCTTTCTACTACTTTCTACTGGAAAGCCTGAGAAGAGTGGCAGTGTTTTCTAGCTGACAGGAAGTGAGGAGGGAGCTTACTTGCGCAGTGGCCAAAGTGTACAAAAAGAAATAGTGGGACTATGTTCCCTGCTGGCCTGTCCTTGCTCTCCACAAACCCCATTGCATGCCCCCGTCCCACGCGCCATACAAACCCCTAAACAAATGCACCTACTGCTTAAGGGAACATTCAGTGCAGTGCACTGAAGTGCAAGATTCAACTTCTTTCTACACTTTTATTTTCAAACGAAACCATTCCGAAACGGTTTCTTCTTAAAAGTAAAAGCAAGAAACGGTAAAATTTAATTTTAAAAAAGTAGAGCAGCAACTCTCCCAACCGTTCCCACCCACTTCAACCACTGGACATTCGAAGAGATACACAGAAGAAGGCAACAGTGGGATGCCGGAAAACATATGAAGGAACCAGCATTGGATCAGCTAACTCCACCGCATTGCAAACATCAATATTTCCCTCAACAGGGGAGACCTTTGTCAGGTGCCACCCTGCATCTCTGAAATAATCCTGCTTCACCTGGCACCTTTTTGCACCCCTTCAAGGGCTTCTATCCAGCCTGGATGCTGAAATCTTTGTGTGCATCCTTGCTGCTCTGCGGCAATGCTGGAACCTTGCCTTGCTGACCTTTACCAAAAGAGAAGCCTGTCTGTAACCCAAACTGTGACTGCTGCACCACTAAGAGCCTGTTGACCCTGCTGGGTATCAATGTAAGATGTGTATTTCCACTGTTGTCTATGAGGCTCTCTGCTCCGTTGTGGGACTGATACAGGGTGAAACTACCACCATGCAGGATATCCAGGGAAGCCGTCAACCACGACTTTCCAACCCTGCACGACTACCACAATGGCGAGGCAAGACTTCCCCAGTAATTATTGATTGACTGGGGTGTGCCTACCTTTGTGGGACCTCCAAGGGTCAAGATCCACAATATCTCTTTAAACGCCCCCTATCCCCATTGTATTTGCATTGGGCGCTAAGTCCTGCTTACCTTAGGGCTATCCAGAGCTGACCAATGTCATTGGTGGCCGGGCCAGTACTTCTAGGTTAAGTCCTCTTGGACCCTAGGGGTGGTAGCTTCTCTCCCAAACCTCTACAACCTGACTTAATTCACTTAATTAACTTCTAAAGTACTACTTTTATATCTTAACTTGCTGCTTCTTTGTCCTAGACTTCCTATTTTGAGTGGCACCTCCTAATCTATGACACTAACCGTACTTTCCTTAACTCTTTGAATGAGCTGCCTTATACGTTTAATGCCTAAGTGTATTAATGTACCAACAGCCTTTGCCCTATTTTAGTATTTTACAGTAAATATTTTTTTGTTGTGTACATATGTAAAGTAGTGAGCAACCCATTGTGGGTTACCTAACTGTGGAGTTATGTATACGTATATTGATATCTTACCTTTGACTACTTAAAGTCTGTTATAATGTAACAGATGGATAATCTACCTGTTGACATTTACTAACCATAACATTAAAGGGGTAAAGAATCTACACAACAGTACCCCTCCCTCCTAAATTTGGCCTGGCTTCTCAGCCTTGCTACATTAACAGAGTGGTTAGGTCCAACTCTGCTTGGGACAACCCTGTTGCCTAGGGTGGCTTTTCCAATCCGGTTGTTTATATCTAACCGTAGATTAAAGGACTGGTGCATGTATGTTCCAAAATAACCATATACAGGTTATTCTTTTCAGTAGTACGCTTTTATTTTTTTAACATAATCTGTTTGACAGTGTGTGATTGGATCACACTTTTTTAAATGGTGTTGGAAACTCCTTATGGGATTAGGTAGCCTCAGAAAATGGCCCCAACTCAGATGTACAGCCGCCTTACCCATTTTCATGTGACAACTATGTTGCAGGTTCTTCTTTCAGCAATGTGTAAACTGGCTAGAACAGTTGTTTTCTATGCATTACCATTACATATAATTGAACTCAAAAGACATTATAGCTCTATCATTATTTGTAGATGAAAAGGGATTATTGAGAGTGAGAGGAAAATTGGGGTCTATCAATTTAGCTTTAATATTAAATTCACAAGTAAAAAACATAATTTGGAATTAAAAGAAAATAATAGGAGGCACCTACCATTATTTATTTTAATAGCATTCCCTTAAGATGTTTGTATGTAAGTATGTATGTATTTATGTATGTATGATGATTTCTATCTTGCATAGTATCACAAAAAAAGATATTGAGGCAGAGATGTTATACACGTAGTCCTTCTTAGAAGGGACAAAAGAGAGAGAATGAGGCATACTAGTAGAGAGAGAGGGAGAGAGAGCAAGAGAGAGACAGCTAGAGACAGAGAGAGAAGCAGGTCTGGACTTGCCGAAGGATAATACATTCATGAGTCCTAAGCCAAGTGGGAAATGAAGAAACTCTAACTGTCTAGAAACTGAGACAATCCTAGGAGAGGAGTATAGCTTGGTTGCTGGTTTGCAGTTTATTAAAGATCCTGCTCAACCCATGCAGAGGGGAGAAAGCTACACAATAATATCCATAGGCAGAGATTGTCAGTCTGTCTAAGGGAATTTAAGATTCATCTGCTGGTGCTTTGTGCCTGCTGTCAAGTTCTTAACTAAAACTTTTCAAAAGTATGCAAAACTGACAATACTCTATAACTTAAAATGTTATATCCTTATAGAATCCAGATATATTACTGGGGTACTTATCTCTGTAAATAAGTACTAATAACTTTTTGATTGGAGAAGCAACGGCTTGTCTGGATCACCAAAACCAGTCAGCATCTTATTTTATAGATAAAACGTGGGATTACAAGACCTTTTGTGCTGTGAAAACCTTAGTCTAGGTAAATAGCCCTAAACAACATCTATCTGCATAGTAAACAGAGAGACTGTAAAGGCCCTATTTAAGAGGAATAGATCCAAAAAAACCTGCAGTTTGCATGACGTTCTCCTTTTGAACTGAAATCTAATGTAAGTAATCCAATAATTAACTGTCCTGAATTTCAAATTTCAAAAGATTATAGAAATGAAGGTAATTTTGCCATATGTTTTCACTGTAACCAAATGTTTTGATTTGCATAGTCCCTAGATTTTGATTGTTACAGAGCACATCATTTTAATGACTTATCATGACTAATTTTCCAGTACTTTTTAAGGTTTGAAATTTGAACATATTTTAAATTCTTTTGCAAAGGTTGGATTTATCGTATCAAATGAGTGAAAACATTTGCAACAGGTTACTATTCGGAGCAATCATTCACATGTTAACTTAATTGTGGCTGCCTGATTTAAACAAGTGTTCTAATTACTATCCTAAACTATGTATTCATTATTATTAGTAAAAATGAACAAGCAGGTTGTTTTGCATTATTTCTATTTTTATAAAAGTTGGAATTAGGCAACAGTAATTGATGCAAATTACCCCTGTATTGTGAGATTGGAATCACCTGTGAGTTAAATCATTTTGTATTTAAATTAAAAAGAAATATTGTTACAAAACATCTGGTGGAGTCATCACTGATTTCCCCAAAGAAGCTTCCTCCCATGGACCCAAGAGACGGCAGCCGCTACCTGATCCTGACCCTGGGGGTGGCTATATGCGGGTGGATCACATTGGAGGAGATAACCTCCAGGGAGATGTCAAGGCTTCATCGGATGAGACATGGTATCCCCCAGTTATTTTCCCCTGAAAATAACCTTCCCACAAGGCCTATTGTCATGCATCTATTCCCTTTCCTCTGAAGAATAGGGAAAACCATTTCACCAAACCCATAGACCAACTTCCCAACTTTGGTCTGCCGTGCAAAACTGATCCACCTGTCAATCAACCAGACTTTACTTGCCATTAAAAACTTTTGAAAATGCTTATCTGAGTCAATTGTCAACAATGGACTTCTTTTCCAGGAAATATCAAAGTACTAGGACAAAGAAGAGGGATCGAGCAATGTGGAGCAAAAGAGACTCTACAAACTAAGTGAGTGCTCTAGTGGTTCGTCACGTTCACCTGTGCCTTGGAAATTTCAATTTAAGCAGCCAGAGCAGAGAGTCGAGGTTTGTTGCTCGGGCTATTGGTGAGAGAGATTTGCACCTCGCTGTGAGGAATGGAAAGCAGAAAGGCTGTGACTAGCGTGGTGGAGCCAGGTGGCTCACAGACGAAGAAGAAAGAAGCTGATGAACCAGCACACTCAGCGAGAACACCAGGAGCCAGAGAGGGACTCCTGGGTGTTTGCAGGTGAAAGGAAGCAGCGTGTCACTTATGGGAGCCAAGCATATGTGGCAACTGGAATCTGCTGGAGACGAGAAACCAAAGTTAACGGAAGTTGCCAGAAGGAAGCCTACGGGAACACTTCAGCGACTAAGTGCGAAAGAAGCCAGAAATGCCAATGAAGCTGCTGAGTCCCCCCAGAAGCAGGGACACCGGGGCATGTTGGTGAGCACGCCAAGGGCAATTACTGTGAACCACGTAACTGAGAGAGTGGAAAAGAATGAACATATTATGAAAGGGAGAATTAAATTGCAAACAGCCCCTCTTCAAATGTGTGAATGCATACAGTTCAAATACTTGGGAAACACAAAAAGGATAACCTATTGAGAGGACACATTATTCAAAAAAGTATATAAACAACTTTGGGAAAGGTCAAAGGCCCGAATGAACAGAGGTCCTGGCAGGAGAGTATACCAGACAAACACAATTGTGTGAAAACAAGACGTCTTGGTAGGAAAGTATACTAGGCAATTTTAATAGTGTGAACAAAAGGCCCTGCCAGAAAAGTATACAAGGCAACTTCAAGTGTGCGAACAAGAAGCCATGGTAGGCAAATATACCAGGCAATTTCAAGTGTGTGAACCAGAAGGCCTGGCAGGAGAGTACACCAGGCAAGTGAAGGATTGTGTTGGTTAAGTCCACAGAAATCCTGATAAGGAACATCAGGATTAGGAAAAGGATTGTGTTGGTTAGATCCAGAGAAGTCCTGAGAAGAGGTATCAGTATTGGGAAAAGGGTTTATATAAATAAAAAGAAGCAGCAATACCATGTGGTAGAAACACATACCAAATGTTCTGAAAGAAACTGACAGGCCGATTCATGGAATAATTAGCGCGGCGCAAGTGGGCATAAACGTGCGAATCGCAGTGGAATAGCGAAAATCGCAGTGAACGTGCGAAAATCGCACGAAAAGCAGCGCACGTCGATTCATGGAAGTCCGTGCGCGAGAAAACCAGCGGATGTGCGATAAAAAGTGCGCGGCGCACGTTAGCGCACAGGCCATCTAACAGCGTGCGCCAGGTCACAGCGAAAATCGCACAGGCCACAGCGAAAATCGCACATAGCGCGGCGCACGCAATAAAAGTAGGCGGAACACGGGCGTAACACTCGGAATGGGGAACAACTTGCCAAAACGTGGGCGTCACGGGGGAAGTACAGGGCACAAGTGCGCGGAACGCCCACACGCTCGCCTACAACACGTATTCATGGAATAGAATAGGGGAAAAAAGCGCACGCTCAAACCAGCGCACAGGCACAAACACGACCGCCACAAGAAAGGAGGCGGTAGCGTCTCTGCGGCTGTAAGAAATGTGCGCCAAAAGGTGCGCCAACAAATAGCACCTATATACTGCCATGATGAATGTCCCATACTGTGGCCCTCCAGGAAAAATGACGTGCAAAGGGGTACCCACAAACACGGACACCCGCTGACAAAAAATACGTGTGCATGTATACCGGGGTGCGCGGGAAGTGTCACACGCGATTTGCAGGGTACGTGCATCACAGGGGTTCGCGTGAAGTTATTCACGCGATCGGGCCTGGGGGAGCGGGCTACGTGTATTACAGGGTTTCGCGTGAAGTTCCACACGCGATCGGGCCTGGGGGAGCGGACTTCGTGTATTACAGGGGTTCGCGTGAAGTTCCTCACGCGATCGGGCCTGGGGGAGCGGGCTACGTGTATAACAGGGGTTCGCGTGAAGTTCCTCACGCGATCGGGCCTGGGGGAGCGGGCTACGTGTATTACAGGGGTTCGCGTGAAGTTCCTCACGCGATCGGGCCTGGGGGAGCGGGCTTCGTGTATTACAGGGGTTCGCGTGAAGTTCCACACGCGATCGGGCCTGGGGGAGCGTGCTACGTATATTTCAGGGGTTCGCGTGAAGTTTCACACGCGAATAGCCTGGGCGCGTGAATTTGAGGGGTGCGCGGGAAGTTCCTCACGCGATCGGGCCTGGGGGAGCGGGCTACGTGCATTACAGGGGTTCGCGTGAAGTTCCTCACGCGATGGGTCCTGGGGGAGCGGGCTTCGTGTATTACAGGGGTTCGCGTGAAGTTCCACACGCGATCGGGCCTGGGGGAGCGTGCTACGTATATTTCAGGGGTTCGCGTGAAGTTTCACACGCGAATAGCCTGGGCGCGTGAATTTGAGGGGTGCGCGGGAAGTTCCTCACGCGATCGGGCCTGGGGGAGCGGGCTACGTGTATAACAGGGGTTCGCGTGAAGTTCCTCACGCGATCGGGCCTGGGGGAGCGGGCTACGTGTATTACAGGGGTTCGCGTGAAGTTCCTCACGCGATGGGTCCTGGGGGAGCGGGCTTCGTGTATTACACGGGTTCGCGTGAAGTTCCACACGCGATCGGGCCTGGGGGAGCGTGCTACGTATATTTCAGGGGTTCGCGTGAAGTTTCACACGCGAATAGCCTGGGCGCGTGAATTTGAGGGGTGCGCGGGAAGTTCCTCACGCGATCGGGCCTGGGGGAGCGGGCTACGTGTATAACAGGGGTTCGCGTGAAGTTCCTCACGCGATCGGGCCTGGGGGAGCGGGCTACGTGTATTACAGGGGTTCGCGTGAAGTTCCTCACGCGATCGTGCCTGGGGGAGCGGGCTTCGTGTATTACAGGGGTTCGCGTGAAGTTCCACACGCGATCGGGCCTGGGGGAGCGTGCTACGTATATTTCAGGGGTTCGCGTGAAGTTTCACACGCGAATAGCCTGGGCGCGTGTATTTCAGGGGTGCGCGGGAAGTTCCACACGCGAATAGCCTGGCCGCGTGTATTTCAGGGGTGCGCGGGAAGTTCCACACGCGAATAGCCTGGCCGCGTGTATTTCAGGGGTGCGCGGGAAGTTCCACACGCGAATAGCCTGGGCGCGTGTATTTCAGAGGTGCGCGGGAAGTTCCACACGCGAATAGCCTGGGCGCGTGTATTTCAGGGGTGCGCGGGAAGTCCCACACGCGAATAGCCTGGGCGCGTGAATTTCAGGGGTGCGCGGGAAGTTCCACACGCGAATAGCCTGGGCGCATGTATTTCAGAGGTGCGCGGGAAGTTCCACATGTGATTTGACAGTGTGGCTCCTCCCAGGTGTACCCTGTACACCCTCCACGGCCCCTGCAGGCAGCCCACACCACAGGGGACTACCCTGCATCCCTGGTCATGTCCCGCAGGCAGCCCACCCAACATGGGCATGCCCCCCAGCAAAGGCACATGTCTCCTTGAACTAATGAACACCAACACATGTCCCCTTGCACCCCCACCCCCCAGCACTGTGGGGCACCTGCCAGCAGGCCCCCACCCATGTCCAACTCATGTCTCCCACCACCCCCAAACCCCAGCCACCAGGGTCACCCTCCACCAGGGCCCCACTCATGTCTCCCACCACCCCCACCCCCCAGCACTGTGGGGCACCTGCCAGCAGGCCCCCACCCATGTCCAACTCATGTCTCCCACCACCCCCAAACCCCAGCCACCAGGGTCACCCTCCACCAGGGCCCCACTCATGTCTCCCACCACCCCCACCCCCCAGCACTGTGGGGCACCTGCCAGCAGGCCCCCACCCATGTCCAACTCATGTCTCCCACCACCCCCAAACCCCAGCCACCAGGGTCACCCTCCACCAGGGCCCCACTCATGTCTCCCACCACCCCCACCCCCCAGCACTGTGGGGCACCTGCCAGCAGGCCCCCACCCATGTCCAACTCATGTCTCTCACCACCCCCACCCCCCAGCACTGTGGGGCACCTGCCAGCAGGCCCCCACCCATGTCCAATCCATGCCCCCCTGCACCTGGGTCCCAACATTCCCCAATCATGTCCGTAATGCCCATCCTCCCCTGCCAAAAGGCCCAACCAACTATCACACCCACCCACATATCAAAGGCAATTACATGTTACACCCCCAATGTAAATAATGCAATTTAACACATGTCTGTCACACACAATGGCTGCAAGTGAATGACAAAACACCCAACATGACATGCCTGAAAGCAATGAGATGATACGACACATTGAAGATTAAAAAAATAATATGTATTGAACAGCAAATAAGAAAAAACACAAAGCAAATCAAACAAAACAAGATGAATGTCCATGAAAAAATTATGAAAAAATAAAATAAGCCAATCAAGAAGATAATCCTGGGTCCATGAGCCCTACCAAATTAAACCTAACTGACTACTAACTAAAAAGGGAACTATATACAAAAAAGTGGTGCATTGTCCAATCGCAACCCAAAAAAAATTCAAAAAAACAAAGGAAACCTAACCCTAACTATACAACTATATACAAAGGCAGCGGGCTATTCGGACGGCTCACTGGTTGTTGTCATGGGCCAGGGCATCCTCGAACTCCTGCTCAATGGCTTGGAGGCGGGCATGTTCCCTGGCCCCGAGGTCCCGCAGGGATAACGCAGTGTCAAGCTCAAACTCCCTGCGAAGTCCCTCGAGGCACTCAGCCCGCCTCAGCGCCCTCCGCATGGAGTCCTCCGCCCTGACCATCGTGAGCCGTTCCTCCTCTGCCCGCTGCCGCTCCGCACCTATCCGCTGGCACAACCTCTCCCACACGGAAGCCACTCCCATTCCAGGGTTCTCCTGCCCTCCGGCCGATGCCTGCACCCCTGATGTTGATGGCCCCGAGCCATGATGCCTCCCACGTTGAGCCTGCTGCTGCCTCCGACGCAACTGCCTGTGCCAGCACGACGGCATCCAGGCTGATGGAAACCACCGACGCCGTCGTGCACGTGCCCTGCCCGATGATGCCGTCACATCCTCCATCTGCTGGGGTCCAGTTGCTCTGGTGTCCACCCCTGCTGGATCTCTGACTCCCGACTGTGGCAGGGATGGGATCCCCACCGAGCTGGCTGCATTGGTCGGGGCAGGTCCACAGGGGGCCCTGGTGGCATCTGGGCTGGAAGACGGCAAGGAGAACGACTGGTGGATAGCCTGCACAGAGGAGGAGAGGGCCGCCACATTGGCCAACACATGCAGGAAACCCCCGAACATGGCCGATCCCAATTGGGCCACGTCGGCACGGTGCACTTCGTGATGACGTGCGTGCTCCTCCCGGGAAGCACGCACGGCATCACGAATCGCAGCCGTGCGCAACGCGACCCCAATCAGGACCTTCTCCGCACGGCCAGGGGTTCCCACGTCCGCAGGTGGAGGGGAGTCAGGTGACATGGACATCCCCTCTACCTGCGGACAGGCCTGGGACGGGGCATCCCTGCTGGTGCATGGTGGTGCACTCACAGGGTCAGGGACAGCGACATGCACAGGCCCCTCCACGGTGACCTGTGCTGCCTCCTGCCCCTGGCCCTGGACTGCACCACTTGCACCAGCAGGGATGCCCCCACCAGGCCCCATGTGTGCCCCAGTGGCGGCCTCCTCCTCCTCTGTGCAAACCACCAACCTGGATGGCTCCTCACCGTCTCCCACCGTAGCAGGCCCCTGTGGGGGCTCACCCACCCCTTCCGCTGCAGCCGTGGGGGCATCCCCGCCGCCTTGCTCCACAGCGCCGTCTCCGCCCTCTTCTTCACTAGCCGCTGCGTAGAGGGAGACAAAGAACACAAGCATCAGGGCACTGTACAATGGTCCCCTAGACAGGAAGCAATAGCAGATGAGCACCACTGTCAAAGTACACTTCCATCATGTCCCTCCACAACACATGGGCCAGTCCAGGCAAAACACACACAGTAACAGGCATGGTGCATGCCATGGACATTTCCATGCATGTCCAATGGACTCTTGAAACATTCAATGATATGTAACTCACATGCATCATGGCTCATGCCCATCACATGCACACACATCACCTCAGTCACATCCATCTGGCCCCAAACACACCAAACACAGCGGATACAAGGGTAATTTTGCTGCTTTACTGAATCTCTGCATTGTCACACACATGTGTCATGCATCCATGGCATGCACAAGTCACAGACACGCAGGTCAGGCACACAGACATGGCTACCATATATGTACCTGGCATCAGCACCCATCCCTCACCCCCACCCATGTTCAGGTACAGAGACTGGCATGCTCTCATGTTCATAATCTGATTAGGGCTCCCCATGCGGCATTTCAACACATGCAACAACCATGTGCATCACACATCACTGGTCGCACATGCATTACCATGATGTTCCTGCACACATACATGCATACATGGGCTATGGCACACATACAGGCAAGTATCATAGAACCAGCACACCGCAACATGCCCTGTCTCACACAGTAATGCATGGACACTTACCGCTCAACTCCAGACGGGCCTCCCTCTCAAGGATCTGGGCGTGGAGCGCTGGGCGTACGCGTTCCAGGACCCTCATCTGGATGGTACTCATGCGGCCCCGGCCCCCCTCCACGAGGCGCCGGGCCTTCACAAGGGTCCTGGACCTCAAGTCCTCCCAGCGCTTCTTGATCTTCAGGACGTCGCGGGTTGCCACCCCCTCCGCGTTGATGGCAACCACACAGTCGGCCCAGATCCTCTGCCGTCCTTCCTTGCTGGCGCGGGACGATCCAAAGAGGGCATCATACTGCCCCAGGACATGCTCCACCAGGACACCAACTTCGGTGACAGTGAAGCTGGTGCCCCTCTGCCCCTCTGGCCTGGGGTTGCCACTGGTGCCAGATGTGGAAGTGCCCGACATGGCAACCCCAGAGGCAGGTGTGGGTGGGCAACTGGGTCCTGGGGCTGGGCTGTGGAGCGATGTAATACCAGTCGGGAGTCTTCAGTTCCAGCAGGGGTGGACACAGCAACTGGACCCCTGCAGATGGCTGATGTGCAGGCACCAAATGGCAGGGCACGGTGGCAGCAGGCAGGCAGGCAGCAGCAGATGGCACGTGGGAGGCTGCTCGGGGCACTGGGGGGCAGTAACTCGGCCTTCTGGGCAGGAGCGTGGGCTTCCGTGTGTTTTCGCGTGGCCAGCTTGATACGGAGTGATTTGGCACGTGAAAATCCTGCACGTCAGCGTGAAATCCGAGGAAAGGCCCTTAGCGCGTAAGCGCGTCAGCACGCATACGCGATTCTATTGGACCAGAGTCCCTCAGCGCGTAAGCGCGTCTGTGACGTGACCCGCACGGGTGTTCCCCACTCAGGACGTGATGACGGGGCACACGTGGAGATACTGCACGTCAGAGTGTCATCGCGTGTAATTGGACAAAAGTGCGCGTACACGCGATTGGCCTATGTACGTGTATTTAATGGGTGCGCGGCCACTTACACACGCAAGTACGTCAGCGAACCTGTATCCCGTGGTGCGTGTGAATTTCCACACGCTATTGGACTGGGAACAGGATTCCAGGGCTGCGCGGGTCACACGCTGTATCCCGTGGTGCGTGTGAATTTCCACACGCTATTGGACTGGGAACTGGATTCCAGGGCTGCGCGGGTCACACGCTGTATCCCGTGGTGCGTGTGAATTTCCACACGCTATTGGACTGGGAACTGGATTCCAGGGCTGCGCGGGTCACACGCTGTATCCCGTGGTGCGTGTGAATTTCCACACGCTATTGGACTGGCAACAGGATTCCAGGGCTGCACGGGTCACACGCTGTATCCCGTGGTGCGTGTGAATTTCCACACGCTATTGGACTGGCAACAGGATTCCAGGGCTGCGCGGGTCACACGCTCGCCTAGAACACGCGCTAAGCATAAATTGCAGACTTTAACAATAACAAGCTCAGACGCCAGGATGAACATACCGTTCCTAGCAGCAGTGGCAGTGGGCTACCAAAGGAGGAGGAGGAGGATAGTCAGGGCCAGAATATTCACACCCAGAACCAGCCTTTTCGGGATGCCTGATGACCAGGTGTATGGGAGGTACAGGTTTCCACCACACATCATACTGGACCTGGTGACTGAGTGGGAGGATGACCTCACATCACCCACCCTGTGCTCCCAAGCACTCAGCCCCCTGGAGAAGGTCCTCAATGTACTGCACTTCTTAGCCACTGGATCATTTCAGCGGACAAGTGCCATAGTGGGTGGGGTGTCACAGGCCACCCAGTCACGCTGCCTACACCAGGTCTTGAACATCATGACTGCACGCCCATCAGTCCGTAGGCACATATACCTGCCCACAACACCTGCCGAAAGGCATGCTGCCGCCCTGGATTTTTACGCAGTGGCACGATTCCCCAAAGTGCTAGGTGCCATCGACTGCACCCATGTGGCTCTACGTCCCCCCAGGGCATCTGAGCACATCTATAGGAACCGCAAGCACTGGCATTCCATCAACGTGCAGGTAGCATGTAATGCCAAGGGAATCATCACCTCAGTATATGCCAACTATCCCGGCTCCACCCACGACAGCTTCATTTACCGAATGTCCACCCTAAGCCGGGACCTAGAAGCTGGGCGGCATGGCGATACATGGCTGCTTGGTGAGTATGTATGCCACTGCACATGCATGCATGTTGGATACTGAGCAAGGTCACAACCTCACCAATGATACCAATCCCCACCTCCACAGGGGACAGTGCCTACCCTCTCAGCCCCCACATGATGACGCCAATTCGGAACCCCACCACGCCACCCCAGGTAAGATTTAACACAGCCCACATTACAACCAGGGGCATAGTGGAGCGCACATTCGGAGTGCTGAAGTCACGCTTTCGCTCCCTTGACCGTTCTGGCGGGCAGCTGTTATACGCTCCCCCAGTAGTGTGCAGGATCATAGTGGCAGCATGTGTCCTGCACAACGTTGCAACACGCCGGGGCCTGGCCGTGGACATGGTGGTGGCCCCACATCCCCAACCACATGCACAGCCGCTGCGCATGGGAGGGGAAAGGGCACGGGGGGAGGCAGCCCGTACACAGCTAGTGGCTAATTACTTCACATAGAAATCACACCCCTGTGGAGTGCACACTGCCCTGGCACATTCCATCTGACAATCAATGATGACTCAACCTGACACTGATCCTGAATGTGTGGAGAATGAACCGGGAATTCCATGTCAGCCTGAGATTGTTCACCTGGAAGTGTCACAATGTGTGCATCCCTACCCACACAGACACCACCAATGCAGTTTTGTGAAGTTACACATTGAAGCAGCTAAAATGAATACCCACTTGCAAAATGCAACAAGAGGACAGTGCCATGTCAGCCAACCCAACCCCAGCACTGCCACACGACACACCGTGCCATGTCATGCTAATTGCAGGTAAACAAAGTAATCCCCACAACATGACATCACTCTCACTATGTACAGTGGCACTATTAGAAACCTGCAACACCTGAAATGCTCACAGCAATGCCGGACCAACAACATACTTGAGCACGTAGTACCATTAACATGACATCAAAAATGTAACATATTAGTAGTCTCACCACCTGGAAATGCCTGCACTCCCACCACTACCAACTGTGCAGTGTTGGCGCCATGTAGAGTTGTAGGTGCACTGCTGCCAACATGGTCCCCATCGCCAGACTAGAGGTCCTTGTGTGGACTTGAGGAAGGGACCTGCAAATTGGGAGGTAGACACAGAAGAAGAGTTACACATCAATGCAACATGCAGTGTACAACACAACAGCAATATGCACTAGGAATGTATACACAGTATTGACTACAGACTGGCCACACAGGTCATGGGAGTCCAACGTCACTGTGTAATTCACTGTCACTTGGGCACACCCTTTGCAAGCCCATGGAAACGGGAAGCAGGAGGGGTGTGTGTGACTCAAACCCAAGCATCTGAACCAAATACATTACAAGCCTGCATGTGCCCAGCCACAATGCAGCGTATGCCCACAGGAACCACGGAAGCCAACAGATCGGAGCCAACAGATCGGAGCCAACAGATCGGAGCCAACAGATCGGAGCCAACAGATCCTCCCAAAAAAATTGGGAATAAAAGAAATCAAAATAAAAATAAAAATAAGAAAAAATCAAAAATGGCCATTGATGGGCCCGGGGGGGTTGGGGAGGCCACCCAGGAGGTCCGAGGACAGGATGCACACCAGAACCCACCTGCGTGGATCCTGGGAAAATAAAACACCTCCATGGGCTCATGGCCCACACGGCTACCCTATTGTGGGAGTGTCACTGCTGTCGCTATTATCACCCTGTGCAGCTGCATCCGGAGGTGGTTGCACTATGGGAGGCAGCCCACGCAAGGCCCTAGTCTGCTCCTCCATGGCTGCAAGCATGCGGGTGTGGTAGGTCTGGTTCTGGAGGATGAGTGTGCGGAGGTCCCCATGCAACAACTCACGGGATGCCCGGACCTCCGCCCTCGTTGCCTGCATCTCAGCTGAGAGCGTACGGGTGAGACGCTCCAGCTGCTGTTCTGTCCTTTGGTGTGTTGAAGCCTCAAGCTCAACAAGAGTCGTCCTGAGGTGTAGGAGCTCCTGCCTCAGGGCTTCCCTGTGGCCCTGGGACTCAATGGAGATGGCCTCCTGCAGAGTCGCCAGTGCCGCCCGCCTGTCCCTGTTGGACCCCAACATGTCCTCCCTGTGTGACTGGCAGATGGAGTCAGTTGCCTGCTCTAGTCGCTCCATCAGCCTTTCTGGGGGGACAATGGAAGTGGCCACCCTATCCATGGCCTGAGCCATCATCTCGGATGATGCAGCCTGTTGGGTAGCCATACCGTAAATGGATTGCTCCCATGCGGTATTGCCAGGTGGCGTACGGCCACCACGTCGGCGGGCACCACACCTGTCTGGGGCAAGGCGAACTGCGCCTTGCTGTGCCGGCACTGCCTGAGGCTGCAGGACTGCATTCCCCCTCTGATCTGCTGGCCCAGGAACAGGATCAGATGTCGCGGAGTGTGACCCTGCATCCGTAACCACCAAAGGCGTAGCTGCCAACACTGACATCCCCATGGAGGGTACTGACCCTGGTGCAGGTGGGTGAGACAGAACAGAATCCCTCCCTGGAACACTCACCAGCGACGGCACGTAGGTCTCATCCGAATCAACACCTGAGTACAGCTCGGGGGAGGTGCAGCCAGAGACACCCCTTGAGAGCACGACCTGCAGCACTTGTGGGTTCTCCCCCACCACCACACCACGTCCCTCACTGGTGGTTGGTCGGCCCTGGGACACCTCCTGGGTCTGCACCATCTCCACAACCCCAGCAGTATCAGGTGCGTCTTCCCCTGCAAAGACATGAAAACAAAGTAATGGAAACAGGCATTAGCACCATGGCACACATTGAGGGCTGAGAAGCAAGAGAACCAGTACTTGATTGACATGTCCCACATGACTAGAACCCTCCCATGCATGCACCCTCACTGCGTATGAAGTGCAGGCAAACGGCACACACTGATGACACCAAGATGGAAGATGAACAAATTTTCTGCATGCTGCCTGGCAGTGGCATCACACATTGGCCTGTGATTGGCAGGTGAAACACACATGCCATCACACAGATGGCATGTACCATTGCTATTGAGTGAAGATGGAGAGGAGGGCAGCACCTATTCATTCAGTCCAGTTCCCGCATGTAATAGCTTTTCTGATTCTAACAGGTCAGATTTTTCACCTGGAGCTGCCAGTCTGTAATGGTCAAATTGCACAGGGACATGTGTGTACAAATGATATCCAGGTAACAAAGTCACTCCCCTTTACCATACCCATGTCAGACATGTGACTAGTGGACAGCGACATGCCTAGTGAAAGTGGTGGAATGCAAACAAACTGACTGAATGAACAGTGAAAAATAAGCAAATCTGTTGTGTCAAGGTGACACTTCAAGGGCAACTGGCGTGCAGTTGTGCTAGATGTCTACTGTTGGCAGAAGGGATACTGCTATGGCCAAATGCAGCTGCGCAGGAAGTATTGCATGAAGCACATGGCTGACCCATACGACTGAGGCGCACACACTCTCTCCTGGCACCCAAACAGAAGCCCTCACACACACACCATGCACATGTATGACACACACATGCATGTGCACTCACCGGACAATGCCTCGTAATCAGCCAGATCTCCCACGCCTTGGATCTGTTCCTCCGTGACGTAGGTCCCAGCGACTGACTCATGTGGAGTGAGTTCCATGTCTACTACTGGAGACCCACCTCCAGTCACTAGAGTTGCGGCATGACTTGAGGCCAGCTTACTCTTTGCCCTGCGCTTTAGGTCATTCCAGCGCTTATAGCAATCATTGGCTGTGCGCCTCACGATTCCAAGGGCACTTACGATGTCCGCAACGGTCTGCCAGTGTGCCTGGCGTTGTGCAGGTGTGGTCTTGGATCCTGCAACAATGACCATCTCGTTGTCATGTCCGGACACATACTCGACAAGTGCATTCAGTTCGTCATCCGTGAAGCTGGGCTTCCTGGACGGGCCGGACTGTGTAGCCGTGTCTGGGGCATCAGCCTGTGCCGGACGAGCACTCTTCCTCTTCCGCTTGGAAGGTGGTGGTGATCCTGAGTGTCCTGCGCCGCTCTGGACACTAGGGGCAGGAGCCCTGGTGGACTCTGTATCAGGAGTGTGGGATTGCACACTCAGCATGGGAGTTGGTGCAGGCATTGGCTCGAGTGTGATGGTGTCAGGGGGAATCTCAGCAGCATGGACTAGGACCGACACTGTCCTGGCTGGGTGTGTGAGGGCTGGGGTGGATGGAGCCGCAGCTGCCCCTGCAGCCACTCCGCCCTGCCTCCTTGGTGCAGTAGATGACCTTGCTGCCCCAGATCCACGTGGCATGATGGCATCAACGTGCACCAGCGCACGTGTCGTAGCCCTGCTGACCTGGAAGTCAGCCATGGAGTCAGCCAGGTCTGGTGCCACAATGGGCTGGTCCAACAAGGGCTGAGCATGGATGGTGTCAGCCACTTCAGCCTCAACGGGAGGGGGGGAGGGGGAGGAGGGGGGGGAGGGGGGGGGGATGATGGGTGCCCTTGACTGGTCCTCCACACATGGGGGGACAGGCTCACTCTGCAAGTTACGACCACGTCCCCTACCGGATCCACCACGGCCACCACTTGTGGCTCTTCCACCTTTGCCACCCTTACGGAATCCTCGCCTCCCAGCCATGGCACTGATATTAATGTGCGTATGGGAGTGACTGTAGACAATTGTCCTGGGCAATTGGGGGTCAAAGGGGTTGGGTACCAGATGGTAATTGTACCCTAGTGCTCTAGCACGGCTGATTGTAACCCCTGGGGAAAGATGACGGGTCACGCAACGCACAGGAGGCCCAAAAAAGGGAGATGACGTGCACGCAACCCCTCCTAGACCACGTGTGCAGAAAGAAAAACCTGCACTACGCTGTGGCACCCAGTAACACAAGAATGAACGTATGCGTGTCACACGCAGCCTAGAATGACCTCTGAAGGGGTAGGCAACACACGGGGCAAGCACAGAAGTTGGATACGTGCGTGACTCACCGTCTGCCAGGTAAAAGAGCGTGAAGAATGAGCGCGTTTGGCTGGCTAAACCCCCGCCAAAAGAAGATGTGTACGCTGTCTGAGAAGACAGGACAACAGTAGAAGGGGACACTGTTTCACTGTTTGAGGGAACAGGCCCAGGTAAACCAGTAAAAGAGAAAAAAGAGAAAAAGCTGTCAGAGGTAACAGGGAATACGAACTGGAAACGCCGTGAAGTAAATCGCGTGTGAAACGACAAGAAGTACAGATTTCACCCACTCGCTCTCCACGAAAAGCACGTACAAGGAAATGGTGTTCTACATGTACCTTATATACAGGCCCACACGTACAGCGTCACTTACGCGGCGTGTACGTTCACCAATCACACGCTTTGTCACTCCTGCGTGTAGATCCATTTTCACCAATCACACGCTTTGTCACTTCTACGTGTACATCCATTTTCACCAATCACACGCTTTGACACTGGGACGTGTCACGCAACAATTTCCTGCACGTGCAGGTGACTATAGGCGCGCATATGCTGTTGACGGGTTTACGCGCTAAGGGCCTTTGCTGACGTGTGGGATTTCACTACCTATCAGGCTGTCCACGCGTTCACACACGAGAGACCACGCTCCTGGCCAGGAGGCGAAATTACTGCCCCCCCAGAGCCCTGAGCACGCTCCCACCTGCCATCTGCTGCTGCCTGACTGCCTGCTGGCCACGTGCCCCACAGTGCTGGTGGGTGGGGGTGTTGGGAGACATGGGTGGGGGCCTGGTGGAGGGTGCCCCTGCACTGGTGGGGGTGGTGGGAGACATGGGTGGGGGCTTGGTGGAGAGTGGGAGACATGGGTGGGGGCCTGGTGGAGGCTGCCCCTGGTGGCGGGAGGGTGGGGGTGGTGGGAGACATGAGTGGGGGCCTGGTGGAGGCTGCCCCTGCACTGCTGGGGGGGTGGGGGTGCAGGGGGACATGAGCAGGTGTGCAGGGTAGTCCCCTGTTTTGTAGGCTGCCTGCAGGGGCCGTGGAGGGTGTACAGGGAACACCTGTGAGGACCCACCCAGCCTAATCGCGTGTTAAACTTCCCGGGTACCCCTGTAATACACGTACCCTGGCTAATCGCGTGTATAACTTCCCGCGTACCCCTGTAATACACGTACCCTGGCCAATCGCGTGTTAAACTTCCCGCGTACCCCTGTAATACACGTACCCTGGCTAATCGCGTGTATAACTTCCCGCGTACCCCTGTAATACACTTACCCTGGCCAATCGCGTGTTAAACTTCCCGCGTACCCCTGTAATACACGTACCCTGGCTAATTGCGTGTTGAACTTCCCGCGTACCCCTGTAATACACTTACCCTGGCTAATCGCGTGTTAAACTTCCCGCGTACCCCTGTAATACACGTACCCTGGCCAATCGCGTGTTAAACTTCCCGCGTACCCCTGTAATACACGTACCCTGGCTAATCGCGTGTATAACTTCCCGCGTACCCCTGTAATACACGTACCCTGGCCAATCGCGTGTTAAAATTCCCGCGTACCCCTGTAATACACGTACCCTGGCTAATCGCGTGTATAACTTCCCGCGTACCCCTGTAATACACGTACCCTGGCCAATCGCGTGTTAAACTTCCCGCGTACCCCTGTAATACACGTACCCTGGCCAATCGCGTGTTAAACTTCCCGCGTACCCCTGTAATACACGTACCCTGGCTAATCGCGTGTATAACTTCCCGCGTACCCCTGTAATACACGTACCCTGGCCAATCGCGTGTTAAAATTCCCGCGTACCCCTGTAATACACGTACCCTGGCTAATCGCGTGTATAACTTCCCGCGTACCCCTGTAATACACGTACCCTGGCCAATCGCGTGTTAAACTTCCCGCGTACCCCTGTAATACACGTACCCTGGCCAATCGCGTGTTAAACTTCCCGCGTACCCCTGTAATACACGTACCCTGGCTAATTGCGTGTTGAACTTCCCGCGTACCCCTGTAATACACTTACCCTGGCTAATCGCGTGTTAAACTTCCCGCGTACCCCTGTAATACACGTACCCTGGCTAATTGCGTGTTGAACTTCCCGCGTACCCCTGTAATACACTTACCCTGGCTAATCGCGTGTTAAACTTCCCGCGTACCCCTGTAATACACGTACCCTGGCCAATCGCGTGTTAAACTTCCCGCGTACCCATGTAATACACGTACCCTGGCTAATCGCGTGTATGACTTCACGTGTACCCCTGTAATACACTTACCCTGGCTAATCGCGTGTTAAACTTCCCGCGTACCCCTGTAATACACGTACCCTGGCCAATCGCGTGTTAAACTTCCCGCGTACCCCTGTAATACACGTACCCTGGCCAATCGCGTGTTGAACTTCCCGCGTACCCCTGTAATGCACGTACCCTGGCTAATCGCGTGTTAAACTTCCCGCGTACCCCTGTAATACACGTACCCTGGCTGTTTGGCTGCCCTGTAAACTGGTCCAGAGTTAGCGCAGCCCTTTGCGATGATTTCGCGATTTTGCTGGCTTTTCCTTGCGCGAGGGCGTTCTTGGGGGCGTGACTGGCGCTGCTGCAGGGTCGCTGCGATACTCTGCGCCACGGCTGGTTTGGGAGCATGAAATCCATGAATACGCTGTGCGTGGAAATCGGTTTTATCGCACGTGCCTGGCGCAGTCAATCGCACGCGGACACTCTGCGCCAGCCGCTTGCGACACTTTTCTGCGAAATTCTATGAATTACCCTGTTAGACTATAAAGCCAGGCAGTTCTGTGTACAGTGTTGTTCTCGGCCAAGAGAGGCACAAAGAACTGTTGTATATAAAACCTCAAGGAGTAAAGAAGAATCCAAGGGAAGGGAACCACCCTCTGGAGCAAGGATCTTTATCCTTGATGAACATTTTGTTGGAACCAGTTTCTTTGTGAACACCTTTCTAAACCACCCAAGGTGAAACCCTACAATTTCCCTATTCACCTTATAGTTAAGTGTGTATTTTGAGGGTCAGAATAGAATGTTGGACACAAGACAGTATTTTTGTTTGGACATTCTGATGCCGACGGATCCTTAGTTTTGGTAAAGGTAGGGAAATTCCTCTTATAACAAGGTCAGAGATGCATTTTCCCAACCCCTTTTATTTTCAATAAAAGTCTATAAACATAGTCCTGGCTAACTTGTATCCGAGTTTCATTCCTGACTCCTCATATGCACTTTGGAATGATTAAACTGGGATTGTACATGTTGTTAATGAATGAAAATAATAAAAATGCAAATGTTGTTTTGTGGTGAATTGTTAAATGTCCTTTAATAGGTGCCACCCATTTAAGAATGCCTTATATCACCAAGAGTTTTGCCTTTTATATGCATTTTAGGCTTCACTACGTTTTAGAAGGAAAGGCCAATAAGATTATTTATGAAACATGCTGTCAAACTGCCAAAGAATTTTCTGTTCACCGTGTGAAATTGGCTTGATTGGGAGAGGTTTTGAATGTGCCGAGTGGTGGCAAGATGTCTTTGAGAAAGTATATTGAATTGTTGGTCTGTGTCAGTGCAAGGGGATCTCAATATTGTGTTTATAGTAATTATGGTAGGTATCTGGGCTAAATTTGATAGCCAAACCTTTGAAGGAAGTGTATGTGGGGAATTGTGTCGTCTATTGACAAGTCGTTTTTGAGGAGAAGGGCTGCTACATTGTTGCATTGTGTTCTTTAGCTGCTTTAGATAATGTGTGTTAGATGCATGGTGGCAATGTGGATATGGCAGGGCCTAGTACATCTGTAAAAACCGCTCTGCAATGGCACAGATGATGAGTGAGTGTTATGAGTGTGAGTGTCTGTGGACCTGACTTTGGCTAGGACACATTAAACCTGTGTGCAGGGTAGCGGATGCAGGTGTATTTGTGTGAGTTGGGTATGAATTGATTGTTGGGCATGTTATTTTGCTTATGTTGTGCTCTCTCCATGAGGACTGTGCCTTATCTGTTTGCGAGGATGGTTGTGGAGTGGCATGTGACTTTGAGATGCTTTGTATATGTTTGAGAGGTTGTGTGCAGAGGCCTAGTGTAGATTACTTGTTGTCGTACAGATTTATATATAACACTTCCGGGGGAATACCAGTATACCTATTTAAATAAATTGTCACAGTATGTAAACTATGAGCAATAAAAGAGAAAGAATGCAACCTCACAAGGTGTCATGGAGGAAATCAGCAACATTTAAAAGCAAAGGAAGCTATAAGGCTATGAATGCAGTAGCTTTGTTATGATATGATATGGCATTTATAACGCGCCTATACACAAGTTTTTCAAGGCGCAATGAGGCAAGGGAGGGGGAACAAAGGGAGGACAGACAACGATCCTACTAGGCCAGGTGTCATTCAGATCACAATGTTATTTTATTTAGCTTTTATACTGCACACCTCACCACAGTAGTGGTCTTAGAGCAGCGCAGCCTTGTCCGTGTGGGAGAACTGTGACTGTACCCAGGGCGCAAACCAGACCGTAGTCTGTGGGGTGAGAAAGCAATGAGGGTAAAGTCAAGAGGGAAGAAAAGTGGGTGAGAGATCAGAGGACAAAGGTGACAAGGAGAGGGGAAGATAACATGACGACTGTGTGATTGAGTAAACTGGGATACATGTTCAGTAGTATAAGTTTAGACCAAGTGGTCAAGAAAAGCGGCAGGAGTTGGCCATAAATGGGCAAATCCAAATCCATTATCTTGTCAGTTAAGGAGTGCAATGTGTTGTAGCTTCAATTATAAGTAGGTTATGGATGTGTGATGGCCTTGAGATGTGCTCAAGAGTTCCTGTATGCTGTGGTGGCTTATAGCCCAGATATTCATATCGTATCCCTAATGAGGAGTCTTCAAGATACCTGGTGCTACTGAGCCAGCCGACAGACTTGTCAGCGCCAAGAGTGGGCTGTGTGCTGATAAGATAGGTTGGCGGACACAAAAGGGTGAAATAACAAATTAATTTCCCCCACCTGGAGCCATACTCTGATAGAATCCTGTGGCGGGAGAGAACACGAGAGTGCACACCATTATGCAACATAAAGGCCTGACCTTATCCTATGCTAAAGGGGGAACAATGGAAATAGGATTAAAGATGTTATACTGTGCCGAATTCTCGTGGGTGCAATAGATAATTACGTGGGGTAGCCTGTGCTCCTTCTCGATGCAGGAGCTATATCGCTTGTAGGCCATAGTGCAATATCCATATATAGTAAGACAAAACATCCGTTGAAGTTAGTATATGTTTTTGGTGAGTGTTAGAATGGATTTCTAAACTCTGCTCTGGTGAACAAAAGTTTAAGAGGCCACCCTTGTTAGTGAAACAGGGGACACTTCTGGGAAGATAGCCAGACTAATTCGAGGTAGCTTCGAGAGCAGTCAAGGCTAGGTCTCAGTAGGAGTGAGGGTGATTAGAGGTTGTCAATGAGCACGCACAGTCAAAAGTCAAACACCACGAATTACCATTAGACAGACGTATACAAAATATACTATTTATTTGGGGCCCAAGAATCAACACAGATGAATAATGAAAGCAATAGTAAAATACGACACACACACAGCACCCTGTGTAAAATATATAAAGTCACCAGTGCCAATGCGATCAAGTTATTAACTCATCCAATACCGGTCAGGGAAAAATGGGGGTAAGCTTTTGAGCATAGACAAAACTTCAGAAGTAATAATCCTAACTTTAGAAGTCCAGCTCTGCGATGAATGGAGCATTGTGCTCAATGTGAGTCATGCATAAAAGTCATAAAGCACCTTCTAAGAAAGCTGGAAAAAGTTAGGGTACAAATTCTGAAGAGGTGAAACTTTCCAGGACTTCAGGACGCGGAGGCCACACAAGCCAAAGAGAAGACCACAAAGAATCTTCTGTGCTTAAAAGCATATTGATGAACAAGGGGCCATCCGTAAGTGACAACAGTACTCATCACCCTTAGCTTGGTTTTGGTCCAAACATGGCAGGTCTGGAGGGGTTCATCAGTGGTTTCATTTCCCGCCCATGGTTCAGCTTCAAAGTGCACATGCACTGCGGGTGCAGATGCGGGTCAGGTATGCAACAGGAGCTGTATCTCTCAAATCGATTGAAGAACAAAGAAAATATAGATGCAGCTGATCTCAGGGCACAAGAAGGAGCACAGGAACAATGCCTTCAGTGACCATTGCTGTCGCACAGTGACGCAGTGACTCCCAACTCTTGCGATCTGACTCCGCCTTCTAACTCGCACTGCAAAGTGGCTGGGATGACGAAATTTGGGTGAAGGTTGCTTTGCCGTGCAAGCTAGGAGTACCCCATGTTTTTAGTCAAAACTCAGTGTGACGACGCTCCTGCATGGTTGCCAATGTTTGAGGTGGACAATCCACTGGGTGGCCCAGGAACACTTCCAAACATGCTCTTTCGCAGGGCAGCCAGGAGGCATTGAGAATGATTAGTCCCACCACACCAAAGGTTCGAAGCACCTTTGCAGCTCTTCTGAGATCGAGCGCAAAGCAGGGCTCCGCTTTGGGTGCCAACCGTCTTGTGAGGGTGTGGGTCTCAGAATCATCCTTTGTTCCGCTCGGCTCTTCTGGATACTTGGCTCCATTCACAGGTTGATTCAGACATGCTGCTGATATCTGGGTCTGCATTCCGGACACCTCCTCATATCCACAAGTCCGGCGATTACTCACACCCGGCAGGCCAATAAGATCTGCCACACCCATGCACGCCAGCATTGGTCCAGTCAGGGACCACTGCAGCTCTCATGCCCTTGTGCACACCACGTTTTGCGGTGGCGTGCTTCACCCTTTCCGACTTACACAAATGGTAAACCTTCCGGTCAAGGGAGAAGACACAAATCCTGAGAGAAGGACAAAGTTTTTTCAACACTCCATATGCACTCAGATTCTGGTGTTGCAGAGAAAATTAAGAAGCCCCAAAGGTGGCAGTGATTGGATCTATGCAAAGAACTATAAAAAGAACCTTGCCCTGAACACATTAAAACAGCCAAGAGTTTTCTACACAAGACAACTAACAGAACATAGATTTACCATAATCTTTCTTTGTACTGATGAGGGACCTGTGGACCATCAGATGAAAATGCCTAGGACAGACATATCTCTCTTTAGATGCTGAAACACAATGCGTAGACCTATATACCTGACAAAGATGTATACATTAGTCAGTTGTCCGTTTTGGTGTGATTTGGTCACTCTCACAACAAACCAAAATTCTGTACCGAATAAATTACTAAATAAGTACCAGAACTTGTCGTTGCTTTTTCTTCCTTATGAACAGTGTTGTGGGATAAAACATGGTCCCCTACGTTTACTAACCTCACAGTGGTACATAGTCTTTCTTGGAATAACACATTGGAGTGTCCATGAGAGTCAACAAAGGGTCGCCTCTAATGTTGTGTGTGCAATATGATATGTTTTCTACGTGTAACATGTAATCTTTTATAAATATTATGATGAAATATTAAACAGCTTTTAATGGATTTCTGGTTGGTAGCAGTGGATTGTTTAACCATTTTTTTTTTAAATAGCTGAAAATTATTTAATACGTGGAAAAGGGAGGGGTAGCCTGTATCTTTTTTGTTTTTAGAGTATGTTACTTCTTCCCTGTTTGATACAGGTTCCCCGTTATCATGAAAAAGGTGGGAAGTACCCATATCAGACATTCTGGCACCAGCAGAGTGGATTAGGACCAGCCAGCCCTAACCCACTTGCTGGGAACCTACACAAGTGACCTGCAGGAACCCGTGAAAGAAGCGGCTTTCCTGGACATCTGCATGCCCAATAAGGAATTCATGGGGGAAGGCCAAAGAATAAGAAAATGGCCAAAGGAATTGACAAAAGACCTCGTGGCGCAGCCATGACGGACACTAGGCACAGTCATGAGCCACACGCGGCAAGTGCGGTATGGCTTGGTAAAAAGTTGCAAAAATACAAGAAAAAGCTTCTGCTGCCACCAGGCCATTCCTAGGCACACTTTGCAATCACCAAAAATTCCTTAGTAGATGTCTAGGGCCAGAAAACACAAGGACCCCATTGCACGGTACAGTAATGTAGTTTGCACAATGATAACCATTCACTGGCCCCATTTACAACTTGGACTTTGGCTGCAACGGTAAGATGGCTGCTGCCATCACTTTCACCCTGCATTTTTTTCATCAAGCTCCGTGCTTGGAGCAACATGATAGGATACCTGTTCCTGTAAACCAGGAACCCACATTTTGCCGGCAGGCGGAGCAGGGCAGTGCCTGTGGCCTTTGATACTCGTCTCTGCCAGTCCACAGCATGAGACGGATGTGCTGTGGACCGATAGCCAGCCACCATCCACTGGCCCCATTTACAGCCTGGACATCGGCTGCAACGGTAAAATGGCTGCTGCCATAACTTTCACACTGCATTTTTTTCATCAAGCTCCGTGCTCGGAGCGACATGATTTAACACGTGTTTCTGCAAACCAGGAACCCACGTCTCGCCGGAAGGTGAAGCCGGCCTGTGCTAAAAGTCAGTGCCTAAGGCCTTTGATACTCATCTCTGCTGGTCTCCTCCAGAGGGGCTGAGTAGTCGAGGCCCCACATGATTAACTCTTCTTTGCCTCATCGCGCTGCTGTCCTGTATCAAAGGTGGGCCCTGCCAGATGCCTTCAGCACGCTCAGTGGCTATAATCAACTTCCCATCGCAGTGCCAAATCACCAGCTTCATTTTGCTCCCATATGGCCTTGAACCAGAGTTCATTCCCTACTTCCCCCTGCCCCTCCCCTGGGTCCTCCCTGCCCCAGAACGCTTCCTAACGACCACTGCACCAAAAGCATCATGCCATTGCTGCGATTGCACTCAAACCACGCCAACCACGGGCTATTGTAAATGTGGACGTGCACCTGCGACCTTTTGCCCATATGTATGTTGTTTCCACACCTCTTGCATAATCTTGCCGGCTGTGTTCTTGAACTGCGCCTATGACTCTATGCCTATTGTATGCTTTTTAAACATCACACACATACTTCTACTGTAAACCTGGAGTGTGCCTTCGATTTGTAGTTATGCTGCATTCAATTGCCATTCGATTTGGAGTTATGCTGCATTCAATTGCCATTTCTCAGCCCTTCGCTGTGATGCACCTAACGTACCTGTACCTACCGGATTGACATTTTTAAGCCTTCTGCTTGCAATCTTACCTGCCTGCATAATGCTTACCTGTACTCCTGATGTACCATGAGGCGTGGCTTTTCCAGATTGTGCACCCTTTTTAATTGTGTATGTTATGCTGACCTGTACACCTGAAGTAGCCCCCGTAGCATGAGGCATGCAATTTGCAGATTGTGCACCCTCATCAATTTTGGATGTTACGCTTACCTGTACACCTGAAGTAGCGCCCTGTACCATGAGGCCTGGCTTTTCCAGATGGTGCTCCCTTATCAACTTTGGATGTTACACTTATGTCTTTCTGCACTTACTGTAACTAGCGCCTAGATACCTGAGGGTTTTGTGCGTTGCTATAAATGCAAAAATAAAATAAATAAAATGCTACCAAAAGTGACAACAAAGCCAAAAGACTAAGAGAAACAAAGTTTCTCAGCACTGTCAGCCTGAAGGACGTGTCAGTATCCCCGTAACAATGAGTGGAAGCCCAGGGCAGAGCAGTTGCAGGCTGTGCTAGACTGGCAAAAGTCAGGTCAGGATACTGTAACAAAAGCAAAAGGATATAGAGGGAAAGTTGCCTTTAGAGAAATTGTCCCTAACAGCAAGTCAAAGCAATTAACAGGCAGAAAGATAGGCAAGTCTAAGCAAAGAAGGGACCGTGATGCTTAGTTTCGCCTGACACATCATTAGTCATGGCACTTAGTAGCACAGGCCAGGGAAATAGGCACAAGTGCAAAGAGCACAGGTGCTAAAGGCAGAGTGAAAAGAACTGAAGGAGGAGAAATGCGATAATGTACCAGCCATTTGTGAAAGTGGTACATTATGACTAGATACATGAAAGGGGGGTAAATTAGGGTCCTAAGGTAGATGGCAAGCGAGGGGGAAGGCCTATGGTGAGGAATCCACCCTAATATATTGAGTAGACTTAGGGAGTTACCTGAGGGTCTAGAAGGAACTCAGAAAGGTTGTTGCACAATTCCAGCAGAGAAATTGGATTGAAGAGGTTTATCCTCAGAATACAGAACACTGAACTGACAGATCAAGTCTGTTGGCAAGATGAAGAGCAAGGATGGACAACACGCATCTGTGCAATAGATAAGCGCACAGTGCGTCCCCAAGCACCAAAGCTATAATATAGTTCAACACGGGATTCCCAAGCTTATGCCGAAATCAGAGCCTAAGGTCATGGAGAAAAATTGTATGATTTAAAAATGTTGGCCATAATAAAAAGTGTATATTAACATGATGTCTCCCATCCGCAAACCTATCGAAGGTGATCATCCTTAGCTTCACAGGGCAGGGTGATTAGTAGCATTCAGGGTGCTTGGATGAAGCACTGATTGTATTTGGCTTTACAGCCTGAATGCTCTCTTGCTGCCCTGAGAAGCA